>NC_042621.1:96126636-96837854 GCF_901001135.1 Rhinatrema bivittatum
TTCCAATCTCGACCTATCTAACATAAATAACGCCATCCAATCCTGGCATCAAATCACTGAAGAAACCGCCAACTACATTAACCCAGAAAAAATCAAACGGCTAAGGAACAAAAGAGAATTCCAAAACCCATGGTACAACTCCACTCTAAAAAAATATGAAATCGGCTCTCAGGAAAATCGAAAAAGAGTGGCAAAAAAATAAACAGCCATTATTACAGCCTTTATTACAGCAGAAATACCGCACTCATCTAGCCACCTACAAGAAAACCATCCAGATCACGAAACGTAATTACTATAGTAAAAAAATAAATAACTCCGCCAACAAATCTAAATCACTGTTTAACATAGTAAACAACCTCATCGCTGATAACAACATTCCCAACACTACTGTAACAAAAAATTTGAGCCAAGATTTAGCCATCTTCTTTAAGAACAAAATTTCAAAAATCACTGATGCCTTCAACACCCCTTCAATCATAGAAAAGCAATCATTATTAAACATAAGTCCTTGGCATGAATTCAATCCTATCTCCAACTTGGAAACAGAGAAAATGCTGAAAAAAATTAACCCTGCGCGTCATGACTTGGACACCATCCCAACTCGAGCTTTAAAAGAAATCGCTCATCCCATTGCCCCAACAATAGCAGCTATCATCAACAAATCTCTTACTGAGGGTGAGCTTCCCTCCAAACTAAAAATCGCTACAATCACGCCACTACTTAAGAAAAAGAACCTCAACCCAGAAGATTTAAACAACTATCGCCCAATATCAAACCTTCCCCTCTTTGCTAAATTGACAGAAAAGGCGGTTCTGAAACAACTCAACGAACACCTTGACGATCACAAAATTCTATTTCCCACACAACACGGTTTTAGAAAAAACCTCAGTACAGAAACCCTTCTACTCAATCTTTCTGACACATTACTAAGAGGCTTTGATAACAAACTAGATCACCTTCTGATCCTACTCGATTTGTCTGCAGCCTTTGACACAGTGGACCACAAAAGGCTTATTTTTAGCCTGGAATCCATCGGACTCACTGGAATAACCCTTAATTAGTTCTCTTCTTTCCTGAAAAACAGATTTTTCAAAGTCTCCTACAACGGCATTTCATCTGAGGCCATCCCTCTGGAAACTGGAGTTCCTCAGGGGTCGGCCTTATCACCCATTCTTTTTAATATCTACCTTCTACCTTTATGCCATCTTTTAACAAGCCTTAACATCATTTTCTACATGTATGCTGATGACATACAACTTCTCATTCCCATTACTTCATCTTTAGAAGAAGCATTTTCAAAAGCATCCTCACACCTTGAAGCAATACGGAAACTGCTAAATAACCTAAAATTATGCCTAAATATGAGCAAAACAGAATGTATACTAATTACAAGAAAAATCTCTGGCATTTCTTCCACTCCTCCCTTCCAATTTGACAACATTCAAATTCAACTCAAGGATAACGTTAAAGACCTTGGCTTTTGGCTAGATAATGAGCTAAATTTTAAAAAACTCATCACAACAAGAACAAGAGAAGGCTTCTACAAAATTCAAACACTCAAACACCTAAAACCGTTGCTGCACCCCAAGGATTTCAGAACTGTTCTTCAATCCCTAATCTTCTCCAGCTTAGACTACTGCAATTCCCTTTTAATTGGCCTTCCTAATTCAACCTTAAGTCCTTTGCAGTTACTCCAAAATGCAGCTGCCAGAGTTTTGACTGGTAAAAGAAAGTCCGACCATATTTCCCCAATACTCTACAACTTACAATGGCTACCAGTTAAAAAAAGAATAGATTACAAAGTCCTCACTATCCTACACAAAACAATTCACAAAGCAGACTACACTGCCCTGAACAATATTATACATCTACACACCTCAGCACGTACAACAAGATCAACATATAAAATTCAGCTGGATGTCCCCTCACTTCCACAAGCCAAACTATCCTCCACTAGAAATAGAGCCATCTCTATCATCGGCCCAAAATTATGGAACTCACTACCTCAACACCTCAACTCTCAAGAAAATTTTAAATCATTTAAAAAAGATCTTAAAGAATGGTTTCTATCACAGTCTTACAATGGCTGTTCACCCAACAACAGCAGAACATAACTCCTTTATCTTATCCTCTACATGTTCCTTTTTTCTTGCATTCCCCTTTTCTGTCATTCGCCATGCCTCGCAGAATCCTTTCTTTCATGTACGGTATTTACTGTCAACTTCTAGTTGCATACACTCATTTCTAATGTTATAATGTTCATTGTATTTGATCTTAATGATTTTAATAAGTTATTGTTCTGATTCATTCTCTGTCATTTTATTATGAATTTAAATGTAACTGGTTGTTTCATTGTAAACCGGAGTGAAGGCAATGTATGCTATACATCAGTATATAAACAAATGCTAAATAAATACTCAAGTAGAAAAGCATGAAAACCTCTTCAGCGTCTAATTGAATATCAAGATCAATACTCCCCTTGGCAGCTAATGTGGTCAAATGTGGCAGTTTTATAGACTGTTGAATAGAAGAGACCCACACAGATACTTTAGTATCAAAGAAGGCATCTTCCTCATCAGAAAAAGTGAAGTACCCCTCCTGCCCTCTACTAAAGCTTGAGCAATAATGCTTAGTCTGCAGATGGCCATAATAATGATTATTTAGTAGGTCCCAAGTCCTGGAATGATAACGTTATCTTAGATTCTGGATCATAAAATTGCCTCACTCCGTATAACCCCTGATCCCTCCAATCAAAAAAGACCCGTGAGCCCAGTCTTGCTGGAAAATCTAGGTTCCCCATCAAGGATAAAAAGGGCAATACATTCATAAAGCATGCCACCACTTCCAAGCCCTCTGAAATGTCCTAAAACAAAAAGAACCACAGAACTCGCTAGCTGCCAGCTCCCCTGGCCCATGCAATACATTTATAGGCTTATACAGCACATCCACATCTTTCAGCAAGCCCTCTGGATCAAATTCAGAACCCCGGGACGCCCAATCCTGCACATAGCTAAGTAAAGATGCGACATTATATATACGAAGATCAGGTATCACCAGTCCCCTTTCTTCTTTCCCCACTCTTAATGTGTAATAACTCGCCCTAGCTCTTTTACCATTCCATATGAAGGATGGGAGCAAAGACCGGGATCTGTCTGTGTCCCTCTGCTTCTCCCAATCTGGATCTCGCGAATGAGACATCACATCACATCACAAAACTGATGATATACATGTATAGAAGTGGCCACCCACATACCATCAGTTTTGCATGCACCACCGAAACGAATCAACCAACGAATGCACTTCCCTAATATTCTATGCAATATTTATTTCTAATTTTTTTTTTTAAGTATGTAAGTATTTACTTTTGTACTTGTTAGCTCCATTTTCTGCATCTAGTAGGTATATCTGAAATACACCATACACTATTTTGTTCATATTTTTTAATGTTGGAAGAAGTGCGGTAAGTAGGGTAGTGTCCACTTGTAAAATTTCATCCCTATTTCCCTGATGTGCACAATGTAAACTTTGGTTGTCTGACCCACCTTTTTTGTGCCACAGCTCCTTCTGTTCCTTCCTGGAGCATGAAATTGCCCCCAATTTGTTGAGGAGACAACAAAGCACCACTTGAAATTGGGCCCTCCAGGTCCGTCCATCCTGCCAGCTCCACAGCACTGTCGTCATTCCCTGCTAGCCTCGGTTTAAACTCAGCAGCATCAGAGTCTGATGTGTGTGGAGTAGTTATTTTTACATTTGTAAAATGGGCCTAAATATCACACTGAAATGTAAATATAGTATTTGCTGAGACTCTTGAAGTTTTGCAGCATTCGGTAGTCTGTGACAGAAATAAAGAATAAGGTCTCTCAGTTTAAGCCGGCAAAGGCTCCAGGACTTGATGGCATGGGCCCAGAATTTTCTGGGCTTAAGATAAATGATGCCAAATCACAAGCATTTCCCGTAGGTTTATCTGGGCAGACGAGTTTCCCTTTGGGCTGATAGGGAATTGAAATACCTGGGGATTGATTTGGCACACTTTGAAAAGACTTTATATAATTTGAATATTGGATGTGGGCTGGATGGTATAGACAAACTTTTGAAGAAGTGGAGGCATTTGCCCTTATTAATTGGGCAGGTATGCAGTGGCTGAAATGGTCATTCTGCCAAAGACACTGTACATCAACGGTCAATAGTTTCCCTGATCACCCCGGAGCCCTTTTTAAAAACTAGCGCTAAATTGTCCAGTCTGAGGAGGGGCTGATTTTTCTCTCAGATGACATTCCACCGTAGTAGAAGCAATAAAATAGCGATCCCGTCCACACAGTACCTGGTACTTCCTAAAGTATCTTCAGAGGCACCGCATACCTGCTCCAAAACATGAAATCCACTGTCTGTCATGCTTCATGCGTCAGTACGTGAATTAACTGAGATAAACCCAAAGTCGGCCATACACCCCATAACATCTGTGGGTAGCCCTCCTCCCACGTCCACATCCATATGCAGACTAAAATCGCCTTGCACAACAAAGTGAGGAAAACGAACAGAAAAATCTGGCCTCGTGTTCATTACCAGAACTCTCTGGAATAGAGCTGGAGAAATCTCTAGGGGGGGGGGGGGGGGGGGAATGCTACGTTAAAAAATAAAATTGGGGACATTTACTCTCCAGCGTCCATTGCCCATTGAGAGCAGATTTACCTGCATCCTTACCCCGGTAAAGCCCATTAAACCTCCCAGGAGAGGATAGCAGGGGTCCTGTTTCAGCCTTGCTTGCTGGTGGGTTAATCTGCTAATCTTCTTTCCCATTTCCCTTTGGGTTCCGTCTGAATATTTTGTTTTGGTGTCCCCCCTCTCTTCTGTTTTCTCCTATCTCTGCAGCTTTTGTGCTTCGCTGCTATTAGCAGTTTGTTGTTGGCGTATATAAGATTTCCTGCTGTTAGTGCAAGGTGTCTTTTTATTGTTTGGTGTCCTGCAAGGGTCGATCCTGTTTTAAGTAGTACTAACACAACTATTTTTTAAATAATTCAATTGGCATATAAAACACACACAATTGTCACCTTTTTTTTTTTATTTGATTCTTTAGGTGATTAATAGGGTTTGAAGCTTTTGAAAGCTGATACATGGAAAAATTTTGAATAGAGCAGATTTGGAAGGAGAAATTTTGGGAGTTGTGTTACAATGAAGATGCGAAGCTTTTATTGTAAACAGATTTAAAAAGGGCAGTGAAAGATGCTGAGCACAAATGAAAGGTGGCCAGGAAAGGCAGGAAACCAGGCTGGTTGATATTTTGAACTTCATAATTACTGCTGTGGCTTTAGCTTCCTTGGAAGATTAAATTATGGAATATGATGTGGACAACGACAAACTTGGCCACTTCATTTAACACTTTTTCAGTTAAGTTGGATGAGTTTTTAGAAGTTAATAGAATTAATGCATATTCAGTATCTAATTCAAGGACATGCTATTTACTCCATGTGGAATCTGGAAGGATATATACGTTTTTTTACTCTGTCTGAAATTCAGCAGCATATTTTTCTCATCTCACTCTGACCCATTCCTCCATTACTCAGATGTTTTGAATGCATCCGTGTTTCTCTTTCCAGACAGACAGATGTCCCAGCAGCAACCTCCCTCTTCAGAAGCAGCTAGGGGAGAGCATGCCACCCACAAAAGATATTGTGAAGGTCGCCATACAGATGATGGGGGCTTATCCACAGCTCATTGACTTGAACCAGGTAATCGGCCCCCTGTTATCTGACAGCTTTCGAAGAGGAGGCAGGACTAGATTTGCCCTTTCCGGTTTCAGTCTTCAGGCCACGGATGCCGCGCACTAAGAACTGGGGCTGCAGGAGATGGAAGCGCGGGCAGCTTCTCTAGTCCCGTTCTGCCTGACTTTCTGAAGCTTATAGAATGGAGGGGAGAGACGCCACAGGGAATGGCTAGGAGGAAGCTAGTGCTACAGGAGCTCTCTCTGCTGCTGACGGGGGCAGGGCCGAAAGAGGAGTCTGGAGTCCTCTCTGGCACTGCTGGGAGGAGATGCCCTGCTGGATTTAAGCAGAGGCAACAAGGGCAGCTGACCTGGGCGCCAGATTCTGGAGGTGCCAAATATCCAGGCCAAAGAGGATCCTGCTTCCCACTTGTTTGAGGGCCGTGTGCTGGCAGAACTTCAAAGGGACGCCACCGTGGCCCTTTGCCCAAAGGCGTCAAAATCTGGTCCTGGCCGGAGTCCTCTCTGCTACACGGCCGGGAATTGCCGGGAGGGGACGTGTTGCTGGGGTTCTCGCTGATAATGGCAAAGCTTTGCTGGGAGAAGGAGCTCTGCTCATATCCTCTCTGATAGCCGATGCTGCTGGAGTCCCCTGTGCAGGGGGGGAGAGAGCCAGACCACTGAAGCTCTCGGGGATCTGACTCAACCTTGGTAGAACAACTTTAGAGCAAACTGTCAGTCCAGGCTCCCAGCCTCAGTAAAATAAAGACCCTGGGCCTCTTGGCCCTGTGGCCTTATACAAAGAAGCACCCAGAGATTTGAATAGCCAAGTTCTTAAGAAATTTCGGACAAAGGTCTGCCTTTTGATTTCCTCAGCTCTGAATGTTTACCGGAGGCAGGCCAGAAAAAGATCTGCTTTCAGTGTCGGGGCTGGGCCATTACAGAACATAGCACAGGCCTGACTTTTTAAAAACATCAACCTTTAAGCAGCTCTATGAGCCCATCGGAGCCTAAGCCCTCACTCGGGGAGACAGCCACAGCCAGGTACTATCGCAGGCAAGGTAAGCAGATAATTTTAGGCAGGGAATATCCCCCTTCTTGTTACCAATTTGTGGCTGGCTTACCTGACTCTCTGGATTCACCACACTCGGCTGGAGTCCTCCCACACGTTTGCAGGCCATCAGGCTGATGCAATAAAGTGCGCTCATCCTAGTGCACAGGTTTGGACGCGAGTGTTTTGGATGTGCTAGACTAGCACCCAACGCAATAAAATGAGCGCATGCAGAACACGCGCCCAAACAAACGCGTAGCCGATAGCGCTCATCACACGTTAAAGTCCATGCAGATGAGGCTATTAGCTATTGCCCCCTGATGCAGAAAAACGCTGGGTGCCCAATGCGCACTTTTTAATGCGGCAAATTTAACTCTAGCCCCGTAGCTGGCTTTAAATCAGTCCGCGAGTCAAGGACTCGTCCCGTATGGTTCCTGCCTTTATTCCTAAATACCTACTTCTCACGGTGTTTAAGAATAAAGGTATGATGTAACGTCTTCATGAAAAAAAAATCCTGGATGCATAATATACTTGTACAGTAGACGCACTCCAGGCCGATTTCGCTCCTTGCTATTGTGTGTGTGTTACTAGGCATCCAGAAATCGACTTGAAGCGGGATAAACAGACGCTCATATTGTGGGAACACAGCCACGTCTCCTGGGTGCCCGATGCATTTGAGTGCTAGGGGCGCACAATTCTTCCCTAGGACGTCCTTTTAAACGCAGCAGCTCATTAAAGTATAGCAACAGGAACCCAGGAGAGGTGGCTGTGTGTGTGTTTGCACATTGTATTGCATCAGCCCCCATAGATTCTGTGAGGCACGGGCTTTTTCTATGGTTTATTTGGTTTTTAGACCGTCAAATCAGTAAAAACCTTCAGGACGGTGTACAATCCATTAAAACAGGGAAATACAATAGATAGCAATAAAAGATAATAACAGCTAAAATTACAAAGTAGAAATAAAATTAAACTAAAGCTGTTAAAATTAGACTAAAATATAAAATAAAACATAAACATCCTACTAAAGTTAAGGAAACACCATAAATAAATTAATAATAAACAAAGTAAAAGCATAATGTGAAATTACCCACTCTCTGCATAGGCGCACTTAAAAAGCCACGTTTAAATTTCTTAAGGTCTGTTTGCAGCTAGACTGTTTGCAGCTAGACTTTTTTCACTCCGTGCACTATCAGGCTGTGGAATCCTTTGTCAGAGGGCATGATCAAGGTGACTAGCACAGCAGGGTTTAAAAGAGAATTGGACAAGTTCCACAACTTGGGTCCTGCAATAGAAATTGCCCTTTCACGTACCTCACATAATCTTGCTGTTTTTATTGTGGGAATTGTTGTTAAATCTTTATTGGCAGATCCCAGATTTTTTTTTTGTGGAACAGGTAGTCTAATTGCTGTATTGAGCCAGTCTCTTTTATTTCCATGAATTATGGTGTGGATGATGATGATGGCAGGGTGTGGCTGCATGAATCAGCACTTTTTTTTTTCCTGTACTCTTATCTCCTTGCCTGCTTGGTTTGGTAAGGAAGGATTCTTTTTATGGCTCTGGGAGGCTATTTCTGCTTCAGTTCCTTGGGAGGGAAAATTCACTCTTGCGCAGAAGGCACTGCTGGAGATTGACACGATTGTGGAGCCCTCTCTTGATCCAACGCTTTCCTGCTGTTCTCTCTGGGGCTGTGATCCTGTGGTGCTGAAGTCCGCTCTGGCACGGCTAAGGCACTGCTGAAAGATCTTGCCAGAATCCTCTTTATCACTTACAGGGCACAGCTAGGAAGGGGGCCTTCTGCTGGAGTCTTCTCTGGTACTAATGAGGCACTGCTATAGAATCAAAGAAACATAGAAATGACGGCAGAAAAGACCAATCGGCCCATCTAGTCTGCCCAGCAAGCTCCCACACTTATTTTCCCATACTTATCTGTTTCACCAACCACCAACTTCAGGGCTCTTGTTGGTAACTGTTTGATTCCAATTTCCTGCCATCCCCTGTCATTGATGCAGAGAGTAATGTTGGAGTTGCATCAAAGGTGAGCATAAGGCTTATGGTCAAGGGTTGTAACCGCCGCATCAAGCAAGTTACCCCGATGCTTGTTTATCCAGACTGCACAGATCAATGCCTTGTTGGATGATGTTTGAATATAAATCCTGTTTTCCTCACTTCCCCCTACTGTTGAAGCAGAGAGCAATGCTGTATATGCTTTCAAAGTGATGTATCAGGCTTAATTGGTTTAGGGTATTAACCACTGTAATAAGCAGCTACCCCCAGGATTGTTTACCCAGATTGTGAAGTTCAGTCCTTGTTGGTTGTTGCCTGAATGTAATCCTTTGCACTGACAGGGTGCAGTTAGGAGAATGCTGGAGTGTTCTCTGGTTCTAACGTGTCTCTGTTTGGGAAGAAGCTCCCAGTTATATCTGTGGTGTGTACTAGAGGACTGTGTTAGAATGGGAGGTGGTAAAGTCTAATAACAGTCAGTGGGGATGGAGTCAAAAGGCTTTGCTGGCTTTAAAGTACAGGATTAACATGATTATTTTTCTCCCTTTGCAGACCAAGCCATTGTCATCTGTCTTAAAGGAAGTTTGTGATGCGTGAGTAACTTTTCTCTGTTCCTCTGGTATCTCTGCCTTTCTTACTGCAGTCAGCATCCCCTTTGTGCTCTCTTGATACCCTCCCTGTTCCTGCTTCAGAATGAATGGCACTGCTGCTGCTGCTACTCTTTCTAAAATACTGCTTAGAATTGATTAAACGAGGGGAAATGTATGAGTAGGGTGGAACGAGTAAATAAAGGATGGTTATTTACGCTTTCCAATAATACTAAAACAAGGAGACATTCCATGAAACGCACAACCAGCAGATTTTAAACAGATTATAGAAAGTACTTTTTTCACTCCAGGCTGTGGAATCCTTTGCCAGAGGGCATGATCAAGATAATTGGACAAGTTCCTGGAGGAAAAGCCCATAACACATTATTAGCCAGGTAGACTAAAGAAAGCCATTGCTAACAGGAATTAGATCTGCTTTATGGGACCTGGATTGGCCACTGTGGAGCAGGATGCTGAGCTCGATTGACCTTAGTCTGACCCAGCATGGCATTTCCTATGTTCTTGTGAGTAACCTGGGTTCAATTCCTAGCTCAGATCTTCTGCTTCCCAGGTTGGCCATGGCTGGGGATGCTGCAGAGGTTCACAACCCCAGGGGAAGGGCATCATAGTCATTGTGCAATGGTGACACCTTGTGGTCAGATTTAGGGTTGAGGATTGCAGGGTTCAGAAAGAGGTTCTAGTGCTGGGCCCTCAGCCAAGGACTGTCCATGCAAGGATCGGACTAGAGTAAGTTGGGAGGGGGAAACATCTGAGTAGTTGGGAATGAAGGCTCGAGATACCAGATTCCAGCCCTGGTTCCAACTGAGCTGGAAGCTGCCAAGTTAAAAAAAAACAAAAAACCCCAACCCAAAAAACCCCCCAGGAATTTATTAAAACCTTATGCTAAGTGTGTTGGATTGTCGCTGTCCATCATTGTAAGCGTTCAATCCTTGACCTTCCTGGACTATCAGGGGGTTGAAGCACCCTATGTTTGGACAGCAGAGATGAAGGGAAATGGGATAGACGAGTGATTTGTTTTGGTCTCACGGGAGGCGGGAATTTTCAAATTGCCAGCATTGGGTCAGAATCTGTGGGTACTCTTTATCCGCAAACGTTGCACCCGCATTTTCACTTTGAAACTTACCATGGGTACCAATTACCCATGGACATTGCACCTCCTTTTAATGTGCGTGCTGTTTTCATGGAAAATGTACATAGAGTTGAAAACGCAATTTACATGCATTATTCCCCATCCCCAGGGCTAAAGTAGCCCTGGGGAACATCTCTTCTAAATAATTATAAATATATAAACATCTCTTCTAAATAATTTCAAGAATGTTGGTATATAAAAAATTCTAAATAAATAAATAAATACAGTTAAAGGACATGTGTTGCGGACAGTAATTTCCAGATGGCCAACTTTAAAAGGTGAATTTCAGAAGCCCGGCACAAGCATCAACTGGGAGAGGCGTGCAGCAGTCGGGCTGGAACGCCCTGACTGAATTTAGAAAAACTGCCCAGAAATGCCCATCTCCTGCTGTCTGCACATGTCGAAAGTTTTCAGAAAGGGGCAGGGCATGGCCAAGAGCTGTACGCATAAATGCTTGCGCGCCAAGGTCCAGTGGCATGTAAGCTTACTTCTGCTAGGGATGACGCGTAAGTTAGAGCCATTTCTCAGGGCTTACTGGGCAGCGTGCAGGCTATCAAACTAGGAGGGTTTGGAGGACCTAGCTGGGCGAACTGATGAAACTGGCAGTGGCGTGCACACAAGCCCCTTTTAAAATTCCCCAATTTACCCTTCAAATTGGGTGCATGTATGCGATATTTTATAACCTATGTGCGCGCAAGGTATAAAATGACTGCGTGTCTTGGCACCGACGCGCACGCGCGCCAAAGAGCGCCTGTGCATCAGTTTGAAAGTTACTGTCCCTGTGTGTAAATTACTCGTTAAATGGCGTTGAAAATTGCCCTCAGAATGTTTGGCAAGGGAGAGGTTACCTTGCATGGATCTAATCTCTTTACACCTGGTGGATGTAACCAAACAGGAGGTGAAACGTAGCTCTGACAGCTTTTTTTCTTATTACTGCAGGTGGAACCTCAATAACTCCGAACAATATGCGCTGCAGTATGTGGACGGACAACAGACGTACATCACAGAGACGGTGAGCGCAACTTCATGCACTCCTCATCATCTCTCAGCTTTCTTTGTCCCCTCCCTAGAGTTTTGCATTCTGCCTAATGCCACTTTCGTACAAAACAAATACTCATCACACAGCGTTTGCTAGCTTCCCAACAACATGTGCTCCATAGAGCCTAATGACGTTTCCCTGGTTATATTCTCACCCAGAGAGAATGAGGAGAAGTGGAAGGTGTGATAGAGCAGGCTTATTCAAAAGCTAAGGCCAATGTCACAATGGGAGAACTGCCCCAGCAGATGCAGATAAAGACAGATAAGTGTGCGCTCTTCAGCTACAGTACAATGGGGCTGCTATCTAGTGTCCGATGCTAACATTGTTACATGTGAAGCTGAATACATACCATTCCTTTTTTTATTCACATATTGGAGTTGGATTCAGAATATTGCTCCTTGGCAAATATTTGCCAAAAAAAAAAAGCTATGTTTATGTAGTTAGTTTTATTTTAATTAAGTTGTGTGCAGAAGTTCAGGCAATGAATTTCTAAGTGAACAGAAGCTGACGCAGCCTCTTCATGGTACAAAGTTAAACATGATATCTTTTTCCAGTTTTTTTAATGCAAATTTGCTCTTTGCTGATTTTAAGAGATTGCAGATTATAAAACAATGAATGTGGCATATGCAAACGTTTGGACACCTCCTTTGGCCTAAAGAACAGCTTCCAAACATTTCCTGTAGCTCAGCTAAGAGTCTTTCTATTCTTGCTTTTGGAATTTTGTTTTCCCCATTCCTTCTTGCAGAACTCCTCTAGCTCAGAAATATTCTTAAGTTTCTTTGCATGCACTGCATGTTTGAGATCTCTCCACAGATTTTAAAAAAATATTCAGGTCTGGGAAATGGGAAGGCCATTCCAAAACTTTCATCTTTCTTTCCTGTTTGATTTTGAAGTATGTTTTGGATCATTGCATTGCTGAAATATCCAATCTCTTTTCAGCTTAAATGTCTTCACTGACATTACATTAGCTTTGCATATGTCACTATTTAGGTGAATCCATTCTTTATTCCATCTGCACAATGTTTCTTGTGCCACTGGCTGCCACACCCCCCCCCCCCCAAAGCATAATTGATCCACCCCCATGCTTAACGGTTGGCAAGGGTTTTTTCTTCAAATGTATTTTTTGTGGTTATGGCCGAACAGTTTAATTTTAGATTCATCTGTCCAAAGCATTTTGTTCCAAAAGATTTTAGGTTTATCAAAGTTTTGTTTTGCATACTTTAGACCAGGGGTCCCCAAACTCAATCCTCTAGGGCCACAACTTGATTGGGTTTTCAGAATTTCTACAAGGAATATTCATGAAATCCATTTGCATGCACTGCCTCTATTGTATGTAAATAGATCTCTTGTGTATTCTGAAAACCCAACCTCTGTCCTTGAGGACAGAATTTGGGGACTCCTGCTTTAGATGATGACTTTTGTAATAAGGTCATAGAAAAGGTTTCCTTCTGATAACTTTCCCAGGCAGGTCATTGTTCTGTAAGCAATGCTGTACTGGGGACCTGTGGACAGCTGTTGTAGTGGTATCTAAACTTTTCAGCAGGACGTTTACAGTGATTTGTGGGTTCTGTTTTGCAGATTTGACCAATTTTCAGGCAATTCTGTGAGAAATGTTTCTTGACCTTCCAGATCGTGTCCTAATTTGAACAGTTCTATGTAATTTCCATTTCTTCACAATGTTTCTGACAGTTGAAATTGATAGCTTAGAAGCCTTTAGAGATTTGTTTTATAGACTTATGCTTTGTAAGAGTGAATTAATGTGGTATATAAATGTTTTTAATAAATACAATTTTCAAAAGCTTGAACAGCTGTTGCTTAGAGAAACCCATGGTTGTTGAAAGTAGACAGAAGAACAATCACAACCTGAGAGGTTAGAAGGATCAGTGTATTTGTTCAAACCTGGAATTGTCTTCACCTGATTAGTTGAAGGCCTAATAAATCATTTAACCTTTTGGACTTTATTTGCAAACTTTTTAAAGAAAGTAGTGATAAATCAACTAGAAGGGTGTCTAAATTTGCTTATGCCATTATTTACTGTTTTATTATTTTCAGTCTGTTAAAATCAGCAAATAGTAAAAACTGCAGAAAAATGTGATTAATTTTATAAACAGAGAGGTGGCCAATCAAAATAAGAGTTCAAAAATTAAATAACTTCATTGAGTACCATTAGAAATGTATAAATAATCCCCCAATATCAGCAGTCACTAAATGATTAGAATGTATTTATTGCTTGGAAAAGATCACTGTTTATAAGTGGCATAATATTTCTAGATTTGAGGAGATATGGGATCCATATGTAAAGTGAAAAGTCTCCCTACAAAACACTTGGGCCAAATAAGACAATACGTTTTGAGCAGTGGGTTTTTATGTGTTCAGAATTCAGCTGCCTTCCCAGAATCCTTGGCTTCGGATATTCGCTGCATGGCAGGGAGCCACCTTTGCATGTTCTGACACAGGACCCGACAAAGAGACACATAGGTTGTGCGTGCGCAGTCTGAGAGGGTCAGGTAGTTACCCCGATGATGATGATGTCACACTCTCAAAACTACTTGAGACTACCTAGACCTGGACTCCTTGCCTTGGCAACAAGTTCCTTAGCCTGTTCCTGGTTCCTGCCTTGCTTGCTGTGTGCCTAGTTCTGGACGCTACTTCTGCCTGCTTGCTGCCCGTCTCGACCTTGGACCATTCTGGATTCTGCTTGCCCGCTGCCTGCCTCGATCCCGGACTACCTCCTGGCTTCTGCCTGTGCCTGATTGTGTCTTGGCATCTGCCCAAGTCCTGCTGGCCGTCCGCACCGAGGGCCCAACGTGAGGGAACGATGGGTTAGTGTCGGTGAAGCTTCCTCGGGTCCCTCTTTGGCATTTCTGCCTGTGTCAGGCTCATCACTGGTGCTTCTTGCTGCCTCACCACACAGGGGTCCACATCACCGCCTGTAGTCCGAAAGGGCTAACGGAGTGGCCAGAGGGCCAACCCCCCTGACATCAGCAAGGGCTGCCTTCTAACATGATATATATATGCCAAGAGCCTGGAGGATCCGGTTTGTTTGCTTATTTTAATATTGATTTATTTATTTATTTATTTTTATATACCGGTGTTCGATTTTACATATCACATCGGTTTATATTTAAACAAAATATTCTCTTGTTATGCATTTTCATTTTCTTTAGCTTATTTCCATTTCTTAGCTCCGTGTGTTATAGAGTATGTTGCTGTGGGGTTTGCTTTATGCATTAAACAGTAAAATCTAAATTGGAAAAAAATGATTTAGGTTTCACACCAGAAAATCTAAATGAAAGGTGAGGTTATCAGAAACAGAACAGGTTGTGGCATATGAAATGTTAGCCAGTCCAAGACAGTTTAATCACATCACCTCTGTAAGGCTGCCATCCTCCTCCTGTTTCATGTTAAGAGCGGGGAAGGTTTAGGGTGGGAAGGGGTGAACTGGAGATGGGAGGGAGGGAACCCTGCAAGGTGTGTACTGCTCTTGGCATTCAGTGTCTAACTTGAACCCCTAGACAGTCAACTAAACCTGTTCCCTAGCTGCAGATTTCGGATCAACTCAGTTTTTGGTTACCAAAAGCATTTATGTGAATGAAGAACAGTTCAACGCCCACAGTAGATGAGAAAGTCCCAAGAGTAGCTGAACAGGTTGATGAGATTGATACAGCTGGGATAAGTTTCTCTGAGGTGAAAAGATGATCCCTCTCAGATCCCAAAAGAGGGTGGGTAAAAGCTGTTACCTGCCAAAAGCCTACCTCAAACTGAATGTCTCTGCAGGAAAATTGTCCCAGAGATTACTTGGGTGAAGGGCCCAATAGAAAGAGGCAAATGAACACAGACAGAGAGACAAATGAAACAGATACCAGAGACACTAGCAGAACCCTTATCCACTCTCTCACCTCCTCCCTCTTAGACTATTGAAACCTGCTCCTCACAGGTCTCCCAGCAAGCCACCTCTCTCCACTGCAATCTGTCCTAAATTCAGCTTCATGACTTTTTTCTCCAAAGTCACTGTGCTCACATAACCCCTCTTCTAAAGTCACTGCATTGGTTCCCTATCCCCTCCCGCATACAGTTCAAGCTCCTCTTTCTCACCTAGAACTGCCTTCACTTTGCAGCTCCTCACCTCCTCTCCTCTCTTATTTCTCTCTGCACCCTGCCTCGTGCATGCCGCTCTCTCACCTCTTCTCCTCTCTTATCTCTCTCTGCACCCCTCCTTGTGCATGCCGCTCGTCAGATAAGTCACTCCTATCTGTGCCCTTCTCCTCTACTGCCAGTTCCCGACTCCGTGCTTTCCACCTGGCGGAGCCCTGTGCTTGGAATAGTCTTCCTGAACTGGTGCGTCTTGCTCCCTCTCTTGCCATGTTTAAATCCCATCTAAAGACCCACCTTTTTTAAACTGCTTTTACATCTTATGTCTGAATGTCTGCTTTTAGTCTTGTTAACTTTCTTTTCTTTTTAACCATTGTCTTGCTTTATGAAACACTCCGAGTCTCTTGTCCTGTATGATTGTCTTTATTAGATGGTAAGCTCTATTGAGCAGGGACTGGCTTTTTTTGTGTTTGTACAGCGCTGTGTATGTCATGTGGTGCTATAGAAATGTTTAGTAGTAGTAGGATAGATCCAATAAGGAGCCCAGAAATATTCAGATAATAACCAATCAGACAAAAGAGCTCTACAACATGCAGAGACTCTAAGATAAGCGATACCATAAGATAGCATTGAGTGGCAGCATAATAAAGAAACATAAACGTACACTGCGGGGGCAAAACCCAGGGTGAATGAGGGTGAGTAGGATGGAGGAGGAAGGGAACCAGGGTGACTGAGAGGTTTGTGGGAAGGAGGGAGTGAACCCAGGTGAGTGAATGGGGGGGTGGGGGGGAACTCAGGTGAGTGAGGGGATTGGAGGGATAAGGGAAAAGGGGATGTGGCTTCCTTCCTTTTCCACCCCATCCCCATCCCCTTCACCTCTACCCCCTCCCTTTTTCCTCCTCCTTCATCCCAATCTTCCCTCCTTCTCTTCCACCTCATCCCTAACTCTCCTTCTTCCCACCTCCCTTCTCACCCCACTCCTGAGCCCTCTCACCTCATCTCCTCTCATTCTCTTTTCTTTATTCTCTCTGAATCGCCCATCCTCTTCTCCCTCTCCATCTGTGCCTGTCTCTCCATCCTTTAAACCTCTATCACTCCTGCCTGAGATTCCTTCTTCATTTCCCTCCCCTGTGATCTCCTCTCTTCCCCATTACAGATCCCTTCCCCTACTAACCCAGCCCCAATCAAGAAGGTTCCTTTCCCTCTAAGAAAGAACTAAATAAATGAGCTGGCCCCAGAAATGTCATAAAACAGCTTTATTTTTACAAAGTAAAAGAAAAAAAAAAGGATTATTTGAATCGCAAATGTATGCAAATTAGTTGCACAGGATGTTTAAAAATCTGCCAGAGAATCTTGAAAAATCTGCTGCAAGAAACGGGGAACGCTGATCTTATGTTTTTATGATATTGAGGACTGGGGAGGACAACGGGATGGGAAGATGGAGGGGGGAGCATTGGAGGGTACAGACAGTGAAAAGTGGAAGATGGCAAGCAGGGAGGGGTGACCGGAGGAGCCCGGCAGAGGGCGGGTGTGCCAGCTGTAGAAGCGGGACTGCTTGTAAGATATCAGCTCCTTTTTTGTTTTACCGTCCTGGGTAGGTGAGCACGCGTGATCCCGTACTTAATCCGGCAGGCCTCCAGCTTCCCCATGTCTTACCACTAAACTTGAAAACCGCTGACATAACTAGGGAGATGGTTGCCCGAACAGCCATTCTTCTAGGTCCCAGTGAGTCACTAGCCACTGTGCCCAGCTACCACCACCCTGCTCAGCTCAGAAGCAACAGGGGAGAGGCAGGAAGCAGAGGCCTGCTGTGCGTCTTCCTGCAAGGTTCAGGTTTGGGGTTTTTTTTTCATTTGTCCCTTTACTTTTTATATTCTAGAACCGTCTGGAAATTAAGAATGGCAGCATTCTGCGGCTGACCACTGCTCCGGTGCGTAATCAAAACCTACATCTTTTTAGCTTCAGCTCTCTTTCCCTTTATAACGTAAGCTCTCCCTCGCTATTCTTTTTCTCATTCCTCCTTACCGATTTGCTGCACTAGCAGCCCATGTGACAGTGGTGATGCCATCTCGCCTGACCTGTGCTCTCGATGCGTATAAGAGCGTTGGAAGATGCAGGGTGCTGTGCACGAGAACATAGGAAGGCTGTGGCTTGCCTGTAGGAGCACCGTAAGATGACAGATTGCACGTCACCGTGCGACGGCAGGATGGAGAGCTATGAGCTTTCACCATCTCTTTTCTGCTTTTCTCATTGTAGCCTTTTTTTTTTTCTTCCTTTGTTTCGTTTCTCTCTAATAAGTTTATGGTTTTACACACTGAACATGATCGTCCTCTGATTTGGTTTCCACTTGATTATTCTGAGCTGATTGCCCCATGCTTTCTGCAAGATTCTAGTCTGACTTCTACTTAACCTTGGACAGAACTGCTAGCTAAACCCAAACTGGCAGGAGATTTTGTTCCAGCCCTGAGATATATATATATATATATTTTTTTTTTTTGGGTTAGATCTTATTGTTAAGCATTCTGAGATATCTCCTGCTTTTGTGAATACAAAATGCAGGGCAACAAATCACATAATGTTGTTACAATTTTTCCGTATACTATGTTTAAGAAATATATGTTTGAGATTCTTAAGGTATGCACTACATGTATCCCTTTTCTTTCAAAAATATATAACCTTCCACTCACTAGCGGGCCGATTACAGTAAGGAGCGGTAGGAAGAGCTGCGTTAGTGCCAGGCGCACCTGCGTTTGCCGCACACACAGTCCGGCTCACCTACCGCTCGATACTGTATTTAAATAGCTTGCAAATGCAAGCCGCGTCCAAGAAGCGTCCGTGAAGCGTTAGGCCTGCGCAAACCATTTTACTGTATAGGCACTTAATACAGCGCCTATACAGTAACCTGGGTGCGCTGGTACCTGTCATTTCAAATGTCATTTCAAATGACAGGCACCAGGAAGTGGATCCCAACTTTAACCCATGAAAACCTAAAATCCCCTCCTCCCGAAGCGGCTCGACATGTGCCAACTTACCTTTTGTTGTTTTTCAGCCCTTTCAGCCTTCTCTGCCATCCTCCGGAGGGGGCAGCAGGCGGCGAAAGCGACTTGCAGCGGCCCCCCCTCCCCCCCCCCGCGCAGGTCCCGGTTCTCCTGGGAGCCAGCTCGACTTCTGGCTGACAGCTAAACCCCCCCCCCCCCCCCAAAAAAAAAAGACTGCTGAGTTACGGCCTTGGAAGCGAAACGTACTTTCATGGGCTTGAGCGCCCAAATTGACGGGCGCTCAAGCCCATGAAAGCATAGGGACGGGCGTGAGTGACGCACACCATGACTCGCGGCTAGACTCCAGGTTAAAAAAGCGATAGTCGGGGCGCGCGTTACTGAATGGGGGGGAATAGCTAATCCGATCGTTTACATCTCATACACATGCCGCGGGCGGAAAGGGTTACCCGTTGATTTAAAGAGGCGGTAAGAATGGGTTAAAGGGGATAGTGAATCGTGGGTTGGGCTAACGCGGCCAAATTGTGAGTAAAAGGCGGGTTAGAAGCAGGGTAACTGCGGCCGCACTTTACTGTATTGACCTGTAGGAGACTGAAAAGTGAGGGAAAGCCATCCCGACTGTCCCTTGACGGTTTTTGATCTGACTGCATTTTTTGAGAGGTTGGAATACGATCTACTTTGATTGTCCAACTAGCTTTGGACTCAGAGAATGGCTGCTGGAAATGTGTTTTTTTTAAAACTCGGGGGTGTATTGTTTACCTTATTTTATATACTCTCCCAACTTACTTTACTCCGGCCATTGCAACAAGAGTTCTTGGCTGAGTGCTTTGCACCAGGGTCTCCTTTCAAAAACCCTCAGTCATGGGCCTTAAATCCAGCCCCTCGTGCCACCGCTCTCCCAGCCCTCGCCTACTCCTTGTAACTAGGCACTGTTTTATCTTTGTTTTCATTGTTCTGCATATTAATTTTACAATATAATTATGTAAGCCACCATGAAATTTGTGGAATATGCTGGTTAGAAAATGTAATAAAGAAATTAAAGAAATAAATGAATAAATACTCACCTCAGCTAGGAATCGAAGCCAGTTCCCTCTATATGGCAGCGGGTTTCTGATGCATTACGTATAACTACACGTATATAGCTCCAAACAGTCAACATAGTTTGTGTTTCTAGTTGTAAGCTCTCAAATTTCACATTGTTTCTGAATAACAATTCATATGTTTCCTGATATATCACACACTAAAACAAAATATATTCATGAATAACCATATATTAAAGTTATATATACATAACCAATTTATTTAAAAGCAATTCAAAAAATTATCATATAATGAAAAATAACAAAACAATTTAACAAAATACAAAAAAATATAAATTACAATCCTCAAAAGTTCAAAAACTCACCATCTACAATCCTCATAATTCCAAAGAATCCACCTCCCCTACACACACTGGGGTAGATTTTCAAATGGGTACGCGCATACCCCCCAAAAACCTACCCCAAACCCCCCCCTGCGCGCGCCGAGCCTATTTTGCATAGGCTCGGCAGCGCGCGCAAGTCCCGGGGCTTGCATGGAGAGGTGTGCCGGGGGGCGCAGCGGTCGTGACGTGGCGTTTCGGGGGCGTGGCGCGGGTGACGTGACGTTTCGCCGGCGGCGCCGTGGGCGTGGTTTCGGCCCAGGGGCGTGGCCGCGCCCTCCGGAACAGCCCCTGGGTCGGGTGATGGCGTGCCAGCAGATTTACATCTGCCTCCGGCAAGCGTAAATCCAGCGATAAAGGTAGGGGGGGGGGTTTAGATAGGGCCGGGGGGGTGGGTTAGGTAGGGGAAGGGAGGAGAAGGTGAGGGGAAGGCGAAAGAAAGTTCCCTCCGAGGCTGCTCTGATTTCGGAGCGGCCTCTGAGGGAACGGAGGCAGGCTGCGCGGCTCAGCGCGTGCAGGCTGCCCAAAATTGGCAGCCTTGCGCGCGCGCCGATCCCGGATTTTAATGGATACGCGCGGCTACGCACGTATCTTTTGAAATCCCGCGTACTCTTGTTCACGCTAAATTATAAAATCTACCCCACTGTATACATTTAAGAAAACATACAAATACAAAAAAAAGTTCTTAATTCAACGAAACATACATAAAACAAATTAATACAGAGGAAGAGGAAGCAATTTTTATGGTTCCATCCCCAACTAAATTTGGACTTCGTCTGCTTTAGGGTTTCCCTGCAAATGCATCATAAAATATCAAGGCATTCGTTACTCCTAGGTGTCAGCTTTCTATTTAATAAAATCTCGTATGGCCTCCAGAGGAGCCGACTGTCAGCCCAACATGACAACTTGCTTTAAGATGGAATATGCTGTTCCTTTCTTGAATGCCCTGTTTTGCTAATTTCATAGGGCTTACTTTCCTATTTTTCTCTCTTAAACTCTCTCCAATTTCTGTGGACTAAAATTTGCAGGATTGTTAAACAAAACAAAAAAACCCCCTAAAAAAACCCCCCCAACTTAAATAACCCAAGCAAGTTTAATTAATACAGCACGGTATATGTGCACACTATATAAAATACACGCCTCCATGTTTAATTCTGGGTTATCTGAGAAATGAAAGCCTGTAGACACCATCCTAAGACTGAAATATCCACAAAAGATAAGGACATCAAACTGTAACCAGGCAAAAGGTTCAAAGATAATGCAGAAATTGCAAAAAATGCACTATTATAATAGGGGGTCAGTAAGGCGGATCCCCAGTCTACTCAATCATTCACCCAGGGCCCACTGAGGATGCCGAACACAGTTATTTTTCAAGATTATTTTTTTTGTTGCAGTTGAGAAACATTTAATAAATCATATAACAGCAGAAAGTCAATATCAAACCCCAACATCAGCTGGCATTTTGGACAACCTGCATTGGGGGAAGGTCTGCATAATTTGCTCCAAATGGATCTCCCAATCTCTTACATTTAAAAGGTCTTCTGAACTTGGCCATAATCTGATGGCATTTACAGGGAAAAATCAAGAAGTGATGCCAAAATCCATCCATGTCAAGCTGTCAAAAAAAAACCCAAAAAACAAACGATTGGTGAGAATGGACTTTTCTTAATTACCTTTTAAGAGTTTTGATTGGTTTTAATTCATTTATTTGCTGTTGAAAAGGCCCAATGGCAAAGAAATTAATCAAAACCAATCAAAACTCTTAAAAGGTAATTAACAAAAGTCCATTCTCACTAATACAGTCAGCAAAAGTGAAAATATGCAACAAAAATCAGAGGAAAACTTTAAGATCCATATCTGTATTTAAACTGTGGGGAACCAAAGTATTCAACCAATTAATCCAGTGCTGCTCTGTTTGTAAAAGGCAGTAGGAAAAGTCACTCCCACACCAACTTAGTCAGGGAACATTGGTGATGCAGAACCGAAGATCCTCAAAACGGTGTCCAAAATCAATGCAATGCGTGACCAGTGGTGCCACAAGTTGACCCTTGTCCAAACACCTACGATGTTCTATCATCCTGGTACATGTAGCCCAGGTAGTTTTGCCAACATAGAACTTAGCGCAGGGGCATTTAATCACATAAATGACCCCACTGGTTTGACATGAGTAGAATGGTGAAGGTGGATTTGATAGCCACTGGGAGTGACAACTCTATCCGTGCACATTGATATAGAGCAAAGTGAACAGCGTCTGCAAGGAGCATGACCAGGACTGACTTGGATGTTGGCGTGAAATCAGAACACCCCAACATGTTGAAAGGAACCTTGCTCCTGTGAAAATCAAATGTGCGCATAAATCCTTTCCCCGCCAGAGCGCCACCGTTCAGGAATGCCTACCAGGAGTGCAGGGAAAAGTATGCCTGAAATCATGTTTTGCATGTATCTTTTTCACCCAAAACACCCAGTTGATTTTGAAAGCAACTTGCGCACATAAAACCCAACTTTGGCTTGTGTTTGCTTTCCTACTGCTTTCTCACGGTGCGATCTTTTTGGTTGGAATTTCTCTGTTGGCCTTTGATTAGCATGGTCTGATTGCCCTGCTTCACAATAGGAGCAAGAGGCCCAGAGGCTGTACAGCGGAGTTCAGAGCAGCAACCAGGATGTAAAGTTGGATTCTTTGAAGAAGCTTGCCAGCCTTTCCACAGATATTACCTTTGCACAAGAGTTTATCAGCAGGGATGGGCTGAAAATCCTGTTTCAGATTGTAGAAGAAGGAAACGAGTGAGTATAAAGTTGGATACTGCCAACATTTCAAATTTCATTTCATTCTTACGTTGTTGTACCTTTTAATTGAACCAACATGAAAATTGGGCAGAGACTGTGATGTACATGAATTTTTGAGATCACGCAGTTCCCTTCTGCAAATGCGATCCCATCGTATTAAATGAGCTAAGGAATGCCTCCATGTATTTTTTTTCTGTGATTATAGCTGAAGAAAGGGGCCTGTGTGGTTTTGAAAACTCAAATGCATCTTCATCTGTGCATAATTTTCATCTTAGTCCAATAAAAGTATTATTCCAGGACAACACAACCACGATAACTTCTTATTACACATTTTCTTTTTGAAGAGAATTTTAAGATGTGCAAAGAAGCAGAGGGTCATTTTGTTTATTTTCTACTAAGAAGCAGTGCACAGGAGAATATTTTAGAGTAAGAAGTGGAGGAATGACAACTATTAGAATCCTAAACTAGAATGTTTGACTATTGTGTGCCAGACCAGGATCTTGGAGAAACACCCCTTGTTCTTGAGTGGTCATATTCAGAGTCATTTAGGCAGATAACTCACAAGCTATCGGGCTAGTTGCCGACTTTTGAATATTTTGGTATTTATCTGGATATCTCATTATCAGGCTAAAATTTATCCAGCTAGCTTAGGGGCCTTTTGGGGGCATTTCTGGGAGGAGTTACATTAACCAGCTAAGTTATCCAGGCCAATCCAATATTCAGAGTTAGTTGGATAACATATCCAGGTAAAACTGGTCATAACCAAAGAGCTGCCCTGAAGTTAGACAGAGTATAGACTTTTAAATCTTTCTATGATTTTTTTTTTAAGGCTTTCCCTTGGTTACTATCCCAAGCACTCTGTTATCAAGTCTTGTCATGGTTGCCTTTTGGTCCGTCCCAGTTTTCCACTCATCCAGGCCTCTTGTGATCTTACTTTTTACATGATTTTTGTGGAGGATTTCTGAGCCTCTCTTGCTGGAATTATTTCCTTTTAGGTTACCTCTGGTCTCCGCCTACATGTTCCTCCTTGGTTCCTCATTGGTCTTGTTTTCTCATTGTTTCTCCTTACTTCCTAGCAGTCTTCATTGATTTCCTTTTTATTTTGCCTCACGTTCTTGGGCCTTCCTTCTTGAACTTGGATAGGTGTCTGATAGTACTTCTTCTTTCACTGGTTCAGCCTTAGATCCCGCCAGCTCTCTCTATCTTGGATTTTCTCAGAAACTCATTTGTTCTTTACCTTTGTTTTCGACTTGGTCTTCTTTGCAGTCTCTTCAACTCACTTGTCCTTCCTTTCTCTGTCAGTCTCCTTAGCAGCCTCTCCTGCTTTCTGCTGGAATACTTCTCCTTTTTGTCACAATTGGGCTTCTCTGCGGTTTCTCCAGCTCTCTGTTAGTTCGCTTATCCTTTCTTTTGTCTGTCTCGGTGACATCTCTCTCTGGATTTTACCGCACATTGCTGATTTGGTGTTTCAGGATTGGTGAGATTCTGGCTTATACTCTGAACGCCTTCATGGAGCTTATGGAGCACGGCTTTGTCTCCTGGGAGACACTAAGCCTGACTTTCATTTCAAAGGTAAGAAAATACCTGGAGACCTTTCTTAACTGTGAGGAGAGCCCAGGGGATTTTGGGAAGCAGATTTTGCTTGGGTGGATTAGGATTTTTTTTTTTTAATCATTTTAAAGCTGCCTAATATTAGCTGTATAGAAACTGCATCGCTTCTGAGATGATATGGCTTTTTTTTTAATGATATCTTACCATAGCTAGGGTTTGTCAGTTATAACTGAATGGACCCTCCTGTAACCCTGTCTTAGGCATTTTATTACTGTGCTCAAGGGAAAACCTTTCCTCTGTCCTGTACACATACATAGAGCTCATCACTGAAAGCACTGGATATTCTGAATGAACCAATTTTACAAGATCTCTGTAGTTTTCTATGACATTGACTTGACCACTCTTTGCATGACGACATGATTTACTTTTAGTTCTCCCATTGCAGATAGTGAGCTATGTGAATAAGAATTTAATGGATGCCACTGTCCAGCAGCTCTCACTGGCAATCCTGGAGAACATGGTACTCAGTAGCCCTTACCTCTATAAGCTAGTCAAAAGTGATGTGACGCTGGACAGGCTTGTCACCCACCTGCAGGTGTAAGTATGATGCAAACAGAAGCCAGCCTGCAGTTAGAGGATTATCTATAACCACATCAGTGGAGTCTGCCCTGCAGCTATAAATATTATCCATCTGTCTGCACGGTAGCCGGTATACCTACGCTATAGGGACTGATTTACTAAGGCTCTTTTCCTATTCTAAGTCTATGGGGAAAAGAAATTTAGTAAATCAGGCCCCTATAATAATTATCTGAATATAAGTTTTTAATCTTATGACTATAAAATCAGTGTATAAGTTGATTATGTAAGAAGAAAGGACAATCATTATGTAGACATGAAGCACATGTTGGGGACGTGATCTGTTATGACAATAGCTGCTTGTTATAACTGTGGAATTAGTTTTCCAAATATAAAATATACTGCACTTTTTGGTGTGCCTCTGATCTTCTTTTGTATTTTCTACTTTTGGGGGCTGGGGAGGGAGGTTTGGTTGCGGCACTCAAAGTAATTTTCACCCGTGACTCTTCTTTTCTTACGGTCTGTCCAGAGTGAGCTTCTTGCATTTAACCACGCTCTGTTTTGAGCTTAATGTCACTGAACACTGTTGCTAGCATTATAAAGCAGCAGAGGGTTTTCAATCCCTTGGGATCCTGCCAGGTACTTGTGACCTGGCTTGGTCACTGTGGAAACAGGATACTGGGTTTGATGGACCTTTGGTCTGACCCGGTATGGCAAATCTTATGTTCTAATCAATCACATTGATTGATTGATAAACAACCCTTTTACCTGTATTTCTGGTACTGTGTTAAGCAAGTATTACTGGGAGTTGGATTGTTCCACTTCTAGTTACTTGTACCATGCTAGTTAAGCCTCATCTGAGTTTTGACATACTTAGATGAGGCTTTGAGCATGGTACAAGTGATATTATGGTGCTGCTGGACATCTTGGCAGCATTTGATACAATAGACCATAGTATCTTGTTAAACCGCTTGGGTGCATTAGGACTAACAAGGAAAGTATTAGCTTGGTTCACTTCGTTTTTGTCAAATTGAGCTCTACAAGTCAAGATCGAATCTTATATCTAGTCTTGGCAGACATAACGTCTGGAGTTCCTCAAGGCTCCACATTATTGGCCGAGTTATTCAACATTTATATGACACTATTATGCTGAATACTTGCAAGTCTTGGCTTACATTATAGATTATATGCAGATATGTACTATATTTCCTTACAATTAAATCGACATGGGCACAAACTGAACGAGTTTTATCTAATTATCTTACCACTATTAAAAACTGGTTATCTCAAAACAAATAAGCACTTAATATTCAAAAAAACTGAAATAATACGCTTAGCAAGATTTCCTTTATGTAATGCTCCTTCTGAACTTACTCTTAATGGTCAATGCATTGAAATGAAAAAAACTGTACGAAATCTCGGTATCCAAACTGATCAATCATTAAGCATGAATGCTCAAATTAAGTTTGATTCAGACATCATATCACAAATTAAAGCTATTACATCACCTTAAACCATTTCTTGACTCTGCTGATTTCCAAACTGTTTTGCAGGTACTACTATTTTCTATCACAGATTATTGTAATTCCTTCCACATTGATTTACCTAAGTATACCCTTCGAGCATTACGGATCATTCAAAATTCTGCAGCTCGTTTACTGACTGGCACAGCAGTTCGTGAGCACATTACCCCAGTATTACAGCAACTTCACTGGTTACCAATACCATTCCTAATTCAATATAAACTTGCCACAATTACTCATTCCCTGATTAATAATATACAATCTCCATGGATTAACGCCATCATGAAAATACACTCCCCGGCGTGATCAGAACCTCTTAGAGATTCTCTCCCTTAAATTGGCACGCCTTGATGAAACAAGGGAAAGAGCACTGTCAATAGCCGGTCCAATTTTCTGGAATTCGCTACCAAACAAATTGAGAAGCCTAAATGACCTGAGGTTTTTAAAATTAAAAAAAACACATTAAAAACCTTTTTATTTAAACTTGCTTTTAGTTATTAATTTCATGTCTAATATTTTTTTGACTACATGTCGATTATTTATAAGGATTATATGTGACATCTCGATGTTCTGTTTTTAAAAAAATTGTGAATGTTATACTGTAACCTGCCCTGAACGTGGGAAGGGTGGGTTAAAAATGTTTTAAATAAATAAATAAACCTGTTGCCCAGGGCATTTTAAAATATTCAAAAATATATTATACAGCCTTGACAAATCTAAAATTTGTAAGTGCTTTATAGTAAATTTATAGATGTCATACTGTACAAGGCTGTGACTGTGCACAGGTTGGTCTCGCTTGTCTCTGCATACAAATCCAATGGTCAAGCTTGCATACAGTGATAGTCTTGAATAGTAAATCACGCTGGCACCAATACCTATTAACTTACAGCTAACTGTATGGACAGGGAGGCACCGCACATCGCTGGATGGCTTCTAATCATTTTCCTCAGATGTCTGATTGTATATCGATCTCTGTGCTGAATGCTTCTTTCTCACACCAGAGGCTCTTTTACGATTTAACTTTTTAAATTCCTATGCTGCATTATCCAGGGTCCTAAGCAGCTTACATAAAACCATTCACAATTGATCAACAAACATACATTATGGGCCAGAACTCTCTTCAATATATGGACTATAACCTACTAGCATGAATAGCACTCTTGAGACCTTTCGTTGCTTTCTTAGTCGCAACTCAAGTTAAACAACTCCCTAAACAGAAATGTTATAAAACGTACCTCCTTCCCCGAGAGCATCAGGAAGTCTGTTCCATAATTTTGGACCTGTTACTGCGAACAGCCTCTCTTGTGACGCTGCTAATCTGTCAAACTTAGCAGACAATAGATCCAGCAAGCATTGTCCGGAAGATCGAAGACTTCTCACAGACCAATACATTTTTTTTATTAATGAGCTAATCCATTGCCGGGCTTCATTGCTCAATGCTCCTATGAATCCTTGATAAATTCTTATATCATCTTCTCCATTCCACTGGCAACCAGTATAATGAATACAGAATCGGAGAGACATGTTCAAAGCGCATGGTCCCTGTAAGAATGCACGCTGCAGAATTTTTAATTATTTGAAGAGCTTTTAAATTGGAATGAAGAAGGCCAAGATAGATAGAATTACAGTAGTCTAGTCCTGATACCAGCAATTGCACAACTGTATGAAAATCACGTTTCCAAATATGGTTTAAGCTTCCACAACATCCAAAACTTAAAAAAGGATTTCTGTAAAACTGTTCTAACTTGAGCTTTCAATGATAACTCCGACTCCCAAGTTCCTAGCTTTCTTAAGTTGGACTTTGTGCAACCTTCAAACAGAAAGGACAATGGAAAATAAAATGAAGAAAATCTGCATAGTCTGATAATCTCAGTCTTAGCTAAACTGAGCAATAATCAACTCTTAATAGCACTCAAATAGGTGGCAATAAGACTGAGCATGGTATTTATATCAGCTGTAATTGGAAAGAAAAACTGAATATTGTCTGCACACAAATGAACATGGAGACCTAAACCAGATAGCAAATAATAAATTGGCCTTAACTAGATGTTAAATAATGCAACAGTGATGATCCCTGAGGGGACTCCAGTCAATAAAAGATATCTGGAGAAGGTTTGGGAGCCATATTTGACTTGTTGCATGTGATCTGACAATTAGGAATGCAACCATGCAAGGACAGTCCCTGGGATTCCAAGTTTGAACTAGATGTGATATTAGAATACTATGGTCCAAGGTATCAAACGCTGTGGGTGCATTTGTTGGGATATCTGCCTCTTTCTATCAGTTGCTTGGTGAGTCCTTCTGACTGTAGCCATCTGTTGCTTCTTCATTTAGTCACTGCCTGTATCTAACCTTTTTTTGCAGGATGAACCAGAAGATCCAGATAAAAGCCATGGCCCTACTGATTGCCTTGCTGCAGAGCACAAGCGATGGGGAGAAGAAGGTAATAGCTGAAACGTGGTGGACTCATTCATTTCATTTTCATTAGATTATGTTTACTGTTTATAAAAGGTGATAAACTGGAAGCACTGTAGACAAAGCTCCCCCATCCACCCAACAGGCACAGCAGAGTCAATGACAGTGTAAACTTCCCCCTATCCTGTCAATATCTACCTCATTCTTATTCTGAAGGAGAATTCAATTTCTGTTCACATCCAATGCTCGGCAGCTCTGCTGAGAGTGCTGAATGACCTTGGTGGTTCATGTCAAGTGGTGAGTGCAATTGTCCAGAGGGAACTTGACTGAGCCTACTAACTCATTACATACACACAGGCCACTGAACCCATGGTCAGATGGTAATGGTTTATAATCCATGGAAATTTTGTTTCAAGAGGGTCTCCTTGACCATATCAGGAGAGGATATCTACCAGGTTGGCTAGTTTGCTTTTTTTGTCTTCCTTTGAGACAACACAGGCAACTTGTTGAAGGAAGCAATCGGAATGATAGGACATGCGAAATGGCTCGCTATATATTTTTGTAGGGGTTAGCTGAGATGAAAAGGAAAAAGGGTAGGAAATTATTTTCATAATGTTCTGCCTCCCTTTTTTATTCAAGGAAATGGTTGACTTTCTCTGGAGAAGGGATGTGAGGCAGTTTATTCACAAGGTGAGAAAAACAAGTCTACCACTAATCTTTTGTCGTCATCTCTTATTTAACCATCCAACTATACTCACCCCATCTCTTGTCCACCTATCTCCCACTTTACCTTCATGGGAAGCCCTTAGGTATGTGTTCTGGAGATCATTGATGAGCAAGACCATCCTTGGGTACAGGATTCGGGGTGACTGCCTTAGGGCCCTGCACCATACTGGTAGCCCCTATTGCTCCTCCTGACATTACTTCCTATTTCTGTGCATTGATGATCCAGACAGTGCAGCAGTCTTAGTATTATCTTATGGATATCGGTGGTGACTAGAATCTGACACATGGAAGGTTGTCTGAGGCAGTACCCTACTTTTGCTTGCCTGGAGCTCCCTCAAGAACTTCACAAGATGGTTGCAGTCTGAACATACTTGAAAACCCCAGGAGATTCATGAGATTACACAGTTTGAGACTTCTCTCCAATCAGCAATACTATAGTATAGTAGTTCCATGCTCCACCCAGTTGCCTGCATTGGACAGCTGCATTTACTACAATGTATAATGTGTTGCTTTTTTTTGTGTGTGTGTGTGTCGGCTTGTTTAGAAAATTATCCACAGCTCAGAGTCAATGGGAGATGAGATGGCTCATTATCTGTACGTTCTACAGTCCTTATCCTTGAATCTTCTGGAGCCGCGTATGAAGATGTCTATGGATCCGTATAACCCGGTGCGTTCAGGGATGGAGGAGGATCATTTGGCGAGAAGGGGGGGAGCTCTGCTGTACAGTCAGTAAGAGGAGCAATGGTCCAAACCTCAGAGCGCAGTTAGGCCTCTTTTTCACTGTATACTGGTAGCTCTATTAGTCTGAATGTTCTTATTTGTTTTAAAAGATTTATAGCCCATGTTCTGCGATGTTCAAAGCGGGTTATAGTAAAAACACTCGTAAAATACAAAATAACAATAGACGAAATGGTTCACAAGACAAAATAGCATAGATTACAAAGCTGTATAAGATCTTCTGTAGAGCTGTACAGAGACAAACAGTAATTACAAACCTTCCTGATACAATAAACGGCAACTGGTACTTTAGGTGTCTACATTAAGGGCCTCTGTAAATAAAACAGTTTTTTAAAGCCATCTTAAAGCCCAAGGTGTCAGTTAGGAGCCTGATGCGTTCAGGCAATGGGTCTCATAGAATATGAGCAGGGTCCCTTCTTTCTATGAAGTGGGATAACTTTGGAGATGCTGTTTCCAGGAGCCCACGGTTTCCCAGTCTCCGTGCCCAGGATGGTTTATAAAGCTGCAAAACCGAATTTTATCAACAGATCAGAGACAGTGGTTTTGGGGGGGCTTATAGCTAGACGTATAATTGTGGGACTTGGGATTTTTGGAGGTGTTTGTAGCCCCAGACTCTTACAGATGGTTTGTTCTCAGAGGCCACTGGTGGAAGGTAGCCTGGAATCCTCTTCTGAAAGCTACCAGAGCAATTATGAAAAGAAATCTAGACTTGAACTTCCATAAATCTGAACTTTGAAGTGCCTGAAAAGCAGAATATAAATCAAATAAATGAACTTGATCTTCTCCAGAATTGAGGAAAACATGTTTTTCCTTAGCTGGTAACATGGTGGAAATTTAGGGTCCATATTCAGTAGGACATTTAGTGGACAATTTATCCGGCTAACTTGATTTTGGATATTCAGTAGGATAAATGTTCCACTGAATATCCTTGGCTAATGGTGGCTGGATAACTTTAAACATAACCAGATTTCCCTGTACAGACCCAGATCAGTCCAGACTCCTGGGCTTTGCCTCCCTGCCATCAGACGGAGTCAGAGAAAGTTTCACTGAGACTGTACATAACACAGTGTGCCTCCCGCAGTCCCTCAGTATTTCTGTGTCTCCAGCAGATGGTAGATGGTGTAAAACCTGCAGCCTGGAGAGAGAGACAAGATTAAAAGACAACATTTTCTGGATCCTCCCAGGGGGTTGGGAAGTCCTGGTGGGGGCCACTCCCCCCTGGTTTGAGTTGAACGAGAGCAGTAGGTTGGTGACCTTTCTGATAGCTCAGTCTGGAGGTCCGTGTGGTGGACATCTGGTGGTCCAGATCCCTCATTCCCCATGAGACAGTGGTGGACCTGCAGGCAGTTCTGCACTGCAAGCCCAGTGGAGCAGGGAGGTATTCCTTTTACACGGTTTGTCCTGGGCTGTGGTTCTAAAGTTTGCTGAAAGCAGACAGATATAGCCAGTGGTCTGGCTTGCTTCTGATCTGCCATGTGGCCTGCGCTCCTGGAACCGGAACCTCTGCACCAAAGGAAACTATTGGTTTCTATGTATTTTTATTTGTTCTCAAAGGTAAAAAAAACAAACAAACCAACAACAAGGAACTAGTTAGAGGAATCTGTGCAGTATCGGGGTTCCAGGGAAGGAGCTTCTCTGCCCACGGAGGAGACTGGGTATTGGCTCTAGAGTGTTAAGGGATTGTTTCCCTGCTTACTGTTGAGGTGCTGGTGGTGCCACGGGTGCAGAGAGGGAACAGCATGTGTGTGTAGCAAAAGCGGCATGGCATTCGGGGAGAGGGTGTTCTGCATTGAGCAGGGCCGCCTCTGTAGAAGAAGCCTCGCAGGTGACGGGGTCTAGCGCTGAGGCTTTCCCCGTCAGCTTAGAAACAGCAGCCATTTTTGATTCCCTAGTAGCGATGGCGGGAGAAGTAGGGAATCCCTCCTCAACTCTCACTGGTGATTCCCTGTCCCTGGGAGATACAGAGAGGCACTTGCACTGAGGAGTCGTCTCTGGTTCTGGTAGAGGTCTTTGCTTATGCGCAAAGCTTGTTTAATGGAAAAGGCAATAGGGGATGCTGGCTCTTGGCTCCAGTCTTGATGGATTCTTGGCCAATCAAGAGGCCTGAGCTTTTGAGAAGCTCTTCAGGCCTTTGATGATTTTTGGCACCATATGTTGCAAAGATTTGGGCCTAAATGTGCTGAAGGTACAGGCAGGCTTTGCTTAGCTGTGTGGTAGACTACGGCAGCGGTTCTTTTTCCTCGTGCATAGGCGTGTGCGCATTCTCACCGCGGGGCAGTTGCATGCATGGTGATCTGTGCCTAGATTTGAGTGCGTTCGTCTGCGACCTAGACTTGAGCACATATTTGCATAGGTACTTGTGCGCATAAGGCCGTGACCTAGACTGGAGCACATGTTTGCGCGGGTACTTGTGCACATGAAACTGCAATCTAAACGTAAGCGCATGTTTGAGCAAGTTCTTGTGCATGTACGACCACGGACTATACAAGTGCATATTTGCGCATATACTTGTGTGCATACGACCGCGACCTAGTTTTGAGCTTGTATATGCACGCGTCCTGGGGGGGGTGGGGGGGGTGTGTATGTCCGGACGGCATTGGTGTGCGCACAGGAGGCCGCCTAGAGCCAAAGTTCAGGAGAGCTAGGCGCTGGGGACAAACAGGTCCAAATGCCTTGCTATCTGTGAGGCTTGCTGTCTGATAACAATTCATTCCTCACTCTCTCTCCGTTTGTGTCAGTACTGTTTAGATGCTCAGAGCGATTTGACTACTACAGCTTTTGCCCTTGTTGCTGCATCCCCTCGGCCTATGGTGGGTCTAGAGGTGAGTGGAGTGGGGAGACAAGGCAACAGTCAGTTCTCCATCCACCCTTGTTTCCAAAGGCAAAAGCTTCCCTAAGAGAGAGAGAGGTTAGAGCAAATTTGGGCCTATGAGCTCCAGTATAGATCCAGGCTCTGATATAGAGCCAGCCTCCTTCTCCTGGGTGGAATGTTTTCAGGGTCTGCAGACATTTCTGTAGGGGTGCCCGCTGAAGGCGAAGCAACCTACTATGTAGGGATCGTATGCTCGGGCCTCCCATTTGTCACTCAGAGCGGGCAAATGCCGCAGAGAGGCTGTCCCTGCTAATGTTTAAGGGGATGTGGATTATGTGACATCGGAGGATTCCAGTGGGGAATTGGCTTTCTTACATGTAGAAGGAGGGAGATGTTGCATATGACTGAGAGCTAAGATTTTTTTCTTAGCTCTCAGTCATATGCAGAGATGTTTTGCTGAGTTTGTTGGCTCAGACCCTGAATATGCTTAGTGTGGCTGGAGGCAAATTTTAAAAAGTGTCCTGTTTCTTTCCCCCCTTGTATCCAATTCAAGAGATATTTGATTTAAAGAAGTTAAATGTGGATCTCAAGGTTCCCCGTTTCCGCATGGAAACTCTGAGGTCCGTCATAGTGGTGGTACACAAGGAAGAGTTCAGGCACATCTGCACATAGCCATCAGGCTAGAACACCAGAGATTCCAGAGGTTCATGGTCCTAAGGGAACATTTTCAGTTTTGAGCCTTTCCTTTTGGCCGGTGATGGCCCCATGTACCTTCATCAATGTGATGATGGTGGGGGTGGCCGCATTGCAAAAAGGAGAGTATGTTGGTGCATCCATTCGTGTGAAATCAAAGGACTTCTGTTGACAATTAGTGCAAAAGGTACTGATGAGCTTGAAGTCTCTAGGATGGTTGGTGAACCTAGCAACGAGCCATTTCTTTCAAACTGGAGTATCTGGGAGTTCAGTTTGACACGTTGGCGGAGAGAGTGCTTCTCAAAGAGAGAGATTGCTGAAATTGCAGAGTCAGATTAGGCTTCTGCTACAGCTTTCGGAGTCCAGGGTTTGGAACTATTTTATTTATTTTATTTAGTGACTTTTCTATACCGTCATTTAGAGCAGTTCCTTCACAACGGTTCCCAAGAAGCACAAAATATAAAACAGGATAAAAGAAATAAAAATGTGATCAAGTGCCAAACATCTCACTTAAAATACAACTATTTACAGGTCCTGGATTCTATGGTATCAACATTGGAATTAATGCATTGGGCGTTTGCGCATATGTGGCCTCTGCAGGGGGCTCTTCGGTCCCGCTGGAATCTGTTATTGGAAGAGTTTCATCTTCCTCTTCTGGTAGAGGGGGAAGCCAGGGATAGTATTTTGTGGTGGTTTACTCACACCAATCTCAAACGTGTTGCAGAATTGGAGGTTTTGAATTGGGTAATAGTCATCACCGGTGCAAGCCTCTTGGCTTGCACCGGTGATGCAGTGTGGCAAGATCAGTCGGCACAGGGCTAGTGGTGGAAACAGGCCTCATGGTCTATCAATTGGTTAGAGACGAGAGCAGTGCATTTCATGTTGCTTGCCTGTCTGCCAAGGATTACGTGGCCATCCAGTACGGATACTATCAGACAATGCAACAATGGTGGCCTAATCAACCGCCAAGGCAGAACCAAGAATCAGGCAGTGGCTTGAGAGGCCCGGGAGTTGATTCTCTGGGTAGAGCAGCACTTGGAATGGCTGGCAGCATCTCACATCACCAGAGTGAACAACATTCAGGCAGATTTTCTCAGTTGGAGAAAGACCTCAGGGAATGGGAGCTGTCAATGGCAGCGATGTGTCTCATTCATGGAAGATGGGAGTATGCCAACCAAAGAGTCACAGTTTACAGCTGCTGAACAGAAACATGATTTGGATGGAATCAGAGCTCTGGTGCTGCTGTGGATTAGAGGGATTCTTCTTTGTCTTCCTTCTGTGGTCTCTGATGGTCAAGGGATTATGGCAGATAGAAAAATATCCAGGCAACGTGATCCTGGTAACTCCAGTGTGGCCACATTGACCATGCTTCCCAGATCTGATCAACATGGCCATAGATGGCCCCTGAGGTTTGGACATCAGTAGACTCTTTTCCACCAGGGCCCAATATTTTCGGGTCAGGTGGCTCACTTCTGTCTTACAGCTTCGCTTCTGAGAGAAGACGACTGAGAAGGAGTTCCAAAGCAGTTATTTCCAACTTACTGCCAGGCTAGGCGACTTTCTACATCCTTGATGTATGTCCAAAATTGGAGGATCTTCAAGTCCTGGTCTGCTGTTGACGGAGTGCAGCCTCAGCCTGTTCAGGCTGGGTCAATGTGGCCACGCTGGAGTTACCAGGATCATGTTGCCTGGATATTTTTCTATCTGCCATAATCCCTTGACCATCAGAGACCACAGAAGGACGACAAAGAAGAATCCCTCTAATCCACGGCAGCACCAGAGCTCTGATTCCATCCAAATCACACAATTTTGGCTTTTCTACAGAAAGGTTCTGATCAAAGTGCGGAACATTTGTCCGTCTTGGAATCTGAATCTAGTCCTTAGAGGATTGTGTGAAGCTCGGTTTGAACCACTAAAGAGAGCTGCAGTTAAGGACTTGACTCAAGTGGTTTTCTTGGTGGCTATTTGTTCAGACAGCGGAATTTCAGAGCTCCAGGCACTGTTGTGTCAAGATCCCTTCCTACAAGATGTCTGATTCGGGGGGTATCTTTATGCATGGTGCCTTCTTTTCTGCCTGAGGTAGTCTCAGCATTTCATCTTAGTTAGACAGACAGTGGAGCTTCCAGCTTTTTCGGATTTGGATTCGTCTACGTCTCATGTAGGAGAACTTAGGCTCTTACATGGGAGGCATGCATTATTGAGGTATCTAAAGGTCACTTATGATTTCCATAGATCGGATCACCTCTTTGTATCCGTAGCTTACCCCCACCTCAGCTCCCTGTATACCGACTTGATATATAATATCTATACCTTTATTTATTTGTTTAACCGTTAATCAATTACAGATGTTATCCTGTAATATATATCTACACCTTGACTATTTGTTTAACGTTTTTATCCATCTTTGCTGTTATAAACATTCCTTGTATTAGACAAAGGGAAACACTTGGTTTCCTGCACCACTCAGTTGTCTGTAAACCGGTATGATATGTAAAATCGAACATCGGTGTATAAAAATAAAATAAATAAATAGAGCGGTCCAAAGAAGGGAAGTAAGGTGTCTAAGGCTACAATTGTGCAGTGGCTGAAGGACGCAATCGAGTCAATTTACATTTCTAAAGGGGCACACTTGACGTGTTCTCAGGCGACTTCCTGGGCTGAGTTGCAACAGGTGCCTCTGCATAAAATTTGCTGGGTGGCTACTGGGAAGTCATTGCCCACTTTTGCTAGGCATTATTGCTTTGATGTTGGGGCTCCGGCTTCCATGTGCTTTGAGAACAGAACTCTCCAGGTCCCAACCGAGTTAAGGGGAGCCTAGGTACATCCCAGGAATCTGGGCTGATCTGGGTATGTATAGGGAAAGGAAAATTTGGTTCTTACCTACTAATTTTTGTTCCTGAGGTACCACAGATCAGTCCAGAGATCCACCGATTTACTGGGGGGGGGGGGGAGAGAGTCCGCTGCTCGTACTGTTGCTTTGTATATAGTGCAGAGTTGTTGAAGGTTTTCAATGCAGACCACATATGTTAAATTTGGGAAACGAGTTTTCCATTGTCTTTTTGGGCAACTTCACCTTCTTCCACCCCTTGGAGGGGAGGGAGTTTGCTTAGAAATGTATGGTGGTTGCTGTCTGCTTGGTTACAGGTCAGTACTGAGGGACTGCAGGGGACACACTGGGTTATGGACAGTGTCAGTGAAACTTTCTCTGTCTCAGTCTGCTGGCAGGGAGGCAAAACCCCAGGAGTCTGGACTGATCTGTGGTACTACAGGAATGAAAATTAGCAGGGGAGAACCAATGTTCCTATTCTTTTGAATAGCAGCTGGGTGATGCAGATGTGCTGGGCCCGGATCGCGGTAGGATGATGCAGCTATCCAAGCCAAAAGAAAACCTTGCTTGCAGCTTACAAGGGGGTGGAAGGGATAGTGTTGGGATGGGAGGGGGGGGGGGGCTAACCCTGGAAAGAAGCTTATTTAAAAAACAAAAAAAAAAAAAACCTGGGAGTGGGGGGAGGGGATGAGGCATGACCCCTATTGCTTTTCTAATTTGAGATGACACCAATTTGAGGAATAGGGCCAAGCCTTTAAAGCTGGAATAAAAGGGAGGAGGGGACCGGTTAGGGCTGTAAATTCACAATTTTTTTTATTTTACAGCACTACTTCTAAAGAATGTAGCCAGTTATTTGTAAAGTTAGCTGGCCACACGAGGCCGGATAACTTTAGACCTGCTCTGAAGCCAGCTTGGGATCAGGTGAGCTGTGAAAGCAGTGCACACTCCTGATCCTGGGCAGGGAGCAGGGCCGGTGCCAGGCTGTCCAGCCGCCAGTTTATTGCATCGGCTTATTAGCAGGACCCTTCCTTCTCACCAGCAGCTTACGTTGAGAGGTGGCCGGGGGATATTTTCCAGGAAGTCGTACCTCAGCAGAGTGCACAGGAAACACGGGAGGCCGCTTGCAGGACTACCAACACTTTAGCTATGAACTTAATCCCGTAGCTTCGTTATTAGCAGGGACCTTTCTTTTCTTTTTTGTTTTTTTAATTTTATTACGATGAACAGAAACAAGAGAAAAATTAGTGGGAAAAAAGAGAGTCACTTCTTCTACTGATTTTTCTCCAGTTTGTTTTGTTTTATGATAAAACGGTGAAAAACTCCCAAGGAAAATAAAATAACTGAACACGAAGATGCCTGAATATCAGTTGCAGTGCAGATGAAACTTTGAACATTGTAAATGTGTTAGAGCACATACACACGTTAGAACAAAATAGCGTAAAGCTAGCTTTACCTGGATGATGAGGATACTTCCCTCGCAGATCTTGTTTTATGCACTCACTTTTGCATGCTGCAGCTTTGACAAATGAAGAACATCTGGATGTGTTCAGGGCCTTAGAGCACTTAGACCTCTGACATCACACAGGCGTACGATGTCAACAGGATTGTTGCATCACCGGGATTCTGAAACTGCAGTTTTGTCCCTTGCATGTAACAGGTTAGCATGGATGGCTTGTTTCCCAGAAAAGTTTAATCTAATTTAATACCCTCTTTGGGCTTTTTCTTCCAGCTACCTAAGCTTCCAAGTTTACAGTCCTTGTTAAATGTAACTTTTCGTCTTTTATTGCTTTTGTTTTTTGTTTCTTGAATATAAAAAGTTGTTCCTTCTGTTATCTACCCTTGTTCGATGTAAACCGATTTGATATGGTATTTAACCATGAAGGTCGGTATAGAAAAATGCTAAATAAAATAAATAAATAAATAAAACGTCTTGCTTGTGCCAGACGGTGCTGTGTGGCGGTGCTGATGCTGGCCGCCGAGCTTCTGTGGGGGCCGCCTGTTGTTTAGTGCGGAGAGGGAATAACGGGGGCGCTTCCTTCTCCACTCTTTCATGCCGTCCCTCAGGAACAGAGAGAGTTTCTCCAGGCCCTGCGTCAGACTGCCTTTGAGTCCGAGAGCGACCCTGCCGCCGGCCATCTGAACACAGAGCGCCGACGCTCGCTCTGCTGCAAGGAGTTCAAGAAGCTGGGCTTCACGGTACGTATCCTCTGGCGTGCTCCGTGATGTCTGCAACGTGGCTACCTGCAGGTACTATTTCCTGTCACACACACATACACACACACACATACTCTCACACTCTCACTCACACTCTCACTCACACTCTCACTCTCACTCTACTGCCAGGGCAAAACCGACGACAAAAGCAGCAGAGGAGGTCAAGGAGCTCTGCTGACCTGCTTTACATGCTCAATGATGCTCATTGTGGGTAGTTGCACTGCAGAGGGGCTATAATGATATTTTAGCAGAATAGTCATCCAAGCCAGCGGTTCCCAAACTGTGGGTCGAGAGACCCCGAAATAGGGTCACAAAAGCAGTGGATGGGAGTCTCAGAAGCAGGGTTGCTCCTTCCCCTCCACCACCACCACCACAGGGGATCTCTGCACCCCTCCGCTCTGCACAGGTTTCCAGTCTCGGGACCTGTGAGCGCAGACTGACTCGCAGGCCCCGTGCTGACTGACTGCTGCTGCTAATTGCTTCCCTGCATTGGGGTGAGTGAGGTGTAAGGGAGGGCAGAGGAGGGGGAATGGAGATCTGCTGCTATACTTTGGCTGCTCTCTGAGGTCGTGTACATTTTCAAGTGTTAAGATGGGGTCCTGTTGCATAAAAATGTAGGAGGTGCTGATGTGAGCACTGCTTCCTTTTTCCTGTGACACTAAATGTAACTAGTTATGGTGACATCGACTTGGAAACAAGGCGTTGGCATTTCAAGGTAATATCCTGGATACATTTTAAGAGCGCTCAACGCTAGATGAAAAAAAGTTGCAGTTGCACTTTGGATTATAACTGTTGATCAGAAATGAACTACTTTTTAAATAAATATGTCAAGAGCAGATTTTTAAGTTTTGGACAACAGGATGCACACAAAGCCTGCCAGCCAGTTGCTTACAAAATTTAGCAATAGTGCATGATTTTCCCAAGGATTTAATTTTCTGCAGCTTCAGAAGAGAAAAAAATATACACAAAGCTGCAAAAACAAACTTGTGCACAAAGCCCTGGGGAATTTTGGCCTGATTCTTAAATTCAGCACTTTGGGGGTGAAAGGTCCACATTATTTGTCTGCAGATGGTTTTCGTTTGGACTTTTTTTTGCCTGTGGAATGTGTTCCCTTCCAGAAGAAACAGGAAATAAAATCCTTGGGCAGCAAAACTGGTTTGAACACTTTTTTTTTTGCCCCACTTTGCCTGCCATTTAAATCTGGCCTTGTATCATTTAGAGGTCACTCTTCGGCTGTGGCCGAACACCTTAGCTAGACCCACCCGGTTTGGCCATCTAGGTTTGGGAAATTTTCCGCCGAGTCTATTGACTAAGTTTGTGGCTGAGAATTCAGCTAAATCTCCAAGACCAAATTTGGACTGCCTGGATGTAGGCCTTCTACTATAGTCCCTAGGTTTGGGCAGCATCTACGCATGTAACTTTCAGCCTCTCGCCTGGCCCTGTCACTCGGCCTGGCTCTCTTGTTTAATGCTGCCGATCCAGTTGGGTGGCTGGATCACTGGAATGTTTTCTGGTTCTCGTGTCCTGTCCTGCCCTCGCTCTGATCGTACTCTCTTCTCTTCCACACCTTCCTCAGAACTACAGCAACCCTTCTCTGGACCTGTACCGCACTCCGCCAGGGCTGCTGGCCCTCGACAACATGGTCTACTTCTCAAACCGATGGCCCAATGCTTACAGCAGGGTAAGGATCGTGCTCTGTTTTATTTTAATTTCGTGCTTTATTGAAATAATAAAAATAGGGAATTAAATTTTCCATAACTTTGACAAAGATGAACAGCCCTTCAAAAAAAACAAAAAATGTAAGTCAGCAAATTATACTCCTTTCCTCATCTGAATCCTTCCTCTTCCTCCCCATTCCTGATCCCTCTTCCCTTCCCCCTCCTCTCCTCTCTTCTCATTCCCTTTCTTTATCCTTCCTGAATTCCCCATCACCTCCTTCTGTGCCTCTTTCCTTCTTCTTCCTTTCTCCTTCCACCTTTCCTGCCTAAGATTCCTTTTCCACTTCCCTACTCTCTTCCCATTCCCAGGTTCCTCCCCTTCCCTTCTCCCCAGTCCCAATCATTAAGATCCCTTTTTCTCTAACAAAGAACCAAATAAACTGGACACAGAAATCTTCTCTGAAGCATGTGTGTAAGTAGTGTGTCAGTCACCTAGGCTGGGAGGCCCCAACTGCAATTATTCAGTTATCTTGGAACTATAATATTGTAAAAATAATTATTACTTTGACACTTAGGCCTGGAATGTGAATGGTATTCATTCCCCACTAAAAAGAGGAAAATATTGGCCTGTTTGAAGATATTAAACACACACAAATTGCATTGTTTGCAAGAGGCACACTTGCAAGTTACAGAACATGCAAAATTAAAATCTGACAGCGTTGAAAGTTGTGTGTACTTTTTTTTTTTTTTCCAGGAGTTGTGATCCTCATACATAAAAGCTTTCATTACATGATTGACAGGGGCATTTTATTTTGGTAATGTGTCAAGTGAAAAGAGTGAAAATATTGCTGGGAAATCTGGATACTCCAAATACAATCATAGTTTCTTCTCCCAAATTGTTATACAGGTGGCCCAGTTTGCAGATTATCAAATTATATTAGCAGGTGATTTCAACATAACTCCAAACAAAACTGTAGATGTTTTTCCCTCTTATTTAATAGGTAAATTAGATGCTAAAAATGGTGAAAATGCCCTAATGAAGAGATCTAGATCTCTTCGACACATTGAGAGGATCAAGATTAGACCTTTTCAAATGTGCATTAGATTATGTCCTGATATGTCACAGCTTGTAATGTAAAACCTAATCTGCATATAGAGGAGCAAATCCACTTTCTGATCATTGGCCTGTTGATGCCACTTTGAGTATATATAGAGGAGAGAGAGAGAACCATTTTCTTGGAGGCTGAACCTTGTATTCTTTCAGGACTCAGATTTCAATGATTACAAAAATGGGAAGCATATGAACTATTAATTTTACACCAGATTTGGATCCTAGATATAATGAAGTCATATTTGTCTATTAATGTGGTTCATGGGATGTGTGGTTCCCTACACAGGGAAATCAAAATGCACCTACTGATTAAATCAGCTAGATTAGTTTGGAATTACATGAGGAAATGATGGTCTTTGTTAGCCCAATATTCAATTATTCACCTCTGAATCCAATGTTTGAATTTAGTAGAGAAAACATTTTTAAAATGTCATAGACAAGGCAAGTATCAGATATGATGCAGATAATCTCAGTTAACACTTGCCGAGCGGAAAAGAAAGTTTGATTTGCATAATAATCAGTTTATTTGGTTCTTTGGAAGCACAGCATTATATATTTAGTATGAAATGTACTCCAGCGCAGATTTTGAGAGAGAGAATTCTAACACTGCTTCCATAAATATTGCAAACATAAAAATACTATTACAGTGTGGGATAACCTAGGGAGAAGCAGCATCAATAAAACCATCTTAAAATTCACAAAGTGCGGTTTAAATGTTAGAGTCTCTGACGCATATGTGTAAGTCACCTAGATTGGGAGGCATTGACTTTCTAAAGTTCCCATGCAAATGTATGGTCAAACATGCAAATAATACCTATATTTTCTATGATCCCCCTCCAATTAACACAATTTTTGTGGGTAAGACTCCTTCAGAAGCCGCAGTTACCAGCACCGAAATAGCAATGGATATATTTAGCAGCATAGCCATGCCACTGAATGTCTCTTCTAAGTTAACCGGATAAGTTCTATCCGGCTAATTTAAATAACCAAATATCTTTGAATATTGGGCCCAGCAATTTTGGAGAAATACAGAGAATTTTTAAAGTGAGCGTGCCTTGTGATGGCACAGGAGCATTGTTGGGTTTAAGAATGATGGAAAATAATGTACATAAGAGCAATAGATGCTTATTGACTTGGCCTTAATGGTAGCTAGGAAATGTATAATAAAATGAACCTGATATAGATTTATGGCAAAGATTTCAACTTGAGAAATTGGTATGCCAACAGAAAACTGATGAAAATTTTTAAAAATGTATTTCTCTTTGGAAGCCTCTTATTATGAGTCTGTCAATTGAAACCCAGTAGACATTTGAGTCATATCGCAAATTCAGTTAGTGTCAAAGATGTTAATGATTTAATGTCTGTGTTAGAGGATTTCAGGCTGCAGCTGACTCAGTGGCGGATTCCCGAGGAAGACCGGCCCGGGGATTCGCCGCCCAGGACACATCACGTGGTCTGCCGAGCGCGGCTCCGTCACGGCCGTGCATGGCAGACACATAACTGGAGCGACCGGCCCACCGGGGAATGCCCGATCCCCCGATAGGCCAATCCGCCCCTGAGCTGACTATATGATTAATACAGTCAACTTGCTTGGCTTTGGGTAAATGTAGTACAGTTGAAGATCTTATAAGCATTGGTGCTATGTGTAACTGAGCATGGATGTGTGTGTATGAGTGTAAGAAAAAGGCACAGAGGAGCACATGTAGCCGGATAACTTTAGGCTGGTCTTATCCGGTTGAATACATGGGACAAGTTATCCGGATAATTCGTCCACTAGCCTCCCCACTGAATATGACTCCTACATTAATTCAATTAAAAACCTGTCTAAAAAGGAAAAGCTTTTATCAATTTATGGAAATGTAAATAATCAGACTCACTGAAAATTTGAATTGGAGCAGCATTCCATACCCCAGGGCCCATAATAGAGAAAGCCTTAAACTTTTAGTACATAAAGTATACTGCTGCACCGAAGGGACGGACAATAAGAGCTGACCAGAAGAATGTAAAGAACAAAGTGCTATACACCGAGTAACCTTATCACTCAGACAATAAGGTTCAACATACAAGGCCTTATGCAATAAAACCAATAATTTAACTGCATTCTCTGAGCAATAGCTAACCAGTGTAACTCTTTCAAATGAGGAGCTACACTGTCTTCCCATTTTTAAACCAAAAATCACACGTACTGCAGCGTTTTGAATTAAATTGTAAACCCGGTAACAAACCCTTAGGTAAACTAGCGTACAATAATCTAAGTTGCTCATTACACTAGCAGTACAAAACTCTTGAACAGAAAGCAACTTCCTAAATGGACGAATGATCTTTACTTTATAAAATGCAGTTTATCAACTTTTTATTTGTACTTTCATAGACAATTTATCATCAAACATCGCCTGTAAATTTCTTACTTCCTCACTCAGTTTCACTATAACGTCATCATTTAATATCCCCAAACTTCTCAAAAGGGAAAACCTATCTAACCACTTGATGAGCATTTTATCATAATTCAAAACTAATCTAGTATCTAAAAGAACACTGATTTATTATAGTTAAATTGTTTTTACTAAATAATTCCTGTGGGTCATCCCCCATAGTTCACACAAGGTACATAAAATTGCGCATAGCACAAATATTCGCTGCCTTGCTAAATATATAGGCAGATTCCTTCTACCAAACTCCTCTGATGGTTCACACTATCGGGCTGATTCAGTATGGTGCGCTCGGCTGAGCGCACCTTTAGCCCCGGTTTGGCCGCGCGTTTTCGACACGATATTTTTACCCCTTATACAGTAAGGGATAATAGCGCGTCAAAAACGCGTGGCCAACCCCCCCGAAACTAATAGTGCCCGCAACATGCAAATGCATGTTGATGGGCCTATTAGCTATTCCCGCGCGATACAGAAAGTAAAATGTGCAGTGAAGCCGCACATTTTATTTTCAGAAATTAATGCCTGCCCAAAGACAAAAGTTAATTTTGGCCGGCACAGGGAAAATGTACAGAAAAGCAGAAAAAACTGCTTTTCTGTACACCCTCCGACTTAATATTATAGCAATATTAAGTTGGAGGCCCCAAAATTAAACAAACATTAAAATTTAAAAAAGAAAAACATTTAAAATCTGCCCGTGGGCTGGAAGGCGGACGCTCAATTTTGCTGGCGTCCGGTTTTCAAACCCGTGGCTGTCAGCGGGTTCGAGAACCGATGCCGGTAAAATTGAGCGTTGGCTGTCAAACCCGCTGACAGCCGCCGCTTCTGTCAAAAAGGAGGCGCTAGGGACGCGCTAGTGTCCCTAGCGCCTCCTTTTACTGCAGGCCCGCATTTAAATATTCGATCGCGCGCCCAGGAGAATGGCCTGGTCATGCGCCGGGAGAGTGGGCGCTCGCCTCGGAGCGCCGGCTCTCCCGCAGTTTTTACTGTATCGGCCCGTATGTTTGCCAGAATGATCCTCTCAGCCATTCTCCCTTTCTGACAGTACTTTAACACTATTCAAATCCAATATCACAGTTCTCTCATGCCTTCTCAAATACCCTTTCTTTTAAGACAGAGGACACAGAAATAAGAGCATTTTTAAATTCTAAAGGCAAAAATCCCCACAAGAATAACCAACTTTATCCCCACAGTCTCTCTTCTCTCCCAAGCTTTAGGTCACAAAATTTCCCCAGCAAAACAATACTTAGGATCCTGTTCCAGCACAAGCGCAGGTAGTTTCTGCTCTCTCAGTACTCCTTCGGGATAAGTGAGCTCCACCCCAGGATGCCTCAGATTTATCCCGGCAAGTTTTATCTGGCTGAAACCTTAGCTGGAAAAGTCAGAGGCAATCAGAGTGGCCTGATTTCTGAATCCTGTGATTTGTCTGGCTCAGTCCGAATTTACCTGAAAAAACCATTTCAGTATGGACCTCATGGTGGAATATATTTTTCTGTGACTGAGGCAGTAAGAGAAGGGACAGCTCTGGAGCTGCTTGGATAAGAGGTTTTGCGCACCTGGATATCCCCGGGGAATAGACAATTCCTCCCAGAGTCAATTTTCACTAGGTCACCTAAACTTCAAAAGGACACATCCTTTTCAGCCTGCAGAAACGTAGCTGCTTTTCAGACGCAAAGTACCCGTGTGCATCATCTTTGCAGATCGACTTATGTGGCGGAAACGTATGTGTATATGCTTAAGTGGTGCTGACTGATGGTGTAAAGTGTCCACATTAAAGGCATGCCTATTACATGTGGAGTGTTTTAAAATTAAAAATGCATTCCAGTTTGTCTAGATTTGCTTGGGTAGGGCTTGGGATATATATGGATTTGATTTGAGGGGAGGGGGCTAGGTTAATCCTATATTTACAAAGGAAAGAGTTGGTAAATCTGAGGATTTGCTGGAGAGGCTGGATTAGATGTATATTTACTGAGAGAAGGGGAGGGATTGACGTACCTGTAAATATGCTGGGAGGAATGTAGTTTTGCAGTGAATTTTCTACTCCAAGCCTTAATTTCGTGTTTCTTGTTCTAGTTTATTCTTGAGAACAGTAGCCGTGAGGATAAACACGAATGTCCATTTGCTCGGAGCAGCATTCAGCTCACCCTGATCCTATGTGAGACTCTGCGCATTGGGGAACCTCGTAAGTTTGACTTCTACCACTTTATCTGGGGCTCTGATCCCCATCAACTCCCTTTTGACATAGCAAGGCAGGCAAATTACTAATTCCCTGTAACGTACTGCATGGGCTGCTGCTGTTCTTCGTGTCTGATCTTCTCAGGCTCCCAAGATTTGTCAGCGCACACTAACACAGGAATAAACTGCAGTTGAATAAATTGACTCCCAAATGATGCCTGGAGAGTGCAGTCAGCTGCAGGCCTCTCCCCACAGGCCAAACTCTAGGCTTGGGACTGATAAACTACTCTGCTTCCGTCAGTGATGGAGGGGAATTCTTAAGGGGCTGTCCATGCGGAAATAAAAGTCCTCGTTCTTCCCATTGCTCTCCCCTTCCTGTGTAATCCCCTGGTTTTATCTTTACCCTGCGTGTTTCCTCCCCTTTCATACCCCAACCAACATATTTTCCTTCCCTCCTTTCTACCTTTGTGCCTTCTCTTATCTCATTCCATTCTGCTTGTGTGCTCCTTCCTATCTTCTCTGCTGCTTGTCCCCAGAAGGACTGTGGCTCCTCCTTTCTACTGCAGGTACTTAGGGCAGCTCAATGCAGTCATGTGACTTTCACAAAGCCTTACTGAGTAGGGTGGGTGGTGGCCATGATTGGGATTTCACAGGGCAGCCTGCATCTCCCCCCTTTTAGCCTTTTATTATTCTACTTCGGCTGCTATTGCCTTTGCCTTCCGTGACCCATTCTCTTCTAGATGCCCTCTCCCTTTCTCCATTGGAAAGCAGGATTAAATCAGCCATAAACCATGGGTGATGTCAGCTGATGGCACTGTCAGATGATTTCTGAGCAGGAGTTTCCCATGCGTGAGCCCCTCAGTCTTTCTTCATCCAAGCTACCACACATTTTGACGTGCATATTTTTTTCTACATCTATTCTTTTTGCTCAGATTTGCATTAGATTTGCGTATTGTGAATTCCTTTTCTCACCACTGTCATATCAGCCCTTCAAAAAAAAAAAAACTTCAAAGAAAAGAAATCAAAGACCAAAAAAACGTGCGGTTGGCGAGTACGCATGTCTGATGTCCATCATGGACACCCACACAGTGTGCAACCACTGCTTAGGTCTGGACCACGATGCCATGAATTGCTCTACTTGTGACATGATATTTCCATGGGTGCTTCAGATCCACACTTGAAAGAGGACCACCTATGGAAGTCATCCTCTGCATGAGAGCGGGCAGAACAGCTACTGCACCTCCTGGACAGAGGCCTTTCCAGACTCCCAGTACCATACGAAGCACTGGAGATCATTGCCAGGAATCAACTTCCCCTTCTTCCCATAAATTGGCTAGGAAGGCCCCCCTCCTGTTGGTGTGGTTTCTACAGCCATCACAGATCAGGATCTGAGCTTTGGAGTAGAAGGCCTGTGCAGGAGGAGGCACTGAGAAGAGTGCCTAAGCAGTGCAAGGGATCCCCTCTGAGACAGTCTCCCTCAACGCCAAAGAAGTTAGCGCCGTCTGCTCTGAGTTTTGCTGGGTAGATCCCATTTCAACACCAAGAGCACCTTCAGTCTCTTTAGTGAGTTGCTCCTTGGCACAGATATTGTCATCTTCCATGGCATGGAGGATTTCCATGGTGCTGGCCAGCTTATTCTCCCTGGATGCCCTGGCCATGGCGCCATCAAGGATGCCTTTGGTTATATTGGCACAGAGCATACTGGTGCTGTTCAAGGTGCATCAGTTCTTTTGCATAGAGTGCTGTGGCCTTGGCCAAGGCACAAGGTCAAGTCTGTTTCCTCGGAGTGGAGCGTCTTAATGCCAACAAGATCATGCATGATGGAAAGCAAAACCTTAGCGCAAAGACAAGTTCTACTAGTGCAGCAGATCTCCAGCCAATGGAGCATATCTCCAAGCGTGTCCTGGCCCCAGTGCCTAGTCTACTGAGCACTTCCTGAAACTGTGGCACCTAGTGGGAAGAACTTATCTGGGTATCAGAGGTGGATGTATCCCCACCTACTCCAGCACAGAATGCTGCTCCTCAGACAGTGTCCCAGTTTATCCAGCACTGCAGAGAGGTTCTAGCAATAGGACTTCCATTGCATGTCCCAGTGCATCTTCTAGAGGGTGGGAGGCACACCCTGGTTCTTTTTTTAACTCAAGAGGTCTGGTCCTGAGTGGAAAGTCATTGCAGATCAACCTGCTGGAACTGTGGGCCATTCAGCATGCATTAAAAATGTTCTCCCACTTGCTCATTGGCAGCAGAATTATAACCTAAATGGATAATTGTGTGGCCATGTTGTATATAAACAAACAAGGAGCAATGGGCTCTTATGCTCTCTGTGAAACAACTGCGGATGTGGTCATAGGCCAATCATCACTCCAATCTCCAGGTGAACTATCTTTCAGGTATTCGGAATATGCTGGCAGACTGGCTCAACAAAGTCCTGCAATGCCATGAGTGGTCCCTAGATCAGGATGTCATGGACAACCTGTTCCTTTGTTGGGGATCCCTAATGACTGATCTGTTTGCATCGGTCTTGGAGGACAATTGGAAGGTAAGTCAGTTCAGTTCCATGAAACTGAGCAGCTACAGATCAGCTTCCATTGCTTTCATGCTAAATTGTAGCATTACTCTGCTCTGCAAATACCCTCCAATTGCTTTCATTGCCAGGACTGTCCAGGAGATTCTACAGGACAGGGGGAGGATCATTCTTATAGCCCCAGCTTGGCTGCATCAGGTTTGGTACTTTATCTCTTTCATCTGTTAATTCAGCTTCCGATCCATTTAATGCTATCTCCTACTCTTATCACCCAAGAGAATGGAAAACTGCTACCTGGATCTTCCATAATTGGCCGTCATGGCATGGACGTTGAGTACACAGTAGTGCCCTTCTTGCTTCTTCCCACAGCTGTGAATGACATTGTAATCTCAGCTAGGAAGCTTTCCACAAGGAAGTCCTATATTTTCAAGAAGCATGTGAACAGTTTCCTGGACCTTTTCTGTTGTAGCCTGAGAGACCTTATTCAGCATCTCTCCTTCATCTTGACATTAGGCTTCAGTGCCTCTATGGTCAAGGTACATCTCAATGCCACTATGGCTTATCACCAGTAATTGGATAGAGCTCCAATCTCTCTCCACCCTTTAGTATCAAAGTTCATGAAGGGATTGTGGCATACCATGCCTTCAATCAGTAACAACATGCACACAACAAGCAAACAGGCTCTTCTCTGTTTGGATTGTAAAAGAGCCCTAGCTTATTATTTGCAGAGGATTCAACCTCACCATAAAGTTTCTCAATTATTCATTTCTTTTCATCCCAACAGGTTGGGAAGTGCAGTGGCAAAAAAACCTCAAATTGGCTAGTGGACGGTAGAGTGCACTGCTATGAGCTGACTGACTTACAGATTAGACTTTATCGAAGTCATCAAATGAGAGCCATGGTGACTTCAGTGGCTCATATGAGAGCCGCTTCTGTTGAAGACACATGCAAAACTACTATTTAGTCATCGATCCACATCTTCAAGTCCCACTATTTTCTGGACACCATGTCCCAAAGAGACAGTACCTTTGGATAAGCAATTTTGTGCAACCTATTCACCAAGTAGTCCACTCTTCACTGGTGGGGTCCGGATTGTCTATTAAGTATTTGTTCCACAAGGCAACCCTCAATGTGGGATTCCCTATGGCTGATGAAATCCTGATGGCAGTGGAGAAAGCAAAGTTGCTTATCTCTAACCAGGGTTCTCTATAGACAGCAGAATAAATCAGCCATAAATTTATCATATGCCTACCTTCCTGGGGAATCAACTACTCAACTAAACTTAACCTCTGGAAGAGACTCAGGGGCTCAGTAACATACTGTCGACCATGTGCTCTTGCCTCGCGATTCGGGTCCCACTGCTGAAATGTGCGGCCTGTTGAGGTCCTCTAGCATGGCTCTCGACATTTAGCTTCTATTTATTTATTTAACAATTTTATATACCGACCTTCATAGTAGATTACCATATCGGATCGGTTTACAGTTTAACAAAGGGAAAAAAACTAGAGTAACAAATTCACGTAAACGAAAGATAACCAAAGCAGGAATAAGTCAGTTACAATCAACAGGGGGCGAGAACTTGGAAGCTTGCAACAAGCTGGAAAGAAGAAAAGGCCAGTAAAGTAATTTTACCGTAGAGTGTACAAGTTACAAACTTAAGAACGGTGCTTTAATCTGAAGTCTAAGAGTCCATTTATTTATTTTTTTCTTTGAGAAACGGAGTGGGATAAACGGAGAAACGGAGTGGGATACAGAGTAGATAATTCTACTCTGTATCCCACTCTATCTAGGGCACGCTATTATTTCTGGGTTTTTATAGGCCTGATTTCCTGAGTTTCCTGTAGCACTGACTGATGATGTCAGCACTACTCCTTTATATATAGAAGCCAATTCTACTCATCGGGTGCCTTAGCAACAGGTCTTGCTCCCTGCTCCTGAGTCTCATTGCTGTTCCTGCTCTGACTACTTCTTGCAACCCAGCCTTGTTCCTGACATCATACTGATTGCTGCCTGCCCTGACCTCGGATTGACTGTCACCTGTGTATGAATGCTCCCTGTCCCAATCTCTGCCTGCCTGACCGTGCCTTCACCTCCTGCTACAGCATGGTGCCTCCAGCCCTATCTATCAGCTACTACCTCTGAGGGCCTACCTAATTCCATCAGTGGTCATCTTACGACTTTAATCTTCACTGCGGATCCTCCTTCAGGTACATGACATAGTAACATAGTGAATGACAACAGATAAAGACAATATGGTCCATCCAGTCTGCCTAGCAATTCTTTTTTTTAGAATCTATCTTTTCTAAAATTTAGTTTAGTTTTAAGGTAGTAGCGACTGCCGCACCATGCAGGCCACCCCAAGCCTAAATATAAACTAAAGGTGTAGCAGAAAAGTTCCATTCTCAAGCTAGCAGGGATCTTTTGTATTTGTTTCATGCCCTATTGAATATCATTACCATTCTCGTTTTCACCACCTTTTCTAGGAGGGCATGACAAAATATTTCCTGACATTGTTTCTGAGTCTTCCCCCTTGGTTTCATATTGTGACCTCTAGTTATACAGCTTCCTTTCCATCGGAAAAGATTTGATTTTTGCGCATTATTAATTCCTTTCAGGTATTTGAAAGTCTGTATCATATCTTCCCTGTCTCTCCTCTCTTCCAGAGAATCTCATATTTCTTTGTGTGCAGACCTCACGTTTTTCTCTGGACCGCTTCCATTCTGTCCTTATCCTTTTTGAGATAGGCCTCTAGGTGAGGCCTAACCAATGATTTGTACCAGGGCATTATAACCTCCGTATTCCTCCTAGTTATGCCTCTCTCTGTATAGCCCAGCATCCCTCTGGCCTTAGCTACTACTTTGTCACGTTGCTTTGCCACCTTCAAATCATCAGATGTCATCATCCTGAGGTCTCTCTCTCAGTCCATGCACGTCAGTCTTTTGTCCCCCAGCACAGGCTCACAAGCCAGTGACCGCACGTGAGAACGTCTGTGCATGCATTGATAGGCTTCTGAGCTCTGAGAGCTGGATCCATGAGAGCATCAATAAAGGAAGTCACCCATTATGGCTGATTTATCTTGTTGTCTATGGGAAAACTCTTGACTACAGGTAAGCAACTTTGCCTTCCCTTTAGCAGGTCCCAGTTTTGATTTAGGAGGCCAGGTCTTCGTTCACTACTTGGGTGGAGGTTGTGGTTAGAACCTTGGTAGTGAGATGCAGGTCATAGTTGAAGGTGGAATGGTAGGGTTTTCATTGATTTGCAATACTCCTCTCTTGCTCTCTGCTGCAGCCTCTGAAACAGGTCAGAACTTCTACCCCCTGTTCTTTGCTCAGGATAACTGCTTCGCAGAACTTTTCTGTATTTGCATCCAGCTCCTCAACAAGACCTGGAAGGAAATGCGAGCTACACAGGAGGACTTTGATAAGGTGAGGCAAGGCCCGGCCTGGGGAGCAGTGGACAGCAGAAGGAATTGGGCCGGGTTTGAGGGAGGCAGCAAGAGAGATTAGGTTAAAATGGGGAAAAAATGGATGTCTGTACACTCCGTGACTAGATCAACTCCAGCAAATTTGTTGTCATCCGTCATTGTAGTTTAGTGGTCAGATAATTTGGAGGCCAGTTTACTAAGTTGCAATAAAACAGTGTACTCCCGTTCTGTTTTATCGCTAGGAAATTCTAGTAGGTTTTACTAAATTCAGGCACTGCAGTTTATTAAATCCTGCAGGAATTTTCCTTGCATTGCCATGGCTGGAAAGCCAAGTGTTCCTGGCTGCAGTCCACATCCTGGGGCCACCATCTTTAAAATGGCTTTGTATGAATTCCCCCTGTTAAAAAAAAAAAAAATAAATTTCCATGATGGTCTGAGGACAAACAACCCTCTCACCCTCTGACTTCCGTACATGGTGCATACATTTAAGAAAATGTTATCTGCACTTAACTTTGCAAAGCAAATGCTTCCCCTTTCCGAAATCGCACCCCTCACATTTCCCAGGCATACCCCATAATCTTGGGGAACTTAGAGGCAGGAGCGATCCCTATTCACTCCTGCCCTGCTGGCACCATCTTTCAAAGTGGTGCCAGCTGACTCCCAGGTGCTCCTTTGCCCTTAACGTGGGGGTGGAGGGACTCTTACAGGGCTTTGCAACCCTTTAGGTCGGTGCCCTGGGAGCATCGCCAGGCATCCACAGTAGTGCAGTTTGCAAAGGTTTTTTTCGCAAGCCTCACCACCTTTGCCAAAGCAATGAGCTGCTTTGCATGCATTTGCGTGTGATGCAGCTCATTATCATGACCATATTACACATGATTTAGATGTCATCAAATAACTTGCGAAAAGTTGCAATAAAAAGTTGGTTTTCATGATCAACAAAAATGTTGTCAGATTGTGTGTGTGTGTGTGTATTATGGAATGGTGTTAACACTGGCAGGTGACTGGGGTAGAGATGGCTGTAGACCGAGTGAAGTTTCTTTGTCTGTTGGGAATCGAGTTGGTGTAACTGGATGTTTATATGCTAGGTAGTTTTCACATTACTCTGTTCATCTGCATTTTTCTCTCCCTGTTGCCAGTGGGCCCATGCTCTGTTCAGAATTGCTATCTTCTCTTCCTAGGTGATGCAGGTAGTCCGAGAGCAGATAATTCGAACACTAACCTCCAAGCCCACCTCACTGGAACTCTTCAAGACAAAAGTGTATGCACTGAACTACAGTGAGATCCTGAAACTGAGGCAGACTGAAAGGATGCACCAGGAGGAAACACTGGCGGCGCCTGTCCTGTGAGTAGAGCGCAGCTCATGTGGGGTTGAGGAGCCTAGAGGACATTCACAAGTACTGAGCACCGAAGGTCCTTCATGGCTAGGGACTGCCCCCATAGGTTCCTAAAGCTGTAGGACATGCCTCAGTACATGATTATGCAGCGATCTGGTGAGTTTGCAAGGACCTGAGGTTAGGAGTACAACGAGCTATCAGTGCTCTGAATGTGAAGGGTATGGTGCATATGGAGCTGCAGGGTGGAAGTTCACTGCTATAAAGGGCAAGGGGGAACCTGGCAATATGTTTTGTGGGAGGTGTTTAGTCTGCTTTCCAGTGTGGTCAGTTTCCTGTCCCTTCTTTAGGGAACTGAGAGAGAAGCTAAAACCTGAACTGTTGGAGCTCATTAAGCAGCAGCGTCTGAACCGACTATGTGAGGGAACGCTCTTCCGCAAGATCAGCAGCCGACGCCGACAAGGTGGGGGGAACCATCGGTTCGCTCAAAGCTGGCCCCGAAGCCTTTTCAGCCCAGGCCCAAGTCTGTGTCAGAAAGAATAGCAGGCAGAGTCAAACCCTATAGCAGGTGGAGCCCGGTGCTTCTGCGCCTGAGATTCTGTCCTGTTCAGAACTGAGTGGATTCCATGCCGGGGGCTAGGGGGGGTCCCGCACAGCCCCATGTGTACACGGTGATGGTCCATGTCACAGGCTTCATACACACTGCACGTGTAACCTGCATATTCCAAACACTACTGCTGTCGCAGTGCCCTGGCAGAAAGGTGCAAAGTCTGTACACAGAGTTCTGTGATCCATATATGTATTGGAAAAGCATGGCTTCTGGTAGGTTGTGTGATAGACGAATAGGCAAAAAATTGTGTAAGGACCTAGTCACATCTGATGACAGGGCCCAAGGGGTCTCTGAAATTCATCATTAGATTATTTATATGTTGGACCAACAAAAGGTATAGAAACATGCAAAACAATTCAAAGCCTTTACCAGATGTTATGCCAGCTGTATGTGTCGTATGCCATGCTGAGACAAAAAAGTGCACCAACTCTGAGATGTGCCAACAGTGTGGTCTGAAAAAGAGAGGCAGGTCAATATTCATTGTTACTTACCCAGATAAATAAGTACTTATCCGGCTAAGAGGTGGGTGGGACATGGGAGTTTCGGGGAGAAACTACTTGTCCAGTTAACGAAGCTGGATAACTAGTGCTATTCAAACTTATCTAGCTGTGTTAACTGGATAAATTAGACCTGATCAATAGCAGGTCTGAAGTTAGTCAGAGAAGACTTAGCTGGCTACCTAGTGATTTATTCAGCTGTATAGGCAGTACAGTAGGTTGCGGGAAAACGGGCCCTCAGTGTTGAACGCCTAACGCGTGCTCAGCCACCTCTCCTGGGCACGCGATATTGTATTTAAATGAGGGGTCGTGCTAAAAAGGAGGCATTAGGGACAATCGCGCACCCCTAGCGCCTCCTCAGCAGCAGAAGCCCAGGAGAGGTGGCTGTCAGCGGGTTTGGAAGACGGACGCTCAGTTTTATGAGCGTCCGTCTTCCTAACCTATGCAAAGCCACGGGTTAGGAAAATGGATGCTCGTAAAATCGGGCATCCGTTTTCCTAACCTAACCCGCCGGCATGCTTATTTAATGTCTTTAAATTTTTTTTAAACCTTTTGGTTCCTCTGACTTAATTCAGCATGATATTAAGGCGGAGGGTTTACAGAAAAGGGGTATTTTCTGTACACTTTTTTGGGCTGCTCAGAAATTAACGCCTGCTCTTGGCCAGGCGCTAATTTCTGAGCGTAAAATGTGCGGATCGGGCGCACATTACTGTACCTGGGCGAATAGCTAATAGCCTCGTGCATTTGCATGTGATGAGCGCTGATAGTTTCGGGGGGGTTCGGGCACACGTTTTGGCCGCGCTAAACCCCTTATTGTGAGTGCACTTTACTGTATCAGCCTGTGTGTGAGTTACCCAGATAGGTCTTATCCGGCTATTTCACAATTTCCTTTGAATACTGAGCCCAGATTGTTGAGCTCTGCTGCTCTTTTGCCTTCTCGTTTCAGATAAACTCTGGTACTGCCGCCTGTCGCCCAATCACAAAGTCCTGCACTATGGAGATGTGGAGGATGGGCTTGAGAGCCCTCCAATTGAAAGCCTTCAGGAGAAGAGTATGTAAGCTCACTGCCTTCCTGTTTGTGACTAAAACAGGAACTCCAGAAATCTCCATTTATTCGCCACCATCTGGACCCGTGCTGTCTGACATGGTTATTCCAGAGGCATAGGAATAAGGCAGTGGAAGTGAAATTCTCATGACTGAAGCTCTGTGTCTCTCTCTCTCCTTCCTCAGTTCCAGTGGCTGATATCAAGACCCTGCTGATTGGGAAGGACTGTCCCCACATGCGGGAGAAAGGTGCCGGCAAACAAAACAAGGTGAGCTCCTGAGGTTTCAGTCCTGGGGGTTTTTGGAGGTGAGGGACACAAGGCCTCTCTAGGGAAGGCATGAGGGGTACAGTCTCTATGGGACTGTGGGGGCATTTCGGTACAGCAAGCTGTGCAGTGTATGGGGTTAGAATGAGGCCTGGACTGCCAGTGGATGGAAACAGCAGGGCAATAGGACTGGTGAACCGGCTTTGTGATTATATAAGACCTATCCTGTCATGGTCTGGGGAAAAAACAAAGCATTATGGTCTGATAGCAAACTAGTCAAAGCAATATATATGCATTTGTGTAGTCCTCTCATATAAAATACTGTACAGTTGATGATAAATGCATTTATACAAAAGAGATTTTCCATAACACATTTTAGAGGGGAAATTTGGCAGGTTAAAAGCTTGTTAAACCTGTGTTGAAATTTAAACATGCGACCGTAATTAATGTCCCTGCTCTTGTGAAAAGGGTTGTGGGATCTTTAACATTCACAGAGTAATCGGGCATAAGTTTAAGGCTCCCTCCTCAGCAGTGTCGGGCCCCCTTACACTAAGCTTGGGGCACTGATTCAACCCTAGCTCAGAGGGAAGGCAGCGTCCACTGAGCAACCAACCACGTCCTGCATTACCCAGAGGTCCTGGGGAGTTTCCATCCACGCAGTGGCCCTGCTCCATCCTTCTTAGCTTCTGTGATTGATCATATAGGATTTGAACTCAAAGTGGTAAGACGTCAGGATATAAAAGTGAGGATATTGACCAAAATGATCTTTATGATGATGGCATTAGGACACTTCAGGTCTCGCTTTACCTGGAGATCACAGCACCTCTCATGTACAACGTTTACATGATGGCCCTGGCTTCCAGTTTCCTTTGCCATCTCAGATGTAGATTCTATAGCAAGGGTTAGAAAAATCTGTGGCATGTTTACATTAATTTGCATATAACTATATACAAAAAAAATAATGGAAAATCTCTCTCGTTATAAAAATGTTCTTTTCAAATAAAATATTCTTCTAACTTGTCTGAATCATTTTTAGGGTTTTTTGTTTTTTTTTCCAATTCCCTTCACTTCCTTTCTTCTCCGTTTTCTTTCCTCTCACGCCCTGCTCTCATTATGGCCTGTTTCTTCCCCCATCAAAAGTGCCACTTTTCCTCCTGTCTCCAGTCTCTCCTTTTCTTCTCTCCCTCTAATCTGTCATCGCTTTCTCTCTCATCCTTCCTTTCTTCTCACCCCGTCTTGCTTCTCCCTCCGCTGTGATCTGATGTTCCTCATGCCTCTCTTCCCTGCCCTCCAGTCTCTTAACCTTTATTCCTCGCTCCTTCCTCCATCTTTCCCTCTCACCCACCCTCGTTCCCTACATGTCTCTGCCATCTTCCCTCATCCCATTCCTCTGCAGAACATTTCCATCCTTCTTTCCCCTCATACTTCCACCATCTTGCCCTCTCACTTTTCCATCCCTTATTTTCTACCTGCACACTCAGTCACGTTCCCTCTCTGACCCTTCCATCCCTTCAGGTTCCCCTCCTTGCCCCTCCATCTCCCATCCCTCCAAATTCTCTGATTCACCTCGTCTCCATTTGTCACCCTCCCCCCTCAAATGCTAACGCCTGCTCCCCCCTTCCCTCACAGCCTGCAGTCTTCGTGCTGTCGACAGGAACTTATTTCTTGTTGCTGACGGTGAGAATAGTTTACTGTTTGCATTGCCTGCTGCACGATGGCCCCCGTGATGATTAGGGAGTGCGAAAAAGAAGTGCGTTGAGGGTGGAAGAGAGAATGATGCCTTAGCTGGTGGAGGAGTACGTGTGAGGGAGAGAGCCGCATGCTGGTGTTGGAAGAGCGGTGCGACAGCCAGGGTGTTGTGTGTGTGGAAGAGAGCATGATGTGATGATGCAGTGCTCAGGGGTTGTGGAAGAGAGAGTAGATGGTGCGAGTGCCAGGATGGGGGTGGAAGAGAGAATGGCGCAGCAGTGGAAAAGAGGTGTAGTGGTTTAGGATGGGAGAGAGAGAGAGCAGCAGCAGCAAGTGGGGAACAGAGAGTATGCAGAAGGGAAAGGACATAGAGAGGCCTATTTGCTATAGTGCATTAACGCATTTACATTAATATTAATGCAAATATTTGCAGCATAACAAGCATATTTAAATGAGCTGCAGTGTTCATTGCTTTATGTCTGTAATTTGTTTATATGTATTGATTGTGGTCTGTTTATGTTCTGGTTTGTTTATTTTCTGGTTGTATTTATAGGATTTGGCTTATGTTTATTTTTTTTATTATGGATTTATACAGTTTTTTATTCTGCTGTAACTTGCTTGGAGCTGTGGTGTACATGCAAGACATAAAATTAGTAAATGAAACAGCATGAAAATGCATGTTGAAAAGCTCGTTTATATTCATATGTAGCAAAGCAATGTGATTTGTGCTAACTCTGGGATCACGGAAACTAAATTTGAGGGATAGTTAAGCTTTTATGTGAGCATTGGTAGTCAGCCTCCCCCCCCCCCCCCCCCCCCCGAATCCCACTGGCTGAACAAAACCAACCCTCTGCCAGCCTTGATGTACCATCCTCCTCAAGTAAATATCAAGGGCTTGCCATGGTCCAGACAGCTCTCCGGTTTCCTTCCCTCCCCCTGCCATCGGCCTCCAAAATGTAAAATGTTTCTGTGAAGTGCCAGTTTGCAGTTGGGATTCTTTGTGCTTCCATGTTCATTGGGAGCCCGTCGGTTAGGGTAGGCGAGGAGGAAGGGAATCACCTGGCGGGAGGAGGGAAGGAACTGGGAGGGTTGATTGGGCCCATGGCAAGCCCTTGATCATGACTTGGGGGGGGGGGTATATCAGAGCGGGCAGGGGGTGGCCCTTTATTCATCTAGTAGCAGGGTGTAAAATGGGGGGGGGGAATCAACACATAAGGCCCCTTCTATCTTGGACTCTGAGGGGCCTCCATTAGGGTTGGTCTTGCCATGTGTCAAGGACAGAGCACATGCATTATCAACCATGGCAAAACCTTTAGTAAATCTGACATTACGTTGGCAGCTAGCGCTCACATTCACATGAAAATCAGCTGTTAAATGTTTTTAACTTAGTTTAGTAAATAGATTCCTGGGAAAATCTTCCGGGGGGGGGGGGGGGGGGGGGTGAGGGAAAAGAGAGTCTGGTAGCCTGGTGACGGCTGGGGGGGGGGGGGAAGGAGAGAAAGCGAATGTAATGGCCCAGGGCAGATAATGGTTCCGGGTTTCCAATGATGCCCCGGAAGCCAGATTTTGGGGCAGTTGCCGCAGCAGTGGAATCGCAGGAAGCCAGTGGCTTTGATTGGATCTCGTGTCTTGTACAGGAGAGAGAGCTCCTGCTCCAAAACTAAGGAGGGCTTGAAGCCCCCGCAGCAGCAGCAGCAGTAGCACGCAACGTGTTGGCTGCAGAATCACTCAAAACTCTCTTTCCATGTGCTGAGAATAAGGAGACAGTCATTAGCCAACCGCAAGAGAGGAAAAATACGTCAACGGACAAAGGACAACTAAATGCCAGAACAAGAAATACTTTTACGCCCAAGTGAAATACAATACTTAGGCTTGGATTACTATCCGCCTCCCCCTATCCTTCTTATTGCCTCCTCATAGTGAGAGGGAATGGGGTGGGGGCTGACTTTCACCTGTGCCGGGTCCGCCAGCTCTCCTCCTTATCCAGGATGAAAGGCGAGGACCAATGCTCGCTTCCTGCTAGCTTGTGACACCGCCTGCCACTTTACCTGCCTTCACACTTAAACCCTGGGATTCCCCTCCGCTGTTTTCCTGCAGGATGTCTTGGAACTGGCGTTTACCATCACCTACGATATGGAGGAGTACTGCCTGAACTTCATCGCTCCCACTAGATACGAGGTGAGTGACTGACGAGGGACAGGACCCCCGGGCAGCTCGCGTCTGCAGGGAGTTGCACAGCACCCCCACGCCCTGCGGAAAATTGTGTCAAAAAGAGCATTTGGTGCATAGAAGTTGCAAAGGCGAAGTTCAGGAGACGGTGCCAACTCTAAGCAGTGCAGTTTTGATAGATTGTGCAGGCAAAATGTTACAGATTTTAAAATTGTCTGACATTAAAATGTTTTCTTTTATCCTGCCTTTGTCTAGGGAACTTTTCCTAATTATACTGTTCTCTCTCTTCTTTTCCTGAATCTCCATTCTTCCCTTCATCTGACTCTACATCTAGCTTATTGGGGGTTTTTTTTTTTTTTATCTTTTCTCTTAATTTGTCTTCTCTGCTGCCTGATTCCTCTCCCCCCATCATCACTGCCTTTGCCTCTCTCTTATCCATCAATCACTCTTCCACCTCCCCCCTTCTCTAGTCTCATTCCTCTATTTTCCTCCTCCTCAATCCATCTCTCCTACCTGCCCGCCTTCCACCTTCTTTTCCAGATCTCTGGCTCCCCCTTTCAGGTCTCCATCCTTGCTGTTTATCATCCCTCTCTGCCTCTTCCACCACTCACTCTGTAGTTCTCTCCCTTTTTCAGCTCTCTCTGTCCACTCACTGAATCCCTGGCTCCCTTTTAGCCCTCCATTCCCTGCTCTCTTGCTTTCGTCTTCCCCCAGCAGCAGCCTAGAGAGCGGTAAGAGAGCCGTGCATGGTTGCCCTATGGGCCAGCTCCTCTTCCTCTTCTGGCAATTGCCATCCCTCCTTCCCTTCCTGCACGCATGTGCTTCAGCCTGGTGTAGGAATTGTGCACCGGGGAGAGGAGGAAGGGAGAGAGGTCACCAGAAAGAGGAGGTGATGCTGCCATGGGGGGGGGGGGGGGGTCTCTTATTTTAGCCCCTCCTCTGCTCCTGGTTCCAGGGCACCGCTGCTACCTCTCCCCTCCGCCTGATGCCAACCCGGGCCAGGAGATGCAGCGGGGGATCTAGGAGGGGCTAGTGGACGGCCCAAGTGCTGCGAGGGCTGAGTTTGTGGGTATGATGAGTGTGCCAGGAGTGGGGAGGGCAGTCGCGTGGCATAATCCTCTCTCATCCCACGGCGTCTGCTCGTGGAAGGTCCGGCACAGAATGTCGGGGGAGATCTTCTCAAAAACTCAGCATTCCTGTTTGTTAGAAACCGGCGGTCTGGTGTGATCTGATGCACAGTGACGTATAGACACGCATACACACACACAGCAATTATCCGTCTCTCCCTTTCCTTTACTCTGCAGTTTTGCCTCTGGACAGATGGCCTGAATGTGTTGATGGGGAAAGAGATGACGAGCGAGAGAACCAAAAGTGATCTTGACATTCTGCTGTCCATGGAGATCAAACTACGCCTGCTGGACCTGGAGAGCATTCCTATCCCCGACGCACCCCCCGTCATCCCCCAACCCCCCAGTAACTTCAACTTCTGCTATGATTTTAGCCACATTGAGCAGTGAGCCCCTTCCTTCCCCTTGTGTATGACGTTCCTCACGTACGAGTCATTCACACTGGATCTACACTTCCTGGCAGCTCTGCCCCTTGTGCCCTAGAGCACTGGCTGCTCCCTTCTTAAGCATCACACGTGCGTGGTACTAACTGGTGATTGGTAGCACCTCTGTCTATCCGACTAATCCCAGAGGAGATAGGGTGCCCAGACCTGTGAATCAAGGCTTCCCAATATGATGTCTGTCTTCATTAGCTGGCTTGAGCTAACTCTTCTCCCTAAACCCTTCAGCGCAGGATCTTTGTAAGGGAATCTGGTTGTAGGTTTATAGGTGGTACTGCAAACGGTCTGGGGGTGCCATGGCTTCTCGGATCTGAACGGTGCTGTGACACTGACTAAAAGCACGGTAGATTTAATAATACCTAATATGCACTAAGCTTCTCTGCTGCACTTCTCAGTTTAATAGACACGGGCCATTTGGTCTTTATCTGCTCTCATTTACTATGTTAACTGTTACCAGGGTCAACATAACAAATTATTAACCATTTTATAATAGCAATTACCTGTCTGTGATGTATGGAGGGATTGCTGATAGGAGGACAAAGCACGCCTTTGGTGCAATATAATCTTACAGCAAGCACCCCCTTCTAACTAGTTACTTAATCACTCTAAAAGCACCAAAGCCTCCGCCAGGCCCTGTTGGATTCTGGCTTGTTGAGGGACTGCATTTCTTTCCCTTACAATGCCATGCTGTCTGCACTGGAAAAGGACAGAAGGTCTATGACGAGGCAGGAACAGAAAAGTCAGGTCCTAATGGTAATGTGCTGTTCTGTACGGTATGTGATTGAGAGGGCGGCTCGGCTTGAGCCGTTAGTGACAATCGCTCTTCCCCCTTTGTTGCTGCTAGTGATGACCAAAAATTGGTTTGGGGGATTCTGCAGATCAAGAGGCAGTGCTGCTAAGAGCAGTCACAGGAGCAAAATAGACAGGATAGTACAATAAAAAGATTTAAAAACACGTAGAAAGAGTGTAATGATCTGAATTGTCCTGGGCTAGGTAGACATAAGCGAGGGCTTTCCAAACGTGTTCTGGTCATTTTGAAGCTAGTTGAGTTTTCAGGATATTTGCAACAAATATACCAGAGATAAATTTGCATATTCTGGAAACCTAGTTTATGAAAATTGAGCTCATGTATATTTGTTGCAGATATCCTGACAACCTAACGGATTGTGGGCTTACCAGGATATGTTTGGGAACCCCTGTCCACGTTTTAGCTGGGAGCTCCTACTACTGTCCCACCATTGCTTCAGTGAAAACAGGAAACACCCTGTACTTTCTTAAAGGAGTAACATAAGACCTGCCATACTGGGTCAGACCAAAGGTCCATCAAACCCAGTATCCTCTTTCCAAAAATGGCCAATCCATGTCACAAGTACCTGACAGGATCCCAAAAGGTTGATAGATTCCATGCTCCTTATCCGAGAGATAAGCAATGGAATTCTGAAAATCCACCTTAATTTATGGACTTTTCCTCCAGGAGCATGTCAAAATCTCTTTTAAATGCAGCTACACTAACCGCTTTCATCACATCCTCTGGAAACAAACTCTGGAGTTTAATTATGCATTGAGTAAAAAAAATATTTTCTCTTAATAGTTTTAAATGTACAACTTAGTAACTTCATTGTATGTCCCCTAGTCTTTGTACTTTTTGAAAGAGCAATCAATTCACATTTACTTGTCCACTCATTATTTTATAGACCTCTATCATATCCCTCAATCAACTCTTCTCCAAGCTGAAGAGTCCTAACCTCTTTAGCCTTTCCTCATAAGGGATTCATTCCATCCCCTTTATCATCTTGGTTGCCCTTCTCTGTATCTTTTCTAATTCTGTGATATCATTTTTGAGATGTGGTGACCAGCACTACACACAATACTCATGAGCGATCCAGAGGCATGATGATATTCTCTGTTTATTCTCTATTCCTTTCCCAATAATTCCTAGCATTCTGTTTGCTTTCTTGGCTGCTGCTGCACACTGAGCAGAAGATTTCAACATATTATCAACATTGATACCTAGATTCTTTTCCTGAATGGTGCCTCCTAATGTGGAAGCTTGCATTGTGTAGCTATAATTTGGGTTACTTTTTTCTTAAGTGCATCACTTTGCAATTGCCCACATTAAATTTAATTTTCCATTTGCATGCTCAGTCTCCCAATTTTGCAAGATCATCTTGCAATTTCTCACCAATCCTCTTGTGATTTAACAACTTTGAATAATTTTGTGTTATTGACAAATTTGATCACCACACTCGTTCTCATTTCCATGGGCACTCCACTATTCATCTTCTCCAATGAAAAAAATTTACCATTTAGCCCTACTCTCTGTTTTCTATATTTTAGCTAGCTCCCAATTCACAATAAGACACTACTTCTATCCCATTTATTTCCTCTCAGTGAGGGAGTTTGTCAAATACTTTCTGGAGGCAAGACTTCCCTTGGCTAAGTCCATGTTGGCTTTGTCCCATTAAACTATGCCTATCTATATGTAGCGCCCCCTAGCTGCAACTGGTGGACATGGCGACTCTTCCGCTACGGTGGTTATAGTTTCCGAGTGGCGGTGCGGTAGGTCGATGGTACTAGAGTTGAGCTGCAACTAAAGGAGCCTCCACACATTGACCTCTTCCTGACTGGGTAATTTAAAAGAAATGGGAAATCCCACCCAGCCAATGGAGCTCCCGGAGGTTGGGAGGGGAAGCGAAGAGGAAGAAAAATATTAAGTAGGAAAGAATCATTTAAAATTAACAAAAGCTTTATTGTGGTAACAATTATGAAATGCAAATAATAAAAAAACAAAATTTAACCAGCTGGCAATGATGTTAAAACCAGGTTCAACAGCTATTGTGCACCAACGGAAAATGCAATTCATTTTAAATCTTTTGCAATTGAGATATCAGAACGGTTATCAGAACAATCTTTACCAACTAAGTCACTATGGTAATTAGCATTTCCTTCAAAGTCTCTCTCAAAAGAAGCAAGATGCATTCAGAACAGTTATTCAGGCAAGTCAGAATATTGTCCATTCTTGTTCTTTGTACTGTATTTTACTTAACACCAATACATTCTCTGAAACTGATGCTTTGGACTGCTCTCTAGCTTGCAGTATGTTTGAACATTTTCTCTTATGTAAGTATAATTTTCTTCTTGTAATTCTGTTATGTATTCCTTTTTTTTTTTTTTTTTTTTTATTGAACTTTTCAAATAATTTTCAGGATAGAATATACAAAGGATAAAATTTTAAACCATAAATCAACAAAGATTTTAAGAATAAACAATAATGTACTCTCTTACATATCCTCCATTCATAATGCAAGGAAAATAGAGACGTTGCAGGACTTATTCACTCGGAGCAGTTAAATAAATTAATTTTACCACCAAGAAAATATTAATTGTCGATACTTCATCTTATTTCTAAATTATCCCAGTTACTATAGGGACCTTTAAGAGTGGGAATCCAGGTAAGCTCTTAACTGTTCCGGAAAATTAAAAATATATCTAGAATTTTGGTAGGTAATTAGGCAACGACAGGGATATCTAAGTATAAACTTTGCCCCTCTTTCCACCACTTCTGATCTCATTGATATAAATTTTCTCCTACGTAATTGTGTGGGGCGAGCTATATCTGGAAAGATTTTAATAGTTTGGCCATAAAAATTTTGTTTTTGATTTCTGAAATATAACTTCAATACCGAGTCCTTTTCCATCAGAAATGTGAAATGAACAATCAAGGTGGCCCTAGACGATATATTTACTTCAAAGGATTTCTCTAATATATCAGATTTAGATTTGCTTTGTGTTCTTCCTCCGAGCACTGTTTCACTTCTTCCCCTTGTTTCTGGGGAAGATAGTATATTCTAGATATTGCCGGTAAAGCTGATTCTGAATACTTCAAAATATTCATTAAATAGCTTTGAAACAAATCATTCGGGGCAATCAAATTAATCCTTGGAAAATTTAAAATTCTAAGATTTTGATTTCTAATTTGATTTTCCAAGGATTCAAGTCTATCCACATATACCTGTATTTCTTTTGTTTTTGAGCGAATGTCATTAGTGTCTGGCCAGACATAGGCTATTGTGAGAGTGCAAACTTAGCTGAAGGATGCAGGATGCTCCAAAAAGGTGCTTGTGGTGCTGGTTGAGAGTGAAGCACTCCTGGTTTTGTGGCTCTGGTCCTCTTCTCTTTGATCGCCTTCCAGGAATGGCAGGAACAACCTATTGGCCTGACTTAAAAAAAAAAGTCAGGAAACTATCTGCTTCTCACATCTATCTTCTGGCAATCTAACAATGTGGCCCTATTATGTGTACACAGCCAAACGAGCACCACTAGCACTCTATATATATCCACACCAGAAATTGAGTGCTAGAATAAAGGGTATACAGTCCCAAAAATTTCAATTTTAAAGTATCAGAAATTTTTATTGTTCATTTCGGCAACTCCACTGTATATATCAATAATTGTTTGCAAAAAGAGGGGTCCCCCGACACGGTCCCGTGTTTCGCCAAGGGCTGCATCGGGAGGGACGCACAAAAGAGTTAAATGAGTACTGTAAACAAAGCATAAACATAGGACCGTATTAGAATAACACCAGTGCCGTACATAATGATTATCATATCAATACAAAACATACAAACGCTTACCAAAGTAAAGTCTTCAGGGTGACATAGCAGGGAGCGCGTTTCACATAATTAGACAGGGAGCTTTAAACCTGTCAAAGGGCGCCAAGAATTTTTTACAGACCAATCAGCTAAGAGATTAGCCCACCAATCAGAGCCACGAATTCCTGACCAATCGGGAGTTAGATGAAATGCACCCATTCAATCTCTTTGTTGAGCCCCGCCGGGGCAACCGTGTCCAAACGATGAATCCAGCGTTGTTCACACTGAATCAAGTGAGAATCAAAATCACCTCCACGGGGTAGGGCAGGGACTACTTCAAGTACAAAGAAAAATAGGTCCGATATTGTGTGAGATGAGGACACCCAATGATCAACAAGAGGGGCTAAAGCCCTAGCATGTTTAATATTGGAACGGTGCTCGATCACCCTAGTCCTAATTTGTCGTCTAGTCTTGCCAATGTAAAGTTTTGCGCATGGACAGCGAATAACATATATAACACCCACTGAACTACAGTCAGATGACCCGTATAGAGTATAAATTTTTCCGGAACTGGGATCTGTGAAACTTGTCATTGTAGTTGTATGTTTACAAACGGAACAGTTCCCGCAAGGGGTATGACAACCAGGTGTACGTTGCAATATATTTTGTGAAAAATCTGACCGGATTAAAATATCCCTTAGATTCTTACCCCTGCGATAAGTAAACCGCAAAGAACTTTGAAAAAACTCAGAAAAGGATAAAGCTGACCAGTGTCTACGAATAATAGTGGAGATATCCTTGCTAAAAGGTGTAAATGGTAAAATGCAGTTTGTGGTGTTACTCCCATCCTTTTGTGTAGGAAGGAACAGCACATCCCTGTTAACGTACAACGCTCTTTTAAAAGCACGTTTGAGAATCTTAAAAGGGTACCCCCTCTGCTGGAACCGGGAGATCATCTCCTTAGCTTTAGACGTATACTCTGCTCTAGAAGAGCAGAGCCGTCGAAGGCGAAGGAACTGACCAGTTGGAATATTAGATTTAAGGATTCTTGGATGACAACTGTCAAATTTCAAAATCGTGTTCCGATCAGTTTGTTTTCTAAAAATCGAAGTAGAGAAAAGGCCATCTTTTAGTGTGATAAACATGTCCAAAAATGGAATCCGGTCATGGTGAAAATCAGAACAAAACTGGAGATGTGGGTTGCAACTGTTCAGCCAATCCAAAAATAAAAAGAATTGGATCTCAGTGCCTAACCAAACTAGGAAAACATCATCAATGTATCGGTACCAGGCATGTATGAATTTGTGCCACACAGAGGGGTAAATGTAAATCTCCTCAAACCGTGCAACAAATAAGCAGGCAAGGCTGGGGGCCATTGTAGCCCCCATTGCTGTCCCCTTGATCTGTACTTGTTTACTGAGAAGAAAATGCCTCAACTGAAGGTAGGCAAAGTAGTCTGTGTCAAAAGGAATTTTTCCTTAAGCACTTCAAAAGGTATTACAGACTGTCCTTGCCAGGCCTGTCCGATGGTACATAGTCCTCTCTCTGCCCATTACTGAAAGGGCTTACCCTCCCTGCCTGCTGGAAATGCTTCACACTGTCCAATTGCTGTGGAGAATGTATAGCTTTGATGACCCACAATGTGTGTGCGCCAAGATCTCCATACCAGCAATGTGGTTGCTGTGCACGGTGACACGTCCATTAAATTATGTATTTTCCCCATCCAGAATCTGTCCTGGATTTTCCCATCCCCCACCATGCCTTCTTCTATGACCACCCACTGTTTGCATTTTATCCTGTTGTGGGATTCAACAGTGGCTTTTATGTGAGCGGCGGCATACTATTTGAAAATATTAGGGACTCCTAGGCCACCATTTAGTTTGGGTTGGAACAATACTGTTCTGGAGATTCGGGGCGGCCGTCCTTTCCAGATAAAGGAAAAAATCTTTTGTTGAAGGGATTTCAGATATCCCACTGGTACACTGCAGGGCAATGTTTGAAACAGATACCCAATCTTCAGTAGTAGGGACATTTTCACCGCTGCTATCCATCCTAGCCAAGATATAGTTAGCCTATCCCAGCACGCTCAATCCTTTTCCAGATTCCTAACTACTGGTCCATAGTTTAATTGGAACAGTTTAGAGTAATCTGCTCCCACCATAACCCCCAGGTATTTCATTGCCACTCGTGCCCACTGTCAAGGGAACCGCTTTTTGAGCCTGGTATGTAAATGGGTAGCAGCTCTGACTTATCAATATTAATTTTAAATCCGGAGACCTTCCCATATTCATCTAGCTCCTGCACTACTGCATTTAGGGATGATTCAGGTTCAGATAGTGTGAATAGAACATCATCAGCATATAAGGAAATTTTATATTGCTTCCCCCCAATAGTGATACCCTGAATGTCATGTTGTCGCCTAATCCTTTTGGCCAACAGTTCAACGCAGATTGCAAATAGCAACGGTGACAGTGGGCATCCTTGTCTCATGTCATGCTGCATTTCAGAATTCTTGGAATACCCCCCATTGATCTTGATACAAGCCGAGGAGTTCTTATATAGTTCTTTAACCAGTTAAGGAAGTGGTTGCCAAGTCCCATTTTCCCCATAACCTGAAAAAGGAAAGACCAATGCACATGGTCAAATGCTTTTTCAGCATCTACCCTTAACAGAACTCATGGGGTCTTGGTGTGTTTAGCATAATGGGTGAGATTGACAATCTTGCGGACATTATCCCCTGCCATTCGCCCGGGCATAAAACCTCCTTGGTCCTTGTGTACCAACACCGTAATAACAAGACTCAAACGTTTGGCAAGGATCTTGGCTAGCAGCTTCAGATCTACATTTATGAGAGATATGGGTCTGTATGAACTGTATATTGTCTCATCCTTCCCTGGTTTGGGGAAAATAGTTATTCCCGCAGTGTTGGAAACTGGGGACAAAAAAAGTCTGTCCTGAGATAGTAGGCCCATTGGTTGAGATGTTTAACTATCACTTCTTTAAATTTCTTGTAGAATAAAGAGGTGAAACCGTCTAGACCTGGGGCCTTCCCCAACTTTAGTTCCCCTATCGCTTCCAACACCTCAACAGATGTGATCGGATCTCCCAGCTTTTGGGCAGTCTCCAAGTCTAAACAAGGTAATTGGATATTTGCCAAAAAAGAGTCGATACTGGGATCTAGAATATTAGAATCCCTAGTATAAAGTGTAGCATAGAATTGGTTAAATCTGTCCTGAATTTTATCTTCCTCTTCCAACATTGTCCCCTTTTCATCTTTTATTTTTATTTGAGACTGTGTCATTTTAGCCTTTAGTGCATGCACCAAAAGCCTACTTGCTTTATTGCCATGCTCATGAGTCTGTTTTAGCAGATCCATTTTGTACACCAAATCCTCCATCTCCACAGCTCTCAATTTATAGCAAATATTCCTTAAATCTTGTAGTATCCTCTGGGAATGGTCCCTTTTATGAGCTTGTTTGGCTTTATTCAGTTGGATAATTAGTTGTTGTTTTAACCTTTCTTTAACTTTCTTTTATAAGAGGCTAGGGATATTAAATGCCCTCTAAGTACCACTTTCAGACAGTCCCAAAGAACAACCGGATTCACTTCCGGTGTTTTATTGAGCTGGATGTACTCCAATATTGCGGATCTGATTTGTACCTCTATATCCTTATCTTTTATCAAGGAGTTGTTTAATTTCCAGAAGCGCTGCCCATCACTCTACGGGGTGCTTCTCATTTCCCAACACACTGGGGCATGGTCTGACCAGGAAATATTCCCTATCCTAACCTCTTTAGTTATCAAAGCCAAGGATTGGTCAATGAGAAAGAAATCAATTCTCGTGTAAACATCATGGGGTATAGAATGGAAAGTATAATCCCACTCTGTATAGTGTTTGTCTCTCCAGGCATCCACCAGATTCCACCGGGAGAGTAGATTATGTAGTGCTTTCCTATCTACAGGGGAGTGATGAAAACTGCGTTTTGAACAATCCAGCAGTGGATTATGTACTAAATTAAAATCATCTCCTATTATTACTTTCCCACTCTCTCTGAAGCACATTGGGACAGTAAATGTTCAACACAAATAGCTCATTTTGAATGCGCAAATGTACAGTCAGGTATTGGTCCTGATTATCTCTAATCATCGAGTCTATTTGAACTCTCAAATCTTTAGAGATTAAATTCCCAACTCCAGTATATTTATGAGTTGGGGAATTAGCTACAAGAATAATATGGCTGAAGTGTGGCGAGAACAATAGTCTCATCTCTTTTATGCAGGTGTGTTTCCTGAATAAAGGCAATCGAGGCCTTCAGAGAGAGCAATTCCTTAAACATCACACTCCTTTTATAGGGAGAGTTTAAACCTTTAACATTTAACGAAACAAACTTAACAGTAGCCATTAGGAGAACATGTATGTACCCAACCTTTTTATCATCAGTAAAACCAAAACCGTGGCTCATAATATATTCGGACAAATATATCAGTTACCAATCTGGCAATGTGACCTCTATTATTCATGTGGCATCCCCACTGGTTCCCTCCCCATCATACCATATCCACCACCACCGCAGTGCTGTCTCTCAACCACCACCTATGAAGTAAAACTCAGCACTAAGTCCATCCTCAGCCCTTGTGTCCATCTGTAGAATCCGAAAACAGTCATCCTCCATATAATAGCCATATCTGCATGACTTCCCTTGAATCAAGTGATCATATCCTCATGTATCCTTCTCCCGTAGAGGGTACTCGTGGGATCTGCGACGCAGTCGAGAACCATTTTTGCCTGCTCGTTGCCACCTGGGGGTCTCCAATATTATTTTCGGGCGTGCGGTGTCAGGTTTAGGCTGGGCAGAAAATCAAAATGGGGTCAAAATTGGGATCGCTTCCTCTTCTGAAAAAATCCTTGACGTAACTCCACTTATGGTGAAAGTCAGACTACAGGGGAATAGCCAGCGATAGTGTACGTTCTCCCTTCGCAAGAATGCAGTCACAGATTGCAGTTCCTTCCTCTTCTTCAAAGTGTAATGGGCGCTAGGTCACTATAAACAGCTATATTATGACCTTCCCAGGAGATACTGCCCATAGATCTCGCTTGTTGCATAATTTTCTCCTTCATAAGGACATAAGAAATTGCCATGCTGGGTCAGACCAAGGGTCCATCAAGCCCAGCATCCTGTTTCCAACAGAGGCCAAAACCAGGCCACAAGAACCTGGCAATTACCCAAACACGAAGAAGATCCCATGCTACTGATGCAATTAATAGCAGTGGCTATTCCCTAAGTAAAATTGATTAATAGCCATTAATGGACTTCTCCTCCAAGAACTTATCCAAACCTTTTTTGAACCCAGCTACACTAACTGCACTAACCACATCCTCTGGCAACAAATTCCAGAGCTTTATTGTGCATTGAGTGAAAAAGAATTTTCTCCGATTAGTCTTAAATGTGCTACTTGCTAACTTCATGGAATGCCCCCTAGTCCTTCTATTATTCAAAAGTGAAAATAACCGAGTCACATCTACTCGTTCAAGACCTCTCATGATCTTAAAGACCTCTATCATATCCTCCCTCAGCCGTCTCTTCTCCAAGCTGAACAGCCCTAATCTCTTCAGCCTATCCTCATAGGGAAGCTGTTCCATCCCCTTTATCATTTTGGTTGCCCTTCTCTGTACCTTCTCCATCGCAACTATATCTTTTTTGAGATGCGGCGACCAGAATTGTACACAGTATTCAAGGTGTGGTCTCACCATGGAGCGATATAGAGGCATTATGACATTTTCCGTTCTATTAACCATTCCCTTCCTAATAATTCCTAACATTCTGTTTGCTTTTTTGATTGCTGCAGCACTCTGAGCTGACTATTTTAAAGTATTATCCACTATGATGCCTAGATCTTTTTCCTGGGTGGTAGCTCCTAATATGGAACCTAACATCTTGTAACTACAGCAACGGTTATTTTTCCCTATATGCAACACCTTGCACTTCACTTGGTAACTATGTACGCATGCTATTATATCCCTGGGTATATTCTTCTTGGGCACTCCTAGTGCGCGATGCGCCGGTTTAAAACAATATCTTCATCTCCCAGCGTATCTGCATTTTCTCTAGCGTTTAAGATTGCACAGCATATCTTCCTCACCACCAGGCCCACGTCTTCTGGGACTCTGTGAATGTGGATATTAGATCTACGAGACCTATTTTCTAGGACCTCCAATTTGAGGGCAAATTCTGAGTTTTTCTGGCACACAGCTATCTCTTTCTAGGAGAGTCACCTCAGAATTTTATTCATCCATCTCAGCTTCTACATCCTCTACCCAAAGTCTAATAGCTCCTAGCGGCATTCCTTAAGGGCACTCTGCATGTCTTTTTTAACAGATTTAATGTCCTTCTGAATCTCTGAGAACCAGTTTTGAAAATTAGTTTTTGTAGGTTCCCTGCTCATTGTAGGGGAGTCCCCTTCTGCCGCAAGGTTTATGGATGCGGCGGCCATGTTAGTGTCTCCTGAGTCTGTGGCGTCCGTCAAGACCGCAAACCTCAAGCCGCTCGAATCACATGAAAAAAGTTTCAAATCGACCAGCTTCTTCCTGCAGGACATTCCGACAGGTTTCCCACACCAGAAATAGGTATTTTTTACCTGGGCTGAGAAGTTTTAGCGGCAGTGGTTGAGAATGAGTGAGGAGCGTCCATCTGGTGCGGGTGACATCACTTCCCCCTCTTCCCAGTAACATTTTAACTGGTAAATCACTCCTGAATAGAATAGGTAAATTCCGCATTCCTTGACAATGGATTTTTTTTCACAGTCTCCTCCTAATTCTTTGACTAGCTCAGGCTTTAACAATGATAGATTTTCTCTCTCTGTTCCCACTCTGTCTCAAACAGGGTTTTCTCCTTTTCCCCTGATTCCAAGGCAGAGCTCCAGCTGTAAGCTCCTGCCTCTGCAAAGGACCAGTTTCTTTCTGCACTGGCTTTTTTTTTTCCACAAGGAGAATTACTGCCCTGGATGAGGTCACAATAGAAAATAGTTCCTTACGTAGTGCTCTTATAGCCTTAAACTCTTCTTCCTGGACTCCTTTATAATCTTAAGATGGCAGAAGTCTGACAATTAATATTATCCAGTTAGAATTTTTGTTAAACATAGTAATAAACTTTTATGAAACAGTCAACTCACAGCTCCTTGATTCTTCCACAGCCTTTTTACAAAAAAAATTAAGCACAAAGCTTTCTTGCATTTAAGGTCAGCGCCCATTCAAATTAGCTTGTCACAGGGGACCTATGCACACACGGAACTTTGTTTTGCCAACTGATTGATGCTACTCCTTGACCTCCCATAGATTTGTATTGTCTCCAACTGCTTCCTGTGAAATACCATCCAACTTTATCTTCTAAAACTTTTAAAGAAATTTGGTTTGAAATAAATATTATACGAAGGGATTGCTCAATGTTTGCTCACATCTAGGCTGGCACTGGTTTCAATACTTTTGTTCTGGTTTTCTCAGAGAGATTTATATTACTGGAGATCTGTGCTGATGTCACTTCCTTTTTCCCTTCCCTGCAGACCAGGATGATTCAAAAGATACAACTGCAACTTTCTCAGTGCAATCTCTTTGTGGTTATTTGTTGTTTTTTTTTGGGGGGGGGGGTTTGTGATTCCCGCTTCTTCTGTAATAACAGGAGCTGGATCCTTTCTATTCTCACTTTTGACCTGGCTGAAGCCTGCTTTTTGCTGTTCTTTCAGAATTATAGCAGGTAATAGGGTATGGATGAGATAAAAACACAGGCTGGCTCTCTCAGCCTGTCTTTCCCTGGTTTTAACCACTGCAGCGTGGCTGGGATTTCTTTCAACCAGGCATACAGAATGCAAGTATTTTTTTCACTTATTTACATATATGTTCAGTAATTTTGTTCTTTGTGATAGTTTCTACCATTTTGCCTGACCTAGATGTCAGACTCACTGGTCTGTAGTTTTCTGGATCACACCTCGATCCCTTTTTAAAAATTGTCATTAGCAATGCTGCAGTCTTCAGGTACCATAGACGATTTTCATGATAGTTTACAAATTACCAGTAGCAGATCCGCACCTTCATTTTTCAGTTCTTTCAGTGCTCTGGGAGGTATGCATCTGGTCCAGGTGATTTACTATTCTTTAGTTTGTCAGTTTGCTCTATTACATCTTCCACATTCACTGAGATTTGTTTCAGTTCCTCTGACTCATCACTTTTGAATATCATTTCTGGCTTGGGTATCAGTTTACATTTCTTGCTTAACTCTCTGAACCCTCAGTTCTAGGGCTTACCTCATGCCTTTCTAAATCTGCATGACTCCACAGCCAGTTGCGTTTGCAGGAAAGCCAATATGAATAAGATAGATTTATATACACTAGAGACTCAGAGTATATATATATATATATAATATATCTTACAAACTCCAGTGGCTGTGGGCTTATGAGGATACATTTGGGAAGCTCTGCTATACAGGATTATAACTGTCCTGTGTGGTAATAAGCTACAATCCGCTCTTCCATATCTAACTAATGAGCCACCAGTCCTCATTGATATTATTTCTAAGAACATAATTTCCTTTTTTTTCTTAAGGAACTGAAATGGTTGAAATAGAAACTATTTTCCTCCTTTTTAGGTACTCATTGATAAAGTACAAAGAAATGCCTAATGGAGAGCTCATTCCTATCCTGCATGTCTGTCTCTGATCCTCTTGCAACTCAGAAATCTGGGCAGGGCCTCGTGTGAAAATTGTCAGAGAAGGGCTGAAGCAGTTGATAAATGGCCTAGGTTGGAGGGTACAGCTACAGGCTTTGGCATTGGTGTTTTTGGGTGAGGGGAACATTCCACCTGGTGCCAGCATGCACTAACGAGCTCTAATGCACACTAAACTGCTATGTTGTGTCTACAAGCAAATGTGAATGAACCCATGGTAGGTAGAACAGCTCTCCACAGCTGATAAGCCTACTGGTGGGGGTCAATGAATGCTACACCCACGTAGGTGTACGCCTAATGGCAGTACGCACCTATTACGTGTTTATCACGGCATTGCTCTAACTCCTGTTCAGGCAGTTGCAGTCACTGTCAGTTGTCCCTAGGCACCTCTCGGGGCCATTTCTCTCTTGGACTCTACAAAAGCAGCTTTCAGATTAGCTTTGTATGAAGGCCAGGGAAAGCAGAAAGTCCAGGCATTCCTCACAGTTACAGACCAACTAGGTGCAGATGCAACCATCCAAACATTCAGAAATAGATGCCAGGGCATGTTGGTTATCTAGTTGGAACCTGGTGCTGACTGAAAACTTGTTGCAAAAGATAGTTGAATAAGGGGCAGGCCCCTACCAGGTTCATAGAAAACTGAAAAGAGGAGCAGTATTAAAAGCAGAGACCACTGCAGAAGCATGTATGAGTGTTAAAGGCATGGAAGTCCTTGGCTGGGCCATCTTTATTTTTAGTGCCAAAATAAAGTTATTAGTTTTATGCTAACCTTGAGGTGGGTAACCCACACAAAGAGGGGTAACATTAGCACAAGTTTGAAACTTATAAGCAGTAATGCTAGTCCTCAAACTACGTGTGGTGGGGATGAATACCTTGATTACTTAATTCCAGTTTTATCTACCAGGTCCTCAAGTTCCTCCTCCTGGATCTTACATAGCTCTGCAATGTACTGTAGGTCATACAGACATATCCATAGAATGTGATATTTCATGTGTAGGTCTGACATCACTATTTACTGTGATACCTTAACCCTTTATGAACACCAGGCAAGCCACCCCCAAACATTAACGCATCCAGGCAGGCTCCTTGCCTCCACTGGTGTTCTGTGAAGAGGGAGCGTGCTATGGTATCCTCTGCTCGCAAACACGCTCCTTGATGTCAAGGTTTGCATGACCTTTTAATGAATTAGGGTTATCGATGCAGAGGGGATGGAGCTCAGAAAAAACATCTTTTAAATTAACAGCTGGTCCTGACTGAACTTTCTGTTATAACAGAACTATAGCAAATGTGAGAGAACCCGCTACTTTAATTAACTTTCAGCACTATTATGCTGTTATACCACAGACATAAAATCCAATTGCCACAACAATCCTCACCTTTTCAGGAAAGAATTTAGACTAGAAAGACAATGACTAAGTGCTTTCTGTGCTGTTCATGTGTATATAAGCAGAGAGAATCGATCAATTGATGAATGAAACAATCTCTCCCATTCCCTCATTGACTTTACTGGCTATAGATGAAGAAATGTAAATTAAGTGAAAACATCATCGTACTTAATTTTCTTTACTTTCTGAATGATATTTTCCTTCCCCAATAGTATCGAGCAGCACTATGTACCTGTTAAAAGAGTAGCGTGGTGAAGTGCTGCTTACTGATTGGTACTTATCCTGAGAAATATCCTCATTGTGACAGTATGAAAGCGCTCACACTTGAGTCACCTTATCTTGGGCTAGTAAAAGCAGTAGGGATGGAGTTTCCTAAATGTACTTTGTATAGGTACTGTAATTATACACTGAGCTTAGAGGCTGTGGCTGCTTACTTCTTCCTGCTCTGGATATTGGGTAGAAGAAAAACTGCTCCTGACCTCATCAAGTTTTACAATAAGTTGGCATGGGTGACGTTCAAGGTTTGTGTGTTGTATGTGCATGTATGTCTAAGTCTATGTATAATTTCTGACATGGTGCTCTGCATCGCCCTGAAGTCACAAGTCTCTTATGAGCCAGGTACTGAAGAACGGACTGTGAAGGCCCTGCGTGTTACAGTGCACTGTGCTGACAGGCTGGATACTCTGTGGTGAAGAAAGGGAAAATGAGTAGGAATGACTAAATGTAGCACTCTAAAAGATCAAGGGCAAGGTAACCCATTCCTTTTTACCTCTACGGAGATGAGCACCTAGAGATCCAGCCTTTCACCTCTTCATGCTGTGGCACCAAACCCTACCTATGAAAAGGCAGCAATGCACAATCTCTTGAGGAAACAATGAAGATTAATTACCTCCCTACATGCTAGTAAAATACCTCACCTGGGTCGCACAAAGAAAAACCTTCACCAAATACAGCATAAAAACACAAATTACAAATGCAGAGACAAAAACTGGAATGGAAACCCAAGAACTAGAAACAGAAATACATTTCCTCCTACACCAAGCAAAGTACAAAGATAGAAGAAATGCACATTCCCCAAACTGGCATATTTATTTATTTATTTATTTAATTTTATATACCGGCAACCGTTTGCACATCGTGCCGGTTTACAGATAACTTAAAACAAGGATATATATAGGCAAAGCCTTTACAAGGAACATTGTGTAACCTAGAACATAGTAACAGATCAATAACTAAATAAATAGGGGAGGGAGGGGAGGGGGTGGTCGAGACAAAGGGGGGGGCAGGGGGGGGGGTGAAGACGGAAACGTGAGGAGAAAATATGTACAGGGAAACAATGAACAAGTGGTATGTACATAGGTTGTGTGCAATATTTGAAAATGCGCAAGGGCAACAGTGAAAGGGGTAAGAAGATATGTACGGTGCTAATAAGAGATAAATTATTGTGTGCATGATAAGTGAGGGGTTTGTGGTTGTCTTGAGGGGATGGGTGTAGGTCCTGTGGTGGGGGTGTTATTAGCATATTATGGCTCTTGTAGCTCATTACCCCCTTCCATGTCCTCATCCCTTACTTCTCCCGTTCAATCATCCCTTCACACTTGCACATCTCTGCCCAGCATTTCTGACTTCCTTCCATTCCCTCCCTGGACTCACTGTCTCCCCTGCTTGACTTTCCCTGCCCTCTTCCTCCCTCCCCATCATTGCCCAGCATAGCACTGACCCCCTCTTTTCCAATCCTTCTTGCCTGGCATCCCCCTGCCCTCCCTTTTCCCTAAGCCTCATACCCCAACTCTCCACCCCATCGAATAGCACCCACACCCCCTCTGGCTACTGCTTACCCAACAGCCCCAACTTCCTATCTCCCCAAACTTTCCTGCCCCGCAGACTCCTGCGTCCCTATGACCCCATATCTACCTGCCCAGTAGAACCTACACCCTGTATCTCCTCACCCCCATGCTCAGCAGCTTGTGCAGACCCCCTTCACCCATGTAACTCCTGATTCCCTTTCTCCCCACCCCTCTCTGCTTAGCAGCACCCACACCCTCTCTCTCACCACTAGCAGCACCTGCATTTCCTCATCTTCCTGGTTCCCAGCCAGCAGAAAAGCCTCTAATCTAGTACAGATTTTCTCTCTCTCCTTACTGGCAGCAGATGAAGCACTGGGAAGAGGAGGAGGCAGCAGCGGCTCTATTCATGTAGAGAACTTGCCCTCGCCATCTCTCTCACTTCCAGACCTTGCCAAGTGAAGATAGCATCAGCAGCATCCCTTTTGGGCCTGGCAGGGAAAGATGAAGCCGATGACCCACTAGGCCCAGCAAAGCAGAAGTTGGCAATGTCTTGTTCTAAGCTGGATGAAGGAGGCCAGAAATGTCTCCAGGTAGGCCAGGAAGAGGAGAAGGAAGCTAGAGCAACCTCCTGTGGGGCCAGGCGGATGAGGAGAGAGTGGGGCCAGGCGGATGAGGAGAGAGCGGCCTCCTGTGGGGCCAGGCGGATGAGGAGAGAGCAGCCTCCTGTGGGGCCAGGCGGATGAGGAGAGAGCAGCCTCCTGTTGTCCCCATAAGACACCACCAGTGTGTCCCAACCCAACTGCGACCATTGTTCTAAGGCAAGCAACCTTCAAAGGGTTTTGCTTATTCTCTCGCAGGGCTAGGAGCCTTGGTTCCAAATTTTATTCTCAGGACCCTGCCAGCCAAACGGGTTTTCAGGATATCCACACTGAATATGCCTAAAATAAATGTGTATATACTGGGTCTGCAACGTATCCAAATATATCTCCCGTGTATGCAATGTGAATATCCTGAAAATCCAACTGGCTGCAGGGTCACAAGACAGGTTTGGGAACCACTCAGTGACAATAATAGGATACAGAAACATAGAGGCTAACATTGAAAAGGGTTTGTCTGTGGAACTTACGTTATCCTGACAGGCCTTGATATTCCAGTTTCCCCTCACTGCAGCCCAGCAAACGTTTACCCTGGTGGGGAACATTTTGCAGCTGTGGCCTAAATTTAGCATAGGAAGTGCTGCTATTCAGTGCTGTCTGGATAATCTTAGGAGGGTAAGTCTGGTGGGGCAAATCACCCAGCTAACTTTAGGGAGACTGAGCCAGGTAAGTCCCGCTGCATACTCAGCTAAAATGTACGCAGGGCAAACTTCCCGTACCACTCAGTATGGACTTTGTAGTTTCTAACGCCCAAGAAAACCAGCAAAGGCTGTGAATGCCATAAACCATTTCTTGATGAAGGACCCAGTGTTCTTCACTGACCCTGCAGGATCAGCTGAAACAACATTTAACTACAGGAGGCTGACAAAAAATGCTGATTTCAGTGAAATCCACTCTTTGATGAGAAAAATCATTTTTTTTTTTTTAGCTACCCCAACGCAGGAGCAATGTGTGTGTGTGTGTGTGTGTGTGTCCCCCCGGAGTGGTGGCTCTCTTGAACCCTGCTGGCTTCCCCCAGTGTGCTACTGCCTCTCCCCCCCCAGAAGCCAGAGCAGATCACAGAGAAGGATGGAAGCGGGACCAACAAAGCACTTTAAAGTGCTACCCAGTGCAGCGCCTTCTTGATGCACACAGTTCCTCAGTGCAGTCCCTGAATGCCAACGTTTCTCATGAGATAAAAATGCTAAAAGCTATTAGAAATCAGTTGGAGTCAATCTGCAGTCATTGGTGGGTATTCGGGTCTCTTGGTCTTATGTTGGGGGAAGGGCTTCCTGCTCTCGGACAGCTGGGAGTCACAGAAAAGTCCAGGAGCCGCTATTATACTTTGTTACGACAGGAAACTTCTACTGTAATGAACTAATAATAAAATGTGTATTCTCCTGGCCAGTTAGAAGAATTACTCTTGTACTGCTTTACAGCCACAGCTTGGTTGTACAAGGACAACTTGTGATCAGTTAATAACTGAAATACTACCTTAATACCTTACAATGAGCCTGTCTAGAATAAAAGGTTTTATCAATCGGGCATGCAATTTTAGTCTCCAAGCAGGACCTCTGCCACTCTATAGGCGAGAAGTGTTTTTATTGGATTAGAAAAAAATACATGGCGATCAATCTGTTACACAGAGACAAGAGACACAAGCTTAAGAAAAAATATACTATACTTTTATGATCACTGAAAATGATTTCAGCACACATTATAAAAGTAAAATGTATTAAAAATATATATTAACAGGATTGTTAATTTGTCAGATAGCTGTTAATTGCAAATTCCACAATCTCCACATAATTCTATGCAAAGATTTAAGACTCTGCTGACACCAACTGCCAGTTTACAAAACCAGCAGCAAATGGGAATTGCTCCCCCAATCCTATCAACATTGCAGGCTCCGGTTAGGGTTGCCAGCTGGCTCCAGATTTTCAGAAGAGGAGAATCTGGTCCTGGTTTTACCCCCACTGTATTCAGGGACTTGCAATCTTGCTTTTCTTAGAGATCTAGTTGAAGGCATGAACATTTGGTGGCTTCCCATGGTCATAAACAGATATCTGTGGTTTCTGCAGTCTTTGGGGATCGCACTAGAACAGCCTTCAGTCAGTGCCACAAGCGATACAGTGGCAGCTTCAGGCCTTTCATTCCCCTCCTCAAATCAGGAGATGGGTAGGGGAAGGAACAAAAAGAGGAAACTGGAAGAGGGAATTCCTTGGGGCTCCCTGAGCAGCACAGCTGATGGGGAAGAAAAGAAGGAGCGAGTTCATCAGCTGGAGAAGAGGTGAAATTCTGGCCTGTATCCAATGAGGTAAAACCAGGACTAGATCAGCCTGTCCTGAAAATCTGGATCTAGCTGGCAACCCTAGTTCCGGTTTATTGCACAGTTAAGGCTATCACTCTATAGGATGAATTTCATAAATTCCAAGGCCGATTCCATCCAATCACACGAAGTAGCCAATGAAACAAATTTAAATTAAATTAAATGGATTTAAATTAATCCAACCTACTGATCTAGGATGCCAAACAGGAATTTATAAAAAAGAAAGGGCCTACCTTCACTAGCCCCCAAATTAATTATGTGGCTTCTTTGCCATTAGTTGGATGTTTGTTAAATGCAAATAAACTTTCTATTGCGGTACCATTCCTAGCTCCCGTCTCCTGGAATAAACCAGTTATAATCATCTCCGAAGTTTCTTGACATGTACAAAATAAAACTATTTCTGGGCAGTCTGTGGCACTCTTGTATATATCTTCTCAAGCAGCTCCATCAGCTGTGGCCAGTACTCTGCCAGCCCCAACTCCTGCTAACCTGCTCACCCCGGCACTTCACAGGCAGGCTGGTCATTCATAGAGTAAAAGAAAGGTCAGCTCCACCCACAAAGCGTGTCTGGATGTGAGTCAACATGGGAAGCTGGGATTGGATAAGCTTTATGCTGTCCATGCTTATATTATTACACATGGAAACGTCCAGGCTCTTCAGCTGTTTGCATTCAGTGCTGATAATCTTCAGAGACCTGGATTATAGATAAAACAGGAGTTTAGCCTCAACCCACTAAAAACACACAATTCCTTCTCGATTTCTTCATTATACATGCCTTTAGTGACAACCTGATGCCAACTGGATCACACCTACCTAACATATGTCACTTCATTTCTTCATTAAATACACGTTTTAACTATTTAATCATTACTCCTCAGGTCATATTTACATTTTCATTACACCTAGTCCTCGATTACTGCCATCTGAGGTATTGGTATAACCCTCATCACTTCTGAGAGAGCTCTGTAACTCACGTGTTCACTCTGATTAGATTCTTTGAGTTGATAACACTTCATTTTCCCTGCTAAGACTGCTGTCCAGACAGCTCCATCTCCCCCACTACCTGCCGAGAAGGCTTCAACCTTCCTCTAGCTGCTGAGACAGGTTCCATGTCTTCTCCTCTAACCACTGAGACAGCTGAATTTTCCACACTACCTGTTAAGACAGCTCCATAGTCCTCCTTACCCTGTGTTATTGCTTGAAGAAGCACAATTAATCACTCTTATCTAGCTCATTCCTTCTAGAGCTCAATTTGTATCATTCTCCTGAACGCTCAACTTTTATCCCTCTAATGATCAACAAAGCATGACGTCTACAGGTCCAAGATCCTGTGTCTGCCATTTCCTGCTAGTACTCACTGGTCAGTGAGCTGGTTACAGCCAGCCAGGTTCAGGTGCTGGAGGCGTAGCAGAAATCGAGCAGCACCCAGGAAACCTTCATCAGTCAGGTTTGTGCAGTGACTTAATGAGAGCTGCTCCAGGCAGCGGCAATTCATAGCAAGTGCCGCAAGGCTGCAGTCACTGATCTCTCCCAACAAGCTTAGGGACAGCTGCTTTAGGTCAGGGAACTGGATCACCTGCAAAGAGGAAATGACCGTATCAAAAGCAAAGGGAAGAAGGTAAGAGTCACGGTAAAAGAACAAGGGGATGTGAACAGGGTCATGCCGGACAGAGTTAAAGGAAAAGCATCAGAAAGGATCAAATTAAGATCAAGAGAGGACAAGATAAAGGGTCACAAGAGGGATGTGGGAAAGGCTCCTATCACATCATAGAATTAACTAATTTGAGAAAAGTTACACATACATATATACAAAGTATCATAGGCTCAACTACTGTAATATTGTCTTGTTAACATGAAGGGGACAATTTTCAAACTATGTATTTTGAAGCAAAGTATGCAGACTTTGCACCAGCTTTCAAAAGAAAAAACACACATACATACATTCATAGAAACATGACGGCAGAAAAGGACCGTCTGCCCATCCATCCAATTAATTTAGCATTATCACTTCCTTATAGAACCCCTGTAATTATCCCATACTTTCTTGAATTCAGATACTGTTTTTGTCTCCAACACTTCCTCTGGGAGTCTGTTCCTCACATCCACCATCCTATCTTTAAAGAAATATTTCCCAAGGTTACTCCTGAGTCTATCCCCTTTCAACCTCATCTCAGGACCCCTCATTCTACAGCCTCCTTTACATTGAAAATGGCTCACCTCCTGTGCATGGAAACTTTTGAGATATTTAAATGTCTATCATATCTCCCCTATACTGCCTTTCCTCTAGGGTATACATGTTTAGATCGATCCCCATATGCTTTAGAGTGAAGACCATTGACCATTTTAATCGCCACCCTCTGGATCGACTCCACCCTATTGATATCCTTTTTAAGGAGAGATTTTCAGAATTGTACACAGTATTCCAAGTGAGGTCTCACCAGGGACCTATACAGGGCTAATATCACCTCCATTTTTCTGCTGACCATTCCCTATGCAGCCAAGCATCTTTCTGGCTTTTACCATTGCTTTATCCACCTGTTTGGCTCCTTTAAGATCATCAGATACAATTACCCCTCAAGATCCCACTCTTCCTTTGTGCTTAGAAGTTCATCTCCAATACTGTACCTTTCCCTAAGTGCATTACTCTGTAGTTTTTAGCATTAAATCTTGCTGCCAGATCTTAAACCAGGGGTGGCGAATTCCAGTTCTCGAGTGCCACAAACAGGCCAGGTTTTCAGGATATCTGCAATGAATATGCATGAGAAAGATGTGCACGCACTGCCCCCACTGTATGCAAATCTATCTCATGCATATTCATTGTGGATATCCTGAAAACCTGGCCTGTTTGTGGCCCTCAAGGACTGGAGTTCGCCATCACTGCCTAGGACCATTCCTCGAGCTTTGCTAGATCCCTCCTCATATTTTCCACTCCTTCCTGGCTGTTCACCCTGTTACAGGTTTTGGTATCATCGGCAAAAAGGCAAACCTTTCCTGACAACCCTTCCATTATGTCGCTCACAAAAATGTTGACATGAACGGGGTTTCACGGGCCGATCCCTGAGGCACACCGCTAGTAACAACCCCACTACCCTTTACCGCCTTCCCTCTCAGCCAGTTTCTTATTTTCCCTTTGAAAACTACTGAAAAGGACAAGTACCCACAGAGATGTGCAGCTCCTTTTTCCGTGGGCACTTTTTCTGGCCAAAACAATGCACACAGTAATGAAAACATTTTGCCTTCTCTGACTTAACCTCACTCCAGCAACACCCCCAAGAATATGCCCAGGAATAGTACATGCGTTGTGCAATGTGCAGAGTTTCACCTGCATACAGGGTGGGCACTTTTTATTCAGCCTATTTACCTGGGTATAGAGTCCTTTATCTGGCTAAACAGCTTTTGATTTTCTGACAGCCTGTGTAGGGCTGACGCCCATGTGTAGAAGGTAAGTCTGCTTTGACACTTAGGATGTGGAACATGGCGCGGTACACGTATATACATTTATGCCTGCTGGAGAGCACGTGCAAATGTGTTCACATACATTTAGCTGCATGTTTTCACAATTTAAGGGCATGCAGAGAAATGGTTTCCCTGCCCCAGGAACAACTCTTCCAAGTACACATAAAAAGGTGAATACAGAAAGCATGGGATATGCACACAACTTGGGCCACCTGTGTACGCCTGTATTTTCCACTATGGGGTCGATTTTAGAAAAGTACGCCGGATTTTATAAGATGCACGCGTAGCCGCGCGTATCTTATAAAATCCAGGGTCGGCGTGTGCAAGGGGGTGCACATTTGTGCACCTTGCGCACGCCGAGCCCTGCGCGCACTACCCGTTCCCTCCGAGGCCGCTCCGAAATCAGAGCGGCCTTGGAGGGAACTTTCCTTCGGCCTCCCCCCACCTTCCCCTCCCTAATCCACCTCCCCAGCCCTATCAACACCCCTCCCTACCTTTATCGCGAAAGTTATGCCTGCCCTGGTCGGCCGCCGGCGTGCAATTCCCTAGCCCGGGAGCGATTTCGGAGGCTTCGGCCACGCCCCCGGGCCGGAACCATGCCCCCTGGAATGCCCCGAATGTCGCGCCGCCCCCCCCCCCCGACACGCCTCCCCTAGCAAAGCCCTGGGACTTAAGCGCGTCCCGGGGCTTGCGCGCGCCGCCGAGCCTATGCAAAATAGGCTCGGCACGCGGGGGGGGGGGGTGTTTAAAGGGTTACGCACATAACTTATGCTCGTAACCCTTTTAAAATTTACCCCTATGTGAACAAATGAAAAGTTACAAAAAAAGGGCAGGGTGGGGAGTGGGCCTTCCTCGATTTCACCTTGAAATTTGCACGTAAATACTTTCGCACACGGGTACATGCTGAGGTCCCCTGTCGCGTAACTTTACTTCTGCTTTGAATGGCGTGCAAGTTGTAAAACAAAAAAAGCTAAACACATCAGTTAGTTTGAGAAATTACTACTTACCTGAAAATGTCCTTTTCTTTAGACCAGACAGATAAATTCAGAATCAGTGGGTTATGTATCTCTACCAGATGGAGACGGAGCAAACCTGACATCATAGTATATATACTCCTGCAGTGACATCAGCCTGCCAGTATTCTCTTCAAAAGTCAACTGTGTACAGACTAGCAAAAACTTTATTAATAACAGATAACCATTTCAGTACTCAGCCAAAAGAAAACTCTGAGCTCAGACAAAGAATGTATTAACACTAGTTTAGGGACTGAACTAACACCAGTAACCCCTGGAACACAGAGCCATGCAGGAGGACCATAACACAATCATTCGGCAGCCAAGGGTGGGAAGCTGAATTCATCTGTCTGGTCTAAAGAAAAGGAAATTATCAGGTAAGTAGTAATTTCTCATTTCTTAGCACCCAGACAGATGAATTCAGAATCAGTGGGATGTATCCAAGCTACTCCTGAATAGGGCGGGAGGCTGCCAGTGGTCCTGTCTAAACTGCACGTTCAAAGGCTACGTCCTCCCGGGCCTGCACATCCAGACGATAATACCTGGAAAAGGTGTAAAAGGAGAACCATGTTGCAGCTCGGCAAATGATGATGGGCGACAACAATTTAACTTCCGCCCATGACACTGCCTGAACTCTAGCAGAATGAGCCCTAACCTGACTAGCTAACGGCTTTTCAGCATCCACATACATGACCGTGACTACCTCCTTAATCCAGTGAGCTACTGTAGCCTGTGAAGCCAGCTAGCCCCGTTTACTTCCACCATGAAGAACAAATCCTTCTTCCGGAAAGGTTTACAAACCTCCAGATACCTCACGATATGTCTCTTGACATCCAAGGTTTGCAATAGGCAGTATTCCTATGCATCTCTTTCCCTATCTAGAGATGGCTAGGAAATGGACTGATTCAAGTGAAAATCTGAGGTCACTTTTGGCAAAAAGGAAGGAACAGTACCCAGCTGTATCGCCCCTGGAGTCACCCAAAAGAATGGCTCCTGGCAAGACAAGGCCTGCAGCTTGGATATTTGACGTGCAGAACAAATCGCCACAAGAAACACCGTTTTCAAGGTCAGTAACCGCAAGGAAAGGCTACGTAACGGTTGAAATGTAGGGCCTGCCAAGAAATCCAAAACCAGATTAAGACTCGAAAAGAGTACCGGTAACCTCAAGGGAGGACTAAGATGTTTCACTCCGTTCAAGAAATGGGCCACATCTGGATGAGCCGATAAGGATTCACCATTCACCTGATCCCTGAAACAGGCAAGATGCACTACTTGCACCTTTAAGGAATTAAGGGCCAACCCTTTAGTCAATCCATCCTGCAAAAATTCCAAAATGAGCAGGATCTTAACCGAATGAAGAACACCTCAGTATTCACACCAAGCCTCAAATACTCACTAAACTGTACATAGGCTAAGGAAGTGGAGAACTTTCTCACTCGTAGCAATCACTGCAGTAGAATAGCCACGCTTCAGCAATCGAGCCCTCTCAAGGGCTATACCATAAAGAACAGGTCCCTGCTGCATCAAATTCCTGTGCACCGAAAACCAAAGGGGGGAGTCTACCAGAAGCTGTCGCAGATCCACATACCATGGTCTCCTGGGCCAATCTGGTGCCACCAGAAGCACCATCCTTCTGTGACCCTCAATCCTCCAAACCATTCTGCCCAACATGGGCCATGGGTGAAAGGTATACAGCAGCTTGTCCTCTGGCCATTCATGCATGAGAGCATCAATACCCAAAGACTTCGGATCTCTCCTGCAACTGAAAAATAGAGGAACCTTTGCATTGTGAGAAGTCGCCAGCAGATATAGAAATGGTTGGTCCCAGTGATCCATTATCAGATGAAATACCTTGTCTGACAATACCTATTCTCCTGGGTCCAGATTCTCCCTGCTAAGAAAGTCTGCGCTTACATTATTTTTTCCTGCAATGTGCAAGGCCAAGATCTCCTGAAGATGCACTTCTGCCCATTCCATAAGTCGGTCTATTTCCAGTGACACTTGCTGGCTCTTGGACCGCTTGACCCTGCAACTGGCCACTGCATTGCAAGCATGCCAACTGGACCGCCCGGGATTCCAGAAGAGCTCTAGAGAAACTCTTCTGCACTCCAGAGCCCTTGTACTGTCAGTTCCTGAAAGTGAGCTCCCCAACCTTGGAGCTTGTATCTGTCGTAAGAACTAAACAGTTCACTGATTTTAGGGAAACTCCCTTTCCTAGATGATCCGCTTGTAACCACCATTGTAATTGAGAGCAGATCGCCATCGCAGGTGGAGCCGAATCGAATAGTCCTGAGACTGTGGGCTCCAATGAGACAGCAGGAAGCGCTGAAGAGGATGCATATGCACCCATGCCCATGGCACCACTTCCACGGTTACAAACAGAGTAGCTGCAGATAGGACCACTCTGTCGGACGTATAGTGTTCATCAACAGACGCACCTGCGCCAACAACTTCTGAATACGAGCTTCCGGCAAGAAAACCCTGCCCTGCTTCATGTCAAACCAAACACTGAGATACTCTAGCAACTGAGATGGCTGAAAACTGCTCTTGGCCAAGGTTACCACCCAACTGAGCTCCTGCAACAGGGAGATCACCTTGCGGGTCACCAGGTGGGTCTTTTCCAGAGACTTGGCCTGAATCAGATGGTTGTTCAAATACGGGTGTACCAGCATCCCATCCTTTCTCAACTCTACTGCCACCACCACCATAACCTTGGAAAAAGTTCTGTGTGTGGTGGCCAGACCAAAAAGCAGTGCCCGAAACTAATAATGGCATCCCAAAACCGCGAATTGCAGAAAATGTTGGTGCTTTAGTCGGATGGGAATATTTATTTAGATATTTTATACACCGTCATTCCATGTATAGATTATAACGGTTTACAAATTGACATTCATAATTATAACAAACTGATTTTTTTACATAAACCAAAGGGTACAGAAAATTAAAATGAAGTGGTAGTTTTTGCTCTTATTTTGAATGTTGTTTTTAGAATCTTACGTTCTCTTATTTGGCTTATTCTTCATGATTCTATCATTATCTTTTTTCATTCTTGTCTTTGTGGCTCAATGTCTTCAGATGTTTTTAAGTTAGATCATATGCATTTTTTTAATAGTCATGTTTTTAGTTCACATTTAAATCTCTTTCTATTTGGCAAAATATGTAGTGACTGAGGCAGAGAATTCCAGAGTGTTGGACCTGCTACGGAAAACACACAATCTCTTATTTGCATTAGATGTGTGCTCCGTATTGTGGGGATAGTCAATAATCCTTTATTTTGAGATCTTAGTGTTTGTTTAGGATTGTAAGGTTGTAGTGTCACTCTTAAAAAGCCGGTGTTATTGGAATGAATGATGTTGAATATTATCATTAATACTTTATAGTAGGTTCTGGATTGTACTGGTAACCAATGCAGTGACATCAGTGAGGGTATGATGTGATCATATTTCCTGGATCCTAATAGGAGCCTTGCTGCGGCATTTTGTAATAGTTGTGGTTTTAAGTGACATGCTGGAAGACCTATTAGTAAGGAGTTACAGTAGTCTATGTTTGAGAAGAAGTCCGCAAAAGTTAATAATGGTTTCAACCGACGTAGTATTCACAACTTGGCCTAATCCGTCTTGTTTAATTTACTTATGTGCATTTTCATTGTAAGGTTCTCATCTAGCTGTATTCCTAGGTCCCTTACTTGATTTGAGGGATTAATTTGAAAATTACCTAGGTTTAAGGCAGGCGGTTTAACTTTCGATAAGTTTCTACTCAGCAAAATGTCAGTCCTTTTAGGCTTTAATGTTAGTTTAAATTGTGTTAGTCCTTGTTGTATTGTTTTCATATAGGTAGAAACTATTGAAGCTGTGTTTTCATAGGATTTGCAGAGTGGTATGTAAAACTGTTGTCAGCATACAAGAAGAAAATTATTCCTAGAGTTATCAGTAATTTACATATCGAGGTATGCTTTGGACAGATTCAAGAAGGTCAGAAATTCCCCCGACTGCATGGCCATTATCACTGAGCACAATGTTTCCATGCGAAAATGAGTCACCTGCAAATGACGGTTGATCATTTTGAGATCCAGGGTGGGACAAAAGGAACCCTCTTTCTTGGGCACAATGAAATAAATGGAATATCGACCCGTATTTTCTTGAGACATGGGCACTGGGACCACAGCCATCAGACTGAGGAGCCTTGACAATGACCACTCCACTGCCTGTTTCTTCTGCGGGTAGTGGCAGGGAGATACCATGAACCCGTCCAGAGGAATACTGTGAAATTCTAGCGCATATCCCACTTGTATCACCTCCAGGACCCACAGATCCAATATTTCGACCTACCTATGATAAAGGACAGAGAGGCATCCCCCCCCCCCCAAATCTCCTGTTCCTGGGGGTAGGTCAGCAAACCTTCATTGGGAGGCTTAGGAGTTTCCACTACCCAAGTCTGTGTCCCCATCTGGGCTGTCTGGGACGCAAGGACTGAAACCTATCGAAAGGTCGAGTCCTCTGAAAGATCGCTCTTCTGTAGGGTAAAAAATGCTTGGATCCCCTGGCATGCCAAAGGAGTGTGGCGTCTTATCCTCTGGCAACCGAGGAACTAGGGATTCTCTCCACTTACTGGCCAATTTCTCCAACTCACTCCCAAACAAGAACATAAGAACATGCCTTACTGGGTCAGACCAAGGGTCGATCAAGCCCAGCATCCTGTTTCCAACAGTGGCCAATCCAGGCCATAAGAACCTGGCAAGTACCCAAAAACTAAGTCTATTCCATGTTACCATTGCTAGTAATAGCAGCGGCTATTTTCTAAGTCAACGTAATTAATAGCAGGTAATGGACTTCTCTTCCAAGAACTTACCCAATCCTTTTTTAAACCCAGCTACACTAACTGCCTTTAAAAGGTGACTACTGGCTCCATAACTGCCCTGGAGTTCACCCCAGATTCAGCGAGCTTCTGGGAGAGAAGTAAACAAGAGCGAGCCACCAGGGCTATCTGCAAGGTCATTGCTACTGTTTCAAATGCTAGCTTAAGGATGGTCTTAATCCTCCTATCGTACACATCCTTCAAGGCTGCTCCTCCCTCCACAGGGATAGTCGTCTACTTGGAAACAGCACAGACAAGTGCATCCAGTTTCAGAAAATGTAAATGCTCTCTCACCTCTGGATCCAGGGGGTACAAGCCTTCCAAGACCCTACCCCCTTTGAAATTAGACTCCAGGGCATCCCATTCAAGATCAATCAATTCTTGAATGGCCTCCATAACAGAGAAAATACAAAAGGCTTTACGCAAAGAAACCAAAATGGGATTTTTCTTAGGCTCAAACATGGAATCTGTCCCAGGAACTCCCAGCATCTTCAAGTCTGGGAAATCAGGGTTGGCAGTTTATCTCTTTGAAGGAACTGCAACATAGTCCTATATGGTTCCAGTCCCGGAAGAATTTCCCCACCATCAGTGCCATCCGGATTCATGTCGGGAATACCCACAGCTAACCAAGGTGTGCTTCGGCGCTTAAACATAGTACCGGAAGAGGCCAACAACTGAGGATCTGACCTGCCGGGATTGGACAGGGCTGAGGACTGCACTTGAAGGATTACAATCCATCAAAAAATTCTACCCAAGAAAAGGCAGAAGGATTCATGCTAAAACCAGAAGGCACCTGTGTGCCCACTGAGCCACTTTTCCCTGCTGACAAACCAGTTAATGGAGTTCCAAGGTCAGGCACCCCTCCTGACATGTCTTTACCCAGGCTGGGAAGAACCAGGCTTAGTAAAATCAGAGGAAGCTAATTCTCTCTAAGCCTCTAAACAGCACTAGCACAAGTTAGAGAGCACACCAGGCTGAGATGCCCGAATTTGACAGGCAGCACAGAGGGAAAGGCGCTTAGGTTTCTTAGCCTCAGGCACCAGACTACCAGTATGCTTAATAGGTGACTGAAGGTGTGCGTCCAGCTGAATTCACACTGTAAAATATATGCGTCCAAAATTCAAGCACACAAAATTTAGGAGTCCCAAGGCAAGGCGTCGCAAAACTAGGCATACTTCTACCCTTCCAAACGTAAGCGCAGAACCAAATGCAGCCCAAATTGTGCACACAGGCAAGCATGCGCCTAACACTTGGACGCCCAAGCAGACGTCCGACTAAGCATCCAAAAGCTGGGTGCACAACTTGGACGCACAGCCAGATGCACTTGCACGCACTGTCAGTCCTGAAGAGGGCAGTCTAATGCGCAGGAAAAATCGTGGGAAAACGCCGCTGCAGCCTACCACATGGCAAACAGAGAAAAGCCTAAGAGCGGGGCCTAGCCCACCCGGGCTGCTCAACCCACCAGGCTGCCCAAGTCCCTTAAACTTCCTCAGCAGCGGGAAAAAGCATCGGAATGGCGCACCTAGCACGGAGACCAGAGGAAGAGGAAAACCTTACAAACAACCCTTCTACTCGGTCTCTGTCTTCTTTTTTTTTTTTAAACCTTACCTGAGCTCATCCTTTCCTGGCTGAGTACAGAGACGGTCTCTGGCTGCAGGGGAAAGGGCATATCCCATCAGCGCCGCACTCGGTTTCCTGCACCCACTGCCTTTCAGCTGTTTTAACAGCTAAGTTCACACCAGCTGAGAAAACCACCTACTGGACCAAGGACATCACCTTAGGAATTCTCAACTGGGGGGGAACTATTTGGTATCACTGTAGGAGAGCAGGGCAAATTACATTTCCTTTATTTCTCCTTCTAAAACTTGAAGCACCATGTGCTGGAGACGGAGAATACTGGCAGGCTGATGTCACTGCAGGGGTATATAATACTGTGATGTCAGCTTTGCTCCATCTCCATCTCTATCGGCTGGTAGAGGTACATAACCCACTGATTCTGAATTCATCTGTCTGGGCACTAAGAAATTTCAGGGTCGGGGCTAACAGGGGAGAAGGGAGGCTATTAAATTAGGGAGGGTCTGGAAGTCCTCATCTCTGGGTGCAGGCCGACAAATGTGCGCCTGTTTAAAAGTTACTATCCTAAAGTACATTGAAAAGTACTTCCAGTCATACATTTACACACACAACCCCAGGATAACTTTCAAAATGCCATTTACATGTGTAAAACCGCGTTTATGCATGTAAATGCTTTTGAAAGCCAGGCCCATAAAGTTTAGCATACGAAAATTCAGCAACCTGCTTACAGTGAGACACCATATTAGTTACAGAGAATCTTCCACCCTGTTGCCTGCTTCCCTCTTCTCTGTATTTATGACAAAGGTCTTTTAAACTTTACTGAAAACAGCTGACTGGCTCTCGCTCACCAGGCATACTCCTTCTCCCTAGCTTTAACTGGTAATGAAACTAGCTGCAATTTGGAGTTTATTTATATAACAACTTTTACAGCTTGCTATGTACATACAAAACACCTGCACCTTCACTCCACTTCCTGGAGACAACGATAAGCCAGTCATGGCAATCAGACAAATTAGAAATGACTATGTGGGATTCTCTTGGCACCAGCATCTGTCCACACTTCTCTCAATTGACTGGGGCTGTTTCCAGTGACAACGTTTAATGGGTGCTATGCACTTTCATGCAGCAGTACTGGGGACTCTGGGCTCCCTCTTTGGTACTGATAGCACTCATCTCCATGTAAGAGGCATCTGGATTCTCTCCCTAGCAGTGGTGTCACTCACTTCCACAGAACAGTGTCAGGGTTAGGACTGCTATCATCCATCTCTACATAACAGTGCTGGGACTATGGATTCTCCCTCTGAAGTAATATTCTTTTTGCTGTTGCATATTTCCATGTCACATATTGGAGAAATCAGAGACAATGTGCCAAAGACAAGGGGATTCTTTCCATTAGTGCTACAATATCATGGTATCACTGGCTCTGGAGAAGGTCAGTGCCCTTACCAGGCAATGGGGTGAAGGCACACTGTCCTTACGTGAGCTAGGCCAGCATTACTGGCTTTGAGACGATGCAGTCTTTATCTGGGCAGCACTGGTACCACAGGGAGGCAGGGTACTGTCCTTACTTGGATGACATTGGTATCACAAGCTCTGTAGGCACTGTTTTTACCTGGGTGATGCTGGTATCGGTGAGCTTACTGCATGCAGTCAGGTCAAGTTCTTGCAGGCACTGCAGGGATTTCAATGATGGGCTGGGCTTCTCCCGAGATTTCTCCAGGTCTGACTCGGTCAATATCCTGGGCTTCCCATCCAAATACTGTGGAGGTGTGAAGAATCCCATGTTCCCAAAATTCCGGCTAAATGTAGGTCCAGTCTCCTGTCAATGCAGAAAAAAAAGAATATCCAGCGACTCCTTGGCTATAATAGCATCAGCTCACCCACTAGAAGAGACCAAACGCCTATAATCTTTAGCGCCATGAAGCACAGATACCATGGTGTGACCATTATCTTTGCTGTTCGATAGTGCAACATCTAGGAGTCACCAGCAGTAAAATGCAACAGCATTGCTCTGGCTACAATTACAGCACTGTTCTATCACAGCATTAGTGGGGATATTTTTAAACAGTCCATGGTGCTTGTAGGCTTTGAGCCCTGAGCAGCTGCCCCACCGGCCCACCCAGAACCATATACAGACTATTAAAGAAAATATTTTCCCCGATTCTGAGTGACCACCTGAAGTCCAGTGCAAGATCTACCGACCTAACAATCACGAACCCCGAGCCATTTAGTTCCTCCCACACAACAAGCTACAGATATAAAAGACAAAGGCTTCGAGGTCAGAGGCAAATCTTGTCCAACAAACTTCAAGAATGTTTATTTATATCTTACTTTTCCAACCAGAGACCACAGTCAGGAGGTCGAGGTCTGATGAATGGGACAAGGTCATGGGATCCTTTTTCATTTTGGAGGTTGGGGGTGCGGGAGGGAGGTTCAGAAGGAGTTGGAAGGGGTCTCCACTAGAAACCAATGAGTTTTTCTAACCCTTGGGGGATCCGGCAGGGGAGGGGGAGGTTTGGGGACCTTATACCCCAACGATTATTTTTGTTATCATTGAGGATGAGTAGGGGTGGGGTGGGGGGGGAAGGGATGACCTGCCAGGATATTACAGTAATGAAAGGGGAGTGGGGGATAGACTTTATTGAATTTTGCCAGGGTTGGGGAGTCCTTCATGTTGTGAATGGCTAACTTCTATTTTTTTCACTTGGCGTGTCAGGGCACCTCGAGTGGCGGCCCCAGGGTGAGGAGAGGGGTCACACCTTTATCTGTTTTATACAGGGTTTTTTTTTTCCTGGCTCTTTAAGGCGATGGCGGCTTCATGAGAATGGAATTGCCATCGTATGTCGCATTGTTTTGCCCTGCAGTATTTTGCCATGAGACAAAACAATGCGGCAATACAGCTGCGATGTTTTTTTCAGGGGAAGGGCCCATTATTATCATGACGACACCCCCCTCCCCCCCTCCCCCCGCGATAGTGGGACCCCCCTCCAGTGAAAAAAACATTGTGGTTTGATGAATCTAAGTCAAACTTATCACACCTCATGACCACCCCACAGACAAAGAAGAGGGCTTATAGCTTTCCCCCTCCCCTGAAGCATCAAGAGCCCCAACTGCCAAAGCAGCAATGAAGGGGCTGCTGTCCTGAGATCCTGGCACTCCCTTCCAGATTCCCCTCTCCCCACAATTTATTTGCCTACATTTAGGTGCCTAAGTTAGATGCCTAGTTCTGAAAATCAGTGTTAAGCCCCTAACTTTTTTTTGCCTGCCCTAAAATCCACCCTCATAGCTGCCCACTTTTTAGGGCCTAAATTTAGGATCCTAGTAAAACTGGGCACCTACATTTAGGTGCTCAGCCCTAGCCAGTTTTCAAGGGGCTCTATCTAGGCTCCCAACTCCCAAATTTAGACTCTTAAACCTTTGAAAATTGACCTCTCAGGGCTTGAGGCTCTTTAGTAAACACAATTTTAACACTGGGACAGTAATATCATTTCAGTAAATAGGCCCCTAAATATCAGATCTGTCTGATAGCCACATTTACTACTGGAAAACAGTGAGTGATCTATAACAGCAGTTGAAATCTTACCTCTTCCCTCGGAATAAGCTCCTCCTCAGGGTTTGTTATTCCCAGTAGTCCCCAGTCTGTCAACTCCTTACACCAGGCAATTCGTAAGACAGTCAAGCGGCTGAGGTGAGTGGAGATTGCTTGGATACTAATGTCAGTGAGGGCCACACAGGACGACAGGTCTAAAATACGCAAACTGGCACTTAGTGACCTGGCCAATGAAACAACAGATATGTCCTGTGGAAGAGGCAGACAGAGTGATGAAAAGCAAGAGAAACAGAGTGCACAGAGTACAGAAAGCACTTCAGAATTCACAAAACACTGTGTCACCAATGAAACAACCCCATCTGCTCTCAACTGACCACACTCTCCAACAGCTGAGAGGAAAGTTTATCCAACTCGTGGTATTCCTTCAACTATCCACATAGCCAATTTCTTACCCACATACACTGCTCGAGCAACAAACCCCAACTCTGCTCTGGAGAAACAGTTCTCTCCTGGTATAAATAAAGAACAAATTCCATCGGTAAAATCAGCACATCTCACACAAGTCAGAGACAGGGCAATCTCACTCGCAAGTCCTAAAATCTGGAATGCAATGCCATTGGACTTTAGATTACAACATGTTTACAGACAATTCAAAAAGGATCTGAAAACTTGGCTATACCCACAGGCATTTAAACATACAAAAGGAGATTCTCAGAGCAGATAGCTGTCACTTTTTACTATGATTTTATTCTGTATTTTTATTTTTTGTTTTACGCTTTTAGTACCTTTTATATCAATACTGCATTAATTTAAGCACTTACTTGATATTTTAGTATTTTTATTATTAATTTTTAATTAGAAAATTTGTATTTTATATTCTTTATTGCTCAATTTGTAAACCGTTGTGATGGTACTACTAAACGACGGTATAGAAAAGCTGTCAAATAAATAAATAAATATTTAGGTGAAGACTGTCAATCCTGAGACATATAAAAATAGAAATACAAATAGAACTATTTTAAAATGTTTGTATGCAAATGCCAGAAGTATGAAAAATAAGACTGGAGAGTTAGAATGTATGGTGCTAAAGGAAGATATAGATATAAGGCATCTTGGAGATCTGGTAGAACGAGGATAACCAATGTGACACTATGATTCCAGAGTACAAATTATATCAACATGACAGAGCAGATATAACTGGTGGAGGTGTGGCACTATATGTTAAGGATGGCATAGAGTCAAGCAGGATAAAAGTTTTGCACGAAAACTGCATTCTGCAATCCTTATGGATAGAAATTCCAAGAATAAAAATGAAGAGTATAGTAGTGGGGATATATTACTGCCGGCCTGACCAGGATGAGGAAACAGACTGCAAAATGCTAATGGAGATTAGACTGGCTAGTAAAATGGGCAACATAATAATTATGGGAGACTTCAGTTACAAGAGTATTGATTAGGTAAATGTTACATCAGAACATGCAAGGGAGGTAACATTCCTAGATGCTATCACTGACTGCTTCATTCAGCAGTTGGACATGGAACCAATAAGAGAGGGAACTACTGTATATACACATGTACAAGCCATAAATTTTTACCCCTAAACGTGTTCTTAAAATCACGGTCGTCTTATCCATGGGTCAATCCATATAATGCTGATACGATGGCACTTGCAGTTGCGCAGGCATGTCCTCCCCCCTCACCAGCCAGGGTTTGATTTGCGCACTTAGAACCATGTGGTTCAAAGCGCACCACTGGGACCCTGTGGGGGAGGAACAAGGACGTGCCTGAGCGACCGACAAGTTCGTCGTTGTCCTTATAGCAGCAGTGAGTGTTTGAGTTAACGGATCCAGAGGAGTTATGGGGGAGAAGCTGTTCTACCGCTACACTGGGAGCCCACGAAGGAGGATGAAGGACGTTCCTGAGCAAATGCAAGGACCTTCATTGTCCAGATAGCAGCAGGTAAGTTAAGGAATCAGGAGGGGGTAAGGATTCAAACAGGAGGGGCTGCCATTGGGGAGGGAGGGAAAGATTCAAACAGTAGGGGCAGCTATGGGGGAGGGCAGGAAGGATTCAGACTGGAGGTTAATTTTCTTAAGTTGTTGAATGATAATGTTTCTTATGAGACACTTTATTCTGCTTGTAAAAAATAAATAAAAGCAATTTTCATAAGCTACCGGTTTGTTTCTTAATATGATTTCACCATTTCATAAGCCCCCTAGGTTTTAACCTAGACTTATCCACGGGTGACAGATAATTATTGATTTAGAGGCCCAAAAAATACCCTTGACTTATATATGAGATCAACTTATACACGAGTATATACGGTATATTAGATCTAGTTCTCAGTGGAAAGCAGGGCCTGGTGCAAATGATAAAGGTGGCGAATTTGCTTAGCAACAGTGATCAAGGTGAATACTAAGGAAAACTACTGCAGTAGCATTTAACTATAAAAAAGGAGACTATGATAAAATAAGGAAATTTGTAAGAAAAAAACTGAAAGGAGCAATCCACAAACTGAAAACCTTGTTGGAGGTGTGGACATTGCTTAAAGTTACCATCCTTAAGGCCTGGACAAAGTATATTCTGTGCATTAAAAAAGGTCAAAGGAAAACCAAACGACTGCTATTGTGATTTAATAGAGAGGTGAAAGAGGCAATTAAAGCCAAAAAGGCGTCATTCAAAAAATAGAAAGCAGAGGAAAATAGGGATGCACATAAGCACTGCAAGTTAGATGTAAAAAAGTAATTAAGCAGGCTGAGATAATTTGAAAAGAAGCTTACCATAGAGGTAAAAACAAGTAGTAACAACGTTTCAAGTACATTTGAAGCAAAAAGCCTGTGAGGGAATCAACTGGGCTGCTAAATGACAGAGGGGTAAAAGGGGTGGTCAGGGAGGACAAGGAAATAGCATAAAAACTAAATAATTCTTTGCCACTGTCTTTACTGAGGTCATACTAACACCGGAAACATGTTTTGATGGTGATGACTGAGTGACTAGATGGAATCACTGTGAAACTGGAGGACATAATAATTCAGATTGACAGACTAAAGAATAGAAAATCACCAGCACCAAATGGTATTTATCCCAGAGTTCTGAAGGAACTAAAAAATGAAACTGCAGACCTGTTTCTGATGATTTGCATCCTATCATTTAAAACTGTTACAGTACTAGAAGACTGGGGGATGGCCAATGTAACACCAATTTTTAAAAAGGGTTTCCGGGCGATCTGGGAAATTAAAGATCAGGGAACTTGAAGTCAGTGCCAGGCAAATTGGTTGAAACTTTTCTTAAAAACAAAATTACTGATCACATAAATAGACTTGGTTTAATGGGGGAAAGTCAACATAGTTTGAGCCGGTTGATAAAGTGTATTTAAATTTTCAGAAGGCATTTGACAATGTCCCTCATAAGAGACTCGTCAGGAAATTGAGAGGTCATGGAACAGGAGGCAGTGTCCTATTGTGGATTGGTAAGTGGATAAAAGACAGGAAACAGAGGATAGGACTAAATGAGAAATTACTACTTAGCTGATAATTTCCTTTTCTTTAGGACAGTCAGATGAATCCAGAACAAATGGGTTATGCACCTCTACCAGCAGATGGAGACGAAGCAAACTGACGACACAGTATGTAAACCCCTGCAGTGACATCAGCCTGCCAGTATTCTCTTCAAAGGCAACTGTGGACAGACTAGCAAAACTTGATTAAACAGATAACCATTTCAATATTCAGCCAACATTCTACTTACCTGATAATTTCCTTGTCCTAAAGAAAAGGAAATTATCAGGTAAGTAGTAATTTCTCATTTCTTAGCATCCAGTCAGCTGAATCCAGAACAAGAGGGATGTACCCAAGCTACTCCCGACTAGGGCAGGAGGCTGCCCACGGTCCAGTCAAAACCGCACGTGCAAAGGCTGTGACTTCCTGGGCTTGTACATCCAGATGATAATACTTTGAAAATGTGTTTAACGAGGACCACGGTGCAGCTCAGCAAATGTCGACGAGAGACAACAATTTCACTTCTGCCCATGACACGGCCTGAGCCCTAGTGGAATGAGCCATGACATGACTAGGTAATGGCTTCCCAGCATCAATGTATGCAGCTGTGACTGCCTCCGTAATCCAGCGAGCTATGGTAACCCGCGAGGCTGGCTCTCCCTGCCTGGTGCCACCGTGAAAGACAAACAGGCGAACTGTCTTCCATAAAGGCTTAGTAACCTCCAAATATCTGACAATGTCTCTTGACATCCAAGGGTCGCAACAGACGATACTCCTCTATATCTGCTCTTTGTCCAGAGATGGCAGGGAGATAGACTGATTCAAGTAAAGGTCAGTGACCACCTTTAGAAGAAAAGAAGGAACAATATGCAGCTGTACCGCCCCTGGAGTCACCTGGGGGAATGGCTCCTAGGAAGACAAGGCCTGCAGTTCAGAAACCCTACGTGCAGAAGAAATTGTCTCAAGAAACACTGTTTTCAAGGTCAGTAACCATAAGGTCAGGTTACGCATCGGTCTAAATGCAGGGCCTGCTAAGAAATCCAATACAAAACTAAGACTCCATAAGGGCACCGGAAACCTCAAAAGAGGACAAAGACGTTTCACTCCTTTTGGGAAATGGGCCACAACAGGATGAGCCGACAAGATCCACCATTCACCTGACTTCTGAAACAGGAGAGAGACACTACCTGTACCTTTAAGGAATTAAGGGCCAAGCCTTTATTCAAGCCATCCTGCAAAAATTCCAAAATGAGCGGAATCTTGATCGAACAAGATAGAATACCTCAATCCTCACACCAAGTTTCAAATACTCGCCAAACCCGAACATAAGCCAAGGAAGTGGAGAACTTTCTAGTTCTTAGCAAGAGGAAAATCACTGCCACAGAGTATCCACGTTTCAGCAAGTGAGCCCTTTCAACGGCCATACCATAACACAAAATTGAGTCAGATCTTTGTGAAGAACAGGACCCTGCCGCAACAGATCTCTGTACGCCGGAAGCCAAAGGGTCGGTTCAGCTAGGAGCCACCATAGATCCACATACTACAGTCTCGTGGGCCAATCTGGAGCAACCAAGAGCATCATCCCTCTGTGGCACTCAATTCTTCGAATCAATCTGCCCAACATGGGCCATGGAGGAAAGGTGTACTGCAACTTGTCTTCTGGCCACTTCTGCACTAGGCTACTGCCCCAACGACTTTGGATCTCTCCTGAGACTAAAGAATCACAGAACTTTTGCACTGCAAAACGTCGCCAGCAGGTCTAGTAATCGGAGACCCCAGTGATCCAGAATCAGCTGAAATGCCTCATCCGACAGTACCCATTCTCCTGGGTCCAGATTCTCCCTGCTGAGAAAGTCTGCTCTTACATTGTCTTTTCCTGCTATGTGCGAAGCTGAGATCATCTGGACATGCACTTCTGCATATTCCATAAGTTGAACTATTTCCTGTGATATTTGTTGGCTCTTGGTTCCTCCCTGCTGATTGATGTAAGCCAGTCATTGCATTGTCCGACATTTTCCGGACCGATCAACCCTGCAGCCTGTCGCTGAACTGCAAACATGCCAACAGGACTGCCCTGACTTCCAGCCGATTGATGTTCCAGAGAGACTCTTCTGCATTCCAGCGCCCTTGCGCCATCAACTCCTGACAGTGAACTCCCTAACCAAGGAGGCTCGTATCTGTTGTCAGTACTAGCCAGTCTGGTGGTGCTAGGGAAACTCTCCTCCTGAGATGTCTGCCTGCAGCCACCACTGCAGATGGGATGAGACCTCTATTGGCAGATGGAGCCGAATCGAATAGTCCTGAGAATGTGTGTTCCACCGAGACAGGAGGGAGAGCTGAAAAGGACGCATATGTGCCCTCACCCATGGCACTACTTCCAGGGTTGCCGCCATTAGGCTAAGTACTTGCAGGTAGGACCATATGGTCGGATGCAGAGTGTTCATCAATAGACAAAGCTATGTCAGCCACTTCTGAATTCGAGCTTCTGACAGGAAAATCTTGCCCTGCTTCATGTCGAACCGAACCCTGAGGTAGTCCAATGACTGAGCAGGCTGAAGACTGCTTTTGGCTAGGTTCACCACCCAGCCGAGCTCCTGCAATACGGAAATCACCTTGTGAGTCACCAGGCAGCTCTCTTCCAGTGACTTGGCTTGAATCAGCAGTCATCCAAATACGGGTGTACTAAGATCCCATCCTTTCTCAACTCTGCCGCAACTACTACTATTACCTAGGAAAAGGTCCTGGTAGTGGTGGCCATACCAAAGGGCAGTACTCGAAACTGAAAATAGCATCCCAGAACTGTGAACCACAGAAAGCGTTGATGTTCTAGTCAGATGGGAATGTAAAGATACATCTTGGACAGGTCCAGATAAATCAGAAATTCCCCCGACTACACGACCATTATCACTGGAACTTAACGTTTCCATGTGAAAATGCTTCACTCGCAGATGACAGTTGACACCTTTGAGATCCAGGATGGGACGAAAGGAGCCCTCCTTCTTGGGTACAATGAAATAAATGGAATATCGCCCCATATTTGTTTGAGACATGGGCACTGGAACCACAGACTTCCTGCTGCTTCTGTTCTCCAAGGAACACTGCAAAACTTCACTGCATATCCTTCTCATATCACCTCCAGGACCCAATAATCCAATGTGATTTCGATGCACCTCTGATACAACAGAGAGAGGCAGCCACCTATCACCTGTTCCCAGGGGTGGGTCGGCAAACCTTCATTTGGAGGCTCGTGAGGCTCCACAACCTAGGCCTGTGCCCCATTCTGCGCTGTCTGGGATGAAAGGATTGAGACCTACCAAACGGTCAAGTCCTCTGAAAGGTTGCTCCGTTATAGGGTTGAAAACCCCTGGATCCTCTAGCATGACCTCTAATGGTAAAGAAGTGCACCGTCTGCTTCTGATACTCTGGCAAATGAGGAACTGGTGATTTGCCCCACTTATTGGCCAGTTTCTCCAACTCGCTCCCAAATACAAGCAAGGCTTTAAAGGGCAATTTGGTAAGGTTAGCCTTGGAGGTTGCATCGGCTGATCAATTTCTCAGCCATAACTGACGCCTGGCTGCTACTACCGAAGCCACCCCTCTGGCTGAAGTGCAGACCAAATCATAGTCCGCATCTGCCAAGAAGGCAGCAACTGGTCCCATAACTGCCCTGAAGTTTACTCCCGAGTCATCGACCTCCTGAGAGAGAAGCAAACAAGAGCGAGCCACCAAGGAACAACAAGAAGCGATCTGCAAGGTATTGCCACTGCTTTAAATGCGTAAGGATAGTCTCAATCCTTCTATCATGACCTTTCTTCAAGGCCGCTCCTCCCTCCACAAGAATAGTGGTCCACTTGGAGAATGCACACTCAAGTTCATCCACTTTCAGAAAACATAAATGTTCTCTTACCACTGAATCCAAGGGGTACAGGCCTTCCAAAAACTGACCCCCTTTGAACCTAGCCTCTGGAGTGCCCCACTCAAGATTCATCAATTTTTGAATAGCCTCCATCACAGGATAAAAACAAGAGGCTTTATGCAAGGAAACCAAAATGGGATTTCTCTTTGGCTCGGACACAGAATCTGTCCCAGGAACCCCGAGCATTTACAAGGTCTGGGAAATCGGAGCTGGTAATTCATCTCTATGAAAGAACCGTAGCATAGTCCTATATGGTTCTAATCTTGGAGGAAAATCACCATCCTCAAGAGAGTCAGGATCGGTGTCATCATCCGTATGTTTATTGGGCAGTCCTGCTGCCACTCTAGGAGTACTCTGGCGCTTAACAGTAGGTCCAGGCAAGGTTCTCACCTGCGACTCTGCCCTGGGATCATTAAACAGGGCTGATGACCACACCTACAGAAAGGATTACAATCCCTGGAAACATTTTACCCACAAAAATGTAGAAGTATCCAAACCAGGAGGTACCTGAGCTGTACTCACTGAGCTACCTTCCCCTGCTGAAGAATCAGTTGGGGAAGTTCCAAATTCAGGCATCCCTCCTGAAACATCTTTACCCTTAGTGAAATCAGAGGAAGATAATTCTCCCTGAGCCTCCAAACAGCACTGGCACAAGTCAGCGGGCACTGGCGGCTGAGATGCCCAAATATGACAGGCAGAACAAAGAGAAAGGCGCTTAGATTTCTTAGATTTAAGTGCCATTAGGCTGGCAGTGTACTGATTGGGGACCAGAGACACGCTTCTAGCTTTTTTTTTTTTTTTTTTTAAAGTGTCCAAAAATTTCAGGCGTCCAACACTTAGCCATCTCGTACCTAGGCGCCCCTAGGATAGGCGCTGTAAAAATGTAAGCACACAGGTAAGCAGACAGCCACTAGGGCGCCGCTTAACTTGGATGCAAGACTACTAGGCCCACCTAAGCGTCCAAAAACTGGACGCACATCCTGGATGCATAGCTAGATGCACATACCGAACCGATAATCCTGTAGAGGCAGCCTAAAGAAAGCATGCAAAATGCCGTTGAGGCCCACTATGCGGCATGCAATGAAAAAATCTCAGAGCGGGACCTAGCCTACAGAGGCTGCTCAACCCTCCAAGGCTGCCCTACGCCCTTTGACCTCCCACGGAGCGGGCCGAAGGACAGAACGGCGCGCCGAGCACAGAGACTGGGGAAAGGAGGAAGTCTTGCACAAAAAAACCTTCCTTCTCCATCTCTGTATTTTTTTATTTTAAAACTTACCTGAGCTCAGCCTTACTTGGCTGAGTAGAGAGACAGTCTCCGGCTGCGGGGGGAGAGGGCATATGCCATCACTGCCAAGCTCCGCTTCCTGGACCTGCTGCCTTTCAGCTGCTTAACAGCTAATTCCACGCCGGCTGAAAAACCAGCTACCGGGCCAAGGCACTCATCTGAGGGACCACGGAAACTGCCTCAGGAATTTTCAACTAGAGGAGGAACATTTTGGTATCACCATAGCAGAGCAGGGCAAATATATTTACCTTACTTCTCCTTTTCCATATCAAAACAATCCCCAGTAGGGAGATGTACGTCCACCATCTGCTGGAGACTGAGAATACTGGCAGGCTGATGTCACTGCAGGGGTATATGTACTGTGATGTCACTTTGCTCCGTCTCCATCTGCTGGTAGATGTCCATAACTCACTTGTTCTGGATTCATCTGACTGGACGCTAAGAAATGGTCACTTTCCAAATGGAGAAAGATTGTTAGTGAAGTGCTCCAGGAGTCTGTTTTGGGACCAGTGATGTTTAGTATATTCCTAAATGATCTGCAGAAAGGAATGATGAATGAGTTGACCAAATTTGCAGATGAAATAAAATTGTTTCAAGTCATTAAAACAGCAGCGGTTTGTGAAGAGCTGCAGAAGGAACTGTGAGACTAGGAAACTTGGCTTCTAAATGGCAGATGCAATTTAATGTGGACATGCGCAAAGTAATGCAAGTAAGGAAAAATAATCCCAACTACAGATACAAGATGCTGGGCTCCTTGTTAGAAGTCACAACCCAGAAAAAGGACCTCAGAGTCCTTGTGAACAATACCTTGAAATTTTCAGCTACGTGTGCGGCGCTGGTTAAAAAAGTAAATAGAATGTTAGGAATTATTTGAAAGGAATAGAAAACAAAACTGAGAATATCATAATGGCTTTGGACATAGAAAAAGTATAGAGAAGGGCAACAAAAATGACAAGAGGGCTGGAAAAGCTCCCTTATGGAGAAAAACTAAACAGATTAGTTTTCTAAGCAAAAGAGCCGACAGAGGGAATATGATCGAAATTTACAAAATTATGAGTGGGGAGGAACGGGTAAATATGGAACAGTTATTTACCCTTTCAAGCAACACTAGGACTAGGGGACATACTATGAAACTAGCAATTGGTAAATTTAAAAGAAATCATATGGAGTATTTTTTCACTTGGCACACAATCAAGCAATGGAATCTGTTGCCGGAAGACATGGTCAAAGCAACTTTCATGGCGGGTTCAAAAGATGATTGGACAAATTCCTGAAGGAAAAGTCTATGACTGTTATTAGCCAGGTAGACTTGGGAAAGCCAGCACTTATCTCTGGGAGTGAGAGATGCAAGAAACTGATCAGCTATTGGTGGCCTGACTCGTACTTGTGACCCAGACTGACCACTGTCAGGGATAGGATGCTAGGCTCGATGGGCCTTGGTCTGATCCAGCTTGGCACTTCTTATGTTCTTAAGAATAAGGAGCTAGATATTCAGCAGGCCTGTGAATGAGAAAGTTACCCAGCTACTTTTACTTGGTTATTCAGCAACCTTTAGCAGGATAAATTTGCAGCTGAATTTACCCAGCTAAAGGTATCTGGGTAACTTTAGGGTAGCTCCGCGTAACTTTAGCTGAAGAGCATGCAATACATGTGCTCACCAGCTATAATAAAGCCCTGCCCCCAAACACCTCCATCAACACCCTATTTTATCCAGATACATTTTGTGCACACAATGAGTTGGGCACACAAAATGTATGTGGTCAGTGGAAGGAGACATTCAAATCTTGGAATTTGTGTGGGCAACTCCAAAAGTTACTCGCACAAAGCCTTTGAATATCGAGATGTCTGAATGGAGATGATATTATGAATGACATGAGATAAATCACTGTTGGCCTGAAAACTTACTTTAAGTACAGAGCAGCAAGAAAGACTGAGAGTTGCCAGCTTAGGATGAAAACGTGGCAAGGAGTAACCCTTCACCAGTTCAGTGCCATTCACCAGGGAGCACTCAGAGACATCCAGACTCCGCAACTCCTCAAGGTCCCGAATTCCCCTGAGACCAACGTCTGTCAGCCTTTTGATCTTTGCAAGGTGCAAGTACTGGAGGCCTCGGAGGTGGCTTGAGACAGCTAATGCTGCACGGTCTGAGAGTTCAGAGCAGCCACTGAGGTTGAGGTTGGTCAGGTTGGGCTGCCATTTGCAGAGGATACTGACTGCTTCCGAGGAGAGGTCCTTGCAGTTCTGAAGAGCCAGCTCGCTCAGACTTAGCTGCTCTATTTGCACCAAAGACCGGACTGCTTCTGTTGTAATCCCAGTGAAACTCAGATCCAGAGTCTTAATGTAGCTTGCTCTCTCTTTCAGAAACATCAGGATATTCCGGAAAGAGAGCACAGCAGATGAATTGTAGTTCCTGGAACCCCGATAGGGATCAAATTCAAAGGTAATGTGGCAACGGGCCAGCAAGAGTTTCTCTAGTCGGGGGGTGCAGCTGATCAGTCGATTGAACATAAGATCAGACAGGTAGCGTAGACCAGACAGGTTCAGCTCCTGAAGGTTATCCAGAGCCTCTCGGACTTTAAGGACATTCTCTTGTTTGGAAAGCAGGGTCCCTGACATGAAGAGGCTGTTGCAGCCATTCAGATCCAGCGAGCGCAAGCTGGGACAGTTCTGGATGAGGGCTATGAAAGAGGAGTCAGTCAGGCAACTGCCATGCAAGGATAAGCTTTCCAGGTGAGGTCCCAAGTAGAATGAGATGTAGTTGATGACGTCTCTGGATACACTGGAGCTGTCCAGATTATTCAGACTGATGCATGAGGCACACCTTCTTGCCAAGCCCTGAATGACGAGGAGAGAAGACGAGGCAGCAGGAAGGCTGTAGATGACTTTTCGCTGGGAAGAAAAACGGACAAAATTATATTTCATTTCATTTATAAAAATGTAATATCCCGCTGATAAAACGTTATCCAAGTGGTAATACAATACAGAATATAAAACAACAAAACAACAATTCTGCATTTTATACATCATCAATGATACTTTGCCAACGAGGGATCAGTTTAGCCAGATAAACCCCATAAGTTAGTTATATGATATAGGTTGGCAATACAAAGTTGTGAACATTAAAATTTCTATCTACCATTCACTGTATGAGGTTCAAGAGATTATTGAAACTTAAAATATGATGGCAGAAAAAGAGCATGCAGCCTATCTAGTTAGCTCATCCACATCTCCTGCTCAGCTTTATAGTCCCTTTCTCTCCTTCAGAGATTGACTGTGCTCATCCCATGTTTCCCTGAATTTTGTTCCATGCATCCAACACTCTTTTGGTATAGAAATATTTCCTTAGATTACTCCTTTCATCCTTATCCCATGACTTCTCTTTCTATAAGCCTCTTTTCCATTGAAAGAAGCTTGCCTCCTGTGCATTTATTCCTTCGAGGCATTTAAATGCCTCTATCAATCTCCCCTTTCCTCTAGGGCATACATGTTTAGATCTTTAAGTCTATCCCCACATGTTTTATGATGGAGATTGTGGATCATTTTAGTAGCTGGACTGAAATCATCTGGTTTATACCTTTTTCAAGGTGTGGTATCCAGAGATGTACATAATACTCCAAAGGAGGTCTCACCAGAAATTGTCAGGGGCAATATTGCCTCCTTTTTCCTGTTGACTAATCCTCTCCCTGTGCATCCAAGCATTCTTCTGGCTTTAGTGATCACCTTACCTACTTTATCATCAGATATGACCACCTCCAGATCCTGTTCTTCTTTTGTGGCTAGAAGAAATTCAGCCCCTATACTGTATGGTTCCCTTGGGTTTTTGCAATCGCAGTGCACGATCCTGCATTTTTCAGCATTATATCTTAGCTAACAGACTCTAAACCTTTTTTCGAGTTTCACTAGATCCCGCCTCGTGTTTTCCACATCTTCCAAGGTGTCTACCCTGATGCAGATCTTGGTATCATCCACAAGGGCAAAAGTTTCTTGATAGCTCTTATAAAATGCCGATTATGAAAATGCTGAACACAACTGGACCGAGAACTGATACTTGTGGCACACCATGGGTAAACATCCATTTACCATATCCTTTTTCGCCTTCCACTCAACCAGTTTCTAACCATTTAGACACTTTAGGGGTAATTTTCAAAAGGATTTATGAGCATTAACCTTGGTTTAGGCATATAAATCGGCTTTTGAAAATCATCTGGGGGGATTGTGTAGGAAGAGTATGCAAGCAACTTGATTACACATCAGAGGCATTTTTAGGTACTTAAAAGACTCAGGGCACAGTAGGTACTTGAGCTCAATGACATTTTGATAATTAAATTCAACAATCACAATCAGCCACCCAAGAATGATCCTGTAAAAATACAGGATACTAATGTTATTGAGCTCCTGCTAGCCTAATGGGGACAATTTTTAAAACTGACACCAGCTATAAAGGAATAACCAAGGAGATACACTGAACTGGTTGATTATTACATGATCAGTGGTGAGCTGCCATTTTCTTATCATAAGAAGTTGCCAGACTGGGTCAGACTGAGGGTACTCCAAGCCCAGCATCCTGTTTCCAACAGTGGCCAATCCAGGATACAAGTACCTGGCAAGTACCAAATATTAAATGGATCCCATGCTACTAATACTGGAATAAGCAGTGGCTATTTCCTAAGTAATCTTGACTAATAGCAGTTTATGGACTTCTCCTCCAGGAATTTGTCCAAACCTTTTCTTTTTTCAATTAAAGTGTTTTTATTGTATATTTCACATACATGTACCATCAAGTGTATTCAACTTTGTACATCAATGTCAAAAAGAAATGTTATACAATTGGCCATGTTACATCATAGTCTTACAATTCCATTTCCATCAAAATGTAAACCTTAACCTTGCAACAGAAATTTCACTGGCCCAACCTTGGCCAGCTCTAGGGTACATGAAGAGTGTTAATACCTATAACAATAGCTACTTTTTCTTGACTCAAACCCATCCCTCTCTCTCCCCTATCCTCCCATTCCCTTACCCGCCCCCCTCCCCCAATTACTTTTTTTGTCGTTGGGATGTATAATGAAGTGCTACAACCAATAAAGGTGGTGATTCTCTATAACCAAGTGTTACTTGTATGTATCATGAAACAGTATTTTGATAATTTGCCTTTCACTCCGTATAGGCCTTCCAAATTTTCACAAATATATGCCTGGTTTTGTGCTTATAAGCAGATATCTCAGACAGTATATATATTTTCACAACCCTTTGGTGTATATCTGAGGGTGAAGGTATCTGGGGTGATTTCCAAAAATGTGCGATTACACTCCTGGTAGCGGTGAATATGTATCGGGCTAGAGTGTTTTCGTTCTCTGCTCCTTGAATGAGTGAGGCATTCAATAGTGCATGGTGTGGCAGCACATGAAGGGGTATTGCTAGAATCTCTCTCAACCAGGCGATAATAGTCACCCATAAATTCTTTATATATTCACATTCCCACCACATATGGTAGAGCGAGCCTACCTCGGAGCATCCTCTCCAGCATTTGCTGGAATAGGCCGGGGATATCTTATGCATTCTAAGTGGGTAGTAATACCATCTGAATAGTACTTTAAGATTGACCTCTATGAGCGAGGCTGAGATGAGGCTTTTGCACATATAGCTGAACATCTCTTCCCATTCCTTTTGAGAGAAACTCTGCTAAAAATCCTCCTCCCATGCCCTTATGTGTGTAGGTTTCGTAGGGGACATCAGACTCAGCATAGTATATAAGGTTGATAGCAATTTAGTAGTTCTGTCCGCGTTCTTACATAAGGTTTTAAAGTCGGAGGTGCCTTGTTGTAAATGGGTACCTATCATTGACTTTGAGGCAAAGTGACGCAGTTGGAGATAAGAGTATATAATAGTATCTGGCAACGCAAAGCGAAGTTGAATTTCTGGGAAAGGAAGATTCCATTGTGACCACAGATGTGTTCCCAACATGTAATCCATTTTAGCTGCCATGATTGAAAAGCTGGGTTAGTAAATCCCGGTTCAAAAGAGTGATTATGATACAATGATGTGCTTCCATGGTATTCCCTTGACCCCACTAATAGATTGCCTTGTTTAAGCCATAGGTCCAACGGGACTAACATGGAAGATTACTGGAGGCCGACGGCCCGAGTGCAGGAGATCGCTTCCGGACCCCCGCTGGACCACCAGGGACTTTTGGCAAATCTTGGGGGACCCTCCTGACCCCCACAAGACTTGCCAAAAGTCCAGTGGGGGTCCGGGAGCGATCTCCTGCACTCGGGCCGTCGGCCTCCAGTAATCAAAATGGCGCAGATAGCCTTTGCCCTTACTATGTCACAGGGGCTACCGGTGCCATTGGTCAGCCCCTGTCACATGGTAGGAGCACAAGATGGCGTCGATGGCCATGTGAAGGCACCGGTAGCCCCTGTGACATAGTAGGTCAAAGGCTATCGGTGCCATTTTGAATACCGGCCAGCCGAGGGTGTGAGTGCAGGAGATGGCTCCCGGACCCCCCGCTGGACCACCAGGGAGTTTTGGTAAGTCTTGGGTGGGTCAGGAGGGTTGTAGTTAACTTAATTTTAACCTGGAAACGAATAAGAATTAACATATAAAGGTATTGGGGGAGGGGGCCCTTGCCAAATGCAACGTATCTGCCCCCCCCGACGAATACGAATCCCGAATGCAACGTATGGCGTCCCTCTGCACATCCCTACAGACCACCACAATAACCAGCCTGCTGGCCCAAGGCTCACCCGCCTCGTCATATGGTGCTAGAAAAATAATATGTAGCATTACTAGTGCTGCAGGTTAATCTGAGGAATAAGCATCTTGCATTTTCAGAAAATTAGGATTTTTAAATGTATTCTTACAAAGAAAAAAATCACTCATGGTCAGTTCTGGGGGAACGAATGGGCTTTGAAAAGGATCCTATGGTGTGTGTGTGTGTGTGTGTGTGGGGTGGGAGAGAAGCCTGCAGAGGCTAAACTTTCCCTGCAATCTACATCTCCTTGGATTAGCCCTGAAATCAATTTTCAAATTGTCCCCATTGAAACAAAGTCCACGGGTGCTTTTTGCCTGTGGACTGGAAGCATGCACACACTTTCATGCTGAAACCTGCAGCGGGTACAAAGTGCTCTCGGACATGGGCACCTGCTTTTTTTGTGCAGACACTTTTTGCCTGGAACAACGGAAAAGGCAATACAGGCGTGTTTTCCTTCCCTGATCTGTGCACGTCCCCCAACACCTGCGCTATGGAACACCCGAGTAAATAGCATTGAAAACCGCCCTCCCCAAAAGCCAGACAGGTAGACCAAAAGTGACTTTCACCTGCACTCACACCCAGCTCTAGCTCCTCCTCTTCCTGACTGAAGTTTGACCTCTCTCTCCAAACCACGCCCCAGTCCCTTTCTCCCTTCCCTTGGAGGAAAGGTTTTGGCTGTACCTGAAGCTGAGAGTCTTGTGCTGCGAAGTACCAGGTCCGATTCACAAGCGAGGCCTCCTTCCGGTCTGAGTGAGACAGGAAACTCAGGATGTAACGGATTATCTGCAATGAGGATACCAGCGAGTGGGAGAAGTCAAAGCAAAACCACAGCCACAGAGACAGCCCCAGGCAGACTTCCTGCACCCCACCCCATAAAAGGCGGCCACGTTTACATTAAAACACCCTGCTACCATTTCTTTTTTTTTTTTTTTATACGTTATGGGGTTAATTTTGTAAAAGCCTGCATACATTAGATGGCAAATATGTGCCTAAGTCTGACTTTTAATAGGCTAAAAACTTTATATTCAGAAGTCAAGGACTTTTTTTTATTGCACCCAGTACACAGCTCTTTAACATTTCTACTGAATTAATTTTTTTTTTAAATTGTTGAGCATTCAATCCCATAATTGATCATAGAGTACATATGGTTTTTCGGAGCTTTATGATTATAATGGCTCCTCTGTATGCACCCTTGGGGCTGGTAAGGCGGCTGAAGGCAATATGAATGTCAAGGCAGTGCTGTTGGTTTTTCATTAAAATTATTACATGTTGGTCTTAACAGTAGTATGATAATTTTATGGCTCATGGGATTCTTTTTTGATTTGTAGTGTCATATATTAGTCCTATGTGTTGCCCTTATATATTTTTGTACAATTTTTTAAAAAGTGCAGGCACTCCTAGGGGCGAAATTGGAGAAGGGTTTGGATTTACGGGCAAACGTTTGGCTTTTCAGATATATGCATGTAAATCTTCCCGAAAATGTTTTATGCAAGAGGTAGCAGGTGTAACTGTGTGTGGGTAATTTTGGAATAAAGTTTGCTTAGGTGCGTATTTGCTAACTTTCTTATGCAGGCTGTTATAAGGTTACCAGATGTCTCCGATTTTCAGGGGCTGTCCCTAATTTGGGACCGGTGACCCGGGGTGCCTCTTGTCAGGGATACGCTGCCCTAACTGGAGTGGAGCCAGACTCACAGGGAGACAGTAGAGCTCAACAGAAAGGAAATGCAGCATGGAGCCAGAGCCCATGTGCATGATCAGACAGGCCCTGCAGCTCCCTCCCCTAGCACAGGGTGACAGGAGGCCCATGAAGAAGGCAGGGGAAGGGCACTCACTGCAGGGAACAGTCTTAAAAGGTGAGGAGGCAAAAACCAAGAAGAAAGTGAGGCTGCAGGGGAACGTCCATACTGCTGTATGAACCGGGGGGGGGCTGTGACAGGAGGTCAAGAGTAGTCAGCGGCTGCCGGAAGGAACACAAGTTTTAAGCGACAGGTTGGGACGCAGGAGGAGGAGGATGAAAGACAGGCCAAGAGCAAATTTCTAAGCTCTGGCAGGGGAGAGCTGGGGCAACTTGGAGTGGACTCGGGGCACAGGCCCATAGCTAACAATGCCCATGAGCCCAGAACGCTGAGGGACACAAACCCTCCTCCCCCCCCCCCGACTGTAACAAGCATCCCGTGCTTATGAAAAATCTGGCAACCTTAGCTGTTACAAAATGACTTCCTGTCTGTATTTGTATGGTTTGGATAAGAACTTCTTCCCAGCACAGTCATGCAGTGAAATCAGACTCCTGTGTGTGTCTGACTTCACCTCTTTCTGGGCAGACTGTATGACGGGGAGAATTAACCAGAAGGGAAGAGAGGCTGCTTGAGAGAAACCCCACTTCAGCTGGTGAAATGCTGCAATAAAATGAATAACAAACATCAGGAAAGCTGGATGGCTTTATGACGAACAACCCGATTCACTAAGCTTTTTCTCATAGACACAGAAGAGGAGAGGTGAAGCAAGCCCTAAATATCCTACCGTATAAAACCTGCATCTTGACCGGTCAGTGAAGTGCCAGATGCATGGTATTATGAGACAGGGGTCGGCATAGCCCCCACAGTCTGGATTTTAGTCTTGGAGGTTCGAGGAACCGCTGAAGATTTGCCCACCAGCCACTTGGTTTCTGCTGTGCTAGATGACATCACAGAAGAGCTTTGCTCCCCTCAAACTAAAACCCATGACACAAATCCCGGTCTTGGTCTTATTTGAAAAAAAAAGCATACAGTATTTATACTAAAATTCTACCGCACAAGGAATGGCCATGTTTTTCTAGAGGCCCAGGTAGATGCAAACTGAATGAATCTTTGTTACAAGGCAATGGAATTTGTCAGAGAATGTATCTCCTATTGGGGAAAGTTTCTTAAAGTTAACGATATCCTGGAGACACTATTAATTTTTTATGGGAGGTGGGTAAGGCCATTACATGAGGATTTGTTTTTCAGCTTTCAGGAAAAACAACAGAGAAGCAAAGTTCAGTGAATTACTAAAGGCTATTAGGATAAAGGGAAGAATTGATAAGAGGACAGGTGAGGAAACTGATTTTAAGCGATTATGTAAGATGAACTTCACTCAAAATAATTCTTTTTGAATGACCAGAATGGCTATTTAAAGAAACTGGGGGGAGGAGCATCGATGGGGTCTGGGGTGGGGCCAAGGGCGGGGCCTTGGGTGGGACGAGGCGGGAGGGGGCGTGGTTACGCCCCCATTCACTTCTATAGGGAGTGGGTGTGGCGTGGGCAGGGCTTAGACCGGAAGTGAACGCTGATTGGCTGCTGTCATCCTTATCTCACCTGTCAATCAGTTTGATTGTTCATGTACCCATTATACTACTGGCAAGTACCCAAAAACTAAGTCTATTCCATGTTACCGTTGCTAATGGCAGTGGCTATTCTCTAAGTGAATTTAATAGCAGGTAATGGACTTCTCCTCCAAGAACTTATCCAATCCTTTTTTAAACACAGCTATACTAACTGCACTAACCACATCCTCTGGCAACAAATTCCAGAGTTTAATTGTGCGTTGAGTAAAAAAGAACTTTCTCCGATTAGTTTTAAATGTGCCCCATGCTAACTTCATGGAGTGCTCCCTAGTCTTTCTATTATCCAAAAGAGTAAATAACCAATTCACATCTACCGGTTCTAGACCTCTCATGATTTTAAACACCTCTATCATATCCCCCCTCAGCAGTCTCTTCTCCAAGCTGAAAAGTCCTAACCTCTTTAGTCTTTCCTCATAGGGGAGTTGTTCCATTCCCCTTATCATTTTGGTAGCCCTTCTCTGTACCTTCTCCATCGCAATTATATCTTTCTTGAGATGCGGCGACCAGAATTGTACACAGTATTCAAGGTGTGGTCTCACCATGGAGCGATACAGAGGCATTATGACATTTTCCGTTTTATTCACCATTCCCTTTCTAATAATTCCCAACATTCTGTTGCTTTTTTGACTCCTGCAACACACTGAACCGACGATTTCAATGTGTTATCCACTGACGCCTAGATCTCTTTCTTGGATTGTAGCATCTAATATGGAACCTAACATTGTGTAACTATAGCATGGGTTATTTTTCCCTATATGCATCACCTTGCACTTATCCACATTAAATTTCATCTGCCATTTTGATGCCCAATTTTCCAGTCTCACAAGGTCTTCCTGCAATTTATCACAACTGCTTGTGATTTAACTACTCTGAACAATTTTGTGTCATCTGCAAATTTGATTATCTCACTCGTCGTATTTCTTTCCAGATCATTTATAAATATATTGAAAAGTAAGGGTCCCAATACAGATCCCTGAGGCACTCCACTACCCACTCCCTTCCACTCCCTTATTTGATGACTTTTCTTCTTTTTCCCCTGGAAATAAATTTGTTAAACTTTGATTACGAAAGTGTTTTTTTTAATGGGGGAAAAGACCATTCTTAACTTCTGGAGGGATCCAAACTTTCTTAGTTTTACTTTTTTGGAGAAATATAGTTCACAACGTGGCAGTTTTTGAGAAGATTGAGGCCAAATTGGTCTCTCCCAGACGGAAGGCTGAATACTTGCATATTTGGTCTGCATATATAGACTGCCCCACAGATCAAAGAATCAACTTTTAAATGACTTAACATGACCTTTGTTACTTTTTGTCATATCTTGTGGATGGTACATTATTTAGAGTAATGTATGTGTTGTTTATCATGCTGACACCAGGGGTAATTATTGTTTTGTCTGTGTTAATCTGTTCAAATGTATTTTCATTGATCTGGTATGTGAAGAATCCCAACACTGTATCTGTATTACTATTGTGAATTTTGCTAGTCAATAAAAACATTTGACTATAAAAAGGGAGACTACGATAGACTGAGGAAATTAGAAGAAAGCTAAAAGGAACAGTTGCAAAGGTTAAAAGTTTGCATGAGGTGTAAGCATCCTTTAAAAATACCATCTTGGAAGCCCTGTTAAAAGGTACACCTTACATTAAAAAAGGTTGACAGAAGACCAAACAACTGCCAGCATGGTTTAATGGTGATGTGAAAAAGGCAGTTAAATCCAAAAGAGCATCAATCAAAAAATGAAAAGCAGATGCAAATGAGGACTGGCAAGTTAAATGTAAAACAGCAGTTAAGACATGCTAAAAGAGAAGTTGATAAGGAGCTTGTCACAGAGGCAAAAACTAATAATAAAAATGTTTTCAAGTACATTTGAAGCTAAATCCTGTGACGATGTTATCTAGGTCATTAGAAGACCAAGGGGCAAAGGGATGTTCAGCAGGACATGGAAACAGCAGAAAAAAAGCCTCAGTCTTTACTAAGAAGGATGCTGGGAATATATCCACACCGAAAACATTCTTTTATGGTGATGATTCTGAGAGACTAAAGTCAACCTCTATGATAAAGGAAGATGCAATAGATCAAATTGACAAACTAAAGAATAACATGTCAACAGGACTGGATGGTATCCACCCTAGAATACTGAAAAACTCAAACATGAAATTGCTAACCTGCTACTAGTAATCTGTAACTAACCTATCATTAAAACAGCCACAAAACTTGAAAACTGGAGGGTGCCTAATATAACACAGATATTTAAAAAGGGATCAGGGGTGAGCCAGAAAACTATTGACTGGTGAGCAAGACACTGTGCCAGGCAAAATGATAGAAGATATTCTTAAAAACAAAATTACTAGCCATACAGACCTGGCTTAATGGGGAAGAAATCAACATAGTTTTCACAAAGGGAAGTCTTGCCTTACCAATCTATTACTTTTTTTTACGAAGGTGCCAATAAAACATGTAGAAAAAGGTGTGCTGATTGATACAGCAGTGTTTCTCAACCTTTTGTATGCTACGAATTGGCTACCTACCTTTCTTTAATTACATGGATTGGGTGCAGCACTGATAGGTGGAAAGGGGGGGGGAGGAGGAAGGGTTGTCCCTCGGAAAATTAAAAAGAGTAGAGGGGGAGAATATGTTCCCTGCCCGACCCAGTCTTTAATCTCATGGGTCTGCCCTTTAGCTGATCTGTGCCATTTTAAGCAGGTAACTATCCAATTTAAGACAGAACAGGACAAGACAAGAACAGAGTAAGGTACACATAGACACAGGCAAACAGAAACCACATGACAAAACAAGTCAAGGAAAGACAGGCAACAGACAAGGAGGGCCACACGGAGGCCCGGACAGGAACTAGGAAAACGAACAAATAGCGACAAAACAGATCCAGACAAGAAGCCCTAAATAGACTACACTTGAAACAAGGCAAGGCAAGAAGGCCAGTAATAGGCCATATAGGAAACAAGGCTAGGCATAAGGCTGGCCAAAACAAGGAACTGAAGTGACTCGATAACGAGGCACTAAGCAATCTGTGAGAGAGGGGGTCCTGCTGCATCATGCAGCCTTCAAGGCATTGGCTAAATCAGGGTTGATCATAGCCCAGTGACGGCGCTTGCTGATGGGGGGAATGCATAGGAGGAGCCAAAATCGTGACAGAAAGGTGACAAAAATGATATAGGGAAAGGAAAAACTCCCTTATGGAGAAAAGCTAAGTAGATTAGGGCTCTTTAGCTTGGAAAAGATACGACAGAGGGGACATGATTGAAATGTATAAAATCATGAGTGGGGTGGAACAGGTAAATAGAGAACAGTTATTTATCCTTTCAAATAACACTAGGACTAGGGGACCGTCCATGAAATTATCAACAGGCAAATTTCAAACAAATTGTAGGAAGCATTTTTTCACTCAGTGCCACAATCAAGCTATGGAATTTGTTATGGACATGGTCAAAGCAACTGACCTAAAGGGATTCAAAGGAGGACTGGACAAGTCCCTAAAAGAAAAGTCCATAACCCGTTATTAGCCAGATAGACATGGGAGTGAAATATAAGAAATAAACTATTGGGAATTTGGATACTTGCAGAAACATAAAGGTAAAAAAATAGACTGTATGGGCCTAACTAGTCTGCCCATCCGCCCAATTAATTTAGCTTTACGAATCCCCATCCCTCCCTTAGAGATCCTCTGTATTAACCCCATGCTTTCTTGAATTCAGATATTCAGATATTATTTTTGTTTCTACCACCTCCACTGGGAGGCCATTCCATTCATCCACTACCCTCTGTCTGAAAGAAATAGTTCCTAAGATTACTCCTAATCACCATCATCCCATGACCCCTTGTTATACAACCTTTCTTTTGAAAGAGGTTTGCCTCCTTCCTGTGCATGGAAACGTTTGAGATATTTAAATGTCTTTATTATGTCTCCCCATCTTGCCTTTCCTCTAGGGTAAATAGAGTAAAGTGAATGCCCCCACCCACCCAGACTGCCTAAAAACAAAATACAGTAGGGCAGAGAAATCTCAAAAGTCCATTATCATCAAACTTTAAAAGATTTTTATTTATAGTTTCAAAGATATATCATCAATTATTTCCAAGCTTGTAATGGGTTACACGGTCCCCCGACACGGACTGTGTTTCGTACAACTGCGTCAGAGGGACCCAAAATCACAGCTCTTCAAATGTTTAGCTGTTAGAAAACAAAGTGACTCCCAGGATTTAATATGTGCGGAACAGATGCATCAGGGAAACAAAGTTCTTTTGAGCATCCAATCTATATCACGTTCAAAAATTCAAACTAATTCTAATTTGTCTTTTTGGTTTTTGTTTCTCAGCCGCCACTGCTCTGGATATCAGCTCTCCCCGCATGACTGCCTTGAAACGATCCCAGAGTGTCTGTGTTGTAACCTATTACCGTTGAGCTGGAAGTATCCCTGTATATCGTCTCAAACTCCTGCGCATATCTGATTATCATTCAATAAAGAATTATTTAATCTCCAGAATTTTTGTCTCTTCTCTTTTTGCAATAGTAGCATGAAATCGCAGCAAATAAGGGCATGATCTGACCACATTATGGAGCCCATACTGGATTTTCTACAATCCTGAACACCGAGTTTGTTGATAAGGAATAAGTCTATTCAAGAGCAAGACTTAGGAACTCTGGAAAAAAACATGTGTTGTCCTTAGTAGAATGATTCTGTATCCTCCAAATATCATAAAGCCCCCAAGAATTGAGAAAAAATTTCAATTTGGATTCTGTGAGCTTTCAGCAGATCAACATCGGAGAGATGATTGGCCACATCTGGATTCAGGGTTATATTGAAATCGCCCCCAACTATTACATAACCCTCTAACATGTCACTCAATTGTTTCTCAGCTTTATAGAGAACTTTCCTTGTCCAGAATTCAGAGCATATCTAATTCACCAGTGTTCACACGATATTAGTTATCTTAATTTTCATGGTTAAATATCTACCCTCTTTAATTCTTCTACAGTCTATCACCTCGAAACGTGGGTTATGTGAGAACATAATGCCCACTCCCTCATGTTTTTGTTGGATATTATTAGACTGAAAGAAAATATGCAGGAAAAATTTACTTTTAAGTAAATGCTCATTTCTTATCTTAAAGTTGTCTCTTGTACGAAGAAGATCATAGCCTGATTTGTGCGCACTTTCTGGTTTTACGTCGCTGTAAAGTTATTGCCTAGATATCTCTGACTGGGCCAGTTTTTCCATGTAATTGCATCCATTCCTCTAGCTTTATGCAGCACTTTGTCTTTAGTGGGAAAATAATGTAAACATGCTATTATATCTTTTGGTTTACTGGGAATAGGTCTCCCCAGTGCCCGATCTGCCCACCACCACAATTTCAGGAACCTCTTTGTTGGAGGAATCATAATTGAGGATGTACCCACATATATCCTTCATGATCTGAACACAATCAGAAAAATCTTCATCATTGGGCACTCCCCTAATACAAATATTGCCTCTGAGTGAATGGTTCTCTAAGTCCTTTATTACCTAGCACTAGCTGCTGAAGGTTTTTTCTCTGCCTGCATCATCTCAACTGCCTGCTCATTGGCCCTCTGCTCCAGATCATCCACCTCATGCCTCAACTCACCAACTGCCACATGTATTTCATTCTTCACTGCGGCGATATCATCTTTCAAGTCCTTGAACTATGCAAGGAAGTCGGCCTGGTTAGACCTCCCTTGCTGCCCCAAGTCTCGTCATCACTGCCATCTGATTCGCGCATTGCCTCGATTTCGGCACTGCCATCCTGGCCTACTTCTTTCTGGAGAATCACTGCTCCAGTAAAGGAAAATTCTTTTAGGTCGACTGCCTTCTTCCGATGCGTCATCTTTTAAGTGGCCTTGGTAATCTATATTCTGGATGCAGAGTTGTTTCTGTCGGCTAGGATCATTTTAGTGGCCTGCAATGCAGAGCTTAGGGATTATGCAGCCATCTTCACTAGATATCGTCACTTTCTCTGTGGGGCAAGTTTTCAAAAGAGTTTAGGCATCTAACGTTTGGAGTTAGGTTCCTAGCCCTTTTAAAATTTTACTGGGCTGAGTGCCTAAATTTAGGTTCCTACTTTCATTAGGAGCCTAAAACGTGGCCGGTTATGGAGGTGCAGTTAGGATAGGAAAATAAAGTTAGGAGCTTAGCACTTATTTTCAGAACTAGGCATTTAATTTAGGATCCTAAATCTAGACAAATAAATAGCAGGTCTAAATTTAGGGGGCCTAACTTTATGTGAATTTTCAACTGAAAAGTTAGGCACTTAATTTACAGGCCTAAATTTAGGAGGCCAGCTTTTTTTTTTTTTTTTTTTAATATCTACTCCAATAATTTTAATAGTCCAGGACTGGGACCTTCCTTGTTTTCATTTGCTAGTGCTTCCAACCTTACTACCAGTAGTCCCAACTTAATATAAACTAACAATGGTAACAGTGGGAATGCCTGTCTAGTTCCTCTTGATAATGAAAAAAAGAGTCCGACAACACTTCATTTGCCCATATCCTGGCTTCAGAGTTAAAACACATGACCTTAATATAGTCATAAATAAGGGCAATGAAGCCACATTTATATAAAATTGTTTCTAAATAAGACCAGGAGATCCTATTAAAGGCTCTTTCTGCGTCATATCCTGGGTTTTCAATTTTTTTCAGTGTCCCAAATATCTAGCAGAACAATCAGTCTATCACAGTGTGCTGGGCTAAACTCAGGGAACACCATCCCAGTTGTAGTTAAGCACTGCAAGGCAAGACATGGGCCAGCCTTCCGCCTAGCCAGCCCCTGCCTCCACAGGTTGAGCCCTCGGGTTCCAGGGGCCTGCAAGTCTTGGCTGCAGTGGCAGTACTTTATGGTGAGTGAAGCAAGGCTTGGACAGGCCGGACAAGGCAAGGCTGGCAGTGTGGACAGAGAGAGAGGCTGGAGCAGGGTTGGATTGGATACTGGAGCTGGACACAGAACAAGGACTGGAGCTGAGCACAGACAGAGACAATGCAAGGTACTGAGCACAGACTGGGAGAAACTTGCAAGGGAAGATACTGGACTGGAACTGGAACTAGATACTGGCCGAGGCAAGACAGGGGGTGAATACCAGGAACTGGACTGTGCTGGGCACGGCCAGACCAAACAGTCTGCTCCAATTAAGGAGTGGACTGGGAGGGATCTTCCCTACCCCCTACTTAAACTCCCTCCCTTCCTACCCCCTAAACCTTACCTATCTATCCTTGTTTTTTTGTTTTAATACTTACTTCAGGGCCCGAGCTGAAGTAAGTTACACACGCTGGCTGGCTGCCGGCACCCAAGTCTTCAGGACAGCGTTCAATGGCGCTGTCTCAGCCTGCCCCACCCGCCCTTTTGAAGAGGCCCGGCACCTGTGCGCGAACTGGGGTTAACGTGCGTGGCTGGGACTCTTTGAAAATTCGTTTGGCAAACACAAGGCCTGGCCACACGCATAAACCCTGGATTTTACGCACGCTGACCTTTTAAAATCCGGACGTATATTTAAAAAAAAAAAAAAAAAGCTCCATACAATTAGGCAAACACTAGTCAGTCAGTGTCAAAAAAAAAATATTCACATGTATTGAATGGATCGACTCAAAGTGGCTGGAAAAGCACTGCATCTTCAAAAGAAACTCATGCATTGTATTAGCACATGAAGGGACAGCTGATACTATAATGTTCCTGCAGTTGCTTTCAGAGTTTTGAGGGATTGGGATGCCTCATTTTCATCCTACTGTACCAGTTTTCCTCAGTGATTCATATGGAGCAGGGGCAGCTAAGTGTTTTCAGAGTATGTAAATGAAATAGCATGGAGCGAGATGTGTAGACAGGACATTTAGGCTTCCTTATTCTTACTTGCATTGACACATGACATGAGCATGTTCAATGTGGTTTGTCTGCCTTTGCAATGGTTTTGCATGTCTGACAAGGGATAAACAAGGGAATGTTACACTTTGTATTTTTAAGATGTGCTTTGATCTATAGTTTTATTTGTATTCTAAGATGTGCTTTGATCCATAGTTTTTGTATTTTAGCTTATGCTGAGACAAATTTTATATTTTAAGTGAACTTGTTTTAAAAGTTATCCCCCTTTTATACGCAAATGTAGTAACCAACATTTGATTCATGTTGTAAACCGACTTGATATGTATTGACATGAATGCCGGTATACAAAAATCATTAAATAAATAATTTAAAAAAATGGATAAGATAATGAGATGGCTAGTACATCCTGTTGTTTGGGGCAGGGCAAGCACAAAATGCTTCATTATGTGTTCATTTTTGCCTTATTTGATCCTTTGTGCAATTTCTGCTCCAGTCTAAAAAGTAAATAGAAACAAGGCAGTAGAACAATACCATATGGCCCATGTAGTCTGCCCATTTGTCCAATTAATTTAGCTTTATAATTCCCATCATTTCCTTAGAGATTCGCTGTATTTATCCCATGCTTTCTTGAATTCAAGTACTGTTTTCAATTCCACTGGGAGGCTGTTCCATGCATCCACCACTCTCTCTATAAAGAAATATTTCCTAAGGTTACTCCTGAATCAACATCATCTCATCACCTCCTTTGCATTGAAAGAGACTCACCTCCTGTGCATGGGAACCTTTGAGATATCTGAATGTCTCTCCCATATCTCTCCCCTCTCTCGCCTTTCCCCTAGGGTTTACATGTTTAGATCTTTAAGTCTGTCTGCATACCCTTTAGAACAAAGACCACTGGCCATTTTAGTAGCCTTCCCAACTAACTATTTCCCTTGCCTCCTTTCCAGCTTCAGAAGAGATGAATCAAGCATAGCATGCCTCCCCAATACAATTAATCCCCTGCAATATTTCGTGTTTAGGTCAAAGAAGATTTACTATAAAAGGAGTGATGCACTGAATTCTGAGATCACTTTTCAGCAGCTCTACATCCTGTTTTCTGAGAAAAAGCAGCACATCATCCACACAATGACTTAAGATTTTCACCTCCCTGAGACTTACACAAACACTCAATCAAAACAAACCAAAAAAAATCCCCGACAATCTTACATTCCCATTTACTTTTTTAATTTTTTAAGCAACTTGGAATGTAACACAATTTTAACCATACAACACCAGCAATAAAACCATGTGCATTGCATAACTACAACTGAAACACAATGTATACACATAATGCAATAATACTATGGTTGCAAGCATGAAATGAAAGGATGGAAAAAACTTCAAAGTTTGGTGGAGTTTTTTTTCAATCACTGTACAAGCTTAAAAATCACTGAAGAATGAGATGAAGAGCATTATTATCAGAAGAAATAGAGTTCTTTTACTTCCCATTTACAGTGGTAGTGTAAAGATGCTTGTGGTGCATACACTATGATGAACCAAAACTTCAGAATGTAAGTCTGGGCCTATTGGGACTTTACGCGTTACAGCAGTGTTTCCCAAAATTTTCAAGCCCAAGACGCACCTATATTAACAACCCCCCCCTCCCCCCAAAATCCACATCCAATTCCATACCCATACCCAAAGCAGAAGGAAACAGGAGAACAGGACAGCAAATCTCAGGAAAAAAAAAAGTCCAAAGGGAACAATAACATAAGTGAGAGTAGTTGGAAGGCTATGTACGTAAATGCTCGTAGCCTGAGCAAAAAACTTCCAGAACTGCAAGCCACTACGGCAGAAGCAGTCTTGGACATTGCTGCCATTTCAGAGACGTGGTTCACAGATGCGCATGATTGGGACACAGCCATACCGGGATATAACTTAGTAAGAAGGGACAGGAAAGGGGGAGGAATAGCAATCTATGTTCAAAGCAACATCCAAGCTACTGAAATGCTTGGAAAGTGGGGCAAAGAGGAAGCTCTGTGGGCAGCCCTAAAAAGAGAAGATGGTATTCCCATTCTGACAGGAGTGGTTTACAGACCCCCGCCCCAATCAGTCGGAGAAACTTGTCAGAGATCTAAAGACATCCAGAAATTAGGGAAGAAGGACCAGGTGCTGATTGTTGGTGATTTTAACAGGCCCCACGTAGACTGGGAAATCCCTTCTGCAGAACCTAACAAACTGCTCCCCAATTGACACTTTTTAACTTATTGGTAACATTTTTTGTTACTGCGCGCTAACATCCACTTAGTGCGCACTAAGTCCTATTAGTGTGCACTAAGTCCGAAATTAGGGAAACCTGAAATAAACACTAGGGATGTGAATCGGGTGCCCGATCGTTCCCGCTTTCGGGTTCGTCTGGCATTGGGAAAATCTCGTTTTCCCATGGATCGATGGATTTTTTTTCGTGAAAAATCAGTTTTCGGCTTAGTGCGCGCTAACAAAAAATAACAAAAATAAACGTTTTTTTGTTAGCGAGCACTAACCCAAAAAACGATTTTTCAGGAAAATTTGGGGAAAAAGTGTTCGTTTCTAGTTTTTAACCGATATATGACTTAAGAAATATCGTACGATATTTCAATTCGTTATAAAAATGATTCACATCCCTACAGTACCCATTCTAAAAACGAAATTTAACAGATAACGACCCAAAACGAAAAATGACACGAAAATAAATCAGTGCACATCCCTAAGCAAGCTAATGCTAACTTGCTAAGAAAAGCTGCACTTTTTTAAGGTTCCCTTTTAAGAACCCACTTCTCGGGAAACATGCCTTCCATCCTCAGGAAAATATTAAATTTCTCCCCGTTACATGCGCTGTCCGGTTCGGGAAAATATCACCCACATTACCTCCAGCGGGAGTTCCGGGCTGTTCGTCATTTCACACAACCGGCTCGGTGTCAGCGGCTCTGCCGATCCTCCAACTTGGCAAGCACGGCTTCTCCTACTGTAGCCCTCGCCTATTTTACAGGGGACTGCTGATCTTGCTTCTTGCAGTTCCTCTCTCTTCTGGTGGTCACTGGCTCATCATGTAGTACTGCATGTTGGTCTTCTCTCTATTAGTATTTTGCCTCTTGCCTACTGTCACTCTATCGGAATGTACAAACGGTCATGCCAAAAACGTTTCTTGAATCTGAGAGTCTGCTTCTCCGTTTGTCTCTTTGCCGGTCTTTGCATTCGCCCGTCTGTCTGTCTCTCACTCAGTCCTGATCTGCCTCAATGTCTGGGTCGGTCTTTCTGTGCCCCTTGATCTCTCTGTGTGTGTGCCCTTTCATCCGCTTTGTTCCTCGTTCTTGTCTCTCTGTCTCCTTTCAGCCTGTCCTTATTTCTATCCACTCCCGTTCTCCCCGTCCTTGCTTCCGTCAAAAAGTGAGTGTCTTATCTCCCTCCTTCTGTCATTATTATTAGGTCGGTTATACTCGCGCAAACTGGGCAATGCCACGCCTCAGCCTGCCCTCCATTGTACTTTGCCCCGCGATTACTATGGCAATGCTACGTGGCCTCCTGGGAGTTGAAGTCCGGTAGGGACCGTGCAGACTGTGTTCCCAGATTGGGCTATTTTTTTTTTCCTCGTTGTACAAGAAAAAAAAATATTGTTGTGCGGGTTGAGTTAGTTTTGAGTTGGGCAATCAAATGCTAGCAGCTCTCAACGTTGCTGTCGGTTTTTCCCTTTGCCTGGAGCTTTGCCCAATTAGCCGGCGCAGCGTGATGACGCCTCGGCAGAGCCCATCAAAGGTGACAGGAACAGCAGGGTAGAAGCCGAAGGCGATTGTGGCTGCAGCATAGGGAAGTAAAAGCTTATTTCCTCTCTGCTTTCGTCAAAATAGAGATTTCTACTTTCATCCCTAAACCTGCTGTTACTGCTAAGCTTTGTTCTTCTCTTGGTACTGAACCCGAAGCTGCCCAACCTCCCCATATTGCCCTGTTAAAGTCTCCTAACCCAGCTGCTGCCTGGGAATGGGAAACAGACGTAAGAGGCGAGAAGCTTTTTATATATTTTTTTTGCCTGATTGAGGATTAACTTCCTGGGGGAAGAGGAAAAGAGTAGCACTGTAGGATAGGTGGCGGACGAGAGGCGGGTAGGAGGTTGGCGGGGGAACAGAGGATGGTGAATACCATGAAAAGACATAGGGGGCGATGTAATACAGTGCGCTCAGCCGAACACACTGTTTAACCTGTGGTTGGATGCGGGTTTTGGATGCGTGTCCACGACCTCTTATTCTATAAGGGATTAGTGCGTCCAAAACACATATCCAGCCCCCCCCCCCCCCGGGAAGCCAATAGCGCTTATCACATGCAAATGCATGTTGAAGAGGCTATTAGCAATTCTCCTCCATTGAAAAAAAAATGTGCACCAGGGCATGCACATTTTTACCCTCGGAAATTAACGCCTGCCCAGAACAGGTGTTAATTTCTGAGCAACCTGATTTACAGGCTGATGTAATATGGTGCGCTAGCTGCAGCACATGGCTCAATGCATGGTTGGACAAAACGGAGGTTAACGTGTCAAAATGTGCGCCCCACTGCCCGCATAAATAGCACTCATTACATGTAAATTCATGTTGATGAGCACTATTATGTATTCCCCTCAATGCAGAAAAAAATGCACCCAATCTGCACATTTGTAGGCTAGGAAATTAATGCCAGCACAGAGCTGGAGTTAATTTCTGAGCGGCCAAAAAAAGTGTACAGAAAAACAGTAAATACTGTTTTCTGTACTTCCAGGGCTGTTCCCAATTGGTCCTTTCCACTGACATTTGTCAATGAAAGGACAGCCTTCTGAAAGGTGATTGGTTCTTTCACTGACAGTTGACAGTAAAGGGACCAATCGGCAATAAATGAAGGAGAGAATAAATCAATATTAAAGTGTGGGGCACTTAATTTTAATGTATTCACTCCTTCACTTATTGCCGATTGATCAATTTACTGTCACATGTCAGTGAAAGGACAAGTCCTTCTGCCTGACACTTTAATATTGATTTATTCACTCCTTTGATTGCTCTCTTCACTGTTACATGTCAGTGAAAGGACCAATCACCTTTCAGAAGGTTGTCCTGAAAGGGGATTGGCCCTTTCATTGATAAATGTCAGTGAAAAGGACCAATCAGAGGCCAGACCTGGGGGGATGGGAGCTTAGGGCAGGTTAGACATGGGTGCCCAGCCATGTCTCCTATGCACCTGAGGCGCTAGAGATGCATATTTTCCCCTAGCGCATCCTTTTTAGCACGGCAGGTCATTTAAATATAGCATTGGGTCCCTAGGAGAGGTGATTGGCGCGTGTTAAGAAAGAGGGCGCTCAGCATTGAGTGCCTGCTTTCTACCCGCCGATACTGCATTGGCCTGTTAATATTGTGATTTTATTAAGTCAGAGGAATCAAAAGACCAAAAAGTTAAAAAAAAAAAAAGTGTGCCCATGGTCAATTTAGGAAAAGGGATGCTCAATTAATGAATGTCCATTTTCCTAACCTGTGGCTGTGCACTGGTTAGGAAAATGGACACTCGTAAAATTGAGTAACCGTTTTCCTAACCTGCTGACAGCCACTTCTCCTGGGCATCTGCTGCCAAGGAGGTGCTAGGGGTGCACATTTGTCCCTAGCTCCTCCTTTTCAGCACAACCCCTCGTTTAAATATTCGATTGTGTGCCCAGGAGAGGTGACTGGGTGGCGTTAGGAAAGCGGGCGCTCAATACTGAGTGCTCGTTTTTCGTACAGATTTATTGCATTGGCCCCAAAGACAGAGAAAGTTGAGTGTGGGGATACTGGTGCAGTGTCAAGGATAGCATAAGCAGAGGAAGGTGGAGGCAGAGGGGCATGTGGAGTGTAAGGGGCTGGGGGTGAGAGGCAGAGGAGGAGAGTGAGGGGAGGACATGGGGGTAGTGTGGAGGGTGAGGGGCAGAGGGAGGTGTGTGGAGGTGAGGGGCAGAGGCAAAAAAGTGGGCATGAGAGAGGATTGTGGAGGGTGGGGCAGTGGAGGGCATAGAGGAGGTGGGGGTCAGTAGGGGGAGTCTGGAGGGTAGGGGGATGAGAGAGGCTGAGCAGCAGAGGAGAGGAGTGAGGTTGAGGGACAAAGGAGCAAGTGAGAGGAATGAGGAGCATAGAGGACAGTTGGTGGGTAGAGAAGGGAGTGGGGGCATGAGAGGCAACGAGGGAAGCAGGGCCAGGATTAGCTTTTTTGCTGACCTATGTGAACAACTATTGTACTTCCCCTCCCCAATTCATTCAGTTTCTTTCCCAGGCCTCTTAAAAAAAAAAAAGCCCAGCTTCCTTCATTGATATAAACTTTAAAAACTGACTTGGGAGATTCAGTCATCGGGGGAGCCAATTAGGAACTCATTTTGATGAGGACACAACAGTTAAATGCCTTCCAGGATCCTCAGCTAGTAGGAATGCAAACCAAGTAGTACAAAGCAATTAAAGAAGAAAGTAGGAAAATGATATCAATGTTCCTCTTCATCCTGCCAGATCAGTGAACCTGTGGGATGGGGGCAGGGTGCGAAAGCTCCTTTTTTGACATCATCACTGTATAGCCTAGCCCAGCAGAGGGGAAGTCAGTAGTCTCTGCCTCCAGCAGACGGTGAAGGGCACAGACATTGCTGGTCCAGCAGACGAGTGGTCCGAGGGCAATAGCCTTCCATAAAGTTGCTTTTCCTGGGAGCTAGGGCCGGAGTGGGGAGCCCCTCAGGACGACAGCCTCCATAGGTCTGATCTTCCCTTCAGCCAGGCAGGGCATTCTCCTGGTTTCCTGTAGAATGCCAAAAAACTGTGACTACAAAAAAAAAAAAGGGGAGGGCCTGGTCTACTGGTATCCATACAGATCAGCAGTTTCCACTTCCAACAAAAACTATCTCCAACCACACTGTCCTTGTGCTCAATCTAGTTTATAAAGCGGAACTCAGCCAATCCTAAAACAAGGGGGAAGGCCACAAACTGGGGAGGATTCTAAAAATGCAAAACTCTCCCAGCAGAATGAAAGAAAGGCAAAACTAGTAAGGAGCAAAACCTTCCTTACACTTTTAACTTACATACTCAGACTTTTCCCGAACTTTGCTTTCTTACTTTAATCATGTTTACTGTGATAGTTAAGGGATTACTAGAAGTGTGTGTCGCACATTTTAAGCTCCATGGAAAAGGAATTCTCTCTTATGAGTATCTGTCCAGCAAGGCATATTCCTAATTGTGTTACAGAAATGTTAACTAGTAGTAATAGTATATAAATAGCATGCATCTATCCTTCAAAATTCTCAGATTGGTAGTCTTAAAGGTGGAACATCACTGTAATGGAACAGTTCACGCACCAGATTAGAAATAAACTTTATCATCCTGAGATTTACGGATCAGTTAACGATATCCAATGAGTGTTACTATTACTTGTTTCTCTTTTGTTAAGCAGTCACCTTGGTTTATTTGAAACTCCCGTGCACGTCTCCCACGTTCTTTTGCTGTTTTCTTACAGCATCTCTGTACAATTTATGCTATACTAATAACATTTAGTTTGAAAAATCCAATGTAACCCAGAAGCAATATGGCAATTAGAACTCTCAAATTCTTTTTGTGACTTTTGTTGCGAGAAAGGGCTATAGATAATTTGCATACATAAGGCCTAATACTTTTAACTTTCAAAATTCTAGCAAGCTCGCAGATCGAAATACATGCACATTTTTTTCTTTCAAAAATGTAGATTTAATAATAGAACCTCGTCTTGCTGTAATCCCACAAAATCCCACAAAAATATTTAATCAAGAGCTAGGCTCCTTTCTGTGTATACAAAAAAAATGACTTTTCTCAGAATTGTTAAAGCTCAGAAGCTTTATGTGTATGTGTATATATATATATGTGTATATACATACATGTGTATATATATATATATATACACATACATATATACACACACACACAGCATTGTACTACATCTGCTTTATTATACGGCGTGACTGACAAGGATAGTGGAAGCTGAGGTTCCCCTTGCCGTGTTGCTGTGACGTAGAAATTAGGCGACCGGAAGTATTCGCACTGCTGAGTTGGTAGTTTCGCTTATCTGCAAACTGAGAAACGTGCTCGAGCTGTGCTGAGGCCGGTGGATCCGAGCACGCGATCTGCGTTTGCTCCCATGGCGGTGAGTCTTGTGTGTGTTTTCGTGGACTTCTCTTCCTGGACTCTCCCCCTCCCGGGAATGGCTACTCTCCAGCAGGTCTCGCTTTCGGTCTGATCCCGACGGGGGCAGACTGCAGTGGGATTGCGCTGTTCCATGCCGCTCCTGACATCTCTGAAGCTCTGGAATGAAGGCTGTGAGGAGAATCATGTCTTGTTGAAATGTATTTGATTGAATTAACTTTTTGATCGGGCAGAGCGGATTTAATAGCATTGAATTTAAGAAGAGAATGTTGATTTGACTGCGATAGAGTCGCCTGGGTGTTCTGTGCTGGCAGTCAGAGATGGTAGTTGTGCTGCACTGGGGAACCATAACACAAAATAACAGTAGCCTATTAATCATCTTTAAGTTTTTTTTCTCACATAACATACACGTATTCTACAGGGCTCAAGATCCTCCTGGTAGTGCAGTTTGTGTTTTTTCCAACTTTATATGGCTCTTCTAAGCACTTTTTTTTCATCTTTCTAGCCCAAAGGAAAGGTTGGAACAAAAGGTAAAAAGCAGATCTATGAAGAAAACAAGGATACTCTAATGTTTTATCTGCGGATCATTTTGGGAGCAAATGTAAGGAATATTATGTTCTCTCTCTCTCTGCTGCCCTTAGGGTGTTGCATTTGTATGGTGTTTTGTTCAGTGGATCAAAATCAAGTGTTAAATAAATCTGATTTCATTACTTAAGGAACTGGTCATATATTCCCTTCCTCTAGTCCAGGGGTCGGGAACCTTTATGGCTGAGAGAGCCATGAACGCCACATATTTTAAAATGTAATTCCGTGAGAGCCATACAAGACCTACCAAATTAATTTACTACAACCCCCCCCCCACCCCCAAGACCTGCCAAAAGTCCCTGGTGGTCCAGCGGGGGTCCAGGGCTTGCAGACAAATCTTTAATAGAAAAGTGAAAATCTAACAAAAACCCCCACCCTCCTGACACCTCCCAAGATCTCAAATTAATTTACTACAATCCCCCCCCCCCCCCCCACCAAGACCTGCCAAAAGTCCCTGGTGGTCCAGGAGCGGTCCGGGAGCGATCTCCTGGACTTGGGCCGTCGGCTGCCAGTAGTCAAAATGGCTCCGACGACCCTTTGCCCTCATTATGTCACTGGGGTTGACCAATGGTGACAGTAGCCCCTGTGACGTAGTGAGGGCAAAGGGCCGTCGACGCCATTTTGACTACTGGCAGCCGACAGCCCAAGTCCAGGAGATCGCTCCTGGACCCCTGCTGGACCTCCAGGGACTTTTGGCAGGTCTTGGGGGGGGGGGGGGGAGTCAGGATGGTGGGGGGTTCTAGTAAATCAATTTTGGAGGTCTTGGGGGGCGTCAGGAGGGTTTTGTTAAGATTTTTACTTTTTTATTAAAGATTTGTCTGCGAGCCAGATGCAGCCATCAAAAGAGCCATAGGTTCCCTACCCCTGCTCTAGTCTGTGCTATGGTGAAAACATTGATTTGCTCTGAATTTAATCACAAGCTCTCATCCCCATCAGGTTCTAGTATGTAAACATCCAGTTTTACTTAGCATTTAAAGCACACTCTCTAATACTTCTCTCATCCTTGCATTGCTTGAGCAGCACTATAGATAATCTCGCAGTCAATTTACCTGAGTAAATAGCTTTTGAAAATTGTTGTCCAAAGGATTACTGTGTTTAAAATATTTTAAGGTTCCAATTTGAAACCTTGCAGTTTTTGCTTTGACCTTAATAAGGTTCATCTGAGTTTATTACATATTTTAGCATAGTTAATAAATCCCACATTCAAAGCTACCACTAATTGCCTATTATTTCTACAGTGCTACTGGACATATGTAGCATTGTATAGATGCACATAAGAGACAGCCCCTGCTCCATGGAGTTTACAGTCTCATCAAAACACAATGACAAGACAAATAAGAGGCTTAACAACATGTATTTATTATTAGAAAACATGGTTAGTATCAACTAAGATATAATCAGGTAGAGCCAGGATTTAAGATGCTTAAAAACCCTAAAAAAAAAAAAGGTGGGTTTTTAGGTAGGATGTGGCCAAAGATGGAGCATCAATTCAGGAAGGCTATTCCAGGTGAAGCAAATTTGGAAGTGCAGATTTGGGGGTTGGTGATGAAAGAACAGGGCACAGATAAGGGCAGCTTGCCCAATGTTCAGAGGTCACAAGCAGGGATGTAGGGGGAAATAAGAGAGAAAAGGTAATGAGCTGCAAAGCAAATGCATTTATTTCTTTAAGAAATGTACAAACTGCATTGTCCAAGTCTGTAAGCAGTTTCCAACAAAATCATACATAAATCTCAGGCAATATAAAACAAAACCAAGAATAACGCTGACTGGTAAACAATAATAATTGACACTTCCAACGATGTCTAGTCGCAGTTGCTAGCTGTGAAGCAATGTAGAGGCTTAAAGCTGTTCAGCATCATCCAACTGAAAAGTAAAATCAAGGCTGTTGTGCATTTTTGAAAGCTTCCCTGAATAAGTAAGCCTTCTTTAAGATTTTACATCTTTCTCTGCTGAGCATAGGGGGAAACTAGTTCCAGAAAACAGGTCCTATCACAAAAAAGAGCCTGCCCCTTGACTCGGCAAGCTTGATCATCTTATGGCTGGCTACATCAAGAAGACACTGACTTGCAGATCAGAGGCTCCTAGTAGGTCGATAGACTTTTTCCTCTTTGTACTGCCAGACCAGTAATCTGTGGGATTCTTCCTCCCACCAGCAGGTGGGGGCAGAGTGTGAGAGCTTCCTCTCTGACGTCACTACCATAAAGGCTGACCCAGCAGAGGGGAAGTCAGCAGATGGGACGGAGCACAAACGTCGCTGGTCCCCACCCCAGCCCAGGGAGCCTGGGCTGGGGTGGGGACCCCGTGAGACGACAGCCTCCGTAGGTCTGATCTTCCCTCCCCAGGGCAACCAGTTGTTTTACTCTGCTGGTTTCCCGACAAAGTCGCCTAACTGTGAGTTAAAAAAAAAAAATAGGTGGGGAAGCAGCCTGGCCCGAACTATTGCCGCCTGCCCCAAGTATGGATAAGGGGAGGAAGTGTGCCAGGTGCGGGTCCCGGCAGGTTTCTAGCATCGCTGTCTCTATCTGCCGCAATTGTGACAGCGCAAAACAGCCCCAGGGGGAGGAAGGAGGCGGGGCTGGGTCAGTTGAGCAGTGCAACAGTTCACCTCGGAGTGTGCGTCCTTTCCTCCACCTCTGGAACAAGTTTCAGGGTGGTCAATGCATTCCTCCGCAGCTTTGGAGGGTGGGGCAGCCCCAGGCAATCAGGGTCACTGACTAGAGCCCCCTCAGACTTCATCTTGGCTAAGCACCAAGCCTATCTCCAGATAATGTTAAGCAGAATAAGGCTCCTTACTCAGGGGAAAAGCCACTTTCAGGCTGGGAAGATTGGAGTCCCAAGGTGTAATCCGAGGGGGGCGGGGAGTTCGAAGAGGAGGAGGGCTGTTTCCAAAAAGGTGAGGAAGAACTGGAGGCTAGGGACTCGGCTGTGTGTTTCTTTAGGGCAGATGAGCTGAGGGCCCTAACTACAAAAGTCTCTCAGGTCCTATGTCTGAAAGAGGAAATGCCCAAAGCTAGAATGAAGGGAAGTCCCATTCCTTCTTTTTTTTTTTTTTTTTGTAATTTTATTTTTATGCTTTCAATAGTTTACACAAGGAATACCGTGATCAGAAATAGGTTGTACAATTCAAGAAATAACAATGAAAAACAGTTTTTTCTACAGAAATAATCATACAACCTTGGTTATTAAAAAGGAAAGAGGAGGGAGGGGGGAAAGTCGGAAGTCTTACATCAGCGAGCAGAATACAGGTAATACAACAAAACGAAAACCATGAGACTCGCCTGTACCTTTCTTTCTACCGGTTCTAACCCTCTGGAGAGTCCTACAACATACGCAGTTGGGAAGGTTAAAAAAAAACGTAATTAACATTTCTATATTTAACCATGCACTTCCATGGATATCTAAAGCTGAAAACATCCCCCTTTAGCTTGTACTTCAGCCCGTAGCAATAGGAAATGTTTTCTTCTAATTTCAGTTACCCTTGTCAGGTCAGGGTATATCCATATTTTTTGTTTATAAAACAGCAGTGATCGATTTTGAAGAAAAAGACGTAAAACATTCTCTCTATCAATAAGAAATGCAAATTCCACCAGCAATGTCCCCTCTATATGTGATTTCCGAATCCTGAGAGGACTGCAGAAAATCTCTTAAGTGCGTAGACTGTTCAGGATCTATATTTTCTGGAGAATCTTCTTGCTGTGGTCTAAATATCATGTAAGCCTTATTTATCACCGGCATTGCAGTTTCAGAAACCTTCAGTACCTGAGATAGATAATTTCTAAACAGTTCCATCGGAGAAAGTTGTTTCATAATGGGAAAGTTTATAATCCTCAGATTTAGAGAGTGTAAATTATTTTCAATATTTTCTATCTTCTTTGAGTTTACTAACTCGGATTGGACAAGCTGGTGTTGAATCTTTTCATTTTTTCCACTTGAAACTCAATTTTCCCAGTCTTATTTCCTTGTTGCAGTCATGTTGCAGAATTCTGTTTCAGAGTACTATTTGTTTCCTTAACAAGAGAAGCCAATGACGATATGGAAGCTTCTAAGTGAACCAAAATGTTCCAAAGAGATTCTAAAGTAATAGTACTAGGTTTAGGTATTTTTAAAGAGCCAACCTGAATGCTTGCTCCCTCTCCAGCCATCCAGGGATCTGCCCTGTCTTGTTCCGCTCCTGCAGGTTTGAATATGGAATCGGCAGGGCCCTCTCTCGTTGAGGGCTTCTCCATTGCTTGTTCCTCTGCCCTTGCGGTGCTCGGGGTCATCTCACTTTCAGCGGCCGCCTGCTGCGGGATAGGACCGGTCAGTACTCCCTGGAAGTCACCCGAGGACCCTCCTGAAGCCAACGCTTCCAGCCTCGGGGGGGGGGGGGGTGGTCTCTCCAGTGCGCCCGGGCTGAAAGAGATTTCGTCGGCCAGTGGATTGAGGCTCTGCCCAACGGCCTCCTCCACAGCGACCCCCGCTCCGGGCAATCATACAGGCATCACACCGAAGAACTTATCGATTTTTAGGCTGCTCCAGTCCAGGTAAAGGAGGACTTACAATGTTCTCCCGCAATTTGGCTTTCCGCTTGGTATGCGGCATGGCAAGTGCAAAAGAAAGAGGAAAAAAGGCAATAGGAACAGAGAGCCTCATGGCGTGCTTCTCATTTGGCGGCCATCTTGACCCATCCCCCTGGGAAGTCCCATTCTGACAGGGATTAGGAAACCTTGCAAAGCCTTTCCCATCCATTCAGCAATCTAGGCTATGCTGACAGCAGAGTGGGAAATACCGGAGTCTAGGCTTAGAAGCCGTAGAACTGTGCAGAGGCCGTGTCTAATAAAATAGCAGGGTAAGGATAGGCTTCTGGATCTGCCTAGAGTAGATGTGGCGATCTCAGCAACAGCAAAGAAACAACTATACCAGTAGAAAGTGGAGCAGCCTGAAAGACTCTCAGGACAGGAAAGTGGAAACCTTACTAAAGAGAGGTTTTGAGCTTTCATCCCTGGCCATCCAGGCAGCTATTTGTGCAGGTGATGTAGCCAGGGCGCTTCTAATCTGGTCTCAACAGGAGATCCAGGATCCTGCATCTTCTGATAGGGTGGGGCCGGCCCTAGTGGAATCGGCGGCAGCCTTTGTAGCAGATATTATGTCTGACCTTATTAGAGTTAGCAGCAAGAGAGGTCAGGGCTAGGCGGCTTTTATGGCTAAAGAATTGGGCGACAGATTCAGCGTCCAAAACCAGGTTAGGAAAGCTACCCTTTTAAGGGAAGGCTTCTGTTTGGAGAAGAGCTGGCGAGGATGGTCAAAGACTGGGGAGGATCGAGGCCCCCAAAGGTTACCGGAAGAAAAGCCCAGAGGCTTTGTGGGGAGGGGGTAACGGGAGACAGTGGCCCAGGGAGTACAGACAGGGGGGCAGTAGAGGCCAGATCTCTCGTCCAGTTAGGATCCTGGGCAGATCTCGGTCCTTTCGGGGGAATAGAAGATTTCCAAAGGAGGGGAACCCCCTGAGCCCCCCCTTAGCGACAAAACCGCACAATGACGGGAAGCAGGCCCGCTCCATGATTCCCCAGGTAGGGAGGAGATTACAGAACGTTTATCAGGAGTGGGCCAAAATAATAAAGGACCAGTGGGTCCTGGACATAACAAGCAAAGGATGTCACCCAGAATTAAGATTCCCCTTAGAGGATTTCTTCATTTCCTCCCCATACAAGGCGAGCAAGGGCGACGCGGTAACGCACACGTTAGGTTAGATCAGCTGCGAGCGATTATCCCGGTACTGCCCGGTCAGGAAGGCAGGGGGGATGGACTCCCATTTATTTCCTAGTACCAAAGAAGGAAGGAAGCTTTCGGCCAGTGCTGGACCTAAAGCGAGTAAACGGGTAGTTCCCCATTTCCACATGGAATCACTGGCCACAGTAAAGGTGGCCGTAAGGCAGGGGAATTCCTGGCAGCCTCAGATCTGTCAGGAGAATATTTTCTCATTCCCACGAGGAGAGATTTCCAGTGTAACTTACACTTCGTGTTAGCAGGGCAGCATTACCAGGTCAGGGCACTCCCTTTGGACTGGCCACGGCACCAAGGACCTTTACAAAGGTGATGGTAGTTGTGGCTTCCTTCTTAAAGAAGGAAGGAGTCAAAGTGCACCCTCAACCTGGACGTCTGGCTAATAGGAGCAGCCACCCTGCAGGAAGGCCCACAGGCCACAGAGAGAACAGTTCATGTCCTGGAGAAATTGGGCTGGATGGTGAACGGGGCAAAGAGCCAGTTTCAGCCATCTCGGACGCTAGTGTACTTAGGGGTACTTTTCAACGCCAAGTTAGGGAGCGTGTATCTGACAAGCAGAAGGATACGGAAGGTGCAGGAGCCAGTGCAGGCCCCACTCCCATATGTGTGGAGATATTTTCCCGAAGCTGTTTTAGGACGGCAGCCTCAACAACCTTCGCTAAGAATGAAATACATGAGATCGAGATCGGGCAGTAGTTGGCTAGCTTAAATGAGTCGGCATGCGGTTACTTTAGTAATGGTCAGACTGAGGCCCGTTTTAATGCAGATGGCAAAATTCCTGCTTTTAAATAGGCAGTCACTAATTGAGTGAGAGGGGCACCGATATCGTCAGTAAGAGCCCTCAATACTGCTGTAGAACACAGATTTAACGGATAGTTCATTGGTTCATGCTTTTCACCATCTGTGTAGTTTCCTCTACAGACACATTGTCAAAATGCATCCATAATGGTTCATTATCTCCTCTGTGCTTATGCTTTTTCATTGGTAGCTCAAGATGAGTCACATTCAAGTATAGTAAGTATGTTTGAGTAGAAGCTTGAATTGCGTATGGAAATATGTGGAGAGCCAATGAAGTAACTTGAGAAGAAGGGTTACATGAGTTGTAACAAAATGAGGAAGATATATTTGTGCAGCTGAATTTCAAATGAAGTGTAATGGAGATACACAGTTTATTGGGAGACCTTGAGAGGAGCAGGCTGCAGTTGTCTAAGCAGGAGGTGATGAGAGCGTGGATAAGAGCAGAGTTTGAATTTTCCCTAGGTATAATAAGCACCTCTTTCAGCCCTTCCTCCCTTTCCCAGCCTATGGGGCTGGCCAGGACTGCCAAATCGAGGCCTGGATGCTGCTGGCTCAGCAGCCTGCCTTTGCATAGCGTCCTGTTCATTCCATTCCCCCCCTCCCCACACACACTAAACGTGAAGTGGTGGCTGGCAAGTCGGGATGCACAGCCTGACCTACTATCCCAGAATCGATGCAGGCATGCACCGCGTGCAGCTGCTGCAGTGACATCTGCCTAAGAAGTGGGAGTCGCACGCAGGAGTAGGGGAGCGGTGCCGGAGCAGAACTGCGCTCACCACTAAAGGAAGGAGCCCCCTTCCAGAGCCGCATGCTGCTGTCACGGTGCCAGAGCCACTGCTGATTGGAGGAGGAAGAGCGGTTTTGAGCAGGTCCGGGCATCAGCAGTCTGCTGGGGAGAGGGGGGCGGGGGGGCATGGAACGGGAGGGGGAGAGAGTGGATATGGGATAGGGGAAGAGGAAGAACACTGGGTAAAGTGGAGAAGAGGGTATGTGGGAGTGAGGAGGAGGAAAAAATGGAAACATGGGAGATAGAGGTGGATGTGGGGCAGGTGGGGTGGAGAAGGGAGTGATATGGGGTAGAGGGGGCAACATGTGGAGAGGGGCAGGGGTGAATGTAGGACAGAGAGAGGGAAAGGGGTGACATGGGCAGAAGGGGAAAAGAGTGGCAGGGACATGGTGCAAGAAGAAGAGGGGGGGTAGTGGGGGGGGCCATGGAGCGGGGAGATATGGTGTAGGAAGAGAGAGAGGGAGGAGTCTGTCATGGTCTGGGCAGAGAGTGGCAGATTGAGGAGGGAGGTTCAGTGTGATGAAAAGACAGGATGTGTTGGGGGTGTCTGTCAGATAGACACAGGAGACTGACTTGTCGAGTTCAGTTGCAGGCTGGGAGGAGGCCAACATGAATTTGAAATGGATGGAGTCAGCATGGGAGTGGGGTTTGAGGCAGGGATGGTCTGCAGAGTGACTGCAGGAACGTAGAAAACAAACTCTGGAGGTGAACCAAGGTTGGAGTCTGGCGTGTCTTAGAGGATGGGAAGAAACTGCCTTGTCAATAGACTCTGATAAAGTTGTGGAAGAGAGGATAGATTTATTTATTCTCGTAGATTTTTTTTTACATTCCGCCTTCCAGCCACTTCAGAGCAGACTGCATTCAGGTATTGGAGGATCCTAAAAGTGTTGGTGGTGAGTGAACGAGACTGTGGGGAGGGTGGCTAAGTGTGAACGTTAGCAGATGATAGCAAGGGGGGAAGGAACAGAGGTTGAGAAGTGGGAGAGAGAGAACAGTTGGAAGAAAGGCCTGGGTCAAGGCTCTGCTGGTGAGTGAAGACAGAAGAGCAGAGCTGGAGGTCAAATGAGATTAAAAAAAAGGAGCTCTGAGAAGGAGAGAAGGAGAAGATGGTTCAACGTAGAAAGAAAGCCAGGAGTCAAAGTTGGTGAGGGACTTCCCAAGGAATTGAGAGAGAGGACAGGTACCCAGAGATACAGAGGGGTGGGCCTCAAAGAAATAAAAGGCGTGGACTTGAGGAGGAAGAAGGGGTTGAAACCTGCGAGAGGGGGGAGAGCAGCAGTCTACCACCGCTACCTGCCGAGCGAGGCATATGGGATAACCCCCATGACAGAGAACAGCGACTGAAGCAGAAGTGTTCAGAAGAAAGTCAGGCTGCAGGCAGAATGAGAAGATGGAGGGCATGAGAGAGAGAGATTTAGCTCGGGGTACTAAGGGTATTTCCCTATCCCCAATCTAAGGTCCTAATTTACTAAGCTGAGCAAGGTGTTTACTGCATGTTAAATGCCTTAGTGCAGCAATAATATGTGGTATTTTAACTACCATGTTATTTTCCTCTTGAATGGTAATGAGCTGTTGCACAAAAATTCATGCAAGGGGGCGGATTTTAACAAGATGGCAGCCGCAGGCTGAGGGACCACATTCACACGGAATATTTAAGGTTCTACTAACCTGCAGTTTGGTTTTTTTTTTTGCTGCTGCTGGGGAAAATACTACAGCTTAGGAAATGACTCCCCTAAGTTTGTGCTTGAGGCACTAGAGAAGTAAAGTGATTTGCCCAGGATCGCAAGGAGCATCGGTGGGGAAAGCGGGATTTCTTCCCTTAACTTTGCAGGTTCTCAGCCTGCTGCTCTCGCCAATCGGCCTCTCCTCCAGCTGAGAAGAGGAATGGAGGTATGACGATAGTGAGGAGAACGAGGTGCTCTCAGGGAGAGAGTGGCGATGGCTGGATAAGAGGAAGAAAGCTTTTGACGCTCCAGAGCAGTGGACAAGGCAGAAGAGAGAATGGCCAAGAAGATGGAGAATGCAGGGGTGGGGGGATGGGACTTTAGACACGATGTTTAGAATTGTTTGCAATGGGGGGGGGGGGGGGAGATAGCATCAGGAAGAGGAAACATAATGGAGCCATAGGAAGCAAAAAGGAGAAGAAATGGCGCTAATCTGAGGTAAACCAAGAAAAATCAATATGCCACTGCAACAGCGATAATGGCTATAATACAACAAATCAAGAGCGTCAGCTCAATCGCTGGAATGTTGAAACTTCTCTAATCGTTTTTCAATAAAGTTTAATGTGAATAATTTATAGGAAAAAATTTTTTAATTGGATTCTTTAAATAAAATACTTTATGACACCTACTCTAAGTGGATATATATTGAAGTATTGCTTTTGAATTTAATGAATTTATAAATATAAATGTGAATATAAATATGAAGGAATTGGGGGGAAGTTTCATATAAGTTCGTAGGTGTCTCCGCACCACGAGTGTGTGGTATTATAATCATTAACGATCCCCCGCCTCCTATGTGAATTTTTTTTAAAAATATTTTTGTACTAGAGATTCCTTCACCTCTGTGAGCCTCTTCCGTTTGGTGAGCACCCGGTAAATTAATTTATATACCTTAACGGTATTTAATGCCAAGAATTCAATTATCTGTATGAGTGTTATAAGCTTTAAAAGAGTAGAATTCAGACTTCCCTTTAAGATGTCAGTTGGTTATATTGTCCGGATTTAAATGATGGTCCCGACACAGCCAATCCGTGTTTCAGACTGAATGTCTTTCCTCAGGGGCGTGGAACGTTGTAATGCAACCAACTTTGAGGAATCTGGATGAACTCCGTTTGAAGAATGCTCTGTCTTGGCTCTAAAATGGTGTTGCTCTGGCTCCGTCTCCGGAAGAGTGGTTAGTGCGTTATACTGAACCCTTTTTATATGTCAGCAAGGGAGCAAAAATTGACCAATGATCATATGTTAATTTTCTGACGTCATCACGCCGGAATAGTACTAGCTAAAACTGCTCTCCGACCTGACAGGAAACAGGGTCTATATACTCGCGTGAGGCACCCTCACATATCGCGATCAGTGGCGTATGAATGCCTATAACAAATATCGCTGGAAGATAGCTGCGGTACCACAAGGCATGTATTTATAACAGAGAGTTCCAATTTAAATCATCATTCATTCCCCGAGGGGCTGATGTCTTTAAGGTGAAGATCCAAAATGCTTCTCGCTGATTGAGGAGAGCCCTGTCGTCCCCGCCTCTGGGCGGGGTTTCAAGATGTTCCAAGATTGTCCATTTCAAGTCGGTGATCTTATGTCCCTTATCTGTCAGGTGTTGCACCATAGGTGCCGTCAGCTTTGCTGTATTGAATCTGGACTTATGCTCACCTAATCTCACCTTAACTGGTCTCGAGGTACGGCCTATATACAGCTGTGGACACGGACAGATGATAACGTAAACTACGTTACTAGATAAACAGTTGGTATTGTGTTTACGCCAAACTTTATATCCTGAAACAGGATCTTCCCATTCTATACCTTGAATGGTTTGGCCACACCATGCACAATTACCACATGGTTGATGACCTGTTAATGTTTCTTCTCGTTTGGCGATATTAATCTGTGCGTGTACTGTATGGTCTCTTATATTGCGACCCCGGGACATGGCGAATGTGGGCAATTCTTGAAATGTATCATGTATAGACAATACATGCCAGTGTCGCCGTATAGCTAATTTAATGATGTTTGATGCATCCGATTGTTTTAACACGCAAGTTAACCTTGTTTCCTGTTTACTAGGTTTGTACTGTAATAACGTGTTACGGTCACTGTACTTTGCTCTTTTATATGCTGCGGTAATAGCTTTTTGAGGGTAACCTCTTGCCAGGAATCGACTTGCTAGAATGTCCGCTTGAGCTTCAAAATCCCGGTTTGTAGAGCATATACGTTTGGCTCTGAAATATTGACTGACAGGGAGACCCATTTTAAAGCCATATGAATGATGACTGGTAAACCTTAATAGGTTATTACGGTCTGTGGGTTTGCGGTATATGGTTGTAAACGGTCTCCCGTGTTCTATTCTGATGAGAAAGTCCAAAAACGTGATGGTTATTTTTGAGGACTGTGATGTAAACTGTAAATTGGGATCGACTGTGTTGATCCATTCTAAAAATGTATGTAATTGAGGCTGAGGGCCATCCCAGATAAGGAAAACGTCGTCTATGAAGCGATACCAACATTTTATATGCTGCCACCAAATGGATGGATAAACTTGAGTGTGCTCAAAATGAGTCACATAAAGATTTGCGACCGATGGTGCTAACGGGGTCCCCATAGGTATACCGTGGACCTGGTGATAGCATTGGTCTCCGAACCAGAAGTAGTTATTATATAACACCGTTTCTGCTAACTTCAAAAGTAAGTTCGTTGGAACTCTTTCTGATGGTGATCGTTGACTTAAAGTTGCTTCCAAAATCTCCAAGGCTCTGTTTTGGGGGATATTGGTGTATAACGAATTTATGTCCATTGTAATCATATTGATGGACTCCCAATGTATTTGAAGAGTTTCCAAATTTCTCAAAAAATGAGCTGTATCCTTAATGAATGAAGGAGATTTTGCCACAAAGGGTTGCAGAAACTTGTCTATAAAATCTGCCACTGGTTCGAGAACATACTGCAAAGCTGACGGCACCTATGGTGCAACACCTGACAGATAAGGGACATAAGATCACCGACTTGAAATGGACAATCTTGGAACATCTTGAAACCCCGCCCAGAGGCGGGGACAACAGGGCTCTCCTCAATCAGCGAGAAGCATTTTGGATCTTCACCTTAAAGACATCAGCCCCTCGGGGAATGAATGATGATTTAAATTGGAACTCTCTGTTATAAATACATGCCTTGTGGTACCGCAGCTATCTTCCAGCGATATTTGTTATAGGCATTCATACGCCACTGATCGCGATATGTGAGGGTGCCTCACGCGAGTATATAGACCCTGTTTCCTGTCAGGTCGGAGAGCAGTTTTAGCTAGTACTATTCCGGCGTGATGACGTCAGAAAATTAACATATGATCATTGGTCAATTTTTGCTCCCTTGCTGACATATAAAAAGGGTTCAGTATAACGCACTAACCACTCTTCCGGAGACGGAGCCAGAGCAACACCATTTTAGAGCCAAGACAGAGCATTCTTCAAACGGAGTTCATCCAGATTCCTCAAAAGTTGGTTGCATTACAACGTTCCACGCCCCTGAGGAAAGACATTCAGTCTGAAACACGGATTGGCTGTGTCGGGACCATCATTTAAATCCGGACAATATAACCAACTGACATCTTAAAGGGAAGTCTGAATTCTACTCTTTTAAAGCTTATAACACTCATACAGATAATTGAATTCTTGGCATTAAATACCGTTAAGGTATATAAATTAATTTACCGGGTGCTCACCAAACGGAAGAGGCTCACATAGGTGAAGGAATCTCTAGTACAAAAATATTTTTAAAAAAAATTCACATAGGAGGCGGGGGATCGTTAATGATTATAATACCACACACTCGTGGTGCGGAGACACCTACGAACTTATATGAAACTTCCCCCCAATTCCTTCATATTTATATTCACATTTATATTTATAAATTCATTAAATTCAAAAGCAATACTTCAATATATATCCACTTAGAGTAGGTGTCATAAAGTATTTTATTTAAAGAATCCAATTAAAAAATTTTTTCCTATAAATTATTCACATTAAACTTTATTGAAAAACGATTAGAGAAGTTTCAACATTCCAGCGATTGAGCTGACGCTCTTGATTTGTTGCTAATCTGAGGTAGCCAGAATGTCTTGAGTTGATGCAATCCTGTGGCTCATGTTGTAATAGGGAACCTGAAATACATGACAGGTTAGTGGAACTTTCTTGGAGATGTAATAACTAAGGACATTCCAAATAAAATATTTTGCATTCTGCATATACAGTATACCCAGCAAAATCCTTTAGGAAACTGAATTATATATGAATTTAAATTTTATACTATGTCTGTTTATGATCTACACTGACTTGATTGATCGTTTGGCCAGAAGGCCATATATAAGAATTATAAATAAATAAATATCTGCTAAAAGAAGTGTTCTGCAGAATTGGAAGAGAGTACTACTGCCCTCTTAAAGACAATAGATTGATAACCTGCCCCCTTTTTCCCATCGTACTGTGATGAAGAGCCTATTAGAGAGAGGATTGTACCCAGGGACCTGTGGGATCCCAATGAAGTGCAGCTCACGTGGCCACAGCATCCTGTGATCTGTCTCCCCCTATTTTCTCATGATTTTATGGTCATTAATATTGTGTAGAGGCAGGGGAAGACTGGTGCATGTCTGTTTGCCCTTTCTTTTCCTGCGTGTTTTGATCCCTTCTGAGACGATGGCCAAGAGCAGTCTGGATGTAGTTACAGAGTCCGGGCTCCACGTTAAGCGCTCAGTCTGCGAGGCAGTGAAAAGCTCTAAAGTGCCCCACAGGCTGAAGCTGGCTCAGTCATTCTGCACCAGGGATGATTTAAGAGCCAGTGGGTGGGGACTAGTCTCTGGCCCTTAACTAGGCTGGACCATTGTGGCTTGTTTAGATTTGTTTCTTTTCTCTCCGAGGTGTGAGAAACATAGCCCCTTAAAATTATTTTCCTGTCTTCAGTGAGGAGGTTAGTTGATGTGGATTTATTGACTTCTTTTTTTTCCCTCCCTTTTTAGGTTATTTATGGTGTGGTGAACTTTGTAATCTTCTACACGGCTTCCACGTTCTGGACCTGGGTGAGTCCCAGCTCAGATTCCTCTTACTCTGTAGATGTTTACAGTACATGCAGCCTAGGTGGTGCCCTAAGAACAGTTGTGTAGTGCCTGGGAGTTTTGCCTTGTTCTGCTGTTAGAGATCTCCATTTAATCTCTCATCTGATGTTGTGTATGTGTGTGTGCTCAGTTGTCTGGTTCGTAAGAACATAAGAAGTGCTGTACCGGTTCAGACCAGTGGTACATTGAGTCCAGTATCTTGTTTCCGAAGTGGCCAATCTGGGTGTTTGGAACAAATGCCTAACAAATTCATGTGGAGTTCTACTGTATTTCCTGTTCTTCATCGGCCTGTCAGACCAGTCCAGACAAGTGGGGTTTCTCCTTCCTACCAGCAGAAGGCAAGTTCTTTGTCTTGATGCTCTCCCTCTAAAATGTCTGGTGCAGCAGGGAAGACGTCGGTAGTCTTCTGCCTCTATCAGATGGTAGGTTAGCCTAGCAGGAAGGAAGAAGGAATGGCCACTGGCACAACAGGCCAAGGTGGGGGTTGGTTCCCCCAGGACAGAGTTGGGCCGAGTCAGGGGAGCTCCAGAGGGACGACAGGCAGATTTCTTCCTTTCCCCGGGGCAATCAGGCATGGCATACTCCTGCATAGCAGCGGTAAGACCTTTAACTAAAAAAAAGAAAGATCAGAAAGAAAAAGCTGCAGCAGCACCCAGGAGCCCGAGGGAGGTTGGCAGCAGACTCTGCCCTTTTCTTCCTCCACCTGAGGTGGCCTCGGGTACGGAGAGTATCACCGGCTCGTTTTGTAAGGCCTGCGGCAGCACAGATCTTGGAGGGAGAGGCGGACCATGTGGAGCAGTGCGGCCTCCCCACTCAGTCATTTCCCACCTTACCGGAGTGGGGCTTCGGGTGGCAGGGTCACTCCCGGCCCTCCTCGGCAGTGCTGGAGCTGCCACTGATAGGCCCCCAAAGCAGGCAGCCTGAAGTTTTCAATTGAATGCCTAATTCCCCCTTTTTCACAGGTTGTCCTGAAGTTCTTGCTCAGTCTCCACCCAGCCAATTTGGTTTTCAGAGTATCCACAAGGAATATGCAGGAGATATGTTTGCATGGGATTGTATGCAAATATATCTCACACACACATTCATTCTGGCTTTCCTGCAATACAAATTGGCTGGGTGGACCTTGAGAACTGGTTTTGGGGAATCCCTGATCTGTTTTGCCCAGCAGAAGCTAAATGTGTTTTATCTGTACTTGTTGCGTTTGTGTACGTTTGAATGTCTGTATTGTTGTGACCAGTCTCCTTCAGTACTTCCTTCCCATGTGACTACAGCTACTACCAAAAAATCAAAAAGATTTCTCACAACAGATTTATGTAGTGGACAAAATGATGTATGTTGCCGAGTGACCATCATAAAGCACCGGGTTGAGTTAGTATGCCTTGCTCTGCAACCCCTCACCGTTTGTGCGTGCTTAAGAGCGTTATAATCATCAGACACTTGGCTGCCTTTTATTCAAAAATTTTTTGTTCTTTTTTTGCTTGTTATTTTATTTTTTTTAAAAACAATGTAGTTGCAGGTAATCATTCAATATAGTACATGTGGCAAATATTACTTTCTGCCTATTTCCATGAATTAGTGCTATAAAACTTAAAGGAACTTGCTGTTACAGTGTTGACACTCCCGGTTCCTCAATCCATGAAGTGGTGTGCATTCTACACCTTCAGGAAATGTGTCCAGCATTTACTGCCAAAAACATCAACATAAATTGATGTTGATAAATTGAATATCCACCTATGTACATTGGCGCCACAATTGTATATGAAAAGGTTCTCACCTCCAACTTCTGCCATGGTGCTCGTTCCCAATATATGCAGTGTGTCACTTTCAGTTTTCTCCTCAGCATCTGTCATCGGTTTCTAATGGAGTCGCCATTCTTATATCGCCGAAAAGCCTGCGAAATTCCGGTTGTCAATCAAACGGTCCAAACCATTGTATCCTGAGCAGCCTTGCACTGCTCTAACTTTTTCTAGACAATATATAAAATCTTAAATGAGTGTGTACCAATCGATTTTATCATTTAAACCACTAGGCTCAACCGTATTGAGTTTGTGTATCCAAAAGTTTTCTCTGAGGTTTAATCTGGCATGTCTGTCCCCGCCTCGCACTATCGGAGGCACGTATTCTAAAACAGTCCATTTAAAGTCCCCAAAGGAATGTCCCTTCAATATGCTGTGTGCTACTACCAGTGCTTTGAGATCTTTGGTAGACATCCTGCTCCGATGTTCAATTAACCTTGATCTGATCTTTCGGGACGTCCGTCCTTCATATAATTTTTCACATGAGCACATTAGTGCATAGATGACAAAATCAGAATTACAGTTGATATTATATTTGCGATGTATTGTGAATCCTGTGTTGGGATCTCTCCAAGATGATCCCATTATTGTAGAAGCACAGAAGTCACAGCGGGTGCATGCTATGTGTTCTGCATTATCCAAAGATGACTGTGGTGTCTGTGTTAGAGCAGCTTTAACTACATGTTGTTTAATATTAGTACTTCTAACATAGGAGAACATGGGTGAGGATCTAAACACCTCATGTGTACCTAACACATGCCAATTCCTCTGTATTATTTGTTTGATGTGTCTAGTAAGGTCTGTGTGCTTCAATACACAAACTAATGCACCGGTGTTTGGTTGAACCTTATATTGTAATAACTGGTCATGATCTGAAAAACGTGCTATTGTGTAAGCTTTATTAATGATTTTTTTGGGATATCCTCTCTGTCGAAATCTGACTGATTAGATGACTATATGCAAAAATCCTCTTGATTGGAGCAAAGTCTACGGATCTGAAAAAAATTACCCTACAGGAAGTCCCTCTTTGAAATGCCTAGGACAGGGGTCAGGAACCTATGGCTCGGGAGCCAGATATGGCTCTTGATGGCTGCATCTGGCTCGCAGACAAATCTTTAATAAAAAAGTAAAAATCTAACAAAATCCCCCACCCTCCTGACGCCCCCCAAGACCTCCAAAATTAATTTACATAGTGAGGGCAAAGGGCCGTCGGCGTCATTTTGACTACTGGCAGCCGACAGCCCAAGTCTAGGAGAGCGCTCCCGGACCCCCGCTGGACCACCAGGACTTTTGGCAGGTCTTGGGGGGGTCAGGAGGGTGGGGGTTGTAGTAAATTAATTTTGGAGGTCTTGGAGGGTGTCAGGAGGGTGGGGGGTTGTAGTAAATTAATTTTGGAGGTCTTGGGGGGCGCCGGAGGGTGGGGGGTTTTGTTAGATTTTTACTTTTTTATTAAAGATTTGTCTGCGAGCCCTGGACCCCAGCTGGATCACCAGGGACTTTTGGCAGGTCTTGGGGGGGGGGTTAGGAGGATGGGGGGTTGTAGTAAATTAATTTGGCAGGTCTTGGGGGCGTCAGGAGAGTAGGGGGTTGTAGTTAGTATGGCTCTCACAGAATTACATTTTAAAATATGTGGCGTTCATGGCTCTCTCAGTCAAAAAGGTTCCCGACCCCTGGCCTAGGATGATGACTCAAATCGTAACAGATTGTTTCTGTCTGTGGGCTTCTGGAAAAGAGTAGTTTGTAATCCCATCTCTGTACATGTAACCCAGATGACCAGAAATGCTAGCTGTGCGTGATGGTAAGTAATAGAAAATTTTAAATTGGTGTCAGCTTGATTTAGCTATGAATGAAAGGCCAATAGTTGTTGTTCTGTATCTGTCCAAATGAAAAATATGTCGTCTATATATCTGGACCTCATCCTCACTGAGCGGAAAAACTGAGCTTTATAAGTTACACTGTAACAGCAAGTTCCTTTAAGTTTTATAGCACTAATTCATGGAAATAGGCAGAAAGTAATATTTGCCACATGTACTATATTGAATGATTACCAGCAACCACATTGTTTTTAAAAAAATAAAAAAACAAGCAAAAATGTTTGAATAAAGGCAGCCAAGTGTCTGATGATTATAACGCTTTTAAGCACGCACAAACGGTGAGGGGTTGCAGAGCAAGGTATACTAACTCAACCCGGTGCTTTATGATGGTCACTCGGCAACATACATAATTTTGTCCACTATATAAATCTGTTGTGAGAAATCTTTTTGATTTATTGATATTAGTGATTTTCTTATATTAAGGCTTTTTTGTTTAAGTATTGACTACAACTACTACACATTTCTATAGCGCTACACGACATACGCAGCGCTGTACAAACACACAAAAGACAGTCCCTGCTCAACAGAGCTTACAGTCTAATAAGACAAGCATACAGGACAAAGAGACCTGGTATTTCATAAAGACAACATTTAGAAACAAACAAAAGAAAGTTAGTTAACAAGACTAAAAGTAGACAAGCGGGCATAAGATGTAAAAGCTATTTAAAAAAAAAGGTGGGTCTTTTAGATGGGATTTAAACACGGCAAGAGAGGGGGAGGAGCAAGACGCAGCAGTTCAGTCAGCCACAGAGGGAGGAGGTGGGACGTTTGAGGAAGGAATTGAGAGTGGCAAAGAGATGGTGAGGGTTGGACATAAGAGAGTTTGTCAGGTGCACATAGGAGTCTTGCTCTCTGCATTAATGAGTAGATTTGATTTCATATGGGTGGGTAGATTTGTGGCTATTGGATGAGAGGAAGACTGTACTTATGGTGGCTGATCATGCAACAACCCATCTCCTTTGTCCCTTCTCTCACAGGTTGTGCTCGTGTTTAGTTTGATTATCTATGGTGCAAGTTACCGCTCCATGCGTGCCATGGCACAGCCATCGTTTGCTGAGGATGGCAGCCTGACCGATGGTGGAATTGACTTGAATATGGAACAGGGGATGGCAGAGTGAGTGTCTACACCAGCCCAGGTGAGCAGGAACTGCTCTCTTGGACCACAGACTTCCATACGCTCAGAGCCTGCAGCAGTCGGCAAGCCCTGCTCCCTGTTCTTGCATACGTACAGGGAACGGCTGTATGCATGCTTTAGATCCGAGATCTTTCCAGAAGTCAGAGTTTAGCAACCCAGGTTTCTGCTGGGACTGTGGGTCTGAGTTTTTTTTTTTTTTTTTTTTTTTAGAGGGTCATTCCCATTAACACAAACAAAGCACTATCAGGCCGATACAGTACAGTGCGCTGCGGCGGAGCGCATTGTTAACCCGCGATTGGACGCGCGTTTTCGACGCGCTAGCTTTACCCCTTCTTCAGTAAATTAATTTAGTGAATCGTGCGCACAGGAGAGCGGGCATTTGCCCGCTCTCCCGCGACTTTTACTGTATCGGCCTGTCTGTTTCATACATTATGGAGGGAGCCTGACAGACAGCTGAATGCAGACATCGGTCAGGGTACACAGGTACAGACCAGCTCAGATATCACCGTGTCATTAGAGACAGACCAGGTTTATATGGGTGCTCTCAGGTGGGCTACTTAAAAAAAAAAAAATGTGAATAAAATCCTACCCTAAAATAGCTGTTCATTTTTCATATACTTTATATATTGGCCAATTCAGATTGTTTTCCTGGTCCCCAAGTCCGTACAGCAGCGTTCAGAGCCCTGTGCGCTAAATTGAAGTCCATTTTGTAATTCTTTTTTCAGTTTAGGTCTTCCAGGGTTCGCGTAAAAGCAGGTGGAGGGGCAGTTTTGAAGTTTACGGTCTCACTGGTTCTTTTTTTTTTTTTCTATTGTGTCTTCATGAATGTAGCAGCCAAGAGTGTAGGATTTCTTCCAAGCCCTGTTAACTCCTGATAATCCTTCTTTTTCCCCCATCCACTCCTGCAGGCACCTGAAAGATGTGATTTTACTGACAGCCATCGTCGAGGTGCTGAGCTGCTTCTCTCTTTACATCTGGTACTTTTGGCTCTTGGTAAGTCTTTGGCTGTACTTTTTTTTTTTTTTACTGTTACGGGATTTTTGTCTTTTTAAGTGTCCCAAAGGCACAGCCTTGGATTCTTATAAGCTTTCTGCATCCATCTGTCTGTTACAGTAGCAGAGGATGTGAAGAACAGCGATCAAGCCAAAGGTAGTCAAATGCAAGCCAGCGGGAGTAGAAAAAAGGAAGAAGCTTGTGTGATTCTCCTGAACACACACCAGCATGTCTGCCCCCCACCTGAGCCCTACCCGTCTTCCACCCACTGCTGCCAAAAGCCCTTGTACCACTCTCCACTGCTGCCCAGAACCCTAGCTCTCTCCCGCCTGCCACAGGTTCAGAGTCTCACCTTTCCCTGCTGCTGCTGAGAGCCTCGCCTCCTCTCCATCCTACCTCGCGCTGCTGCAGGACTCCCTCTCTATTCCTCCTTATGTCAAAAACCTCACCCACCCACCCGCAAGGCCACTAAGCCCCACCAGTTTTCCTCTGACACCCCAGAGCCCTGCTGTCTATTCGTGTTTCACTGTCTTATTCTCTCCACCCTCACCTTGTCCTTCCTCCTCCATTTCTTCCCCCCCCCTCCCCCCTCCCCTGCAAAGCAGCTAATTATCATTTTTCATTTCTGGGGCTAAAATAACACGCTGTGTTAAATACTTTGCATTATCACTGCGTTGAGGCCTAATGCATCTTAGTAAATATACCCCTGTTTGTAGCTGAAGCAGTGGACGGGGAAGTGACGGAATTTGATTGCTGGCTTTCCTGGTTCTTCGCCTGCTGCTCTAACCTCTAGGATACTCCTCCACTCCACTCCTTAACCATTTTTGTTGCCCTTCTCTGCACCTTTTCCAATTCCACTACCTCTTTTTTGAGATGAGGCGATCAGAACTGCACAAAATACTCGAGGTACGATCGCACCATGGATTAATGCAGAGGCATTATGATGTTTCCTGAGCTGTTCTCCATTCCTTTCCAAATAATTCCTAGCATTCTGTTTGCATTCTTGTCTGCTGCCACACACACTGAGCTGCCTTCAACCTACTGTCTACAATGACTCGAAGGTCCTTTTCTTGGGTGGTTGCTCCTAATACAGACCCCAGCATTGTTGTACATAGAACATAAGAAAATGCCATACTGGGTCAGACCAAGGGTCCATCAAGCCCAGCATCCTGTTTCCAACAGTGGGCAATCCAGAGTTAGGATAAGTTACCCCTCTGCTCCTGGGCCTCATGATTTTCAAATTCAACTTTTACTCTGGCTGTTCGGGAATTTAGACAAGTAATTTTCTATCTGTGCCTCAGTGCATGCAGTTGTAAGTAGGTGACATGATAACATGAATCTTTCTTTCTTTTCCCTTGGGAAAGTCAGGAACCAGCGCTCATAATCATACTTTCCACCCCATAAATGGCTGCTTGCATGAACGGCACAATGTAAATCTAATTTGTTGTTTGAACAAGATCATGGCAAGATTAGGATCAGTTTTACACAGAATGTGTGATATATACTTACATGCACATTTTATATAAATATGCTAGCTAGTGAGTGGCAGAGCCATAACTTATGGACTTGCACTTCTAGTTATGCGTAATAAGAAATACTTTCAGGAACTGCACATGGCAGGGGTTTTGGTTTTTTTGCCCTTGTTTTGATGAATTAAAAAAAGGATACAAGGAGTGAGCCTGAGTTTGGGAATAAGGTCTTAGCATTGGAGCAGAGAGTGTAGGCCTGGGGTGAAGAGTAAAAGAATGGCCCAGGGATGGTTTTTTTTTTTTAAATTATGTTTTTAATGTCTATCTTATTTTTAACGTAAACCATTTTATTTAAAAAAAAAAAAAAAAATGGGTCTAAAGAAAATTGACATTTACATGCCAAATACTAGTTGCTACATAATGGTAATATGCTTCCTGCGTGTTTTTTAATAAATGAGTCTATGTAATTATTTTAAATGGGGCTAGGGAAGGTTGTGCAGGCAGTAAAATTTGAAGATGCTCGTTCTTTTCCATTGCAGGCTCCGGGACGGGCACTCTACCTCCTCTGGATCAACGTGCTGGGCCCTTGGTTCACGGCTGACTCTTCTGCAGCTAACCAGGAGCCGAATGAGAAGAAGCAGCGGCGGCAGGAAAGGAGGCAGATGAAGCGTTTTTAGCTGTAACTTGGGAATCTGTTCTGAGGCTGTCTTATATTGCTTTCATGCCAGTTTGCTGTTTCACAACTTAGTCCAGCAAGAAATAGTGGCAGAGCATCACCCATCAAGCTCCTTCCTCCCTGCAGAGAAGAGATGCAGCACCGTGTACCTGTGAACGCTGCACGTGTGTTCTGCTGACTGGGGATTCACCACTCAGAGCTTCACTTGCCATATTTCAGTGGGGGGGTTTGATGGGAGAGAGATAAAGATATTTTTAAACTGACTGCACTGTAATCATTTTGGCAGTGGGATGGGGAGCTTGGGCATTAAAGGACACAGCTGCTGTTTGATCCTGTACTGGAGTATTCTACAATTCAGTGAAGAAAAATGGGTGCTTGAGAAGTACAAAATCTAATATTACACCCTTTTATTAAGCACATCATAAAGTAGATACAGAACACGGATCAAGCCCCAATCAGACACACAGATCATAATTCTGTCACATCTCCCTCTAAATACTATTTTAGCAAATAGAAGTTGGCATTTGATTATTAATAGACTTCACTGTTTAAACTAAATTACATATAATCTAATTTTCTCTGGATAAACTGGAAATTTAATTCATTTTGTAAAAATGAAAAACAGTAATGGGAAAATCATTCCTTAAAAAAAAGCATGTGGCCAATTTAACTGATAATATGAATTGCTCTTGACCCCTAAGTGAAGTTCTGATCACATGTAATTCTTCCCTTGAAATAATAATGTAATATCATGAATGATGTTTGACTGGGGCTTTGTCTTAAGCATATATTTTGATGTGCTGAATAAATACTGGAAATACACTTTTTCTTCTCTTGGGTAGTCGAGCCTTGATTGGCCAGGTTTCTCTCACCAGGACTAGACCTACATTATATTGCCTTGCAGTATACGAAGTCCCTTAGATTGTACATTCTGGATGATTCTGGGATAAGAACACGGGAGCATTGTCAGATGTAATTCTCCTGTGTATAGCTTAGCCCTCTATTCCCCTCTCTCAGCCTGTGTAATCTTGCAGCGTACAACCTCAGCATTACTGTACATTTCCTCCTTTCATACTACATAGCCCTCAAGCAATATTAACAGGTCAGCAGAACTTTATTTAAGGGATACAAGTCCTGTTTGATGTTTGCGATGCCATTTCTACATCCCTTTGTCTTGGTTCAGCTAACTGGAATGGGATAGTAACAGTAGCACAGTTCTTGCCCTTCTCTCTAAAGGTAGTAATGTAGGATTGAGGCACTGAAATAATTTACAGTGTCATCCACCCTGAGGGTGGCTATATAAATGTTGCCAAGCTTAAATATTTCTAAAGCACTTTGGGATTCTGCTTGCTGTAAAATGTTCTACAAAACCAAATTATTACCATTAAATAATTTTCAGTCATATTTTCCTGCAAGATGGCTTTTATTTTTTCCATCTAATTTTAAGTTCTTCATGCTGCCATATTTTCCATATACGCTTTGGAAGAGTTAAGGTTCAGTGAGGATTGTATGTGCAGTAAAAATAACCAAAAAAACACAATAATCCTTTCTTTGGAAGAACAGCAAGCCCCATCTCTCTCCCCAGCTCTTGGGTAGCTGAAGACACGCAGCTATTATTAAGTGGCAAACTGCTCAGAAAGTTGCAGTATCATTATGACTGCCAAAATATCTAATATACAAACTTTTCTGTTAAGACAAGCAGGATGGTAGTCCTCATATGTGGGTGACGTCATCAGACAGAGCCCGGCATGGGAAACTTTGGCAGACTGAGCATGCCCAGCCTGCTGCTATCCGCGCGTCCATGCGAGGTCCCCCTTCAGTTTCTTCTTTTCCGCGGTGCAGTAGCCTCGCGGTTGTGGAGCTCTAAACCCTTCAAGCGTTTCGCATTTTTTCGGGGTTTTTATTCCTGCATCGGGTTCCCCTTCGTGGTCGATTCCCAACTCTCATTGCTGGGTCCCCGTCGGTCATTGGCGGAGGTGCATTTGATAGTGCCTGCGGACCATGACGTATGCATCCTCTGCCTGGGGGCCTCACATGACGTCCGCTGGTGTCGTTTATGTGACCAAATGGCCCCCAAAGGGCGTCGTGCTTGCCTGGACAAAATGGAGAAACCTTTTGGCTTTCTACAACCCACCACTTCAGCTTCGGTATCCTCCACGCCTAAGGACTGCGGGGAACCGTCCTAGTCGCGTCCCCTAGCGGTCCTGCTCTCTAGCACCCCTAAGGATTGCAGAGAGGGAGAACGATCCTCTGGTCTATCCCCTTCCTCTAACCTCGGGGTCGTCATTGTCCTTGGCGCTGGGGAAAGACCAGGCCGGCGCGCCGGAAACCCAGGAAGCATCGGTCACCTTCCTGACACTATTCCGGAGTGGCATCGGCCACTGGAAACCCCATCCTCTGGTGCCACCGGTAGCCCAAGGTGTTCCCCACTGGCAAGTGTGCTGGGCGCCATGCCCCCTCATGATTCCTCAGAGGGTGTGCCGGCGACACCTCGTCCCCCTTCATCAGTCCTCACCTCACAGGACTTCCAGGAGGAGGGTGCAATCGGCGGTGCTCAAAGCGCTTTAGCGCGTCGAGCTGCCGGCGCTACCAGCCCACATACCGGTGCCCGAACATCCGCCTTCCATGCTTGCACCTCTGCTAGAGCGTCTGGACGTCCTTCTTAGCTGCCTCCTCGCCTACTAATGACCTCCAGTGGAGCGATCCCTATTCCTGGGTCCTCAGAGGAGATGGAGGATGAGGCCACGGGGACCGGTTGACTAGCTGGGCGGCCACCGGTTATCCCCTGGTGTTCCATGGCCAATGCCCCCCTCAATGCCATCTGTGCCCCCACGGCCCTTGGCGCCCGGACCCTAGGGAGGAGGAGGGCACCTATGACCTGTGGGGCGATGACTCCTCGGATGCATCGAGTTTTCAGGCGACCCCCTCTCGGATTCTTCCCTCTGGAGGAACGGTGTTGCTCCCTGCCCGAGGACCTACCTTTCGCCAGCTTCGTGAAGGCAATGGCAGAGGCCATCCCCTTCCAACTCCTGTCAGAGGAGGACTCCCGTCATAAGATGCTGGAGGTCCTCCAGTTCATCGATGCTCCAAGAGAGGTTGTGGCGGTGCCGGTCCACGACATCTTTAAAGAGCTCCTTTTCCGCATGTGGGAACACCCAGTGTCGGTGGCCCCGGAGAAAAGGAAAGCTGATGCGACCTACCTGGTTCAACAGGCAGTGGGTTTTGAACGGCGACACTTACCCGACCAGGCGGCAGTTGTGGAGTCCTCACTCAAAAGGCCAGACGCTCCCAGACACATTCTTCTGCCCCTCTGGAATGTGAACACCGGGAGCGCTATGGCCTTGGGAGAAAGATGTTTCAGGGGGCAATGCTGGTGGCTTGCATTGCGGCCTACCAGCTGTACATGACACAATATGACCGCAACTTGTCGAAGTAGGTCCAGGATTTTGCGGAGAACCTCCACCAGCAACAGCAGGATTCCCTTACAGCCCTCTCTACGCTGGACCTGAAGGCAGGTAGACACGAGGTCAGGTTGATCTATAATGTCTTTGAGACCGCAGCCCACCTAGCCACCGGGGTAGTCATCGCCAGGCGGCTGGCTTGGCTCAGAGCATCTGACCTCCAGCCGGAGGTGCAGGATAGACGTGCGGACCTCCCCTGCACAGGAGAGAATCTGTTCGGGGACAAGGTGAAAGAGGTCATAGCACAATTGAAGGATCAGCAAGATACTCTTCAGCAACTCTCCACCAGCCCCTCCGAAGGCCCTTCCATCGCTAGAAGGTCTTCCAGGCCCGGCTCTCGCAAGCCCTTCTACCGGCTGAGAAAATACTTCCCTTCAGCTGCCTGCATTCAGCCGCCCAGAGGCTGAGGCTGAAAGCAGTGGGTACCGAGGGCCCAATCAGCCCCCCAGCAGGCTCCGTTCACCGGCTTTTGACTGGCGGCAAGGGGGCATGAGCCAAACGCCGATTCTCATGGTGGCAGAGCCCCCAGTCGGTGGCAGGCTCCTTTGCTTCGCTCACCGCTGGAAAGCGATCCCTTCGGACCATTGGGTCCTCTCCATTGTGCGCCAGGGCTACCGCCTAAACTTCAGCAAGCTCCCAGAGACTGCTCTCCCATCTCCATTGTGGGATTTGTTCAGTTTGTCCTCCAATCAGAACTTTCCGTCTTTCTAGTGGTGGGCGTGGTGCACTCTGTTCCCCGCGAACAATGGGGACACGGCTTCTACTCGAGATACTTCCTCATTCTGAAGAGGAACGGCAGCCTGCGCCCTGTCCTCGATCTCAGGGCGTTGAACCGTTTTCTCGTAAGAGAAAAATTCAAGATGGTCTTTCTGGGCACGCTGATTCCGCTTCTCTGAGGAGGAGACTGGCTCTGCTCCTTCGACTTAAAGGAGGCTTACGCCCATATTGCAATTATTCCCAGCCACAGGAAGTGCCTCCGCTTTCTGGTGGGGGCGGCACATTTTCAGTACAAAGTGCTGCCCTTTGGGCTGGCATCAGCCCCGCGCATCTTCACAAAATGCTGCCTACCTCGGGTGTTGCTTGGCCCACGTCTTTCCGTACCTGGACTGGCTGATCTGGAGCAATTTGCAATCCGGGGCCATGAATGCTCTAGCCTTGACAGTCAACATCTTACAGACTCTGGAATTCGTTACCAACTTCCCCAAGTCAAACCTCAAATCTGTCTCCATGGCTGGACTTCATCGGTGGCAGGTTGGATACGGCACAAGCGAAGGCTTTTCCGGCCAGGGATCGAGCGGTCGCCCCTCTCTTCGCTGGCTACCCTCGTTCGCAACAAAGCAGCGGTACCAGCCCATCTGCTGTTCTGCCTGCTGGGCCATATGGCAGCCTCTGTCCATGTGACCCCCTTGGCCTGCCTCCGCATGAGGGACACACAGTTGACCTTGCAGTGTCAATGGTGGCAGGCATCCCAAGATATGGAAACATCAGTGACTGTCACAGACCCTCTTTGTCTCTCCATAGCTTGATGGGAAGCCCTGTCCAATCTGGGCCAGATACATGTTCTGGAGTTGTGGGCGATCCGATAAGCCCTGTGGGTCTTCTAGGACAGGCTCTCCTCCAAGGTTGTCTTCATCAGATCGGACAACCAAGTGGCGATATGGTACATCAACAAGCAGGGAGTCATAAGCTCCTTCCCCCTCTGCCAGGAGGCATTGCAGGTCTGCGATTGGGCTCTCTCCAAGGGGATGTATCTGTGAGCCACATACTTGCTGGGCCACCTAAACACGTTGGCGGACCGCCTCAGCCGGTCCTTTCAGCCCTACGATTGGCCCTTGAACCTGGTGATAGCAGCCAGCCTATGCCGTCGCTGAGGCACGCCGGACATGGACCTGTTAGCCTCCCCCTCACAAGGTTAGCATGTTCTGATCCCAGTGAAGGACCGTCTGGCTTGTAATGCCTTTTCCCTTCACTGGGGACAAGGCCTTCTGTACTTGTACCCCTCAATTCCGCTCCTCTCGAAGACTCTGATGAAGTTGCAAGGGGGGAGAAACGACACCATGATTCTGGTGGCACTCTCCTGGCCAAGGCAGGTGTGGTTTCCCCTGTTCCAGGACCTGTCCATGAGCGCACCAATTTTGCTGGGGATGGCCCCTGACCTATCGCAGAACCAGGGCACCCTGAGCCACCTGAACCTCCGGGCCTCACGCCGTGGATGTTGAATGCATGCTCCTCCAACCCCTGCAGCTCTCGGACGGGGTCTCCAGGGTCGATTGAATCCCAGAAACCTTCCACTCTGAAGTCTTACAGCTTAAAGAGGAAGCATTTCTCTATCTGGACCCCTTTCTCCTGCCTGCTCCCCCGCCTGCTGGATTACCTGTGGCACCTCTCAGAGTCTGGCCTCCAGACCAGCTCTGTCCAAGAACACCTCAGCGCCCATCACCAGGGGGTCGCTGGGATGCCTATTTCAGTCCAGCCACTGGTCAGGCACTTCATGCGGGGCCTAGTCCAGCTGAAGCTCCCGTTTCACCCGCCAGCAACCCTGTGGGATCTCAACGTTGTCCTGGCGAGACTAATGCGGCAACTGTTATAGCCTCTCAAATCCTGTGTCCTGAATTTTCTCACCTGGAAAGTTATGTTCCTGGTGGTGATCACTTCCACTTGCAGGGTGAGTGAATTCCAGGCCCTGGTTATGTATGCTTTCTACACGAAATTCTTTCATGATTGTGTGGTGCTGTGCCCACATCCAAAATTTCTGCTGAATGTGGTGACTGCTTTTTTTTTTTTTTTTTTTTTTTTAAATTTATAATTTTTATTGAATGAAAGATAGTACATATACATAATGTAACGCAATAATAAGTCCAAGATAGAACATGAAGAACAACCACTAGTACACGGAGTAGAGAGGAAATACAGTGCAAAACAACAGAGTCAATGTACTCCCACGTATCAAAAACATAGCAAAGGAACAATCAAAAGTACTATCATAATACCAACCCCATACCCCCTCCCCTCCCCCACCCACCCCAAACCAGGTGTCCGCATAAGATAAAGTACACTGGAAGTCATCAGTCCTGTCTGAAATAAAACCTATCAATGTCCAATCAAGTCCCTGTGTCATGTGTCATCATTCAACCCTCCCGCTACATAGCAATAGTAAGATATGTATATAGGGGAATATGTTTGCACAACAGTTCCTCCCCTACCCCAAGGTGGACAGCCCCTAGACCTGAGTAGTCTGAGCCCGCAGCCAAATCATCAGAGGGCGCCATACCTCTTGAAAGGGTTTCAGCCTATCATGTTTCACCGCAGTCAGGTGAGATAAATGATATTGGCCATGTAGTCTGTGAAGTACTGCCGCTCGCGAAGGCGGATCAGGTAACTTCCATGCTTTAGCCAATTCAGCCTTGGCCGCTATGTATACTTGGCCAAGAAATCTATTAGTACAGGTAGAATAATCCGCAGATGGGACATGCAACAAAACCTGCTGGACACTCGGAGTTTGAAAGCCCTGCACAACGGTGCCTAACCAGTCAAAAAGCTCCTGCCAAAAGGAGGTGACCTTAGGGCATTGCCACCACACATGAATATAAGTGGCATTGAGGCCACATCCCCGCCAGCATAGATTGGAAAGCGTAGGGATCATTCTATGAAGTTTCTCTGGAGTCAAATGCCATCTATACAACACTTTATAACATTGTTCTTGAATAGAGGCAGCCACAGAAACTTTGGAAAACTGAAGGAAAATTAGATCCCAATCCTCATTAGATAGTACTTCCCCCAAATCCCTATGCCATGCCTGAATATGCGTAGCTGAATAGGGAGAGTGATTATTCAAAAGCTTATATATTTTAGAAAGAATGCCCTTAATAGTGCCGGAATATGCACAATATGATTCAAAGAGCGTTTTAGACAAACGTACCTGATTAGCAGAAAGCAACGAGTAGAGGAAGTGTCGCACTTGCGCGTAAGCAAGCACCTGTCCGGAGTCAAGGGGCCCCAGGATAGGTAAAGCCTCAATAACCCGGACAGTACCTTCCAACAGAACTTGCCCAAATGTGGAAAGCCCGTGTCTTGCCCAGCCCGTTAGGCGAGTGTTACCCATGCCCCCTTTAAATAGGGTATTATGAAAGAGGTAAGAAGATTGAAAATAGTCAAAGTTGCCCACTAGCTTAGATTTCCAAGCCTGCCATACCCTAAGAGTGGCATGCAAAGCCGGGGGTACATGGGACAACGGGTGCCAGGTGGCTCTAGGTTGCCAAGCCAAGGCCTGGATCGGCATGGGCCCTATCTGTCTCTGCTCCAATTGAACCCATTGTTTCACATCCACTTTATTATAAAAATCCACCAAGAAGCGGAGCTGTGCCGCTGCATAATACCAGAGGAGGTTCGGAGCCCCCAGTCCCCCTGCACTCTTGGGTAAAAACAAGACTGTACGCGCCACTCGGGGGGGTCTTTTACGCCAAATGTAACCATATATTTTAGTTTGCCACTTTTTCAATAACAGGGAGGGTATAAAAATGGGGATGGTGGAGAAGAAGTACAGGAGGCGTGGAAGAATGACCATTTTGACAATAGCCAGTCTACCCAGCCAGGAGTAGGAATCTCTGTACCACGTCAACATATCTCTGTCAATTTTTTTCCACAAGGAATTATAATTAAGGGAGTGTAATTGTGACGTGCGGGGTCCAATTTGTACACCTAAATATTTGAGTGAAGTGCTAGCCCATCGAAAGGGAAATTTGTGTTTGATGTCCTCTACTTCCTGAGGAGACAGGGTAATATTCAGAAGTTCCGACTTGTCCAAATTGACAGTGAAACCCGTCACCCTATGGAACTGCTCCAAAGCTTCTGAGACTCCCTGTAAAGATGTAGCCGGATTAGTTAAAGTAAAAAGAATGTCATCGGCAAAAAGGGACAGCTTGAAATGTAAGTCGGCTAACTGGACACCCGTAATGGATGCAGTCCTACGGACCGTCATGGCAAAGGGTTCTAAAAAGAGGGCAAAAAGCATAGGTGATAACGGACATCCTTGCCTAGTCCCCCGCTGTATATTAAGCACCGGGCCGTACCCCCCGTTAACCTTAACTCGCGCTTGGGGCGTAGCATAAAGCTTCTGAATCCAGGTTTGAAAAAACTCTCCAAAATTTAAAGAGCCCAACACCCGAAACAGGAAAGGCCAATGAACTAAGTCAAAGGCCTTTTCTGCATCTATAGCTAATAAAACGGCCGATAATTTATGGTGATGGACACAATCTATCAGGTCAACAACCTTCCGAATATTATCACTAGCCATGCGCGAGGGAATAAAGCCCACTTGATCATTGTGCACCAGTGTGGGGATAATGCCCTTTAACCGTTCAGCCAGTATCCTAGCCAAAATCTTCAGGTCAAGGTTGATAAGAGAAATGGGGCGATACGACCCACAATGAATAGGGTCCCGTCCCGGTTTAGCTAGAACGGTGATACCAGCTACATTAGCGTTAGTCGCTAACGAATCGGAGTTTCGCAAGGAATTAAACATCTCAAGGAGGGGTTCCGCCACCACAGAGGAAAGTTTTTTATAATAGCTGCCGGACAAGCCATCCAAACCCGGGGCTTTACCCGGCTTTAAAGCCTTGATCGCCTGATGAACCTCCTCAATCCGGATGGGAGCATCTAAGTATTGCTGTTGTGCGTCTGTGAGACGAGGCAAAGGCAAGTCCCGTAGGTATGCATCTATGTCAGCACTCGTTATAGTCGTATCTGCGCTATATAATCGCCCATAAAAGTCAGTGAAACAGTGTCTGATCCCTTCTGAAGACATAATGAATTGCCCCCCAGTATCCTTGATCTTAGTGATATTATTTTGGAGTAGAACCGCCTTTAAGCGACGAACTAAAAGACGTCCTGCCTTATTTCCTTCCTCATAATACTGTTGCTTCACAATATCCAATTGAAAAGCTAATTTGTCAGCATCAAGGGCCTTAAGGGAATCCCGAATGCCAGTCATTTGCTGAAGAATCCTAGGGCATTGGGTGTGCATGTGTCGCTGGGATAGGCTAGCTAGCTCTGCCAACAGGGCCTGCCGCTGTTTCTCCCTCTCCCTTTTACAAAAGGATGCCCGTGAAATAAGTAGGCCCCGTGCTACAGCTTTGGAACAGTCCCATATCGTAGGTTGAGGGGTACTGTCAGACTGATGGGTTTGAAAAAATGCAGTAAGCTGGTCACTGAGCTGCTTCACAAAGGTGGGCTCTTTAAGAAGACCCTCATTTAAACGCCAGAATTTCTGCCCCGTATCCCTGTTTTGGAGGTGCAACCGAATCCAGACCGGGGCATGGTCAGACCAAACTATAGGCTCAATGCCTGCGTCAATTACCCAGTTTTGTGTCTGTTTATCTACTAGAAAATAATCCAGCCTAGAGTAAAGTTGGTGCGTGGGAGAGAAATAACTATAACATCTAGAGTGGGGATATCGCATGCGCCATGTATCACCCAATTGCCAATGTGATATTAAGGTGGAAAGCTGCTTCCGCACCTTTTTGGGAACTGCGGAAGTCTGAGAGGAGTTGTCGAGAGAAGGGCTATGAGTCACATTAAAATCCCCCCCTAAAATGAGCGCCCCGGTAGCATGAGTAGTCAACACTTCATCAAGGTGAGTAAAGAAGGCGTCCTGACCCGTGTTGGGAGCATAAAGGCTAACCAGTGTAATTACTTGTTGTCCCACCCTAATTTGCAGGAGCACATAGCGCCCCCCAGGATCCCGAATAACCTGCAGAACATCATGAACGAGGTCACGGGAGATTAATATACCCACCCCTGCATATTTAGAGTCTTTTGTACTGGCAGCCAAGTATTGATGGGGATATAAGGAGGACGACAAGACCCGCTCATGCCGTTTCCTTAAATGTGTCTCCTGGATCAATGCGATAGAGACATGATGCGTGTTCAATTCTTGGTACAGTAAAAATCGTTTGCGATAGTGATTAAGGCCTTTTACATTTAGGGACAAAATACACTCCCCAGGACTCACGCCCTTACATGGTGTAGCCATAATGGACATGACAGTGAGACCTCCGCTGCACTACAGGAATCCATGCACACAAGACAGTACAAACTCGTAGACACCCTGGTAAGAACAAACCCCAGACCCCCCCCAAAAACAACACCCAACTCTCCTGAAGGGTGACTAGACTCCTCTCCCGGGAGTCACTCCGCGCCAGCATGAACCGCATGCCCTCGCCCCCCTCCCCGCATATAAGAAAAAAACATAGAAAAAACAATGAACCCCGTACTGCTCCCCCATCTAAGAAAATAACAACAAACAGTCTCACAACAGGATGGGGTCTCATGGAATGGCAGTAAACAGCCCAGATTGCACGCTTGAATTCCCAGCCGCCAATGGGCTAGTAAGCGGACCATGTATAAAGCGTAGTCCAGCGCATCTCCAACGGTTGATAAGAAGCAGATAAATCCAAAGGAGAAAAAAGTCAGCCTTGATCAGAAAGGGCCGCCCTGGAGTCCTCAGAGTGGCGGCGCAAGCGACTGCCCCCTTTACCGGCTCTGCGCCATTTTGGATGGTCATCCATTTTGGAAAGCCGTGTGGATTTCCTCGGTGCCACGATGCTGGGTTGGTAGCCAGCCTTATTAAGTGCCTCGATAGCAGCCGCTTGAGTTTTAACTCGAGAGGTCACCCCGTTGATCACAAATTGTAGCCCAAATGGAAAGGTCCAGCGATACCGGATATTCTCAGCCCTTAAGTAGGCCGTGATTTCCTTCAGCTCAAAGCGCTTACGCAGGGTGGAAGAGGCCAGATCTTGAAAGAGAGAGATGGTATGCCCGTCCCAGGTCCAGGAATTTCTCTTGCTAGCTGCATCCATAATGTTCGATTTTTGCACAAAACTGTGGCAGCAAATAATGATGTCTCTGGGCCTGGCGTCTGACCTTGGGCCCAGGGCCCGGTGCGCCCTCTCAAGGCGTATAGATTCAGTCAGGGAGCTCACGGTTTGATCTCCCGCTCCCTGTTGTTGAGCTAAAATATAGGCGCAGAGATTGGCAGCAGTCTTCATGGCATCACTATAGTCGGGCGTCTCCGGTACCCCCCGAATACGTATGTTGCACCGCCGAGATCGGTTTTCAAGATCCTCTAGTTTTTCTTGTAGATTGCCAATATCCTCTTCCAGAGCACCTTGATGTTTAGCAACTTTATTTAAGGATGTCCCATGGGCGTCGACCCTGGTTTCGAGCTCATCCACTCTAAGTCCCAGGCCTACAAGGTCCTCGCGGATGTCTGCCATAGAGGCCATAAGCTCCTGCTTGTGGGCCTTTAAGTCGGCCCGAAATTCAATGAACCAGCCGCGGATATCATTTTTAAGCTGAGCAGTGGCTTCTGCCCAATCCGGATTTTTCCCCGTCGGGGAATCAGGTACCTGCATCGGCGCCGCGTGCGCAGTGTCCGCGGCCTGCTCCAGCCCTGCCTCGTGATTCTCACCCAGCTCCGGCGGCAGCTTGCTGAACTGAAAGTGCTTGAGGTCGACTGCCTTTTTCTTCGCCGCCATCCCTAAAAGGTGCCTGGGAACTTCAGTTAGCCGATACGCCGGCTTTTGAGAAATGCAGCGCGGTGGACACGGGGTTTCGCTGCTGTTTTTTGCCGCGACGGGAGCGGAGCGAGTTTGTTACGCGGCCATCTTGTTTGCCGGCAGAAGAGCGCCCCCTGGTGACTGCTTTCTACATCAACCAGTCCTTCCCACGGCCTCATTCTCAGCCGGGGGAACGTGCTCTCCAGGCCCTGGACTGCAAGCAGGTGCTCGCTTTCTACTTGGATCGTACAGCGAGCCATAGGCAGTCTACCTAGCTCTTTGTGTCTTTTAACCCCAGTAGGCTGGGACCAACAGTGGGGAAGCAGACCCTATCCAACTGGCTAGCAGATTGCATTGCCTTCTGCTATGAGCAGGCAGGCCTCCGGCAGGGTGAAGGTTCACGCTGCGTGGGCTATAGCGGCATCAGTGGCCCATCTGCGTGCGGTCCCTGTTGCCAAAATCTGCAGGGCTGCTACCTGGAGTTCTCTCCATACATTCACATCCCACTACTGTCTCGACAGGGATAGTCACCAGGACAGTGCTTTTAGTCAGTCTGTCCTGTGCAATCTATTCCAATCTTGAACCCAACTGTTTCTCATTGTGCCCTCGGTGGAGCCAGAGTGTCCCTGTTTCCCACAATGCCACAGTTATGTTGTGCCTGTTGGCACCTTGTTTGGCCACTAGAAACTTTGACAAAAGTTTTCTGTGCCGGGCTCCATGTGACGATGTCACCCACATGTGAGGACTAACATCCTGCTGTCCTAGGAGAACACCTGTTACAGGAAAGCAACTGCGCTATATTAATATATTAAAATTAACAAGGGCATCATAAGCAGCTGAGTCACTCAGCAATTCACCTGGTAAGACAAGCTTCTAAGTAGTTGGTTCCACTGTACACTAGTTCCTTAAGTTCAGGTATGATTCCTTTATGTAAGAACATAAGAAATCGCCATACTGGATAAGACCAAGGATCCATCAAGCCCAGCATTCTGTTTCCAATAGTGGCCAATCCAGGCAAGTAACCAAAGACTAAGTAGATTCCATGCTACTGCTGCCTCGCGTTGGCTCCATAAAACTGTCATTTATTCCATCCAGGAACTTTATCTCTCTAGCATGTCCTGATGTTACGGGGATATGATAGAGGTGTTTAAAATCATGAGAGGTCTAGAACAGGTAGATGTGAATCAGTTATTTACTCTTTCGGATAATAGAAAGACTAGAGGGCACTCCATGAAGTTAGCGTGTGGCACATTTAAAACTAATCGGAGAAAGTTCTTTTTTACTCAACGCACAATTAAACTCTGGAATTTGTTGCCAGAGAATGTGGTTAGTGCAGTTAGTATAGCTGTGTTTAAAAAAGGATTGGATAAGTTCTTGGAGGAGAAGTCCATTACCTGCTATTAATTGAGCTGACTTAGAGAATAGCCACTGCCATTAGCAATGGTAACATGGAATAGACTTAGTTTTTAAGTACTTGCCAGGTTCTTGTGGCCTGGATTGGCCACTGTTGGAAACAGGATGCTGGGCTTGATGGACCCTTGGTCTGATCCAGTATGGCATGTTCTTATGTTCTTAGGAATATTATCATTTAAACAATTATTTCCTACACTCTCTATCATATTTAACTGTTAAGCAGAAATTTTGGGAGATTCAAGTTTAAAGGAACATTATCTTTATAATTATTACAAATGAAGAAATTAAGGAGGACTCAAACATTCTTTCTAGCTCAAGACGTTTAGGCCTCACCACCCCCATTCTTATGGCTATCCAAAAATATCCGTAATTGGTCGGGCTCGAAAAAAATGTAGCGTGCATTATTCCAAATTAAAACACATTTACAGGGGGTATCTTATAGTTATCCTGGCACCCATCATCCTCACTTCCTGGCACATCTCCAGCATCTTTTTTCTCTGGATCTGTGTTGCCTTGGTAATGTCTGGGAACATCCAGATCTTTTGCCTGTAGAACATCTTTTCCCTGTTTCGCCGAAATAATTTTAAAATCATCTCTCTATCTGTGGAAAAGACAAATGAAACTGAGACTGTTCCAAGGGACTCAATTTGCTCCTCTGTTGATGTTTCAAGAAAAGCAGTTAAATTGCCACCAAATTCAAGAGTGGGTTAGCCGCTATCGAATTCGTTATGTAGTACATATTAGTTATCAGGGGAATCACTTCTGATGGCTCTTGCAGAATCTGTTAGGTATTTTTTTGAATTGATCCTTCAGAGGGATCAACTTCACTTGTGGGAAATTCAAAACCCTTAAGTTCAAATATCTTTGAAAGTTCTCCATATTTTCTCTCTCTTTCTGGAAGTTGCCAAATCAGATTTCACAAATCATTTGTACTTCTTGCAGCGTAACCATTTTAGTATCCAATTCATTTATTTTGGCTTCATGCTGAGCTACACAAGATTCTGTCTTTTTAAAACTCTCCTGGTTATTCGTTAACACTGCAATCGGTTTTTCACGAATTACCAGGACACTCCATACAGTCTCTAAAGTTATTTCCCGTGGTTTAACCAATTTTTGAATGGGGTTTGTGCCTACCTTATCTCCTTGACAAACCTCTGAAACCCTTACGATTTTGTTGGTCGAGTCCTTCCCCCGTTAAGTTGGAAAAGATAGCACTCGGTTCCTCGTCGGCCCGTCCTTCCATTATGGCCTTCAATTCCTGCTGTTCTTTCACTACTGGAGTACTATCCACAATTGCACACGCTGCAAACAAACCGCTTCCCGCCTTTGTTGCCACACCTTTCTTCACTGCCTGCAGGCAGATAGGCCAGCCCGGTTCCTGGTTGTTGCTCCAGGTCGGGGGAGAAGGCGTCTCGGGCGCTCCGGGACTCAGCGATGTTTGTATATCCTGGGATAACTCGGTGTGTTCCTCGCCCGGCATCCCCGCGGACCTCTCTCCCGGAGTAGAAACTGTAGTGGGCGCAAAAAAGCCCACTATCGTGGGTTGGGAAGGCGTCATCATGGCAGGTACGGAGGAATCCTGTCAGATCCTGCCTTTCCTCTTAGTATGAGGCATGAATAAATGCGGTATGAGGTCAAGCAAGCGGAGCCAACTTTGCTGCGACCTCTCCTTAGAACACAATCTTGGATCTCCAGCAGTCTTGTTTGCTTTATTGACTGTTGCAGCACTCTGAGCCGACAATTTCAAAGTATTATCCACTATGATGCCTAGATCTTTTTCCTGGATGGTAGCTCCTAATATAGAAACTAACATTGTGTAACTAGAGTAAGAGTTATTTCTCCCCATATGCAATACCTTGCCCTTGTCCACATTAAATTTCATCTGCAATTTGGATGCCCAATCTTCCAGTCTCGCATGGTCCTCCTGCAATGTATCACAATCTGCTTGTGATTTAACAAAATCATGAAAGGTCTTTAATGGGTAAATGTGAATCGGTTATTTACGCTTTCAGATAATAGAAAGAATAGGAGGCACTCCATGAAGTTAGCAAGTAGCATATTTAAAACAAATTGAAGAAAATTCTCACTCAACGCACAATTAAGCTCTGGAATTCATTGCTAGAGGATGTGGTTAAGGCAGTTGGTGTAGATGGGTTTAAAAAAAGGTTTGCAAAAGTTCCTGGAGAAGTTTATAAACTTCTATTAATGAATAAGGAGTAGCCACTGCTTTTTCCAGCATTAATACCTTGGGATAGGAAAATTGTTTTTTTCCTGCTAATTTTTGTTCCTGGAATATCACAGATCAGTCCAGACAAGCGGGTTGATCTGGATAAGGATCCTGTGGGCACAGTGGCGGATACCATGTTAAGGATGTCCCGGCTGCTGAAGGGGATGATCCTAGGGTGGTGAGATTGTTCCATACAGAGGAACTGTGACCACTAATTCCCCAGGTGTTGGAAGAGTTGGGGCTTAGGGTCACACAGGAAGATTCTGACAATGAGGAAGTTAACTCTGTCTTGGATGGACTACCGAGGCCGCCTAAGGGTTTTCCTTTACTAAAGAAAGTGAAAAAGTTGGTCGATCAGGAGTGGGAATCTCCCGAGGCGGGTCTTAAAGTCGCCAGAGCAGACCTCAGAGTTTTGGAAACTTCCGAAGATAGATGCGGCAGAGACCAAGACAACGACCATCCCAGTGGCAGGTTCGGCCGCTCTGAAGGATATCCAGGACCGGAAGCTGGAGATTCTGTTGAAGAGAATGTTTGAGGTCTCAACCTTAAGTTTTTGTGCAGTGATCTGTGGGCGCTTGATGCAGAGAGCCTGCTTGTGCTGGGTGCAGAAGGCACAGGTGTTGGGGGCGGCGAATGAGCCTATGTAGGCTGCCTGCTTGGAGATGGGAGTGGCCTATGTGATGGATGCCCTATACATGGTCCGAACTTCTGCCAGAAATATGGTTTCCACTCTGGCAGCACTTGACTGGACTGATCTGGGATATGAACAGGAACTATTTAATGTTTGGGTACTTGCCAGGTACTTGAATTGGCCACTGTTGGAAACAGGATACTGGGCTCAATGGACCCTTAGTCTGTCCCATTATGCCATATCTTATGTTCTTATGACATGGACTTAACAGCCATAGCGTTCTGTGAGCATGCACAATGCTCGTTCACTTACCTGTAAGCACAGAAATGCAGGCAACCATTGAATTTAATTATTTGCCTAGCACAATATTCACATTATTAATGCAGGGGTGGCCATCTCTGGTTCATGAAGGTTTCAAAATATTCTGGTTTTGAGGATATCCATAATGAATGTGCATGAGTTAGCTTTGCATGCAAATTTGTCATGCATATTCATTAGGCATAACCTGAAACCTTGACTGATAAGGATCAGAGTTGGACACCCCTGGTATAGCACCTTCAGACTGAGAGGTAGGCAACTCTGGTCCTTGAGTGCTATAAGCTGGTCAGATTTTTCAAGATATCCGCATTGAATAAGCATCAGATGTATCTGTGTGCACTGCCTCTACTGCATACAAATGCATCTCATGTATAGTCAATGTGGAGATCCTGAAAACCTGGCCAACTTGTTGCATTCAAGGACTGGAGTTGCCTATCCCTAGATCTTTGTTTCCCACCCTCTCCTGGAGGCACACTTGACCAGTTGGGCTTTCAGGATATCTAATGAATATGCATGAGATAGATGTCCATACATTGGTGACCCTGCGTCTGTACATCTCATTCTTATTCATCTTGGGCATCCTAAAAATCAACTGGATAGGTATACCTCTAGGAGAGGGTTGAGAAAGCTTGCCTTAGGTTCTCTTGTAGCCCCCTAATCTCTTGGAGCTGATCATGACTTGCAGGTTCCAATGTGCCGCCTGTTAACACCAAGAAAGCAGTGTGTCACAGGTGCTTTCCTGTGCAGCAGCACTGTGCTGACATTAACTGATAAACGCACCATCTGTAAAAGAAAAAGCACATTTATAAAATGTAAATATTCCGGCTGTTTTTAAACTCTTGCAGTTCATTTCATTTTTTCATTTAATAAAATGTATTGATCGCCTAACACTGTTAGGCCTAGGCGATATACAAAATATACACACATAATAAAAACAAAGCCAACAAAATACATAGACATACAAAATGGTTTCACAGAAACTAAATGACAAAATGATATTTAAATCATCAAAACTTATTGTCTAAAAAAGAGATCACATAAAATCTCGTCTGATGTTTATTACCAAACACATTGACTTATTCGAATAATTCAATTAACAGTTGTACGCACGATTAAGCAAAAATTCCTTGAAGGATATTTTGAATTTCTTAACATCTTCAATAGATCGAAGGTCAAACGGAATCATGTTCCAATGATTAGGTGCCGCTATGGAGAAAATATTGAAACACAAGACAGTTTATGAAATGTGCTTGCCTTTGTGGTACTACTTCAGCTTCTTTTTAAATAAATGGAGTAGTTGTTAAGGTAAGGACAGGTGTTTGGATTGGATGCAGTCATTCCCAGGCCTAGAAGAGAAAGACAGCTGCTTAGGGAATTACTCCTGTTTTATGTAGACTTCAGTGGTTGCCTGTGATTGAGCGTATATTCTTTAAGATAGGAATGATAGTTTTTAAGCTCCGCGTTTTGCCCTCTGATTTTTGGTTCAGTGCATTACTTCAGATCCATAAGCCAGCCAGAACACTTAGGTCTTCACAATTAAACTTACTTGAGGTTCCTTCTGTGAGATTAGCCCATTTATACAGTACTAGGGAAACATCTTTTCTTGATCATCCGGTAAGCTGAAACAGTGCAGTGTTTGGTGTGGGAGGAGTCTCTGGTTCAGTGGGAAGGGCTCACATTGTGACATCAGCAAGGTGTAAACAGCATTCAGGAACAGAGAGTTGGCAAGCAGTGTATGCAGTGGGCTACATATGCAGAATGTAAACAGAGAAAGAATTTGATACATTTTCTGAATCCAATTGGTCTCATTTTGGTTTCATATTTTACATTGGTTTATTGTCTTGCCAAAATAAGGTTTTACAATGAATGAAATGCGCCTAAGAAAAGGACACTTTTGATAGAAATGAAGAACGTCTCATGCAGGGAAGCCATTAGGGGTCTTAGTAATCACTAAGACCCCCTAATCAGGCCTCTGCTGCTGCTAGCATTATCATGATCTTTCTGGATTTTTACATGATCATAAGTGGAGAATGGGCCTCAGAGGGAACATGTACCTAGTCTGCTCATTTCAGTGACAGACCTTCAGCTGGGGGGCTGTGCGCCACAGCTCCTTCCAGAACCCTATAATCATGAGTCCCAAATCTCACCACCAGGTGCTGCCCTTGAGTGATGACCATTATTCCTGCCTATCTACAGGCTGTAGATGCTGCCTATGCAGCAACCCTAGTCCCAAGTGACCTGAGGAGCAAAGGACTCTGACTTGCGATCAAACTAATGACCTGCTCCTGGACTTGCCCAGAACTTGGGTTTTTAAAAAGATCTTGTCAAATTAACAATCCTAGAGTACAGGGTGGAGTTCCAGTTGCTGCATCTTAAAAAAAAAAAAGATATAGTTGCATTGGAAAAGGTACAGAGAAGAGCAACCAAAATGATAAAGGGGATGGAACAGCTCCCCTATGAAGAAAGACTAAAGAGGTTAGGTCTGTTCAGTTTGGAAAACAAATGGCTGAGGTGTGGCATAAAGATAATAGAGGTCTATAAAATTGTGAGTAGAATAGAACGGATAATGTTAATCACTTATTTACTCTTTCAAAAAATATAAAGACTAGGGGGCACTCTATGAAGTTAGCAAGTAGCACATCCAAAACAAATTGGAGAAAATTATTTTTCACGCAACACATAATTAAGCTTTGGAATTAATTACTGGAGAAAGTGATTAAGGCATTTAGAATAGCTGAGTTTAAAAAAAAATTTGGACAAGTTCCTGGAAAAGTCAATAAACTGTTATTAACCAAGTAGACTTAAGAAATAGCCATTACATATCACTATGCAATAGCAGCATGGGATTTATTTACTGTTTGGGATACTGCCAAGTTCTTATGACTTGGAATGGCAACTGTTGGAAACCAGATACTGAGCTTAATGGACCCTTAGTCTGATCCAGTATGGCAAGTTCTTAGGTTCCTCATATTAAAAGCCATGGTAGTCTACATCTCCAGTATATCCACTTTCTCTATGCTGTACAGGAAAAATAAGATATTGAAAGTGGTTTTATGAATTACATAATTTCTCTAATGTGATTAAACAGAATTGTTTACCTGTAACATGTAAACAACTCTCCAAGGACAGTAGGATGTTAGTCCTTACATATGGGTGACATTATCAAATGGAGCCCTGACACGGAAAACTTGTGTCAAAGTTTCTAGAACTTTGATTTGGCCACATTGAGAATACCCAGCATACCCTACACCACGCATCCACACAGGCTCTCTCTTCAATCTTATAACATTGAATTAGACATAAACCAAAAAATAGAAACCTAACTCAGCAGGGAGGCAAGCAGGTTTTTGAGAACTAACATCCTACTATCCTTGGAGAACACCTGTTAGAGGTAAGCAACTCTGCTTTCTCTAAGGACAAGCAAAATGCTAGTCCTCACACATGGGTGATTCACTAGCTATAGGCTGTCTCCCAACGAAAAAAGGGGCCCAACACCACCCAACCAGGGGCCAATGGGCACAACAACACTTGTGTTGTTGGAACCCAAACAATGGGTCCTAGGCGGGAGAGAGTTGAGTTCTACACCTCAAACAAGTTTCAAAAGACAGATTGGCCAAACCTACTATCGCGTCAGCCATCCCTATCCAAGCATTAGTGAGATATGAATGTGTAGAGAGAACTCCACATCGCAGCCTTGCCGATCTTCTCCATGGGGACTGCTTGCAAGCAGGCCACCAACGCTGCCATGGCTCAGACAGAATGAGCCTTGAAATGGCCCCAAAAATGCAGTCCTGCCTGGGCATAACAGAAGGAGATGCAATTTGAATGTGTCTGTTTGGTAACGGCAATACCCAACCCATTTCTACCTAAAGAAACACAAAGTTGGGTGAACTGTCTATGGGTCTCTGTCCACTCCACACAGAAGGCTAAGGTTCTCTTGCAGTCCAAACCGTGCAGGGCTTGTTCATCTTGATGCAAATGGGGCCTGGGAAAGAATGTTGCCAGGTTCTTATGGCCTGGATTGGCCACCGTTGGAAACAGGATGCTGGGCTTGATGGACCCTTGGTCTGACCCAGTATGGCATGTTCTTATGATGGACTGATTAAGATGAAAGTCCATCACTGCCTTAGGAAGGAATTTAGGATGGTCCTGCACACATACCCTGCCATGGAAAAAAATTAGTATAAGGTGGGTAAAGTCTAAGGCCTGGAGCTCACTGACCCTGTGCGCTGAAGTGACTACCACCAAAAGTTAACCTTCCAGGTCAGGCACTTCAGGTCACAGGAGCGCAGAGGCTCAAAAGTAGCTTTCATCAGCTGAGCTAATACCACACTGAGGTCCCAAGACACAGCGGGAGGCCTTAGGGGATGTTTCATTTGAAGCAGGCCCCGCATGAAGTGTACAACTATGAACTGAGCAGAGATGGGCGGACCATCTACACCATGGTGGTACACGCCAATTGCATTCAGATGAACCCTAATGGAATTGGTCTTCAAGCCAGTTTCTGACAGGTCTAGGAGGTAATCAAGCAGTTTTTGTGTGGGGCAGGAGAACAGATCTAGAGCCTTTTGCTCACACATGGAAAACCTTCTCCACTTCAAGTCTACAGAACTTTCTAATGGAAGGTTTAATACTGTGAGAAAGGGCCCAAAGCCAGATATGGATCGCCTCCTGAAACAGGAGGTACGAGCTTGTACCTCACTTGGCGGCAGTTTGAATCAGGACAACTTTGTTGGACAGCCGATCTCTGAAAGCCCATAGCATGTACCTGTTCACCCGGAGCTCCAGGAAGTTGATTTAGCAAGGGAAGTCATGGGCAGACCACATACCCAGAGTACTGAGCCCATCTAAATGAGCTCCCCAACCCAGGGTGGATGCATCCGTGGTTAGGACAATTTGGATAGGAGGATTTTGAAAGGAAATCCCCTGTTCCAGATTTGAAATTACCTGCCTCCAGGACGAGTCCCAGAGAGGCTGAGTGACTCGGATGCTCTGCATGGCTTGGGCTGTTCTCATGTACAAATGTGCCAAGGGAGTGACATGAACTGCCGCAGCCACATAACCCAACAACCTCGACATGTACCAAGCTGACACCTGCTGGCTCTTCTGTGATGGTCACCAGGTTGATGACCCTTTGTTAAAGCAGGAAGGCCTTGGCCCGAGTAGTGTCTAGCAGGGCTCCTATGAAGTCCAATTGTGATACAGGCTAAGATGGGACTGAGTAATTGATGACAAATCCTAGTGACTCCAGCACTTGGATGGTCAAGCACATGGACCTGATGACCCCTACCTGAGGTGCTCTTGACCAGCCAATTATCCAGATAAGGGAAGACATGCACTACCATCCTGCGCAGGTGCCCCGCCACCACCACAGCCAGTCATTTTGTAAAGACATGTGAGGCTGACGTGAGCCCATGTTTTCCCACCACGAATTGGAGATACTTCCGGTGACTGGGGAACATCTTGATATGGGTGTGCTCATCCTAAAGATTGAGGGAGCATAGCCAGACCTCTTTTTGAAGTAAGGGGATCAAGATATCCAAGGAAACCATTCTGAGCTTTTCTTTTTGGAGAAATCTGTTCAAGGCCCTCAGGTCTAGGATGGGACAGAGTCCTTCTGTATTCTTTGGAATAAAGCTCCAGGGAGGAAGACTCAGAACCAATGTCAGGAAGTATTTCTTCACGGAGATGGTGGAGGTTGCCTGGAATGCTCTTCCGGAGGAAGTGGTGAAGACTAAAACTGTGAAAGATTTCAAAGCGGCATGGGATAAACACTGTGGATCCATAAAGGCTAGAGGATGGGAATGAAGAGTAGAGCCATGGGGGTGGCTTGCTGGAATGTTAAACTACTACCTGGTGATTACTACCCTTACTCAAAAAATCCCCTGCACAGTTAATGCAACCCCAACATTGCTCTCTGCTTCAACTGCAAAGGGAAATGTGGAAAAGAGGATTTGCATTCAGATAACCAAAAAGGACTGAACTTCACAATCTGGGTAAACAAATAAGCATGGGGGTAGCTTGCTTATTACGGCGGTTACTACCCTAAACCAATTAAGCCTGATACATCACTTTGAAAGCATATACAGCGTTGCTATCTGCTTCAACGGTAGGGGGAATTGAGGAAAACAGGATTTACATTCAGACATCATCCAACAAGGCATCGATCTGTGCAATCTGGGTAAACAAGCATCGGGGTAACTTGCTTGATGCGGTGGTTACAACCCTTAACCATAAGCCTTATGCTCACCTTTGATGCAACTCCAACATTACTCTCTGCATCAATGACAGGGGATGGCAGGAAATTTGAATCAAACAGTTACCAACATGAGCCCTGAAGTTGGTGGTTGGTGAAACAGATAAGTATGGGAAAATAAGTGTGGAAGCTTGCTGGGCAGACTAGATGGGGCGATTGGTCTCTCTCTGCTGTCATTTCTATGTTTCTATATAAGAAGTACCTTGAGTAAAATCCCCATCTTTTTTGCCCTGGTGGAACAGGCTCGACCACTCTGATCATTAAGAGGGAAGAAAGATCCACAAGCAGTACCTCCTAATGTGGTACCAGACCACAAAATAGGCTTGGAGGGCAATTTGGTGAGGTATTCAAAAGGTTTAATTGGTAACCCTGATGGACGATGGAAAGAACTCACTGATCTGAGGCAACACTGGGCTACTGGTTCGGAAAGAACAGTAGCTTTCCCTCAACTGGCAGATGCATCACCGCAATTACAGGGGACCGATCTGTGCTCCCTAAAATCCAGTCAAAACCCCATCCTGGGAGTTGACTGAGGTGCCGGCTGGGCTTTAGAGCTCTTTACTGCCTAAGATGGCCCCGAAAATTCTGTTGTGGACAGGAGCGAGAGGGCGTAGGATAGTACTTCCTTTGGCTTCTTCTGCCCTGATCTCACAGATCTCCGAGATGAGGAGGATGGGTCCAGAATGCTGGCGGAGAGTTGTTGGAGGGTCTCATAGTGGTCCCAGAGCTGGGCCACTGCATCCTTCACCTTATCTCCGAAGAGATTCTCTCCAGTGCACAGCATGCCAGTAAGTCTTTCCTGTACCTCCAGTCGGAAGTCTGAGATCTACAACCATGCCATTCTGTGAGTGCCAATTCCCGTTGCAGAGACCTCAATGCCGTTTCGAAAACATCGTAGGTTTCTTGGGCCTTCTATACCAGCGACATGAGGGTGTCCTACTGCTGTTGAGACAGTTGCTCGGCCACCTCCTTCACCTGCTTCCAGATGTCCTGCAATACCATCAATGAGCATAGCTCCCTGAAAAACCTTCCTCCCAAGAGTGTCCATCGCTCTATGATCCTTCCCTGGGGGGCCGAGGAATGGGACCGAGAATGCTTGGCTTTCTTGAGAGCGGATTCAACCACCAACGATTGGTGGGGCAGCTGACACTTATTGAAGCCAGCAGCCTTCTGGATGAGATAAACTGCGTCCACCTTCTTGTTCCCGGGAGCACTATGAGGGGGGTGTTCCCAGATCCTCAACAGTAACTGGAACCGCCACAACCTCCTTTGGAGGGCTCCATAAACTGGAGGATCTCCAGCATTTTGTGCTGGGCATCCTCTTCAGTTAACAACTGAAAGGGGATGGCCTCCACCATCAACTGTACAAACTCTGCAAAGGTAAAGTCCTCAGGTGGGGACTTCCTTTCCTCCTCTGAAGGAGAAAGATCTAAAGGCAGACCATTAGAGGCATCAACAGAGACCTCAGTTGACTCATCCTCCCAGGGGTCATAAGGCTTCTCATCCTCCGTGTCATTGACCAGGGATGGAGCCCTGGGTGTTTGGCTGATGTCCAGCAGTGCAGGCACTGATGACATTGAACAGGGGGCCACAGGCTTTGGTGGTTGGGACAGCCTCAGGGGTTTCCTCCTCAGATGAACCAGCCATGACCACTGTATCGACTCGGGGAGGCTACGACACTCTGCATCACCCGCTTAACAGCCAGCTGCACCTGCCTCTCAAGCTCCTCCTTGAACATTACCAATGCCAAAACTGACTCGGAGGGAGGAGGCATGACCAGATCTTCTTCGGAACTGTGAAGAGGATCAGTGGCTGGCACCGAAACTGATGCAGTCCGAGGCACATCTCCAGCAATGTTGGAGGACTGGCTATCCTTGCTGTGGGGTCGCTTTGAGAGCATCACAGCATGAGCCAGTGATTCCCCATGCAATGAGGGGACCAGTGCCAATGCTTCTTGGCTTCCCTTGTTGTTCAGCACGGTCCTTCCCTGGTGCCAAGGCCAATGAAGAACTCAACGTCCTCAGCCTGGAGGAGCTGGACAATGGTGGGTCTCCAGCAATCCTATCAGTAGACAGCATTGATGGCCCTGCTGATGTCAATGGCTCGGTGTCCATCGGTACGGCTCCATTGTCCCTCTATGTCAATGCCTCCGATGCCGATGGCTTGCACTTCTCTGACTCAAAGAGGCACTCCATCTTGTTGAGTCGAATTTGAAGTCTCTTAGGGGTCAACTGTGCGCATCTGTGCCAATCCTGGATGTCATGCGATGTTCCCAGGCAGAGAACATTTCATCATGGGGGTCAGCAATGGACATGGTCCTTGGGCACCACTTAAATCCGGATGAGGCCATGACAGGACAAAAGAAAAGGGATGCTAAATCAACTCTATGGTGACAGCCATTGATGACCAACAAGCACCAACCGCACCCCCACCCTGGGGAATTTACATAAAAGTAAACTTACAAGCAAAACGTTGAAAACTCCAACTAAAATGCTAAAGGGAGAACAAAGAGTATTGATCGCTGGTTACAGCAGCACAAAAAAACATGAAAAAACCTATGAGAGAAAGTTTTCCAAAATAGCCAAAAAATAGGCCAAAAGCTCAAGGCTCACTGACTGCGATGCTGCAGCTTCATGAAAAAAAAAACCAGAATAAAGAAAGACCCCACGTGGACGAGTGGTATAGGGAGTGCTGGCCATGTTCAACGTGGCCAAGTCAAAGTTCTAGAAACTTTGATATAAGTTTTTCGTATCAGGGCTCCATCTCATGTCACCAATTTGCAAGGACTACCATCCTGTGTGTCCTCAGAGAACCACTTTCACGTGGGCTTAGGACAATGAATCTGAAACCAATTCTTCAGGGCCACCTGGCCAGTTGTTTTCAGGATGTCCACAATGAATATGCATGAGATATATTTGTAAGCACCACCTCTAGTGTATGCAAATATATTTATTTATTTTATTTATTTAAAGATTTTTATATACCGCGGTTCGTTAGCAAACATCACCTCAGTTTACAGAGAACATTAAATTAGCAACAGGCTTTACAATAAAATTAAATTATAGCAAAATAAGATTATGAACATTAATAATGTAACTAAAAAACATTAGATTAATACACGACATGCATATCTCATGCATATTCATTGAGAGGTCTAGAACGGGTAGATGTGAATCAGTTATTTACTCTTTCGGATAGTAGAAAGACTAGGGGGCACTCCATGAAGTTAGCATGGGGCACATTTAAAACTAATCTGAGAAAGTTCTTTTTCACTCAACGCACAATTAAACTCTGGAATTTGTTGCCAGAGGATGTGGTTAGTGCAGTTAGTATAGCTATGTTTAAAAAAGGATTGGATAAGTTCTTGGAGGAGAAGTCCATTACCTGCTATTAAGTTCACTTACAGAATAGCCACTGCCATTAGCAATGGTAACATGGAATAGACTTGGTGTTTGGGTACTTGCCAGGTTCTTATGACCTGGATTGGCCACTGTTGGAAACAGGATGCTGGGCTTGATGGACCCTTGGTCTGACCCAGTATGGCATGTTCTTATGTTCTTATATCCTGCAGCCCAGTCTGACTGAATTAGTCCCTGAAGGCTAGTTTGAAAACCATGGGCTTTATGCTTTCCACATCCCAGGAGTTATGTTTGACAACACTGGTATACAAATTTTTAGCTATCATCTGCTTCAGCAATAAAATATGCCATTCATTGTGCTGAATTCAAATTTGACAATTAAACCAGATGATTGGCTACTGTCTCCATGATATTTGAATGTCGGTATATAAAAATAATAAATAAATAAATAAATATTTAAGTTTTTATATTTTGTCTGTCTATTGCACAGATAGTGGAGTTTTAATCATAAATTATAAAACTTAGGTCTTTTTGTGTATTTATGGTTGCATATTTCACCTGTCCTGTTTATGTAACACTTTAAAAATTAAATCAGCAAAAGGAGATTCCACTGCTGTAATCTGGAGCCCAACAGCTTTGCCTTACTCCTGGGTAGTTCCAAATCCCTGACAAGGTCATTCAGTTCACTTTGTGTTATGAGGTGTGGTTCAGAGAAGGATGGAAGAAAATTCGAGTCATGTGACCTTGCTGGTTCAGGACCACAAGTTCCATCCTCTTCCTTGGCTGACTCCAATGAGAAAGATTCTGGTGCAACAGGAACCGGCAGTCCTTCTCCATGGGGTACTGGGCGTATAGCAGATGGAATGTTTGGATACTGCACAGTCCACTTTTTCTTCTTTGACAAACCTTTCCTGACTGGAGGCACCATGCAGAAGTAACAATTGTTGATATGATTTGTTGGCTCTCTCCAAATCATTGGCACTGCAAAAGGCATAGATTTCCTTTTCCTGTTCAACCACTGGTGAAGATTTGTTGCACAAGTGTTGCAGCATGTGTGTGGTGCCCAGCTCTTGTCCTGATCTCCAATTTTGCAGCCAAAATATAGATGGTAGGCTTTCTTAACCACGGCAGTTATATTGCGCTTTTGTGATGCAAAAGTCACTTCACCACAAACATAGCAGAAGTTATCTGCATTATTCACACATGTACAAGCCATCTCGGATCCTGTTCAGACAGAAATCAAAATCAAACACTGACAAATGACACTGTATGATTTCTAGCACTGATCTAGGGCAATTTATTCAGCAGAGTGATGTAAATGAGTTAGGATTGCATCATCTGTGGCTTCTAGAAATAACAATGCAATTTATTTCATGTATGACGCTATACGAGCTTCAGATTGCACCATTCATGGTTATGCCCAAAACACAAGTACTGTACAAAACCGGTCATAGATTTATTCATAGATTCAGTCAAAGATGTATACTAGTCATATCTGGTTTAAATTTCAGATCCTTTCCCTTCTTAACTCACTTGTCCTCCGCAATTCCCAAGTCAAAGGTCGTATATACTGACCCAGTAGCATATCTTGAAAACAAGACAATCAACAATTTTAAGCATCATTTTTGATCTCCGTGACCAGCATTTAGTAAACTTTGACTACACTCATTTCAGAAGCATTTTGGATGTAGACCAGGGTAGTCCTAACCACTGCCATGATGCGAGTGTGGCATGTATACTGTGACTCTTGGCTGCTGTTAATGGATATGGTGGCAAAGTTTTTTGAACCCTGCCATGTGGCGCATATATTAAAGCAGCGTGGGTTGAATAACCACCATGTCTAGACAGGAAGCCTGATAAAAGATTAAACTGGGTAACTAATTTCAAATTTCTCATCAATTCTTGAGCTGCATATTCTCAGACTTCTGTCTCTTGGATTTGATGGGTGATAATGGTTACTCCTTCCATGATGCTATTCCCTCATTCTCAGCTCAACTAAAGAATCCATTGTTCCACCCAGGCTATGAACCTCTGGATCATACTCGGGGCTGACCTTAGCAGGTGTGGGCCCAGGAAAAATCAACTTCAGTGGGTCCTGAAACACTGAAATTTTTAGAGTGCTGGGGATAAGAATACTATGGCAGTGCGGGTACGAGGCAGTTGCCTCTATTCACGCTCCCTAAGGACATCCCTGATCAGACTGGTGGTGGGGAGTCTATAATTAATGCTAGGTAAGGTTTGCTATGATGTACAGCATGGCTGTGAAAAGCAGAGTTGCTTACCTATAATAGATGTTCTCCGAGGACTGCAGGATGTTAGTTTTCAAACATGAGTGACATCATCAGATGGAGCCCCGATGCAGAAAACTTAAGTCAGAGTTTCCATAACTTTGACTAGACACACTGAGCATGCCCCATAACACATGTCCATGCAGGGTCCCTCTTCAGTCTCGTAACATCTCTCCTCTAATTCCGCCTTATATTATTTTTCTCCCCTTTTTCCCTTGAACCTTTACTTCCTTTTTACCTAACCAGCTCACCTTTGAATAAATTGCTCTAACACACCACTACAATGTTACTCTTAAATGAATTACCCTATTAACCAACATCTCCTGTTAAATATCAGCAAGACAGATTTGTAAGTCGTTCTCTTTAAATGTTCTACTCTGCTTTTGCCGAGATGTTAATTATTATTTACATTTTTGTGCATTATGAACACGTTTTATGTATGAAGTTGTTTCACTGTAAACCGGAGTGAAGGCATTCTGCTATACATCGGTATAAAAAAGAATCTAAATAAACAAACAAACAAACATAAAATTACAATTAAAAATAAAAAAATAGGAGAAACCCAACTCTGCAGGGTGGCGGGCAGGTTACATCAGGACTAATATCCTGCTGTCCTCAGAGAACACCTGTTACATGTAAGCAACTCTGCTTTCTCTGAGGACAAGCAGGATGGACGTCTTCACACAAGGGTGAATCCCTAACTACAGGCTTCTCCCCAACACAAAAAGGGGACCAACAGACACCTAACCAAGTGTCAATATGCACAACACCAGTACAGTGAGAGGGAGATAGCCTGAACCAAAACAGGCAGGAGAGTTGGGTTTCCTCACTTCAAACAGGTTTCAAAAGTCAGACTGGCCAAACATACTGTCACGTTGGCCATCCCTATCCAGACAGTAATGAAATGTGAATGTGTAGAGAGAACATCATCCTCCTCTGTCAAAAGTTGAAATGAGATGGGCTCCGCCATCACCCTCACAAACCTTGCAAAGGTCAAGCCCTCAGGAGGGGACTTCCTTCACTCATCTGAAGAAGGGTCTGATGGGAGATCAGAGAAGGACTACATCAGATCATCCCACAGGGGTCAAGGTGACCCTCATCCTCACTGTATGTCACAGGGGATGGGGCCCTAGGTGTTAAGCCTTTGTCCAAAGGTGCAAGCACCGGTAGAACTGGACTGGGATCTACAGGCCTCGGCATTTCTGCCAGCCTCGTTGAAGCTTCCTCTTTGGAAGAACAGGCAACAAACACTGTATCGGTAGGGGGAGACCTCAGTTCACCGCCAGGCGCTGGTGCCATCCCAGGAACCGGCATTAGCTGGGTCAGAAATGCACCAATGAGCATGTTGAGCTTCTCCAGTAGCAGTAGGATAACTGGCAGCACCAGCTCCGGTGCCGTTGGTGCCACACGTCCAATACCCTGCAGTGCCTGATCCACTGCCAGCTGGACTAGATGCTCCAGCTCCTGCTCAAATGTTGCCGATGTCAACACCGACTGGGAAGGAAGGGTGGCCAGATCTTCCTTGGACCAGTGAGGTGGATGGGTGACTGGCACCAGGACCAGTGGAGACTGTCACTGACTCCCGGCACCGATAGAGGAAGGACCTTCTTCGCTGCAGGGTCGCTTCAGGGGCATCGCGGAAAAAGCTGGCGCATCACCAGCACTTTGAATCGACAGGAACCATTGCCGATGCTTCTTAGGCTTCCCTTGATGCTCAACCCGGTCTTTCCCCAGTGCCGAAGCGAAAGACCATGAACCCAGCATCCTCAGCCCAGAGGAGATTGACAACGGTTGGTCTCCGGCATTCCTATCCTCCAAAGGCACTGATGGTCCCGCTGATGTCGATAGTGCGGTGTCCATTGGTGCGGTTCCAAGGTCCATCGATACCAATGCCACCGATGCCTCAGACTTCCTCGACCCGAAGAGCTGATCCATTTTGTTGAGTTGAAGCAGACGTCCCTTTGAGGTCATTTGGGCGCATAAGCTGCAACCTTAGATGTCATGCAATGCCTCTAGGCAGAGGATACATATCCTCATGAGGATCAGTAATAGACATGGTCCTTGGGCACTGGCAAAATCCGGACGTGGCCATGAAAGGACGAAACAAAAGAGTCGCAAATTTGAAGGCGATGGCGGCGGGCATTGCCGCACAGGGGGAAATTCACCGTGAAAAAAACCCAAACTTACGTGAAACGCCGAAAACCCTGATTAGAGGCACTATGGGACCCGGCGATGGAATTAGAAGAAAAAACCATGAATACATGCAAAAAGAGAAAGTTTTCCACAAAGCTAAAAACAGCCAAAGTGAGTTCAATCACACCATGAGGCTTACAGCTCTGTGGAAAAGAAGAGACTGAAGAGGCACCCGACGTGGACACGTAGTATAGGCCATGCTGGGAATATTCAGTGTGCCTAGTCAAAGTTCTAGAAACTTTGACATAAGTTTTCCACATCAGAGTTCCATCTGATGATGTCACCCATGTGTGAGGACCATCATCCTGCTTGTCCTCAGAGAATACTGTTTGTCTTTTCCTGAGGATCAAACCATAAAGGCTAAGACATCAGATCTGGAGGCACAGCTTCCAAAATGAAAGAGCTGCTCTGCTGCCAGAAATTTCACCTGGTGGCTTAACCTTTGGATGAGTTCCTCATTGAATGGAAAGGGTGAAGCTGCTATGCCTCAAAGAGATAGCGGGTAGTTCAGAGGGGCAGATTCTTTCAACCAGAGGGATTCTTTCAAAACCAAACCAGGGAGTATCCAACTCCCTCATGTGTTTTTTGTGCAGCACGTTTCAACAACTCCCAAAAGCACATCTGGTAGAACTGAGCCAAAAGTCTCTCAACATAAATTTTCCCTTTTTTCCAAATTAAATAGTAGAGCACATCTTAGACCAGAGGTGAATAAACTGAGCTGCAGTCCCCTTTATTTAATTTTACATTTTCTTGTATACCACTAATTCCCAGAAAACAGTCTAATGTGATTTGACCACGTTGGACTGTTCCATTCATGCAACTGACTGGGACACCATAAGTTTGGTTATATTTCTAATATATATATATATATATATATCCTGGATTCCTAGTCTAGCGTAAGCCTCTCGTCGACCAATCAGCTCTTAAACCAATTGCCAAGTAATGAGACAAACCCACTGCCATAAAAACACACACACATGCATTTTCTGATACACATGCTCTCAGCTACAGACACACATTTATACATGCATATATATGCTGATGCCTAGATAGCTACAAAGATACACACATACATACTTTCTCCTCTCATATATACACACTAATATACACGTTCGTTTTCAAACATGCACTCTATCACTCAGACTCACCTGCACACACACACATTTTGTACACACACTCTTCTTCTGCTTTGAATTACACAAGCAGTGCCCCATGAGTACAGAGTGGGTCTGGGTAGGCTATTGAGAGTCCAGGAGGAGGTATCCCTAGGTTTGAGGGAAGGGACAAGCTGAAAGACTATCAATGTTTTTTTTTTAATATTTGCCACAGCCAAACATGAGGGGGGACCGGGGGCAGAGAAAAGCAGGAAGAGGCATTCAGCTGGTAGCAAAGCAGCAGTGAGAGGTCTGCTGGCTGCCAGAAGAGGCAAGGCTGGTGTAAGAGGAAGTGATGATAGAGTGTTTCCTACTGTGTAGTGATGGTGGTGACCTGGTGGGGTCTGAAGGGAGCAGGTGCTGTTGTCACAGAGAAAACTAAGCAGGCAAGACTAATGGAGGCATGTGAGAAATTATTTTAAGGAGTTAGCTTGCGGAAGAATATTGTAGCACGATAGAAGTACTAAAGCAGAGCATCACTGATATTATTAGTGTAATTATTTGATATAAGGCCTATAATTGCTGAGAATAAATGCGCCATTTTTTTAGCCTACTTGTAACAAATAACCAAGTGTTGAGATCAGATATATTGAAGAAATTACTTACCTGATAATTTTGTTTTCCTTAGTGTAGACAGATGGACTCAGGACCAATGGGTATAGTGTGCTCTCCTGATAGCAGATGGGAGACGGAGTCATATTTCAAAGCTGACGTCAGCCCTCATATACCTGTGCAGGAAGCTTAGCTCTTTAGTATTCTCTTCGAAAAGCAATTGTGGATATATGTGGGCTCTAATGATGTGTTTTGAAGCACTCCACGCACACAAATCTGTGTGCGACGGTATGCGCGCCCGGAGGCTTAGTTGTGCGCTCCGAGTGTGCCAATGATGTGCGTGCGGGATGCGCAAGATGTGTGCGCAGGCAACTGCTTTGTGCGCCTGGCTAAGATGCGCACGCTTCTGTGCGCCCAAGCCTATCTGTGCGAGCCGTTGTGCACGCCACTGTGCGCACAAGTTGGTTGTGCGCACGGTTCAGTTGAGCGGGCAATACATTGATCAAGGGGGGGAAATGGCGCCGGCGACCTTGCGGACAAGATGGCGACCCCCCTGGAGAGTTTCCACGTGTGTGGACCCTTGCACCGGATCGGGGTCTAGCCCAGACGGAGCTGCTCAACTCGATTTTACAGACGCCAGAGGGGACGATCTGTGCGGCTAATCGAGCCTTAGAGACCGGAGGCAGAAGAGGTTTTCTACCTTACCTGGTCTCGGTGTTTCCCGGTCTCCTGCTGGGCAGTCTCCAGCTGTGGGGGGAGAGGGAATTACCTTCACCGCCGCGCTCAATTCAACACCCGCTGCCTCTCAGCCACCCTGGGGCTAAGTCCATGCTGGGAGCCGGCTACCAGACCGAGGCTTGCCTCTGAGAGATCTTGGAAATCACCTCAGGAATTCTCAACTAGGGGAGGGACCCTAGGTATCACCGCAGGAGAGCGGGGCTCGTCTTCTTGAGGTAAATTTTCTCTCTTCTTTGTTTTAAAATTGCTAACACTATTCTAGAGTGCAGAAGTGTCCCTATCTGCTTTAGGAGACAGAGAAATACTGAAGGGCTAAGCTTCCTGCACAGGTATATGTAGGCTGATGTCAGCTTTGAAATCTGACTCAGTCTCCCATCTGCTTTCAGGAGTACACTATACCTTGAGAAAGGAGCCCTTTCGGTCAAGGGGGCTGACATTGCTCCGCACCACGCTGCATGCATTAGCATGGTCTCTTCTTCCCACGCGGCCGCTGCATGCCATTTCAATTCTTGAAGAAGAGACTCCAGCTCTCCTGCTGCATTCTGCCCAGACCATCAGCATTTTAAGCCCGGGCGGAGGATGAATTCCTATTTAGCTGGGGCAGGGGAAGCAGCTGGGTCAGCGGGGGATCGGGAATTATGGTGACACACTGGTTGAGAACTGCTGCTCTAAACCACTCCTCCACCCCCACTCATGAAGTCCCTGTTCTCTCTCCAGTGACTCCTGCAGCTCCAATACTGATAGTTTACTTCTGACCTGCTGCCGCAGCATGGTTTAGAAATCAGCCATTCCAGTCATTCATTCATACAGGAAGGACAGATGTCAGTGGCAGAACATATGACCAGACTGCAGGAGTGCAAAAAACACAGTCCATCTGCATGATGGAAGCAGAGGGGGAGCTTTTTTTTTCAGAGCTCATTTTTTGGAGGAGGAGGGGGGGGGGGGGCTATACAGTAACATATGGACAATAGGAGTCAGATGTGCAGAGTTTATCGGCTGGGCTCCTAAATCAGCAGCAAGCAGGAGAGAGGGAAGTACCAGGACTGCATTGCTACAACTGAACTGCCCAGAATTTTTTTTATCTTGGATTAGGACCATAAACTTGTCCCCAATTCAGATGGGGTTATCAGATTCGGCTAATGCGTAATAGCAAACCAGAAAAACAAGCTACCGTGTTTCCCCGAAAATAAGACCGTGTCTTATAGTAATCTTTGCTACCAAAGATGCACTAGGCCTTATTTTCAGGGGATGTCTTATTTTTCCATGAAGAAGAATTCACATATATTTTTGGACAAAAAAATGAACATTTATTATATTCTGAATAGTTGTCTGGTTATGCTGGTTTGTGATGACAACTAACTGTGAATCCTGCAGGGTAAAAAAAATCTCAGCTGCATGCTCTGGTGTTCTGTGCGACGGGCATGCTCCCAAATAAAAACTTTGCTATGTCTTACTTTCGGGGGAGGTCTTATTTTCGGGGAAACAGGGTAGAACAATAAAGTGTCCTTATAGATTTTCAGCTCCATTTCATGATTAAAAACACAGTCACAAAAAGCATCAGCCTGCAGTGCTAGAGGAAGTACAGCCCCGCTGCCTATCCCCGAAGCTCGGAGACGGTAACCGCTTCCGGCTCATTGCACCTTTGGCCGGCGGCACCTCATCTCCCACCTCTCTGCTCACTAATCCAATCTACTTCATAGCCTACGACCGGTCCCGTGGCTCTAGCGCAGGCCCACCTTGCCACCTCCTTCTCTCGATTAAGACGGAGAACGCACAGCCCAATCCAGAGAGGGAAGCGGCAACGGAAGAAGGCAGCAGGCTAGTGGAGCAGCAAAGGATTTTTTTTCCCCCTCTGTACCTGCCGGCTTTAACTATAGCAGCATGAGAGAAAAATGCAATGCCCAGGCTTAGCCACTGCGCTAATACTACTCACCACCACTACAGTCCGAGACACAGAGCGCAGCACGACACAAAGGGAGACCACGTGACTGGCCGGCCCCGCCCACCGGAGCAGGCCCGCCCCCTACCGGCTCAAATAGAGCTCAGGTTAGATTTACCCCCCCTTCCCCCTCCTTTTTTTTATGAGCTTGAAAAAGCTGAGGAAGGGAGACCAACTACAGTAGCTGAATTTATCCCGCCACACCCATCCAGTTGAGGAAGGGCCGGACGATAAGACAGGTATTGCAAGGAGGCATTAGATTTTTTTTTTTCTTTTTTAATGTTAATTTCCAGAGAACATCAAGTAGATAAGGAATTTCCCCAATAAAATTTGTCGGCTGCATTTATTATTTTGACGCGAGACAGCTGGAGCAAAGGCGACAAAACGAATGCTGTCCTGCAGTCGTCGGTGATGAAGACCGATCTCTGGAGCCAATAGAGCGCGGGCCAAAGGCGCCAAAATTCAAAGTCCAGCCCGGAAGTGTTTATCGAGGGAGGAGCTTAGTATCACTGGGATAAAGTAACGGGGAGCAGCTAATCACTACTGAGGATATTATAGGCGGAACGGGAGTAGTAACGTGAGTAGGATGAGGGAAATTTGATGTTTTAGAATTGTTTAAGTTTTGTAGGGTGTGTTAGAAGTCGCATTTTGTGATGAGCTAGTAAACAAAAGTTGTGGTTATATATATCTCTGTATATACATGATCTTATCTGTCACTGGCTTTTGGGAAGAGAAGGCAGGTAACGGGGGTCTGGGGCTCTTAGGATAGGAGTTAAAGCTAAATGAATTCTGCTGAGACTGCACAGCCCTTTGGTGCAACGAACGTTATATGGAAACTATAATTGTGAGCAGAAAATAAAGGCGAGCTACCCAAACTGTCTAGTTTCCGGATGTCCACAAAGGAATCTGTTCGAGATAAATGTGCGTACACTAAGTCTCCATTATATGTAAGCTTATTTCATGCATATTTATTGTGGGTATCCTGAAAGGTGGATAGACTGTAGGCTCCTAGGACAGGTTTGGAAATCTATGCTTTAAACGAGTAGTGTCAGAAAACATAAATAAGAAATATTTTAATGCTGAGAACGCCAGCAGTCTTTTTATAACATAATAACTTGTTCTAGTGGTGCTTGTTAAATATTTAAACAATGACTCCTAGCTATTTTATTAACCCAGCAGTTTTCTCCTTTTGCTTTTGGGCTTCTAGCTCAGTCAGAACCAGGGCTGGGATTCAGTGCTATGAACCTTCATTTAGAACTGCTTGAGTGTGTTCTCCCTGTTTTTATATGCTCAACATATGCCTTGTCAGTGAGGTAACAATTCTAGAGCAGGGCCATATACCAAGGCTCTTTCTAGATCACTGCAATTATGGGTCTTAAATCTGGTCATTAAGTTTTGCTGTTGTATGATGACTATGGTTCCCTTCCCTTAAGATAGTATTTCCTGACCTTTTCGAGCCCAAGGCACACTTATATTAACAGATTGTTGTCTGGCATACCCGTCGATACTCTAAGGCCGCGGTAGAAACAGTGCGGCAGTGCCGGGCGCACCCGTGGTTGCTGCACAGTGCAGCTCACCTACCGCTCGATCCTGTATGTAAATAGCTTGCAAATGCAAGCTGCGTCTAGGAAGCGTCCCTGAAGCGTTAGGCCCGCGCAACCCATTTTACCTTATAGAGCGCCTATACAGTATCCTGGGTGCGCGGGCCTAACTCTTCACTGCCACGCTGGTATCTGTCATTTCAAATGACATCTGAAATGACAGGTACCAGGAAGTGGACGGTTCTCCTACGCTCGGGATTGCCAGTTCTATCTCCCCTCCTCCTGAATCAAGGCGCGTAAAGCAGCCTTGCTTCGGGAGGAGGAGAGAGAGAACTGGCAATGTAAAGCATCGGCGAGATGAATTGCAGCCCCCCCTTCGTCCGTCCCCCCCCCCCCCCCCCCCATCGGCAGAGACGGCAGTGTAAAACGAGACGGACCGCGGCGCAAGGAGTGGAGGAGAGAAGACGCAACTTACTCCGGACAGCGGCTCCTCTGCCTCCCAGCTGCCGGCGAAGATGGATGCCCGAATGGGTAGGCCCCTCGTGCAATTTGACCTCAAGGCGTGACTTCGCATGCCGTGACGCCAAACGTAATGTGGTGCTGTGCACTCATTCTGTCAAAAATGGTTCTCTGCTTTTCACATAAATTCTGTCTTTTTTTTTTTTTTTTTTTCCCCCATGACTATATGCTTATGGTGAGAACTCTTCACTCTTTGGACTGCAAAAGTACTACAAAAGAACTCAATTTCAGACAAATGTCTCTGCTCTTTGTTTTGTATGATCCAAATAGAAATGAGGGCTGTTGCGAAAGTAGTTTTAACTGGACAACAGAATGCATACAGTATTGCACGTTTTGATCTATGTGATGGCCTTTTCCATTGCTCAGTTGAGAGTGACTTCTAGAAGACATATGTAAAGCAGCCAAATGGTCATTTGTGCATACTTTTCACATCCCACTACTGCCTGCACAGTCTAGCATCTTTGGATACTGCAGAGGTTGGGCAGTCTTGCACCATATAGTAGTCTGCATTGCACGGTGGAGTCTAGGTTGCTCACACAAATGCTTCACTGCAGCCCTTACCTTGAGACCCCCCCACTAATTCAGCCTGCTTATTGACAGAAAAAGTATGCTTGTGTACATAAACTGTGCCTTAGCAGGATGAATTAGCCATGAGATTCCCATCCTCCTCCTTGGAGAGTTGACAATGCACCTGCTTAGTTTAGACATGGACTGCAGTTTTTTTTTCTGAGGCAACATCCGCTTGCGAACTACCACATATGCCCAGCAGAGCTGAAAGATCTAATAGCTTGGAGAGAGGTCTGTTTGACATCACTCACAGATCTGGCTAATTCATCCTGCTATCTATGGAAAACACGGTTTATGGTAAGTAAACTTGCTTTCATTTCATCAAAGTGGCTCTACTCTGTTCAGCCCTGACCAGTAACTACTAAATAATTTCTAGAAAGTTCTGGGTTCTCAGTCTTCTCAGCAAACTAGTCATGTGTACAGACACAAGCAGCTTTTCTTTTTTTTTTTAATACTGCCATGTCAAAATAGTGCTCTGTGTGGTTTACAATGCACAGTACATAAATCAATACAATATGCTTTAGGATTTGGTCATTGGTTGAGTCGTATATTATCCTGTGCAGAAGCTGTTGTTTGGGTCTGGATTATGTTGCTGTTTTTATATATTGATTTATAACTTGGTTTTATGTTTTGAGTGTAATTAATAAAATTACAATAAGTCTTACACCATGCTTAAAAATGTATTGTAACACATCCAGAATTGTAGTGAGTGGTTAAATCCTTTTTTAAATAAATGATATAGATTAAATAAAACAAAGTACATACATTAAAAATGTACAGCATTGCTCAAACAAGGTGAGCAATGGTGGTAGAGCTGGGCCAAGTAAGGTAGAAGACGACAAAGGAAAGGAATATGGAATTGATCACAACTTCTTATATTACTCCAGGCTTTGCCACAGAAACTGTCATGAAGTCTGGGCATGGATATCAGAGTATCTTGAAAACACTTTTTCAGTGCAAGAGCGAGATGCAGGGCTTAAGTGCCATAACAAAAGAGAATGAAAACTGTTTATTGTGAGAATGTGGGTTTGTCTGAAACAATTATGGATCAGTTGATTTAGTAAATCAAATCCATTTTGCAATGCATCATTCTTAAACTCTTTATGCCTTTTCCAGAAGTGATTTAACAAGTAAATTCCCAACATGTTTTAGCAATCAGATTTATACTCTGTGCATTCAAAAAAAAAAGTGATAAATTTAACTTAAATTTTTTATTTATGCAATTTCAGATATTACATCATATATATCAAGGTATGAGAGATCTAACCATATAGTTCAAAAGCAAATTTTTACAATGTTGAGTAAATATAAATTTTAGACATAGATCTCTTAAAAATACAGGCAGTATTGGGACCAAGATATGTAAGAAAATAAAAGGAGCTCAAATACATATAATAAAAAAAAAACAAGAAATAAACCACCATATGATGCGATTACCCCAAACTTTATAGCCCTTCATCCCTTTCCATCTAAGAATCCCCTTAATTGATCAGGTTCATAAAAGATATATATTTATTCTCTTGAAATTTTAAACAGCATTTACAGGGATACTTCAAGTCCATACTGGCACAATACTTCAGGCCTCATAAGCAAAAACTTTCTTTTTCGCTCCTGAGTGGAACGAACGATATCCGGGTATATCCAAACACTTTGCCCGTAGTATTGAACAGTTCTATTCCTAAAGAAATACTTCAGGATAAGATTTCTGTCCTGCTCAAATGGAAAGGTAGCCAGTAATGTGCCCTTTGGTCTTTATCTCAGTCTGTATAGACATCTCAATCAATTGAGGCATTCAAAGATCTCATTTCTTGCTTTTCCTCCACTCCCATAGATGGTATATCCTTCTTTGAGACACAGAATGCTTTTGAGACAACTGGAATTATCTCCTTGGGAATTTTTAAACATTCTTGCATATATTCTCTTAACATTTCAACCGGGGGTAGCCTTTTTACTATTCGTAAATTGGGAAATCTCAGTGAATTCTCTATATTCTCAAATTTTCTCTACATTTACCTCAGCTTTTATTAAAGTTCCTTGGATGTTTTCCATTGAGGTAACTTTCTCCTCCAATTTCTCAGTTTTATTTTGATGTACACTCATCATTTTTTCAGTGTTTAATCCCCTTTTATTCAAATCTAGAAAAGCCTGTGTTAATGTTGTAATAGCAGACTCAATTGATACCATCGCTTTCCACAATGTATCTAAAGTTACTACGGGAGGTTTTTGCAAGGAAAATACATTTTGAGAATGAAGTTACCAGGTCTTGAAGCGCTTTATCCTCTGTCTTGTTGCGGTATAGCCCCCTGGGGTTTAGTGTGGAGATGGCACTTGGAGGAGCCCTGGAAGAAATAGCTGATTCTCCGCTGTCTCTGTCCAACTTGGGGAGGGGGTTGCTCTCTCCTCCTCTCCTCTAGAGCTCGCGATATTTCCTCTCCTCCTTCTCCTCCTGTTTGGACTCGTGTCAGTGTCTTGGGTGCCCCTGGGCTGAGCAAAATCTCTTCAACCATGGGGATTAATCTGAGGAGCTCTATTTTCTCCCCCTAGCGGCCCTCACTCCCAGTGTCCTCTGGGTAAGATCAAAGAAGCGCTCTATCTTTGCTTGCTGGAAACCTTCTTCTTTTGTAGCTGTAACTTCCTTCAAATGCGCTTTACGCTTTGTATGTGGCATTTTAGAGGTAAAGTTCCAAAGAGTAATTCAAATGATTTTACAGGAAAATGCAGAGAGCTCCTATTGCTGCTACTCGTGTGGTGGCCATCTTGGTCAACTTACATTAATTTAAATCACGATTTTCTTTTGGATTTAAATTTATCCACCTTGCCTTTAGACTGGCAGACCTTTCATAGTGCTGCTTTTTATTGCTGGTGGTTTTCGGTTTGGTTTGCCATTGCATTGACTGCAGCTTACTGATATTAGTTGAGTATTTTATGGCATAATCCCCTCTTTTTTGTAAGGGTCACCTTCAGCAACTGCAGGGGTGGGGGAAAACCTTGCTGCAGCCCTGGAACCAAAGAGAACCAGGATTGTCCAGTGGGTACCTGCAAAAACTGGGAGGCCCAAGGAGAGACCTATGTTCACAAAAAGAAAAATTGCAGGTCCACACCCAAATGTGGTTACAAAACATGAACTCCAGCTGTTAGAAAAATAGTAAATCCTTCATGGTCTGAAGGCAGATTACCCATAACATTAAAACATGACACAGCCAGTTTTGAAACTGAAGTCAAACAAGAGAGAATTGCTGAAGGATTTTAGACCCATTTCTGTATTGCCATTTTTAGCTAACCTCATAGAGAGATGGGTTCACAAACAACTCTCAAGATGTATTCTATTTCCAGATCTGTTTGGCTTCAGAAAAAAATACAGACAGTTTCTCTCCATGGACCGATATGATTGTCCAGAGTCAAATCCTCTAAGAATCATGTCTGTTAATTTTACTTGATTTATCCTCAGCTTTTAACACCAGAGAAGATACACTCCTATTGTGTAGGTTATCTGAAATTGGAATAACAGGAACAGTATTAAAATGGCTTGCATCTTTTATTGAAAATCTCTTTCCAAATAGAGAGAAATTTAACTTTAAATCTGATGTCATGACCATGTCAAAAGAAATCCCACAGGGCTCATCTTTTGTCTGTTCAACATTCTATCTTTTTCTATTATGCAAGCTTCTGTCAGGGATAAGTTTAAAGTTTTGTTTTTTTATATGTACGCTGACGCTATGCAGTTCATTATACCGATAGCAAATTCAATTGAACACACCTTCAAAACAATGAGCGTTTACTTATCAGTCACTCAAAGGCTATTTTCCTGTGTCAAATTAGCATTGAATATGCAAAAACAGAAATCTATCTAAACAGATCATTATAGACATAGCACTCCAGAGTACAGGGAACTACACTATCAATTTCTGATCATGTGTGAGACTTAGGAGTCATATTTGATAACTTAAATATGAAAAACATAGCATGGTCATTAAAAACAAAAATGGATATAAGCTGTGTGTACTAACAGTTAAAACTTCTGATTTTTGCAGTTTTTTGTAAACTCAATAATTCAAGAATCCACAGATACCAGGAAACAACCAATGTAGACTATAAATCAAATATTCCTGAAGAAAATGGAGGATGGGAGACTCACTGAGACCTCATATGTTGCGTGCCCAATATCTAGGCTTAATGAGAGCTTATAGTGGCGCAAGCTTCTCCTTATGGTGTAATCATAGGTCTCAATGAGCTAAATTTTACAGGATGCTTATAGACAACAGCTGTCCCTGTTTCGGGACAGCTGTTGTCTATTAGCGTCCCGTAAAATTTAGCTCATTGAGACCTATGATTACACCATAAGGAGAAGCTTGCGCCACTATAAGCTCTCATTAAGTCTAGATATTGGGCACGCAACATATGAGGTCTCAGTGAGTCTCCCACCCTCCATTTTCTTCAGGAATATTTGATTTATAGTTTTTTGTAAACTAGCAGGGTCATTCATTTTGCAGTAGGCTGTTGGCATGCGTTACAGCATTATTGCATGCAATAATGCCATAACGCACGAGATAAACAGTGCATCGCAAATTGCATATGCAGATATGTTTATATTCACGTGGGCAGAGTGTGGGCATGATAAATGTAAAATAGGGGATGGTAGTGCAGCGTGTGATATTTATCACAGGCTTTTTTCCTGTGGGGAAATAACTACACCTTTTTTGGCCCAAAAAATACTTATTGCACCTATTGTCGCATGTGAATAAAACTCCATAACACACACCACACCTTCCTGGACCAATAAAGCTTCTTTTTACCAGGTCACCTCTACTAAAACCATTTTGTTTGTGTCAAATGTACTTGTAGAGGCATACATGATGCCTTGCTATGCTTGCTGCAGACCATGAACTACCAAGGCCACTTCCAAGACGTTGCAAGGAAGTACAAGATCCCCACAGCGCTGGAGGTACAAGGAGGGTATATTTCCACAATGCACCTCCTTGCTGGGCTTGCCAGAGGACTTTGTGGTTAGCAGGTACACCTCAGCTCTTGAGCAATCCAGGAATTTATAGGAAGACTTCTGAGGGGATCTGGTCAGGTCACCCAAAAGTTCCACGCTTTTCCCAGCCTCACCAAACTCTTAGCCACCCTCCACTTCACAGCAAGTGGCTCTTTTCAAACCACAGTAGGGGTCATGGTGGGGGGGGGGGGGGGGATGTCACAAACCACTTTCTCACGCTGTCTCGACCAGGTCATTGAAGCAATCACTGACCATTAATCGCTATATCAAATTTCCTCACGACTGTCGCGTGTTGATGGACTTGGAGAGGTTTCTATGCCTTTGCACGTTTTCCAAATGTTGGAGCTATTGTTCCACCCCATTAGAGGGAGGAACAAAGCTCTTCCGCTCCACCATCCAAGTGGTGTGTGTGATGCTGGAATGAGCATGGTGGATATGGTGGCCAGATATCTGGGAGCCGCACACAATTCTTGGGCAATTGGGCCTCTTTGACAACTTTGAGACTGGCCTGTATGGTGACAGTTGCCTTGTAATAAGACACACTTTTCTATGTCAGTTGTGACTGCCTATGTGTACATGCATAATGGCACCAAAATTGGAAATGCATGTGGGGGAGGACACGATCAGTGCCCTGTCTTGTATTCACGTATGGTGGCCATTTGCCCAGGCCATGCTTTTGTCACCATGTTTCACAGGATGACCAAACTGAATCGTGGTAAACAATGCATGTGACACACAAGTTGCTGAGTGAGGAAGCACTATAGTTAGCATGTCTACATTTTCCAAAAGGACTCTCTCTCTCCTGTCCGTCCTTTGCAGTGTTTTACAATGTTGCTGGTAAATCTAGCTTCACCCAACCACAGCACCATCACTTCAGGGCCCTTATGGACACATTAGGGAGATAGTTGCAGATTTTGTTTCTGAACACCCTGACATACTGGTTCCACCCACATTTTCTTGTGCATGTTAGGTTGCCATAATCCCTGTGTGTGGGCTTACTTATGGGTTTCTATTAAGGACAATGCACAGCTGCCACATTTGCATGCACAGCATGAGAGATTACTTTTGCTGCTAACACAGGTGTATGTATGTGATGATGGTAGGTAGCTAGCTACACACCAGTCGCCTTCGCTGGGTTGGGAGGCAAATCTGATTTAATATTCATGAGCAAACTCCTTTAGCTTACAGGTAGCCTGCACATCCAGGGGAGGTAATACTAGTGGCCACGCCATCCGTGGTTTGCAGATCTGGTAAACTAGCAGTCGAGGGGCCGTTACGATTCAGTCATCTTCCAGGCCTCCTACCTCAGGGTCCAGTATTTTCCGATCAGGCAGTTCGCTTTTGTCTAGCAGCATGGCTTTTGAGAGGAAGCATTTAAGGTCAAGAGGATACTCGGAACTGGTGATTACTACTCTTCAATCTCTGTGGAAATCCACCTCGGTGGCGTACGTCCGAATCTGGAAGGTATTTGAGTCCTGATGTATGGAGAAACAGATTCAGGCCTTGCACGCTTCCGTGGCTCACATGTTATCTTTTCTACAGGACTGTTTGGTCAAGGGTGTTGCTTTCAACTCTTAGGGTTCAGGTGTGGCTTTTGACATCTTTGAGGGGAAACCTGGATGGTTACCACTTGTCTTCTCATCCTGACATGGTCCATTTTTATTCAAGGTGTTAAATTTGCAGCCACCAGTGAGGAGAGTTTGTCCGCCTTGGAATCTCAACCTGGTACTCCAAGCTTTGTGTGAGGCTCCTTTTGAGCCTATCTGCAGAGCCACTCTCAAGGATGTCACTTTGAAGGTGGTTTTCTTGGTAGCCATTTCCTCTGCAAGGAGAATTTCAGAGTTACAAGCTTTGTCATGTCGGGATCCCTTTCTTAAGATATCGCACGGAGGTGTGTCTTTACGGACAGTTCCTTCTTTTCTCCCGAAGGCGGTATCTTCTTTTCATGTTAATCAGACGGTGGAGCTGCCAACATTTTCGAATTTGGATGCCTCTGAACCACACGATCGGGAGCTAAGATGGTTAGACGTCCGAGCGTTACTTTGCTATCTTAGTCATGAATGGTTTTTGGAGTTCTGACCATCTTTTTGTTTTGTGGAGCGGTCCAAAGAAGGTAATTCAGGTTTCAAAAGCGACTATTGCCAGATGGCTTAAGGAAGCTATTGGATCCGCTTATATTCTCACAGGTAAGCCAGTACCAGAGGGCTTGAAGGCTCATTCCACCCGATCTCAGTCTGCCTCTTGGGTGGAGGCTCACTTGGTATTGCCACAAGAGATTTGTAGGGTGGCGACTTGGAAGTCGTTGCATACTTTTGCGAGACATTATCGATTGGATGTGGCAGATCGGGAGTCTCTATCTTTTGGAGAAAGCGTATTGCGAGAAGGACTCTCCACATCCCACCCTGTTTAGGAAGCTTTGGTACATCCCAGGAGTCTGGACTGATCCGGTACGTACAGGGAAAGGAAAACTTTGGTTCTTACCTGATGATAATTTTCGTTTCTGCAGTACCAAAGATCAGTCCAGAGTCCCACCCAGGTATTAAGGAGGGTGGAGAGTAGTCTGCTTAACTGTTGTACATTACAGATATCAGAAGTTTTTTGTTTCAGGTTTCTCCAGTTTACATTCAATTGGTTATGTTGGTTTGTTTGCACTTAGCTTTGGTACAGATTAATACTGAGGAGCTGCAGGTGGCATCAGGGTATATAAAGCAGTGCCAGTTTTGCTTTCTCTGTCTTTGCCTGCTGGCACGGATGAATAAACCCAGGAGTCTGGACTGATTCTTGGTACTACAGGAACGAAAATTATCAGGTAAGAACCAAATTTTCCTACTCTCGTAATGCATTATTACTGGGTTTACCACTGATATCTTTACAGATATTGTAGAATGATATGACCATATTTTTAAGTATCATCCACAAATTTAATAAACCAATTTGACTGGGAGCAGTATTGCATTTTCAAACCCTACAGAGCAGATAAGGGTTTGAGTATTCCTTTGATACAAAGTGCCCATCTAACTGAAGTAAGAGAGAGCCTTCACTATCACTGGCCCAAAGCTATTTTATAAACACAATTTTTTATTCAGTGGTTCTTACAGGAGCAGCAAAAACAGTATTGTCAATACAACAAGATAACATGATACAACATACAAAGAACAGCAATTGCCATTGTACCATTTAGAAACACCCAATTAATATTTTCATGTGTACCACACTTGGGATACCCCTTATAAAAACCAATGCCAAATAGTTTCAGGCGATGTTGTACTCTTTTATACATCCCTCCAAAACCAGTCGATCTAGTGATCACTAAGGGCCATGATACACAAAACTACCAACTTCCCCACCCCGGTCTCGGCAATAAGAACACAGAAATTCAACAGGGTATGTGGGAATCAAATCATAACGCAAGATAGTGAGGGCTCATTTCTCGCCCAAAATATATGTTCAGAGTTCAACTTTCAGGCATTTAAAATCAAACTATGAGCATGATGTGATAAGGCCTGTAGGTATATCTCCAAGTGTCCAAGAAGGAACAGCTGTGTGCAGGAGACAGTTTAGAGGTGAGATTGTCCATGTGCATCATTCGATGAAAATGAGGGCGCCGACTGCTCCAACCAATTAAGTAAGATTACTTTTTTCCCCACCAACCAGGCCTTTTTAACTAACTTACGCCAACCCACTTTGCGAATGAGACTGAGGAATACAATCAAATAAAATCAACTGCGGAGTAATTGTAAATTGCACATTCAATAAATGCAGTAAATAGTTAATTTTTTCCCAGAATAATTGTATGAGGACAAGCCCAAAATGCATGAGCTAAAGTACCTACAGCAAGGTGGCATCGGGGGCAAGCGGAATCCGAAATGAGACGTGCTCGCCAAGCCACCTGTGGAGAGACAAAGGCCCTCTGCAAAAATTTATATTGCATTTCTCGGAAATACATGTTATCAGTGGTCTTTAAGTTCCCCATACAAACAGAAAAAGTGGCTACAGTGATCGTAAATACTCCATTCCTTCCCCAAAACGCCACAGAAGTAAGAGGTGCTTTGTGACACATCCCTTTGGAGACTTTTATAACAGGGAAAGGGGTCTCTGGCTATCCAAATGGAAAAAGGATTCCATTTTTTGAAATTGAGCAGGGCTTTGACTATCAATCTTCAACGCCAATATATAATGCCGGAGTTGGATATATCCAAAGAGCTGAGCTGTGGTTATGCCATAAATTTGCTGTACAATAGGAAAAGACATCAGTGCCCCTTCAGGATCCAGCACGATGTCCCAAATGGGAAATGCCCTTCTGCGCCCATCCCCGTAAACTAATATCGTGGGAGCCCGGGAGAAACTCTGGGTTTCCCTGTACGGGGAGGAGGTATGGACTACACTGGGGCAGACCCAGCCGCTTTGTAAAGTACAACCAGGCCTTTCGAATCTGTATAATCAGTGGGTTATGAGATATCGCAGGCGGCAAATCTTTACTTGGCCCCATTAAGACATATGTAAGTGCAAAAGGAGCCACAAGGGTACACTCTGCCAGAATGTTAATATAGAAAGAGGTACCCAATATCCATTCCCAAATGATACGAAGATTTGCCTCCATGCAATAAGAATTAAAATTGGGAACCCCCATGCCTCCAGCACCACATCATAGCATAAGACAAAGGTACACGTGCCTTCTTCCCTCGCCAAACAGTGTCTCAACAGTGTTTGCAGGGTGAGAACATCTCTGCGCCGAAACACCAAAGGTAGATTTTGCAACATATATAACCACTTAGGCAACAGAGTCATTTTAAACAAATTAATGCGCCCCCCCCCCCCCCCCATAGAAATTGGTAAATTTTTCCAGAGACTGAGTTTCTCTCTGGTGTCTTTGAGTAATCTCGGGATATTTAAATCATACACAGCTGATAAATCCAGTGATAATCCAATTCCCAAATATTTGATTGCGCCATCTACCCAATGAAACGGGAAGGGACCTCCCCACTGCTCACGGAGGGTCGATGGGAACCCCAAGGCTTTGGACTTTTCCCAATTGATTCGCAGGCCAGAAAACTCCCCATAATCCTGCACCACACCCAACAGTGCCAGTAGTGATTGACATGGGTTTGTTAGAAACACCAACAGGTCATCTGCAAAGGCGGTGTATCTAAAGATCTCTTTCCGTCCTTGGGCCTGAAACAGCACTCATCGAATCTTGGAGGAAGCCTGTATGGCCAATAATAGAGGCTCCAAAGTCAATAAGAAAAGTAGGGGGGATAATGGACATCCCTGTCCTGTACCTCTAAACACCGGGAAAGAGGGAGAATATTGTCCATTCACCATCAGTATAAAAGTTGTAATGCATGATAGAAAAATACCCCAAACCCCCATTTCTTCTAGTAGACCAAACATAAATCCCCACTCCACTCGATTGAAGGCCTTTTCTGCATCTAAACTGGCTATGAGAAAAGGTGTTTCATGTCTAGCCCAGAGGTCAATGGCCACTGCCAAACGTCTTATGTTTAGTCAAGGCATAACGTTTTTGGACTAAGCCCACCTGTCCTGGTTGGATCATTTGTGGGAGAATGGTACCAAACCGGTCTGCAATTGTCTTAGCTAGAGGTTTGCGATCCACATTTTAGTAAAGAAATAGGTTGATAAGAGGCAGGCTGTAACAAATCATTCCCTGGTTTGGGGATCAAAGCAATATGAGCCACATTATCATGAGCCTGGAACGTCCCCCTTGATATTAATGCATTAAATACTAAGGGAAGGAACGGGGATAAGGGCTCATTGAGACATTTGTAAAATTCAGAGCTATGTCCATCAGGACCCGGAGCCTTAAACCTTGAAGTTCGGATAACCGTTCTAACTTCATCTTCAGAAATAGGCCGATTTAACCATTCTGCCTGGGTTAGTGAGGGAAGATTTAGATGGGCACTAAAGGTTTCCCATTTCTCTTGATCCCAGCCTGCTGCCTGATACAGTGCAGAGTAGTAATCCATAAAAGTCTTTAAAATGTATGGGGTATTATGTACAATATTGCCCTGTGGTGTACAAAGAGCAGTAATGTGTCTGGATCCCCTACTGGACTTTACCAGAGTAGCCAGGAGCTTCCCTTATTTGTTACCACGTTGATAAAGCCTGTGTTGATAGTAGATAAGACTATATTTGGCCCTTTGATGTAAAAGAGAGTTCAATGCAGATTGAATAGCCATGTAATTTCCCTTGGTAGCAGCTGTGTGAGATTGTATTAACGCTTGCTTGGTCAACAACAGCAGCCGGTTATTCAATACTTTTTTTCTGTGGGCAAGATACGAAATGATGTCTCCCCTAAGTACAGCCTTGGCTGTGTCCCAAAACAGTATTGGATCGTCACTATGTTGGGCATTAATTGTCGCAAAATCTTTCCATCTTTCAAGTAAAAACGTTTGAAATGCATTATCTGTGGTCAGATAGTATGGAAATCGCCAACACAGAGTACCTGCCTGGGGGCGTAATGCCAAGTCAACCCAAATAGGGGCATGATCTGATATAGCAATATCTCCAATTCCCGCCCCAGAAATCTTGGAAAAGGAATGTGTGCTGATAAGCCAGTAGTCTATATGGGAGTGGGTCGCATGCGCTCTGGAGATGTGAGTAAAATCCCGCTCAAAGGGATGTAAAGTGCGCCAAGTATCCACTAAATGTAACTACCTTTCAAGAAGGGGTATCCCCTGTCCCACAGCCCTATCTTAAAGTGTATTGGAGGACCTATCTAGTTCCAGATCTCGCAAGGAATTAAAATCACCCCCCACCACCAGCAATTGGTCAATATATGGGAGTAACAATTTATGCAAATTTTTAAAGAAAGGCATTTGATGAGAGTTCGGGGCATATATTTTGCAAAGCATCAGTGAGGTCTGGTTAACCAGCACTTCTAAAATGAGAAACGGACCCTGAGGGTCCTTATGCTCAGAGAGAATCTGCAGCGGTATATTCTTTCGAATCAAGATAGCCACTCCTGACGACTTTGTGGTGGCAGATGCAAAATGTACAGAGCCCACCCAAGTTTGACGTAATTTCTGGTGCTCAACATCATTAAGATGAGTTTCTTGCAAGAATACTATATCTGCTGCTTGCCTCTTCAAAGCCTGTAATATTTTGGACCTTTTTAATGGGTGAATTTATACCACAAACATCCCAGGAAATCAATTTAAGGCCATGTGTAGCCATCTACCCCATATCATTCCATTGTAGAGTAAACCGAATAATGTGAAATTTCCAATTCCATGGGAGCAATGGCCATCCCAGCTCTGACCATCTCCCTGTGACAATGAATTCCCCCACCCCCTGTAACAACCAAACAATCCACATCCTCATTCAGCCAAGACCTGGAGCTCCTTCCCCCCCACAATTCTTCTATCCGCACCCCTTGTCCCCTAATCCCATATCCCAATAATGTCATCACAACTACCCCTCTCCTTAGAGATCACCCTGGACGCTAAGGCTCCTTCCTTCACCCACCCCCATCCCTACCCTTGAGAAATATAGCTGTGGATTGGGAAAGAATAGCGTAAACAGCAAACCACCCTTCCCACCAATATGTAGTGCATTGTAGTTTCTATAATACAAATAGGATGTTTGTAACAGAAAATTTCCAATGTAGGAACATTCGAAATGAGAAATTCTGAAGTACATGAAAGAACTAGTCTGAACAATGCATAACAAACAGTGCGAACATTGCAATAGTCAATATTCCCACGGCTTGCAATCCAGAGAGATGGGAAACTTTGCTAGCTCCCTGGGAATAAATGCATAGTACAGGCCACAGTTATCTGCTTCGTGAGAAATAATCCAGTGTCTGACCCAGAGCTCCTACTGCCTGCTCGCCGCTCCTCCACCTTTCCCAGCGTGGCAATATATGCCTTTAGGTCAGTCACCTCAGTGAACCACTTAGGCCCTCCAGGAGCACTCACCCGGACACGAGCAGGGTAGATTATCACAGCTCTTTGGCCCATATTGAACAATTGAGAGCTCAAGGGGGAGAGTGCTCTTCTCTGCGCTGATAGGGCGCTTGAAAAGCCTTTGAAAACCAGGATCTTTTTACCCCTCATACATTAGAGATTTCCCCCGGCGTGTTGCTTGTATAATTGCACTCTTGTGAGCATAATTTAAAAGTTTTTTTAATAATCACCACTCGCGGCTGATCTTGCTGGGCTCGCTTCTGCCCCAGCCGGTGCGCGCGCTCCACACGCAAGGGGCCATGTTCGTTGGTCAGGGACAGCTCATGGGTTAACCAAGTCTCTAAAATGTGTGGTAGGTCCCGGTCCTCGATAGCCTCCGGGGAAACCAACCAGCCGCAAATTGGACCTCTGGGACCTATTTTCTAGGTCCTCAAGGCGTGCAGTGTGCCATTTCAGCTCTGCCCTTAATTCTGCGACCTCCGACTGCGTGGTTTGCGCGCCATCTTCTCCGTCAGATATCCTTTGTTCTAATGCCGAAAAGCGCGCCTCATAGCCTGCCAGCGCCACGATCACCTCCCCGATCTGAGAGGATAATTTTTTGAATTCGGGCTCCAACGCTTCGACTACGGCCGCGCATAAGTCCGCCCAATTAGTCGGCCCCAGGAGTCCGCCATGCTGGAATCGTCCTCGGAGGTCGGGTCAGCAGGCTGCATCTTTTTCCCTTGCCTGATCTTTCTCCCTGCGTGCCGTTCGAGTTGCCATCGCCCTCTAATTTCATCTCCAGGGTACTCAGGGTTAGGAGATATGTAAGAATCCCAAAAATAGAAACGCTGGATGGAGGTGGATCAGCGAAGCAAGGAGCCAGAGAGGGTCGGCTACATCCGCTCCTCTCAAAGGTCACGTGATCTCAGTTGTCTGTGTTTAATTATGTATGTGTAATATTTTTTGTGAATTGCCTTGACTTTTTTACTAGGTTGACTGTATACAAATTTTACCAAAGGGGGGGGGGGGGGGGAGGAAAATCCAGACATGTAGCAGGAAAAATAGCAAAATTGGCTGCTGAAGACATCATTTGGCAGTCTCTCAACACAGCTCAGATACTGGACAACTTGCACAGTGGATCACTTGTCTAGGCCCAAGTCTTTGAGCAAAGCACTTTCTGGTCCAACACAGACTTTTTTTTTTTTTACCTGCCTTCCTGCTCTTCCAGGCCCCTACAGAAGCTTCCCTTGACTTCACCTCTCTCTAAGGCTTCCCTGGGCAGGATGATGTCCCCTCAGAACGATTTTTCTCCTGGCGCTGCACCCTTTTCGAGATGTAATGCAGCTTTCTATGGTTCAGAACCTTCACACCGTTCTGTGCCAGGTCACAACCTCTGAGACCCCTTGGATAAGAGGCCCCTTCAAACCTCCAGCAAAACTTATGCCTTGTGGGAAGCCCAACCCCTTAGGGGGAAAAGCTCCCACATTCACAGACTGTCTCGCACCTCGCTGGAAAACTCATGGAACTGAAATTCAGATCCCAATACACCCCCTTTAGTAAAGCCAACGTGGAGCTGCCTTACAGATGCGTTTGTTTCAAATACATTGCACGTAGCTTTGAGTGAATGGTAAAAGCTGTTAAATATTCAATTTTCATTTTCATTATATTGTAAATATTCTCATCTCTTCTGATGCATCGGGATCTCTGGCTTGAAGACTTATTTGCATTTAGTAATTTTAGGTTTAACGCTGCTCTGCCTGCTGTATCAAGCAGGACCTGGCTAGGAACCTCGGTAAGATTTCTTCTGAAGTCTCCCCAGCTTTGTTGCTTTGAGGAATTGGAGACTGGAGAAGAAAACAAATGCGCTGTCTTAATGTTTTCATGAACATAACCCTCTACAGAGAGGCATAAATCTCTGGAGCTCCGTGGTAGTTTGCCTAAGCCTACTGTAAATCCTCCTCTTTCCTAATGGTGACTGTTGACTGTCAAGACCGTGGCTTTTCAGCCACACTGAATACTCTGTGTCATATCTCTTTTATTAAATACTGAAGTGTATTTGTAGCACGATATAGCCAAGTTGTCAGTGTGCATATAAAACTTACATTATTGCTGCTATTGCTTGCTTTGTATCTTGACAGCACAGTAGGTGAGATTGAATGGGCAGACGTGGGTAGACAAAGTGGTCCTTATCTAACTACATCTTCTGTATTTCTGTGCTGCAGAAGCCACATATACTGCACTGTAACTAAATGTTTTACCCTCTGTTTTGACAGGAGCAGACATCTGTCACCTGCCCCCCACCCTTATTGAGCAATGGAAAAGGATATATCTGATCGTCAGCCTTTAAAAAGCCTGTGTGAGTAATTAATTGTGAAGTTGAATTACAGCACTGCCTCATCTTTCCCCTCTTGCCTTGCTAAATCCTATCCTTGTATGTTGTCTTCAAGCTAGCCACTCCTTACAGAAAAGCTTACAAAAACACTTGAGGTCCGAAGTCCACCAACTGTTAACTGAGGTTTCTGCTTAAGCTTTGTAGTCCATGCTTGACTTTTCATTCAGTGCATATTGGTAGAAGCTGGATTGTAGGGTTGCCAGCTCGGATTGGACCTATTTATAGAGGTTTCATCGCTTAATGTAAGACTTCTCATTATGGTGAGTTTCCCAATTTAAAAAAAAGAAGCACTAGAATATGTGCCGGAACTTATATACATGCAAAACCTTGAAAAAAATCAGTGACCATATTCTAAAAGGGTGATGTGCATTAAGTAAAGTTGTATTTAAATGGATGGTGTGTATTAGTGTTTTCATTCACTTCTGGGGGGGGGAAAAAAGCCTAGTAGCATAACTACAAAATAACTGTTCATCCCAAATACATCCCAGGAGGGGGATTCTCCGGAGGCCAGTTTTAAGGTAAACAGGGCAATGGCAAAGCCATATCCCTTGCCAGAGGAGACCTTGGAGCTACCAAAGGTGGATGCTTAAGTCACTGCGATGACCCAAGACAACTGCTATTCCTGTAGTGGGGCCAATGGCATTGAAGGATGCTGGAGGTTGGAGATTCTGTTTAAAAAAAAAAAAAAAAAGGGGGGGGGGGAGGGAGGGGATGTGTCTTGATACCTACATGGGGAAGTCTTTCCTTCCCTCGGAGAGGGTGAACATGTTACAGTCTTGGGTGTATTTGTCTGCTGTGGCTTTTACACTACACTGCAGTTTTGTGGGGATCCACTTATGTGCGGCCTCGGCAGCTAAAGCTTCTGTCCTTGTGGAATCAGTTGAGTTCTACCTGTTTTTACCACTTCAGGGATATGCCAGGTCTAGTCTCAGCCTGGAGAGAGGGGTGGAACTGGACTTTTCGGACTGGGTGGTAGAAACCACAGATGCCAGCCTCGGGGTTGAGGGAGGGCTGTTCTTACCTAGGGCAAAAACAGCTCATGGTTGGAGGTCAGCAAGGGAAGAGTGATTGATTGTTTTTCAGTCGCTTAGAAATGACAGTGGTTCGCAGAGCACTGGCTTCCTTTCTTCCACAAATCTGAAGTCAAACAGGGAGTCTTCTCGGACGATGTGATGGCAGCGCATTTCAATCAGGTCAGGACGAAGAATCGCTGGATGGCTCACGAGGTCTAAGCTTTGTCTGGGCTGAACAGTATCTGGCAGGGTTGGCAGCATTCCTAGTGGCCAGAGGTGACAAGGTTCAGGTGGATTATCACAGCAGACAAGTTATATCCGGGGGAATGGGAGTTGTCCTCAGAAGCCATGGATCTCATTTGGGCTGGGGGGGACAGACTTCTATTGGACCTGATGGCTTCACGGCCAACATGAAGTGGTTTTTCAGCCTTAGGTGTCTATGCTCTAGGCCTCCCATAGCTTGTGCACATTCTGTGTTTTTCTTCCATAGCCTCTCAGGAGCAGTGTCTTGCAGCGCATAGAATGGCGGCCAGGAAGAGTGTTTCTCGTCACTTCTCATGGACACACCCTCCGTGATATGCAAACCTGATTCATCGGACACTGGACAGACCCATCAGATTCGGTTATCTGTAGGGGCTTCTTTGTCAAAGGCTCATCTTCTTGGATCGGGCAGATTGCTTTGGTCTCGTAGTTGGCTTTTTGAGGGTACTTGGAAGTGGTTATTGCTATTTTTTTTTTTTTTCCCCAGGCTAGGAGGCCTTACACTTCCCTGGCTTATGTCAGTATGGACAGTGTTGGAGTCCTGGTCCTTGGAGGCCTTGTGGATGGACTTCCCTCAGTTCCTGGCTGTTTTGCAGCAGGGCTTAGCAAAAGGACTGGCCTGCAGGTTGCTCTGGGAACAAGTGGCAGCCTTAAGATGACTTAGAGGAAAGCTACAGGGGAGGCCACTGGCCTCTCTTCTGGTCGTTATGTGTGTGTTGAAGGGGGGGGCCATGCATTTGTGTCTGCTGGGATGTGGGATATGTCCAGCATATGGAGCCTGTGGATTTGCCTTATTCTCAATGCAAAAGGATGTAAAAACAAGAAATTGCCATGCCAAGCCCAGTATCCTGTTTCCAGCAGAGGCCAAACCAGGCCACAAGAATATTAAGAAGATCCCATACTACTGATGCCAGTAATAGCAGAGGCCATTCCCTAAGTAAACTTGATTAATAGCAGTTAATGGGACTTCTCCAAGAACCTATCCAAACCTCTTTTGAACCCAGCTACATTAACTGCACTAGCCACATCCTCTGGCAACAAATTCCATAGCTTAATCATGTGAGTGTGAGACTTTTCTCTGATTTGTCTTAAATGTGCTACTTGCTAACTTCATGGAATGCCCCTAGGGGTAAATAGTGGAGTGCCTCAGGGATCTGGAAAGGAATATGACGAGTGAGGTTATCAAATTTGTGGACAATAGAAAATTTATTCAGAGTAGTTAAATCACAAGCAGACTGTGATACATTACAGGAGAACCTTGCAAGACTTGAAGACTGGGCATTCAAATGGCAGATGAAATTTAATGTGGACAAGTGCAAGGTGTTGCATATAGGGAAAAATAACCCTTGCTGTAGTTACACGATGTTAGGTTCCTTATTAGGAGCTACCACCCAGGAAAGAGATCTAGGCATCATAGTAGATAATACTTTAAAATCATCGGCTCAGTGTGCTGCGGCAGTCAAAAAAGCAAACAGAATGTTAGGAATTATTAGGAAGGGAACGGTGAATAAAACAGAAAATGTCATAATGCCTCTGCATCACTCCATGGTGAGACCACACCTTGATGTACATATTACAGTTACCGCTTCTGTCTCACAATAGTGCTGTTTATGCATTAAAACTTTTTTTTTTTTAACTTACTCTGTTGCTGCAAGAGGAGCTCCAAGGAGATTCCCATTCCACCCCTGGTATAGCCAATAATGTGATCCTAGTTGAAGATTTGCCCACCCCTGCTCTATAACAGAATAAACAGAGCCTTATGCTCGCCTTTGATGCAACTCCAACATTACTCTCTGCATCAGTGACGGGGGATGGCAGGAAATTGGAATCAAACAGTTACCAACAAGGGCCCTGAACTTGGTAGTTGATGAAACACAAGTGTGGGAGCTTGCTGGGCAGACTAGATGGGCCGATTGGTCTTTTCCTGCCGTCATTTCTAGGTTTCTTTTAGAAGCTTCATGACTCTAAGAGGCAAATATTAAGTCCTTAAGATTAGGCCTTTTGGTAAGAGTTGAAGGCTAGGAAAAATGGAATGTTGCTAGACTTGGTACTTCACGTAGCATACTTCTTGGGTTGCAAGTCAAAAATAAATCTATTCATTGTAATGATCACACATGTATGTGATAAATCATGTATTCCCCCCCCCCCCCCCCCCTGTTTACTGTAGGTGCAAATTCAATTAATTCTCCCAAGAAGAGAAAATATACTGAAGTAGAAGACAAGAGCTTGGATCCCCTTCAATTGGCAAAGATCCAGGATTCCCCAGATTTGTGCTGGGTATCACTACTGAGGTTAGAAGAGCAGGGAATTAAACCAGACACGCCAGTGATTCCATCTGTGAAATCTCGGATTCGGAAACTGACAGAACAAGGCAAGCATTGGGATTTTGGTGGTAAGAAAAATCCCATTTAAAACTTTCTTCTTATGTCATTCCTATGTTGGGGGGTGGGGGGATACTGAAACTGAAGGAAGCATTTAATATGGGAAGAAAAATAGATTAGCCCCCTCCTCAATGCATGGATGTTAAAGGAACTCCAAAGAGTAGTGATTGCATGCCAACTTCAAAAAACACATTTTATCACTCCATGAGCTGGATGTTTACATTATAGAAGGTGTCTTGTACACGTTCTGCTGGGGTGGAGGAGTGGATGTAGGTGTGCATGTGAGTATGGAGGGGGATCAATGGTGAAAGGTATGGGTCAGAAAACTTGGGAGAGGGGGTGTGTGTGTGTGCGCGTACAATATTTCTGTATATATTTGCTCCGAGTCTAACAATGCTAAATAGGAGCCACTCATAAAATACTGGGAAGACTCGCATTGTAGCCATTTCTATAACTATATGCTCAGGTTGCAGCATATTGACAATGCATTTTCCTTTAAGTTTGAGCTCCTGATGAAGCTCAGTCATGGGTGAAACAGGTCTTTGAGCTTTATAGACTGAATGAGCCATAAGAACATAAAATGTCATACTGGATCATACCAAGGGTCCATCAAGCCCAGTAGCCTGTGGCCAATCAAAGCCGCAAGTGCCCAAACATTACATCTCGCTGCTAGTATTGCTTATTTAATTAATAGCAGTTCATGGATTTTTCCTCTAGGAACTTATCCCAACCTCTCTTAAATCCAATTCCAGAACTTAACTATGTGGTGAGTGAGAGAATTTTCCTTGATTTGTTTTAAATGAGCTACTTGCTAACTTCATGGAGTACCCCCTCCTAGTCCTGTTATTGAAGCGTAAATAACCCATTTACATTAACTTGTTGAAGTCCTTTCATGATTTTTGTAGACCTCTCATATCCCCCTTCAGTTGTCTCTTCTCCAACCTGAACAGCCCTAACTTCCTTACGGCTCGATACTGTAAGGCCACGGTAGAAACAGTGTGGCAGTGTCAGGCGCACCCTTCCTCCCCGCACGCACAGTTCTCTTGACCTAGCGCCTGATACTCTCTTCTAATTGCATGCAAATGCATGCCGCGGCTGTGAAGCGTTAGGGAAGGGTTATTCCCGCGCAACCCATTTTACTGTATAGGCGCTTAATACAGCGCCTATACAGTAACCTGGGTGCGCTGGTACCTGTCATTTCAAATGACATTTGAAATGACAGGCACCAGGAAGTGTAAAAAACAAAATTTTTAAATACCTGTCGGAGGGCCGCGTGGGTCCAGGCGGCCGGCGGGATCCGGGGGGCGGGTGGTCGCGTGTTAAATCTAGGCCGCGGGCGGGTGGGCGCCTGTTCCAGGCGGCGGGGGCGGGTGGACGCGCGTTAGTTTCAGACGGCCGGCGGCGGGAGCCGGGGGGCGGGTGGTCGCGTGTTAAATCTAGGCCGGGTCGCACAGACGCGCATTCATCCAGGCGGAGGAGCCGGCGGCGAAAGCAGCCGGCTCCTCCGCCTGGATGAATGAATGCGCGCCTGTGCGACCCCTGCGATTCGGTGCTCAAGGCAGTCACATGCCGTGATGTCGGGCGTCGTGACATCACGCTTTGAGCGCCGAATCGCAGGGGTCGCACAGGCGCGCATTCATTCATCCAGGCGGAGGAGCCGGCGGCTTTTTGCCGCCGGCTCCTCCGCCTGGATGAATGCGCGTCTGTGCGACCCGGCCTAGATTTAACACGCGACCACCCGCCCCCCGGCTCCGGCCGCCTGGACCCACGCGGCCCTCCGAAAGGTATTTAAAAATTTTTATTTTTTTTTCTGACAGGTTTTATGTGTCCCACAGCATTACATTTTCTCGATCATCTCTATCGCTTTTTTTTTTTATTGTGTTTTATTATTTTTGAGTATCTTAAGCGGTGTCGATGGATTTGTTACTAGACTCACAGTCCTAACACCTACTAGTGGGAGGCGGTAAACTAACACGTTAAGGCCGCGGCAAAACAGCGGGTTACTAAGGAGATAATATCAGCGCCCATTACAGTATCGGAGGGGAATAGCTAATTCCTTCATTATACAGCTAATTCGTTCATTTACACATCATATACATGCTGCGTGCGGAAAGGGTTATGAGTCTATTTTACGAAGCGCTAAGGACGCGTGAAACTGGAGACTGTATCGCTGGATCGCCTTACTCGTCTGTATTGTGCGCTCCCAGCACGTTACAGACGGGGAATCTTTAACCGCACGTTACTGTATAGACCTGTTAGTCTTTCCTCATAGGGTAGCAGTTTCATGCCCCTTATTTTGGTTGCCCTTCTCTGTACTTTCTCCAGTGCAACTATCATTTTTTTTTTTTTTTTTTGGAGAACCAGAATTGCATACATTATTCAAGATGCCTTACAAATGGATTCAGAAAAAGCATTGTGAAGTAGAGCCTTAGTAATGGACTGACAAAAAAAACATGTGAAGTAAAGGAGAGAGAGCAGCTTTTAAACTAGAACAAAGGGGAAAGCTGATTGTCGCTCAGCAACGCATGGTTCGGAGAGAGGTATCTTTAAAGGATACTAATGATGCATTAGAACTAGGGCATCCCGACAGTGAGGTTCCAATAATTAGAAAAAGTAGTCCAAGTGCCTGTAACTAAAAACTCACCTGAGCTAAAAAAAAATTCAAACTTATCCCTATCAATTAAAAAGCAGAATGAAAATACAAACTTTGAAATGTTTGTATGCTAATGCCAGAAGTCTAAGAAGTAAGATGGGAGAATTAGAATGTATAGCATACTTTCTGTGCCTTTTATGCTTTAATAATGTTACAAAGAATGGGGCTGCATTTTTTTTTTTTTTTTTTTGCAGGTACTTTGCACTGCCCCCCCCCCCCCACGCCCCCCTATTTTAAGTCAATACTCTTTCAATTTAAGATACTGATCTTAGTGTGTGTGTGTGTGTCTGCCTCTTTCTATCTTGGTGAGCTAGGAAGTGTCTTACTGATCCTTTCTGGGTTTTCAGCCCTCTTTGAAGTGAGGGCTGGGATTAGTTGCCAGGAACCTTCACCTGAGTTACTTGGGAATAGTCGTTATCCCCCCTCCCCATCCCCCATTTTACTTAGCCCTCCACTGGGGGTCAAGCACAAGGTGTAGGTGTACGGTGACTGGCATTCCCTTCCTCTCTTCACCAGTACATCACAAAAGCACTAAACTATTGCAGGACTATGAGCTGTTTGGAACATGAGAACCAATAAAGAAAAAGAGCAATGTCAGTTCTACTATGGATGAATCCATTGTAATAGGATCTCTGTATCAAGTTACAAAGAATTCTTGAATGAATTCTTTTTTTCTTGTTTGCATGAAAGTGTTCAGCCATTTGTCTACTGAAGTATTTTTCTTATCCTATATACCTAACTAATTAAACCTATGAATGTTAACTTCAGTTTTATTAATAGATAACTGTTTGATTCTATACTTTATTGGCATGTCAATAAAATACAAGTTAAAGTACATAGTGGTGTGAAGCAGCTTGCTCAGGATCATGTAGTGAGTAAAGATGAGATTCAGTCTTGGGTTGCAGGTTTCACTCTTCAGATCTAATGACAGGTTACACTTCCACGTGTCCACCAGATGATGGTAGTTCCCAAGCATTTCTCTTGCTGCATTCGGATTCTTTGGAAATTCCATTGATTGGCCAATGTTGCACATAAAATTTTCAGAAATAGAGTGCTACTTGAACAGTTCTGCAACTTTGTGAGATTAGTGCATACAGCTGTTAACTAGCCTCTATTCCCTTGTAGATGGACAAAATATCAACAGGGATGCATCTACTGGAGGCATGGAAACTGAATTGGAAGAAGAAAGCTACTCAGAGGTGAGGGTTCCCATTTTTACAGATTTAAAAAAAACAAAACAAAACTTGAGGATTAGAGCAGAAGGTAACTTAATGTACTATGAGTAACCATAGCCAGCTTCAAAATATACTCATTGCTTTTAGTTTTATTTTATTCTACAGTTAATCTCACACTGAGAAAAATGTACTTGCTGCATTTTTGGTTATTCATGGCCAGTGTGTCCCAACTTTCTCCTGGAGGCACATCTAACCAAATGGGCTTTCATGATATCTGCAATGCAAATCTCTCATGCATATTCATTGTAGATATCCTGAAAAAGCAGACTGACTAGGGCAGGGGTAGATAACTCCAGTCTTCAAGTGCTCCAAGAAGCCATTTAGGTTTTCAGGATATCCCCAATGAATATGCATATGTGCTATCCCAAACACCTGATCACTTTGTGGCACTCTAGGACTCGAGTTGCCTACCCTTGGGCTAGAGGATTATTCCAGGATTATCTTGAGAAACTGTGGTCTATATGTAACATTCCTCTTCAGCCAGACAGACCTGTCCAGACAAATGAGTTTACGCTTCCCTACCAACAGATGGTGACAGCCCTTACAAGGCCCCATGCTACACCAGTCTGCCAGTATTCTGTCTCCTCTGTCACCAATGTGTCATCAAAACTTATAACACACTTCACAACAAAAAATTTTGAAGATAGGAAAGTGTTTCATAAAATTAATTCAAGGCACCATCCAGGTTACCTCATTTGTTTTTTATAATCATGAACACCACTGTCCACCCTCTGTAAAATTTGTTATTTTTATTATCGCAAACTTTTTTTAAAAAAATATTTATATTTTATAAAACTGTTGTGAAAAGTACACTCTCAACACGAATAGGAACAGTCCATCAATTCATCGCTTAGAAATTAGATAAACTTTGGTCAGCAATACTTAACTTTTAACTTAGACGCTGAGACATCAATTCGGCACAAGCAGTTTTTTGTTGTGAAAAATGTTATAAGTTTTGATGACACACTGACTGAGGGTTTGGCATGTTTTCAATGATGTAAATGGTAAAAGAGAGAAAATATTTCACGTGGGTTATGTAGTGGTGTTGGATTTTGTTACCCCCATTTTGTGGATTGTTTGCTAGTTCGCGTTAGTATTCTGTCTCCAGCAGATGGTAGGTTGAGCATTTCATGCTGGAAACTACTGCTTGGTTTAGGCCAGATGAAAAGGAATTCAAATTTTGGGGCTGTTCCCGAGGCGATAGCCCTCTCTGTTATAGTCTGAGTCCAGGGTTTCCTTTGGAGATTTGGTCCGCTCCTGTTCCCAGTCTTTCCCTTTCAGATGCCAACTCTCTCTCCACTTCTCCATATTTCATCTGTTGGCCTTCCTCCTTTCTGTTCGTCAGGATAAAGCTTTGTCATAGGGCAGGGGAGGAACAAAAAGGAAGAAGCTGGGCCTAGCAGAACTGCATACTCGGCAGCTGGTGAGGAGAGCCATACTTGTCCTGGCGGGGGAGCTGGATAGCAGCAACTGCTAGTGTGTGGAGCACAGGGCGAGTGCTGCTTTGCCAGGAGGAATGGATGCCAGGAAGTGCAGCAGCCTCTGTTTGGCTTGCGGGAGTCGTCAAGCGGATTGTTTAGACAGGCAGCTGTCATGCTGGAAAGAAGACAGAGCACTGCTGTTCTGGGGCTTCCATTGCACCAGGGATGGCTGCTTAGAAATTTGCCACCAGTTTCCAGCATGGTGAAGAGCAGCCACCACATTAGTTCATCATGCAGCTAAATCTGTTGCTGAGGGTCCCTCAGATCTGGGTCTGGTTTCCACTGGGTTGACTGCAGTTTCCTCAGAGGAGCCTTCCTTTTGTTTTCTCCCTGCCTCCAGAACTGTTGAAGTTGCTGCAAAAAGTTTGAATGTGGGCAGGCTTCAGTGGGGGCTGCTACTGCTATTCTGCCGCAGGGGGTGGGGAGGGGATTTCTCCTCTTGCTTCCAGGACGATTGGGATCGAGATGAAGGGTTCTCAGGATGTCTTCCTTCCACCAAGGCATCCTAGGATGCTCACAGGAGTGACAAGGAAGAAGAGTTGGAGGAAGGTGAATTCTCTTCTAGTTAAGAGGAGGATCCTTTGATTATTGGGCTTTTTCAGAAAAGAAGAGCTTTCCTCCCTGATTTTAAGGTTCTTTCAGGTTTTACATATTGCTGAGGGCAAGGAGGAGAAATTGGATCCAATCATGGCATGTATTAGGAGTCCGATTTTAAAGGCTTTCTCTGCATAGAAGGATCAAGGAGCTAACTTCTGCAGAGTGGAAATCTCTCTGGTGTGTGTTAAGGCAGGCAAAGGTTATGAGAGATCCTCATTTAGCAGAGGAGAGAGAGAAGCTATGGACGCCTCTAGTTGATGTCTTATTTTGCAAGGTTACCAGAGGCCACAATCCAGGTGGACGGTGGTGCAGTCCTTAAGGATGCCCAGAACAGGAAGATTGAATCCGTACTCAAGGAGGCCTTTGCTTGTGTTCGGGTGGCAGTGTGTATAGTGGCCAGGTCGGTCAGGAATGCGTTTGTTGCGGTGTTTGTAGGAATCTTTAAACTTAGATGCCTTATTGGAGGAGGCTCAAATTGATCTGGTTACAGCTTTTCTCACAGATGCAGAACTTGATTTGGTGCAGTCTCTAGCTTGAGGTATGGCCTCTATGGCAGGGCTTGTCACTTATTGTAGCTGTGGAATTGTTCGGTGGATTGAGCTTCTGAGGACACCTGACTAAGCCATGTAAAGGGAATCTTCTCTTTGGAGAGTATTTTGAAGAGGTGGCTAAGAAATGGGGCGAGTAAGACGTCCAGTAGATGAGCCTAAAGGGGCTTTTCTGGGAGGGGAAATGACAGGGATCCGGAGAAAATTTTATAGAGATGCTAGGTGTGTTAGGAAAAAGTAGGGCTCCGGCATCTCAATGAGGGCCAGAAGAGGTGGTAAAGATGGAAACACTGGAGCTGTTACTGATATTTAATACCAGATGAAGGTTTCGGGATCTAGTCTCCAGAGTTTTGGATTTCTGGGTTCAAATAAGCCAGACCAAAGGGTCCTGGAATCTTGTAAAAATGGCTATACCTTGGAGTTTGCCCATCCTATTTAAGATGCCTTTCTCTGCTGCAGTGAGAGCAACAGTCTGAAGTATGTTAGACCGACTATACAATATGGGGGTGCTGGTTCCAGTCCCTCTTGCAGAAGTCAAGGAACTTATTCTCTTTATTTCATAGTTTCCAAAAATGAAGGCACACGTTGCCCCATTCTGGACTTGAGGCAGGTCAACAAGATTCTGATCAGGATGGAGACTGTGCTGGTGAGGAGCATAATCTTAAATTCTGTCTAGATAACTCATGAATCCTAGGGTCTCTTATGTGTTCCATCTTTTAAGCAGGTAAGGCTAGATGAAGTTCGAAGGGCCTAGCTTGTTGAAACGCCTTACCAGGACCTATTAAATCGAATCATGTTTCCTGAAGCTTAGAAAATCGGTGCAAGTACCGTATTTTTCGCTCCATAAGACGCACCTGACCATAAGACGCACTTAGGATTCAGAGGGGGAAAATTAAAAAAAAATAAATTGTGCTAAACCGGCTCTGCGTCTGGGCGTCTTATGGAGCAAATTAGGGGAGTGCATAGTTTTGTTTTTTTCTCCCCATTTTGTTTTCGGGTCTGGGGAGGGCCATTTCGGTCCACTCCCCAGATCAGAAATTTTTTCTTTCTGTGGGAACCCCCCATCCCAACCCTTTAAATTAACAACCTCCACCCCCCTGACCCCCCCAAGACCTGCCGAATTAATTTCCTGCAACCCCCCACCCTCCTGACCCCCCCAAGACCTGCCGAATTAATTTCCTGCAACCCCCCACCCTCCTGACCCCCCCAAGACCTGCCAAACGTCCCTGGTGGTCCAGCGGGGGTCCAGGAGCGGTCCGGGAACGATCTCCTGGGCGTGAGCCGTCGGCTGCCAGTAAACAAAATGGCGCCGACGGCCCTATGCCCTCACTATGTCACTGAGACCGACCGCTGCTATTGGTCGGTCTCAGTGACATAGTAAGGGCATAGGGCCGTCGGCGCCATTTTGTTTACTGGCAGCCGACGGCCCTATGCCCTCACTATGTCACTGAGACCGACCAATAGCAGCGATCGGTCTCAGTGACATAGTGAGGGCATAGGGCCGTCGGCTGCCAGTAAACAAAATGGCGCCGACGGCCCTATGCCCTCACTATGTCACTGAGACCGACCAATAGCAGCGATCGGTCTCAGTGACATAGTGAGGGCATAGGGCCGTCGGCGCCATTTTGTTTACTGGCAGCCGACGGCCCACGCCCAGGAGATCATTCCCGGACCCCCGCTGGACCACCAGGGACGTTTGGCAGGTCTTGGGGGGGTCAGGAGGGTGGGGGGTTGCAGGAAATTAATTTGTCAGGTCTTGGGGGGGGGGGGGGGGGTTGTAGGAAATTAAGTCGGCAGGTCTTGGGGGAGTCGGGGGGGGGGGGGTGTTTGTTAGATTTTTGTTTGGTTTTTTTTTTATATTCGCTCCATAAGACGCACATACATTTTCCCCCCACCTTTGGGGGAAAAAAAGTGCGTCTTATGGAGCGAAAAATACGGTATATTTGTTTCAACAGACCTTTGATTTATGAAAGGAAAATCATTATACCCTGTAACATCCTCACAGGATCAAGGAGTTTATTTTTGTTGTAGTCTTAAACTAGATGTTCAATTTGTATCTCCTATATTTTATTCTGTTTCAATGTATGTTTTTTTTCTTTATTGGTTTTCAACAGCAATACAAAACTGCATTGTACATTCAAGAAAACATACAGAAACTTATATAAAACCCCTCCCCCCCCCCCCCCCACCCTTTCCCTTGTGGCAACGCCCGGGAACCCTGAATCCAAAGATGCATCCAACCAAGTTCTCAATGTGTCTCCAGAGGCGCAACTCCCTTATCGTAGGGATCTAAGAACCATAGCACTCCAAAAGACAACTTGGTTAAAAGGTGAGGTGAAAGAGGCTAATTTTAGCCAAAAAAATCCTTCAAAAATTGGAAGAAGGATCCATCTGAAGAAAATAGGATAAAACACAAGCATTGTCAAGTTATGTGTAAAACATTTTGAAAAGACAGGCAAAGAAAATTTGACATGAAGTTGGCCATAGAGGCAAAAACCCGATGTTAAACTTTTTAAAGTATCTGAAGCAAGAAATCTGTGAGGGAGTCGGTTGGACCATTAGATGACAGAGGTGTTAAAGAGGCTCTTAGGGAAGATAAGGCCATTGCAGAAAAACGAAATGAATTCTTTGCTTCCATGTTTACTAATGAGGATGTTGGGGAGATACCAGTTCCAGAGATGGTTTTCAAGGGTGATGAGTCAGATGAACTGAACCAAATCACTGTGAACCTGGAAGATGTAGTAGGCCAGATTGACAAACTAAAGAGTAGCAAATCACCTGGACCGGATGGTATGCATCCTAGGGTTCTGAAGGAAATCAAAAATGAAATTTCTGATCTATTAGTTAAAATTTGTAACCTATCATTAAAATCATCCATTGTACCTGAAGACTGGAGGGTGGCCAATGTAACCCCAATATTTAAAAAGGGCTCCAGGAGTGATCCAGATAACTATAGACCAGTGAGCCTGACTTCAGTGCCGGGAAAAATAGTGGAAACTATTCTAAAGATCAAAATCAGCATATAGAAAGGCATGTTTTAATGGAACAAAGTCAGCATGGCTTTACCCAAGGGAAGTCTTGCCTAACAAATCTGCTTCATTTTTTTGAAGGGGTTAATAAACATGTGGATAAAGGGGAGCCAGTAGATGTAGTGTATTTGGATTTTCAGAAGGCGTTTGACAAAGTCCCTCATGAGAGGCTTCTAAGAAAACTAAAAAGTCATGGGATAGGAGGCGATGTCCTCTCGTGGATTACAAACTGGTTAAAAGACAGGAAACAGAGAGTAGGATTAAGTGGTCAATTTTCTCAGTGGAAAAGGATAAACAGTGGAGTGTCTCAGGGATCTGTACTTGGACCGGTGCTTTTCAATATGTAATCCTTTCCAGATCATTTATATGACTAGTGCAGATACAAAATTGTTCAGAGTAAAATCATAAACAGATTGTGATAAATTGCAGGAAGACCTTGTGAGACTGGAAAATTGGGCATCCAAATGGCAGATGAAATTTAATGTGGATAAGTGCAAGGTGATGCATATAGGGAAAAATAACCCATGCTATAATTACACAATGTTACCACCCAAGAAAGAGATCTAGGCGTCATAGTGGATAACACATTGAAATCGTCGGTGCAGTGTGCTGCGGCAGACAAAAAAGCAAATAATGTTGGGAATAATTAGAAAGGGAATGGTGAATAAAATGGAAAATGTCATAAAGCCTCTGTATCGCTCCATGGTGAGACCGCACCTTGAATACTGTGTACAATTCTGGTCACTGCATCTCAAAAAAGAGATAGTTGCAATGGAGAAGGTACAGAGAAGGGCAAGCGATTCCCAAGCAGGAGTGCTGGACGCTTTAGCCCTGCAGTTTCTGAGGTTTGTTGTTAACTCCCTGAAATCCCACCTCAGTCTCCCCAGCTGGACACTGCTCAGGCAAAAGCATTCTTGCCCTGCGATTGGGCCCTTGCCCTAGCCTCACTGGCAACCTTGGTACCTGAACAGTTGGTGCTTAAGTGCCTGCCTACTGCTTCACCTGTTGGGCCACATGGCAGCCTCTGTTCATGTTACCCAATTAGCCAGGCTCTGCATGCGCAAAGCACAATGGACACTATGGTCTCAATGGCAGCATGCATCCCAGGATCTCGAGGCCCGAGTCTCTATCCTGGTGAGAGAATCTCTCCAGTCTGGAGCGGAGGATCCCCTTCCAGGCTGCCCCGCCTCAAATAGTGCTTACCAGCAATGCCTCTCACCAGGGCTGGGGGGCCCATGTGGACTGTTCAAGAAACTCTGTCAGATAAACCTCTTGGAGCTTTGGACGTTCCGAGACCGCTTGTCCCACCAATCAGATTGCGATGTGGTACATCAACAAGCAGGGAGTCATGAGGTTATTTCCTCTCTGCCAGGAGGCTGTGCAAATCTGGTCGATGTCTCTCTGCCCTGGACGCTGAACATACTGGCAGACTGTCTAAGCTGCTCTTTTCAACCGCACAAGTGGACCTGAAAGTGGCAGCTAGGATCTTCTGTCTGTGGGGTACTCCGGATGTAGACCTCTTCACCTCCCTGTTCAATTGCAAGGTGAGAAATTTTTACTCCCTATTTAGGACGGGAGGCCATCCACCTTCCGACACTTTCACCCTTCTTTGGGGCATGGGTCTCCTGTACGTGTACCCTCCTCTTCTGCTTCTCATGAAAACTCTTCTGAAGCTCCAGTAGGACCAGGGGACCATGATCCTAGTGGTGCCTCACTGGTCCAGGCAAATCTGGTTTCCTCTCCTTCAGGACCTGTCTATCAGGGATCCCATCAGCCTGGGGACTGCACCCGATCTGATAACACAGAATCAAGGTGCACTGCGCCACCCGAACTTCCGGGTGTTAGTCTTGATAGCCTGGATGTTGAGCGCCTAGTTCTTCAGCCCCTTGGATCTCTCAGAAAATGTCGCCCAGGTGCTGGTAGCTTCCAAGAAGCATTCCACTAGGAAGTCTTACAAGTTGAAGTGGAAGAGGTTCTTGTGTGGTGTGAAGGGGCATGGATTAAATCCATTTACATGTCCTCTTCCCAAATTCTTGGGTTACTTGTGGTACCTTTCTGAGGCCAGGCTTAAAACCATCTCTGTCAGTCCATCTGAGTGTGATTAGTGCTTTCCTTCAGAGTGTTGCCAGCACGCCCATCTCTGTTCAGCCTATAGTAGGTTGCTTTGTGGGGCCTACTGCAACTAAAGCCATCTCTGAGACACCCCCCCCCTCCCGTGGTTTCCTGGGATCTTAACATTGTGCTGGCACAACTCATGTATCCTCCTTTTGAGCCTATGTGTACCTGTGAGCTAAAATTCCTCATCTGGAAGGTCCTATTCCTGGTGGCGGTTACTTCAGCTTGTAGAGTAAGCGAGCTTCAGGCCTTGGTGACGTACCCACTTTACATTAAATTCTTTCATGATCGTGTAGTTCTGCATAGACATCTCAAGTTCCTGCCTAAGGTCATGACTGATTTTTACCTTACTCAAACCATTGCGTTAACCCACTTTTTGTCCAAGGCCCCATTCCCATCAAGGAGAACGGGCCTTGCATACTTTGGAGTGCAAGAGAGCTCTGGCCTTCTACTTAGAATGCTCAGCAGACCATAGACGGTCCACCCAGCTATTTATATCTTTCGATAAGAACAGACTGGGAGTGGGTAAACAGACCTTATCCAGCTGGTTAGCAGATTGCATCTCATTCTGCTATGCGCAATTGGGCCTTCAGGTGGAAAGCAGAGTTAAAGCTCACTCTGAGGGCTATGGCGGTGTCAGTGGTCCCCATTGCTGAAATCTGCAAGGCTGCGACATGGAGTCCCTGCACACATTCACCACTCATTACTACTTGGACAAGGATGGTTGACAAGATGGTAGATTTGGCCAATCTGTCCTATGCCATCTCTTCCAGATTTAAACCCAACTCTTCCTACCTAGGGCCCCCTGATGAGACCAGGCTGTCTCCCTACCGTCCAACAGTAGCTAGGCTGTTTTTATGCTTGTTGGCTCTTTGTTCGGTGTCTGTTCGGTTTTGGTTGTTGCTGGGAGCAACCTGGAGCCTGGTATTCACCCATTTGTGCTTGTCCTAGGAGAAAGCACCGTTGCTTACCTGTAATTGCTGTTCTCCTGTGACAGCAGGATATTAGTCTTCAGAAAACCTGTTGGGTTCCCTTGCGTTTGTCTTAATTTTTCGTTTGTATTTCCGAGTTACGAGACTGAAGGGGGGGGGGGCCCTTGTCTGGACGTGCGTATAGAGGCATGCTCAGTGTGCCAGTCAAAGCTTCTAGAAATTTAGACAAGTCTTCCATGCCGGGCTCCATGTGATGTCCTCCATCTGTGAGGACTAAAATCCTGCTGTCCTAAGAGAACACATGTTACAGGTAAGCAACTGCACTTTGCTTTTTGGTATCTAAATTTAGTCTTTTATCTTTGGATTGTTTTTCAAGCCTTTAAGAGAGGCTCAGTAAAAGATCTTTGAAAGTTTGTGTGTGGGGGGGGGTTTCTGGTGGCTATTTAAGGCCAGAAGGATTTCAGAGTTGTATACTGTCTTATGGAGAGCATTTGAAGACTTTCAGAGGAGGAAGTCTCTATTCTTAGTTTGTCACCTGGTTTAGTCTGTGGCTTTCCTCCTTTTTGGAGGGAGGATTATCCATTTAATTTATACCCAGCTTCATTTAGATGTGCAAAGTTTTTTGCTTAGATATGTGAGGGTGACCAATATATTTCAGAAGTTGGACCATCTTTGTATTGCTTTCTCCTAAGAAGGGAGAAGCAGCTTCAATTGCAAGGTAGATCAGAGGCAATAGGCTCAGCATTCATAGCAAAGGGGTTTTTTTTTTTTTTTACCTCTGGGCTCATTTGGCCAAAGCCCAGGCAGCTTGCAGTGGAGATTTGCAAAGCAGCTGTGTTTGCTTTCTTACCTTCCTTTATAAGCATTACTGCCTTGATGCCTGAGCCAGGAAGGGGCTGGCTGGATAATGAAGGTCAAGATTTTTTTTTTTTTCTTATGTGATATTTCCTTTCATCAAACCCAGCCAGACTAGACCAGGAGTTTCCCTTAATGCCAGACCATTTGTTTTGCCTATTCAATGCCTCCTTAAGGGTATGGGTATTCCTAATCCAGATTCTGTATAGATTATCACGGTCCAATTTCTTGCTTGTTGTTTTTCTGCGGGTTTTTTGGGGGTTTTTTTTAGCAGTTTTGAATTTTTCTCAGTAGCCCCCTGGTTGGTTGCACTGAGGGTTTTTTCTTAATTTAAGGTAAATACGGTACTGGCAGGCTTGGAGCTGCACAGGGCCTTCATTAGAGCTGATGTGACAAACCTGTTCTTTACCTCAATCTGCTGGTAGGGGAGGGTAAACCCACTTGTCTGGACTGTTCTGGCTGGATTCAAGAGAAATTTATCAGGTAAGGTAAAATGTAACCTTACTATTGCTGTTAATATCCCATATGTTAATTATCCATTTATCCTATACATATCCAATGGTCTTGCATGCATAATCTTACTAGACAGAATATTAAATGGTCCTTCTGTAAATTGCTGCCTTAAAATCAAATAAATCTTCCATTTCTTCTGCTGGCTTCCACAGCAGCTAGAGCAACTGAGAACTAAAAGAACATGAAACAGTTTCTGGAATCCATCCTGAGTCTGACTGAGCTTTTGGGCAGAATACAACCTGAATTGTATCCATCTGATGCACCCACTGTTCTCCTATTCACTTGTATTTGCTGTTTAACCTAAAAGCTCTTGTGTTCTTGATATAATACCAAAAGAAAAACAACAAAAAACTCTTATTCTGGTGCTGTGCATATATTTATTTTTCACATATCCTTAGTCTTGTTTATAGAGCTTAATCTTCTCATTCCTCTGCGTTATGTGGTCTGGCTTTTCTTTTGCAGGATTTATTTTCATTCAGCACAGAAACCAGAAGAACCAGAAATACGTCAGAAGTGACAGGTTAGTGTTTACTGATATTGCAGTAAGAAGAGCCCCTAGTTCTATAGCAGGGTTAAGGAGCTCTGGTTCTTGACTTCCACAAACTGGTCTGGTTTGCAGAACTCGAGTGATTTGCATGTATTGCCTCCATTGTATGCAAATCTCATGCCTATTCATTGTGGATATCCTTAAAACCAGATCAGTTTGTGGCATTTGGGACTGGAGTTGCCTACCCCAGTCCTATGTTAAACAATGACTGGCTCCTCTCTTGCCTATGGATATAGAAAAAAGTGAGGTATCAAAATGTATTTTTATTCTGGGTTTCTGAAACTTCTGAAGATTACAGTAAGCAGCAATAGGATTTGAACCTTGCTTTCTTGGTTCACAGTCTACTGCTCTAATCACTGGGCTACTTTTTCACTCCTGAATTACTAGTGCAGTCAGAATTCACTCCTCTCATCTGAGGAACCTGATTTTAGAAAATGTCCACAATTCCTTAGGCACATAATTAGGACGCCTACCACTTCATGCAATTAATATACTTTATTAGGCATTTGTATTGGTTTTATTAATGGCGATTATGGGTCTAACATTTTGTAAATAATGCTTAAAAACAGACTACAAATCAAATTGTAAAATGGATATATAGATGGTGAGAGATTGCAATTTGCTTTGTTGTCTTCCAATGTTTTTAAGCATTGTTTACAAAAATGTTAGACTGTGAACCAAGGAAGCAAGGGTTCATATAACCATTGCTGCTTATTGTAATCTTCAGAAGTTTCTGAAAGCCAGGATAAAAATAAAATAAGGGAATGATAGAGAATTGATGGTGGTACTCCAGAAATTCCTATGTATTTGGCAGTATATAACCCAGCTGCTGCTGTGCCAAAAAAAGTTCTACGTGTGGCCCTGTAACTGGTGCTCCAGACTCTGTATTTCTGTTGTCAAAATAGGACTAAAATTGAAAGCCCTGGGGACTTAACACACAAAGAGAATACCTCTTTTAAAGGCAAAAGAGATCCATGTAAAAGAACCATTCTTGAAATCCACTTGGTAGAAATCATCCACGAGCATAGGGGGTACAAATTATACAACTAGGCTAGCTATTTACATCCTGTATTACTCTAATCAGTACCACTGAGTATGTCTGGGGAATAAAATAGTCTAAGGCCACTACTTGTGTCTGTTTTAGAGAATGGAACACAGACTTCTGCTTTACGATGAAGTCTTAAATCAGTGTATCTCCTTCCTTCCAGTCTTTAGTCCAGATGAGGAACATGTACCGTAATTCTAAGCAGCATCCAGTCTTACGTGTTTTGTTTTGTTTTTTTTTGCAGTGTTGGGTGGTGCTTGTACTGTGGCAGCAGATGAGACTGCAAGTAGTGCAGGGTCCTTGTTTGCACCATAGGATTATGCTGCAGTAGTGGATTTGCCAGTAGCAGACATTGCTGACCTTAAGAGAAGTCCCTGTGGGGCCCAGAAGTGTTGCATATTGAGTAGGTCACCATGGGTATTCTGATCTGTACCACAGAAAGATTTCTCAACTGAATTCCCAAAAGTTGCTTCTTGGGGCAGCTCCAGGATCCAGCAAACTTGTAACAAAAACAAATAATCCTCAAGACCTATTAGTGGCATCTGAAGCAGAAGCTCAATTCCTGGGAGTTGTAAGATCCTCCTGAAGTCTTGCATGCGCAGGCATCATGAAAAACTTCTCTAGGCTGTCAGCTTGTGGGATTCCCCACCTCTCTTCACCCTTCCACCCCCCCCCCCCTTCCCTTGTATTTCCAATGGCGCTTGGTGAGTTTTATCATTTGCTCTCCAGCAGACCCAGAGTAGGTTGGCTTTGTGCTGGATATTCAGCTTCTAGGATCGGGATGTTGCTAAAGCCTCTTAACTTTCTGAGCCTGAAAAGGAAGGGCGAGAAAATCCTAGCTATTCAGAAGCACTGTCAGGGTGAGACGACTAAATCAAATTCTTTCGTGTCCCCAGGAAGTTAAAACGAAATTTTAATCCAAAAGTACCCCTCATTCTGATCAGGGCTGCTCAGGTACACTGCTATTCTGGAGATAGGAAAGAGGGCATATATTTCCGTAGGAGTAGTTCCTCTAAATGGAGTCTCTGGAGAGCTGCAGAGAGTCATGTTTGTACAGAAATTGAGGTTGTGTATAAGCTGACTGGACATAGGCTTAGTGATTTCTACCTTCTAGGAACACATTTTGCATATACCTTCTGTCTAACTTCCCTTCTCGGCTACATCCATGCCCTTTTCTCTAAGGATCTGGTTTGTGAATCGGCTGTCAGTCATTCTTAGGGATGCCATTCAGAGTCTTTAGACTGGATTAGATTTAAGTGGCTATACCTCTAGGCAAACCAGAAGATGGTTTACAGATTCTTTTTTTTTCCCTCCTTCAAGTAAGCCTTTTTGACAAGTCTTTATTTCTTTTACCTATGGATCTTCAGACTACTAGACTTTTTTTATTTATTTATTTATTTTGAAAGCTCTAGAGATAATGCAAAATACCACAAAGAAATCCTGTTGACAACATAAGAACATAAGAAATTGCCATGCTGGGTCAGACCAAGGGTCCATCAAGCCCAGCATCCTGTTTCCAACAGTGGCCAAACCAGGCCACAAGAACCTGGCAATTACCCAAACACCAAGAAGATCCCATGCTACTGATGCAATTAATAGCAGTGGCTATTCCCTAAGCAACCCAATTTCCCTATAACCTTATCTGTAAACCGTTATGATGGCATTACTTTGACGTTTCCGAATGACAGTATATAAAACTCTTTAAATAAAATAAATAAATAAAAATTGATTGATAGCCATTAATGGACTTCTCCTCCAAGAACTTATCCAAACCTTTTTTGAACCCAGCTACACTAACTGCACTAACCACATCCTCTGGCAACAAATTCTAGAGCTTTATTGTGCATTGAGTGAAAGAATTTTCTCAGATTAGTCTTAAATGTGCTACTTGCTAACTTCATGGAATGCCCCCTAGTCCTTTTATTATCCGAAAGTGTAAATAACGGAGTCACATCTACTCGTTCAAGACCTTTCATGATCTTAAAGACCTCTATCATATCCCCCCTCAGCCGTCTCTTCTCCAAGCTGAACAGCCCTAAGTTCTTTAGCCTTTCCTCATAGGGGAGCTGTTCATCCCCTTTATCATTTTGGTTGCCCTTCTCCATCGCAATTATCTTTTTTTGAGATACGGCGACCAGAATTGTACACAGTATTCAAGGTGCGGTCTCACCATGGAGCGATACAGAGACATTGACATTCTCCGTTTTATTAACCATTCCCTTCCTAATAATGCCTAACACTGTTTGTTTGCTTTTTTGACTGCTGCAGCACACTGAGCCGATGATTTCAAAGTATTATCCTAAGGATATGGGATGCAAAATGAAATGTTTTGAAACAGGTTGTTGCAGACTGAACATCCCTCCAGAACAGAACGATAATAGGATTTCAGTTTCTTCTGCTAGAATTCCACGAGATTTGATAAAGGTCTTTGTTTGCTAGTCTACCATACAATACTTTACAGAGATGTGAGAAATTACTCTTGTACCTCCTGAATTTTTCAGGATTTTTTTTGTACCTAGATATGAGGGGGATATAATCGCAGGCTTAATCTTTGAATCCTTGTTTTAATCTATTACAGGATGGAATCCCTGCTTTCAGTCTCTCCATGACATTTCCTACTTACACCCACACCACCTTGAATGTACTTGTTCTCATTTGAAACTAAGCAGGATTGGACTTAGCCCTTGGACGACAACCCAAGGTCTCCTTGGGTTGTCAAGATGCATCCCCTCATTTCCCCGTTCACTTGCATTATCAGTACATGTCTCTAGTATGGGCTGGTCCTAGCTCCCAAGGTCTTCAGAGGACATGGGGTCTCTGGAAGCATCATTGAATACAGGAGCTGCTGCCTTTTCTGTACCTGGATAACTTTCTTTCTGTGCCCAGTTGTCTCAGGATTGCTGTGCAATAAGACACATACTCTGGGCTCCATTATGGAAGAATGCAAATAAGGGATTAAATTGACGGTGAATAGATATGGTGGGAAAATGGCTAATTTTTGCTGTACTTGGTCTGGTACGCTCAACAGAGAAAATATTTAAACTGGAGGGAAGGAGTTGTGCTGTTCGAGCATATGATGAAACCAGAAGTCTGTTCTCTCAAGTGGTGGCTTTAGTCTAGGGATAGGCAACTCTGATCTCAGAATACTGCACACTAGTCGGGTTCTTAGCCAGTGATTCTCGGAGGACAAGTAGGATGGTAGTCCTCACGCATGGGTGATGGCATCTGATGGAGACCTGGTCTGGAACTTTGATCTCAGAGATTCTAGAATTTTCAAACATGCTCTTCTGAGCATGTGCAGTTGTAGTTAATCACCCTGCCCACTAGGCAAGAGTCCCTCAGTCTCTATTTCCATGGAGCTATGTGGTTGCAGGAGCAGTGTCCATCAGTGTTCAGCTTTTACTTCTAGAGGAATTCTGTGCAAAAAAATGTAAATGTAAAATTCTACATATTTTATTAGTCAAAATAACACAATTTACATGAGTCTCTAACTTTTTTCTGTATTAATTAAAAATGTATTCCTTAAAGATGCAGAATTTTAAATATTTTGAGCAGAATTTCCCTAGAAATTCGCTGTGTCCCACTCTCTCCCTCCTCCTCTGGCTACTTTGTCCTTTCAGGCCCCAACTCCTCCACCTGCCAGTATCTCTCCCCTCCACCTCTAGGATCAACACCTTCCATTCTATTGCCAGTCCCAGAGTTTGACCTCACACAGGCGCTCCCTCTGTCCCTCTTTAGTGTGCATACACACATTCCCCTCATACAGGGTCCCTCTCTCTTGCATACACATCCACACAAGCTCACTTTCCCTCACACACTGTGTGTCTGTCTCTCATAGACACTCACAGGACAAGCAGGATGGTAGTCCTGACATGGGTGACATCACAGGATGGAGCCCAATCACGGAACACTTCTGTCAGTTTCCAGAACTTTGGCACCTACTGGGCATGCCCAGCGTGGCACTAAACCTGCAGCCAGCAGGGGTCCCCCTTCAGCCAGTCAAAGTTCTAGAAACTTTGACAAAAGTGTTCCGTGATTGGGCTCCATCCCATGAGGTCACCCATATGTGAGGACTAACATCCTGCTGTCCTGTGAGAACACCTGTTACAGGTAAGCAACATTTTCTATCCTTTCACACAGGCTAGCATCCTCATATGCACACTCCTTCCTTCACAATCTCCTCATAGGCTCTTGCTCTCCCAACCTCTCCACACAACCCACTCACTGGGGCCATCATCTTTGCCATGAAAGGTGTGCCAGGGTTTCCCCTGCCATTTTCTGCACATAATTTGGCAATTCTGCGCAGGGGGGAATTCTGTGCAAATTCTGCACTTGATTTGGTGGAGTATCGGCACCGCTCTCTAGTGTCAGGGACCAGAACTGCCACTGAGCGCCATGTTCCCCCTCAATGCCATCAGATGCCCTTGATACCATTGAGGTGGGTGCTCAGCCCTTGCTGTGGGATTCTACCCACAAGTATGGTGAGTGGGTTCATAGGTATCCTGCCATTCATAGGATGGGATACGGTTGTATAAGTACTAGTCAGCCTGCTTTTACAGCAGAGGGCACTATTCTTCCAGGTGCCCTCTACTATGAGTGTGTATGGGTTTCCCTTATGGTGAACACAGCAAGTTGTGTGCCACACTTGCAGGACTGATCTAAGACTGCATCCCTGGTCAAACTCCTATAGAAGTGTTTTACCAGGAGGGTAGTGTAGAGTTGTTTGTTTCCTCAGAAGTTATCTTTTGCTCCTTTTCCCCCCCCCCAACCAATGTTAGAAATCCCATTTGTGGGGAAGCTCCTGGGGCTGTGTTCCTTGCAGGTTTATCGCCAAACTGGAGCCTAGATTCTTTTGAGTTGTTGCATCTCCTTGTAGGCCAGGTCTGGGGGATAACAGCATTGGTAATTTGACCGTTTTTCTTACTGGGGTCCCTCTGATTACCATAGTGGCCTATCCCATCTGAGGGTGGCTGGAAGTGGCAGATTGCTGAAACTCAAAAGTGATTGGTCACTTCTGAATAATTTGGCAATTCTGAATTTGGTCACTTCTGAATTTCAGCAATCTGCCACTTGCAGCCTTCCTCAGATGGGATAGGCCACTATGGTAATCAGAGGGACCCCAGTAAGAAAAACGGTCAAATTACCATTGCTGCTATCCCCCAGATCTGGCCTACAAGGAGCTTTCTCGGTAGCTGGACCCATTTTATGGAATTCCCTTCCCAACCCTCTTCGTTTAATTTCAAATCCTTCCCATTTCAAAAAATCACTCAAAACCCATCTTTTTCAATTAGCATTTAAAACACTTACTCCAGAACAAACATAAACTCCTCTCCACCACTTCATCTACAGTCACCATCATATTTTTCATTTCATTTTCATCTCACATTCCCCTCCCTTCCTTTGTTTCCCATCTGTTCCCTAGCTTACGGACTCACTTTGTCACTTCTCTACCTTCTTCCCTTCCTCCCATATTATTAGTAAAGTTCCACGGCAACAGTTTTATTATTTTTTATTTACTTTAGTAAATTACTTGTTTATTTCTAGCTGGAATTTCTTCCAGCTACTAAGTAATTTTTGTACTTTTAATTTTATTTATTTATTACCTTTTTCTTTTTCTTTTTTATTATTTTTTTTTTCCTAATGTAAACCACTTTGACAAAAAACTATTTTATAAAGTGGTATATAAATTCTTTTAAATAAATAAATAAATAAAAATGCAACAACTCAAAAGAATCTAGGCTCCAATTTGGCAATAAACTTGCAAGGAACACAGCCCCAGGAGCTTCCCCACAAATGGGATTTCTAACATTGGGGGGGGGGGGGGGGGAAGGAGCAAAAGATAACTTCTGAGATTAAAAAAAAAAAAAAAAAAAAAAAAAGACTCTACACTACCCTCCTGGTATGACTATAATTCAACTCTCACCTAGGGAGTTGAAAGATTTTTCAGGATCATGAGGCCCTGGATGTTGAATATGGAGGCAAAGAACACACTTGAGGCAGCTTTCATCGCAGGCAGGAAGAGAAGGGGTGAGCCCTCACGAGGCTCTTCCTTTTATTGTACATTCATACAAAGGCAGATGTGTCCTTACATGATTGGCTACTTTCCCATAGCAACAGACGAGTCCCTACACTATTGGCTTTGGCTCAGGGGGTGTGCACGGATCATTTCATTGGCTGCTGAAATCTATACCTCCTGACTTTGTCCTGCCTCTGACTAGGGAACACCCAGCCCCTCCCCCAGGAATTCAGGGCTAAGCACAAGCCAGAGAAATACATGATGTCAGGTATCCTTTCCTAGGCAGAGAGGCTTAAGCACAAGTGATGCTTTTATTCAGGCAAATGTCAGGGAGAAGGGAAGTTAGTGTTTAAACCCTGATGAAATGGCTTGCTGGCAAGCGCATATTTCCCACACTGATTCTGGGTCCTGTCAGGAAGAGGAGATATGACTGGGTTTTCAGGGCAACCCTTATTGGTCCCCCTCTGGACACTTGGTTGTCCATCCCTACAAGGGGTGTTCCTCATTCTCCATTTCCTGGAAAAGGATGTTGCTGCTTTTGATTGATTGGCAGTTGCTCTCAATTCCTCGCAGGATCAGAGAGCTGGTCAGGTGGTACCACTCTCCGTAGATCATCCTAAGGCACAGCAGATCTAGTTCATGAGGAAGCCGTTCCAGATTCAGTCTCCCCTCCCTTCTTTAGGGTAGCTCAGGTGAAGATCAGGAGTTTCTCCTTTCCAGGAGTCTTTGATATCTGCTGAGCTCAATGGGTGTTTTTTCATGGAAGACCACTATTGCCAGTTATTCTCACCTGCAGGACCCTACTTCAGGGAGGAGGGTTCTAGTCCATCTAATAGGTTGAGAGGCATATTTGCCAATCACCATATCCAGATTGAGGGAGGTGGGGGATGAGGGATCCTGCAACGGAGAAACTACTCTTTGGTTGCAATGGCTTGCAAGCTATATGTCCCCATTTTAGGGATAACCCTGTCTGTGGACAGGAGTCCTGATTCATGCAATGGTTGTTCCATTTACTGGATCGTGTGCTTCCTTGGGAGAAGTATATGTAATCATGGCGGTGGTATTAATACTTAAGCCAGGTTTGTGGGCAGTCTGTTCTGAGATCACACTGACCCTGCCCTGGTACTCTTAGTTTCCAGGTCAGTAAAGAAATCTTGTTAGACAGGGTTTGCACTTGCGGCACCCTAGCTTCCTGTCACTTGGTGGAGTGTTTCTGGATTTCTTTCTAGAGGACTTGCTCTGTTTCAACTGTTCCAGGCAGGCTGAGGGCCTATCTCTGTAGTAACTCCCTACTGGAATCGGCAGTGAGTTTATTCACTTTGGGTAGAGACAGGCAATCTAGTGACTTGTTCTTACCCCTGCAGTCCAGTGGTCTGCCTCCTTGTGTTCTTTGTTCCTTCCAATTTCCAGTTGGAATGTCGAGAGGAGGGGAAGAAAAGCTAGGGCACATTTGGTATATCTTAGTGTATGCCTGCAGGGAAATACATCACTCTTCCCTATATTTTCACCAAGTTCTGGCTAGTACTGCCTTTAGCTTTAATCAGTTCATTAGGTTGTCCAAAGTGCCTTCCTGCTCACATGAACTATCCTGTAGACAGAATGGATAGCCTTGCCCTTGACAGAGGATAACAGTATGCTAGTCCTCACGAAACCTACCTGCCTCCCCTGAGAGTTGGTTTCTCCTTGTATGAACTGTCATGGACTGAGAGACTCTGCTCAGGGTCCTCAACCCTTCGCACCAGCAGCCTACAGAACCAGGGGAGATGGTCCCCTCAGGACCTGACAACCCCCTGGGAGGCTCAGACCGTTGCTGGACGCTCCGGGACTAACTCTCTGCCTTCTCAGACTTTTCTTCTGCTTTTTTTTTTTTTTAAACTTAAAGAAAGCAAACAAAGCTGTGACAAGCTAACTAAATCTTCTTTTTTTTTTTTTTTAAGATCAGTTCAGACTGTGAGCCAAGCACCCAGACCATCTGCTGGAGACAGAGTAATACTGGCAGACTGTGGGTGGACCCTGGTATTTATGGCAGAGCCAGTCAAATCTTGCTCTAAAAAGGAGATGGAGCAGCTTTTAAACTAGAACAAAGGGGAAAGCAGATGGTCATTCAGCAGTGCATGGTTCGGAGAGAGATATCTTCAAAAGATACTAATGATGCATTAGAATTAGGGCATCCTGACAGTGAGGTTCCAATAATAAGAAAAGTCGTCCAAGTGCCTGTAACTAAAAACTCACCTGAGCTAAAACAAAATTCTAACTTATCCCTATCAATTAAAAAGCAGAATGAAAATACAAACAAAAAACAAACTTTGAAATGTTTGTATGCTAATGCCAGAAGTCTAAGAAGTTGGATGGGAGAATTAGAATGTATAGCAGTGAATGATGACATAGATTTAATTAGCATCTCAGAAACATGGTGGAAGGAGGACAACCAATGGGAAGTGCTATACCGGGGTACAAACTATATCGTAATGACAGAGAGGAGCACTCGGGAGGAGGTGTGGCACTTTATGTCCGGGATGGCATGGAGTCCAACAGGATAAACATCCTGCATGAGACTAAATGCAAAATTGAATCTTTATGGGTAGAAATCCCTTGTGTGTCGGAAGACTATAGTGATAGGATTATACTACCGTCCACCTGGTCAAGATGGTGAGACTGATAGTGAAATGCTAAGAGAAATTAGGGAAGCTAACCAAATTGGTAGTGCAGTAATAATGGGAGACTTCAATTACCTCAATATTGACTGGGTAAATGTATCATCGGGTCATGCTAGAGAGATAAAGTTCCTGGATGGAATAAATGTTATTTTTATGGAGCAATTGGTTCAGGAACTGACAAGAGAGGATATCCTGGATTAGGCAGACATCAGAGTTTGCCATCCAGGCAGCTAAACGTTTTCTCCAATCAGTCCTCAAGACAAAGATTCTTTAAGTTTGAAATTTATTTATTGTACAGGTAGATTCTACTTACAATTGTTGCATCTCAAACATAAGCCCCAAGACTAAGATCTCTGATAAATGGAGACAGGGTAGCAGGAGGGAGAAGGCCTTGTGTTGCAGGAGTTAGTTTATGGTAGAGGTAGGAAGCTTGAGGGATATGAGGCTGATTTAGTCTTCAGAAGAAGGCAGTAAGAGAAGGTAAAAACTCGATCACTTCAGGAAGTTTTACAGAGCGCTGCTAGCTCGGAAGGAAGCGTGGGGTGAATTGAACTTTCAAGGGCTGCTTAAAAAAAAAAAAAAAAAACCACCTCCAAAAGCTGGGGACAAGGGGGCAAGGTCCAATGGCAGCGAGTCTAAGAACCATGTGACACAGGGTGAGCATGAAGGGCAGTCCCGTGAGCCTATAAGACTTAAGTTAGATTGAGGGGCATTCAGGCTCTTCCGATAGTGAGAGAAAGTGGAGGGGAGAGGGAGCTTCTCTTAAGGGCAAAGGCTCCTCTTAAAGGCAAGGCTCACATGGGTTACAAAAAGTGTTTCAGTATCAAGAATCCTCAGAAGGAAGGACTGCACTAAACACAGTTAAACTACAGTATATACAGATACAAACATGTACCCAATTCTAGATCTATTTCTCAGTGGAGCACAGGATCTGGCGAGAGGTAACTGGTGGGGCCGCTTGGCAATAGTGATCATAATATGATCAAATTTGAATTAATGACTGGAAGGGGGACAGTAAGGAAATCCACGGCTCTCGAGCTAAACTTTCAAAAGGGAAACTTTGATAAAATGAGAAAAATTGTTAGGAAAAAACTGAAAGGAGCAGCCACAAAGGTAAAAAGTATGCAAGAGGCGTGGTCATTGTGTGAAAAAAAAAATAAATCCTAGAAGCACAGTCCAGATGTATTCCACACATTAAAAAAAAAAAAAGGTGGAAAGAAGGCAAAATGATTACCGGCATGGTTAAAAGGGGAGCTGAAAGAAGCTATTTTAGCCAAAAGATCTTCATTCAAAAATTGGAAGAAGAATCCAACAGAAGAAAATAGGGTAATGCATAAGTGTTGGCAAGTTAAATGTAATACATTGATAAGACAGGCTAAGAGAATTTGAAAAGAAGTTGGCCGTAGAGGCAAAAACTCCAGTGTAAACTTTTTTAAATATATCCGAAGCAGAAAGCCTGTGAAGGGAGTCAGTTGGACCGTTAGATGATCGAGGGGTTAAAGGAGCATTTAGAAGAAGATAAGGCCATCGCAGAAAGATTAAATGATTTCTTTGCTTCGGTGTTTACTGAAGAGGATGTTGGAGAGGTACCCGTATTGGAGAAGGTTTTTCATGGGTAATGATTCAGATGGATTGAACCAAATCACGGTGAACCTAGAAGATGTGGTAGGCCTGATTGACAAACTGAAGAGTAGCAAATCACCTGGGCCAGATGGTATACACCCCAGAGTTCCGAAGGAACTAAAAAATGAAATTTCAGACCTATTAGTAAAAATTTGTAATCTATCATTAAAATCATCCATTGTACCTGAAGACTGGAGGATAGCTAATATAACCCCAATATTTAAAAAGGGTTCCAGGGGCGATCTGGGAAACTACAGACCGGTTAGCCTGACTTCAGTGCCAGGAAACATAGTGGAAAGTGTTCTAAAGATCAAAATCACAGAACATATAATGGAGCAAAGTCAGCATGGCTTTACCCAAGGCAAGTCTTGCCTCACAAATCTGCTTCACTTTTTTGAAGGAGTTAATAAACATGTGGGTAATGGTGAACCGGTAGATGTAGTGTACTTATGATGTATGCATACTAATACCGGTATATAAAAGTTTTTAAATAAATAAAATAAAATACTTGGATTTTCAGAAGGCGTTTGACAAAGTTCCTCATGAGAGGCTTCTAGGAAAAGTAAAAAGTCATGGGATAGGTGGCGATGTCCTTTCGTGGATTACAAACTGGCTAAAAGACTGGAAACAGAGAGTAGGATTAAATGGACAAATTTCTCAGTGGAAGGGAGTGGGCAGTGAAGTGCCTCAGGGATCTGTATTGGGACCCTTACTTTTAAATATATTTATAAATGATCTGGAAAGAAATAAGACTAGTGAGGTAATCAAATTTGCAGATACAAAATAGTTCAGAGTAGTTAAATCACAAACAGATTGTGATAAATTGCAGGAAAACCTTGTGAGACTGGAAAATTGGGCATCGAAATGGCAGATGAAATTTAATGTGGATAAGTGCAAGGTGATGCATATAGGGAAAAAATAACCCATGCTATTGTTAAACAATGTTACCAACCAAGAAAGAGATCTAGGAGTCATAGTGGATAACACATTGAAATCAGTTTAGTGTGCTGCTGCAGTCAAAAAAAAGCAAACAATGTTGGGAATAATTAGAAAGGGAATGGTGGCCCGCCAGGCGATCAGTGGAATCCTTACACTGTTTATGCAAGGAGTACTCAAATTATGGGTCAAGTGGCGCAGTAGACTGGCAGGCCACAAGGGGATATATTATCTTACATCCTTCCTAGCAAATCCGAGATTTCGCCCTAGTCTAGATATAGCATTTGCCCAAAGGTGGAGTCAGTTAAACCTCACGAAAGCAGGGCAATTTGTTGCAGGGTCCCACCTGATTCCCTTTAAGGAGCTGCAAGACTTCCATGGGTTATCGCAGGGGGACTGGTACCAATATCTACAAATTACCCACTTCCTCCGCGCTGAAGGGGCACTAGCCGACCTTGGCCAAGGTAGATCTCTTTTTGAATCCCTATGTGCGCAAGCGGGGCCCCTGAAAAGGCCATTCTCCCGCTTATATAAGCTTCTTAACAGTGGTCCCAAGCTCAAGTTGTCCTATCAGCGGCAGTGGGAATTGGACCTCGGGGAAGTGCTTTCAGATGCTGACTGGGAGCAATGTCATATGATAATGGGCAGAAGCTCTATTTCTGCCAAAATAAAAGAGAATGGGTACAAATTGCTTTACAGGTGGTATATGGCGCCTGATCGGTTACATAGAATGAATACAAAATATAGTGATTTATGTTGGAGGGAATGCGGAGAGAAGGGGTCATTCTATCACATGTGGTGGACATGCCCTAAGATACAGGGCATTTGGGAATTAGTGACTAGTTTTGTGTCGGGAATACTGGGCATCCATATTTCGGCATCCCCCAAGGGCTGCTTACTTAGCTTAGTGGATGGGCAGCTCCGTGATAAGCAACGAATGTTAGTGTTGCAAATATTCATTGCCACCAGATGTGAAATAGCTTATAGATGGAAGAGTATTGATACCCCTACCTTAACGAATGTACTCACAAGACTAGATAGTGTATCATATGGGATATCTTACTGCGGTGCGTCACGACCAAGTTCGCAAATTTCATGATGTATGGGACCCCTATTGTACGTGGAAAGGTAAACAGGTCTCAGTATAATCCGGAGTTGCTGCTATACAGATGTCCCGGGGGGGGGATAGTGGGGGTTTGATAAAAACTGCTTGCATATTTTCTTGTGTACACTGTTCCATTGGTGTCGGGACACTTGATGTGTAGTCCCAGTTTTACATGATTGTCAGAGGATTGTTTTTCTATTTGACCCTTAACGCTAGCGCTATGTGTATAGTTAATTGTATAGCTGCGAAAGGAGTTCTTTTCAATTGAGATCTATGGAGTGTGTACCTGATCGTTTTCCTGTTTGTATTTGGATGATATGCATAAATAAAAACTTTCAAAAAAAAAAAGGGAATGGTGAATAAAATGGAAAATGTCATAATGCCTCTGTATCGCTCCATGGTGAGACCGCACCATGAATACTGTGTGTAATTCTGGTTGCCGCATCTCAAAAAAAGATATAATTGTGATGGAGAAGGTACAGAGAAGGGTGACCAAAATAAGGGGATGGAACAACTCCCCTATGAGGAAAGACTAAAGAGGTTAGCAATTATCAGCTTGGAGAAGAGAAGGCTGAGGGGGGGATATGATAGAGGTGTTTAAAATCATGAGGTCTAGAACGGGTAGATGTGAATCCATTATTTACTCTTTCAGATAATAGAGTAGGGGGCACTCCATGAAGTTAGCGTGTGGCACATTTAAAACTAATCGGAGAAAGTTCTTTTTCACTCAACGCACAATTAAACTCTGGAATTTGTTGCCAGGAGATGTGATTAGTGCAGTTAGTATAGCTGTGTTTAAAAAAGGATTGGATAAGTTCTTGGAGGAGAAGTCCATTACCTGCTATTAAGTTCACTTAGAGAATAGCACCTGCCATTAGCAATAGTAACATGGAATAGACTTAGTTTTTGGGTACTTGCCAGGTTCTTATGGCCTGGATTGGCCACTGTTGGAAACAGGATGCTGGGCTTGATGGACCCTCTGTCTGACCCAGTATGGCAAGTTCTTATGTTACAACACAGTAGTACCATCTTGCTAGAAAATGGGTTTCATATGTTGAGTGCAGAGTCTAAAGAAGGGATCTATATAGCTTTGAAAGCTGATATACTATAATATCCCTTGAATTTCTTTTATGTAGGTCCAATAAAGGTGTTGTAGCCTACTAGTTTTCTTCATTACTTTAAATATGATATGCTGCTGCCTACATTTTCTTTTCTTGCCAGATCTGCTTCATCAACTTTCAGACTTTAAGATCTGTAATTCTTCTGCCTAAACTAGTCTGTCTTCTCCTCCAGCACCCTCTGTGGGTTGGAGATTGGTACATTTACTAATCTGTTACTGTTGCTAGTGATCATGAACTTACTTTTCTCAGGAGGGCCTACTGTGCAATCTATTTTGGAAACCTTTGAGATGAAACAGATACCAGATGCGCCTGCTCCTCCTCCTCCTATGGAATCCATTCTGAGCACCAGTGCTGTTCGTGGACAGCTCTTGAATCAGTCTGAGACTGCACCCAGTGTTTCCACTATCGACCGTTTACGCAAGGTGAGCTTTTAGTGCAATATCTTTATCTTGGAAAGATTGCCTCATGAAGTTAGTCTGTGGCATGTTTCAACCTGGTGTATAGAGAAGATACCCAAAAAAGATTTTCTTGAAGGACAAGCAGGATGGCAATCCTCACCAGTCGCTCCCTTCATTCTTTTCTTTCCTATGGACCCACCATTCCTGCACTGCATAAACTCCCCCCCCCCCCCCCCCCTTAAGGTAGGTTTCTTTGTCATTGCTCATGCCCAACAGGTGCACTGGCTGGTGCAGAGACTGGTATCAACCACTCAAGATCATAGTTTGATTTTGCATTGTTTTTCATCCAGTCATGGATAAGCAAGCCAGTGGCTTCCAACAATGCTCCTGGTGTGACAGGAATATAATCTATCATGGATCCCTGGGGTATATATATGCCGTACCTGGAGGCATTAGATGACTTCCAGGGGTGTTGGCAGTGAGTGACTATGATGCCAGGAGATGTCTGATGGTTTCTGAAGGGGAATCTGTGTCTGACAACCCTGATGGTGATCTCCAGTCCATCAGGGGTGGACTCCACCCTTTGACACAGTTCATCTGGTACCAGGCCCCATCCTCTGAGTTCTCAAATGACCCCCCCCCCCCCCCTCTTGGAGCCAACCCCGCTGGAGGAAGGGAGTCTGTCTTCGCCCAAAGACTTGTCATTTGCCAGCTTTGTAAGGGTGATGGCAGAGGCCATCCCCTTCCAGCTTCTGTTGCAGGAGGATACCTGTCACAAGATGCTGGAGGTCCTCCAGTTCATCGATGCTCCCAAGGAAAGCGGGCCGGTCCACGACATCTTTAAGGAGCTCCTCCTCCGTTTATGGGAACCTATCTGGTGCAACAGCCTGTGGGCTTTGAACAGCGGCAGCTCCCCCACTAGTTGGCAGTTGTGGAGTCCTCGCTGAAGAAAGCTAGATACTCCTGGCACACATTTCTGCCCCTCCAGGGTGCGAACACAGGGAGCTCGATGGCATAAGATGGAAAATGTTCCAGGGGGCTGTGCTGGTGGATCGCATTGCGGCCTACCACCTAAACGTGACCCAATACAACCGCAATCTGTAGAAACAGGTCCAAGACTTTGCGGAGGGTCTTCCCTAGCAACAGCAGGAATCTCTTGCAGCCATTGCCACTCTGGGCCTTGAGACAGGTAGACACAAGGTGAGGTCTACCTCCGACGTGTTCGAGACCGCAGCCGGCGTGTCTGCCGGGGGTGTTGGCACCAGGCAGTTGGCTTGGCTCGGCTGTGAACCTCTGGTCTCCCGTGAGCCTTTCTTGAACCTCTGGCCGATCTCCCCTATACAGGCGAGAACCTGTTTGGGGATTGATGAAAGAGGTCATGGTGCAGCTGAAAGATCAGCATGATACTCTTCAGCAACTCCTTGCCAGCCCCTCTGAAGGCCCTTTCTCCGCCAGGAAGTCCTCCAGGCTGGGCGCTCGCAAGCCCTTTTACCGGCCAATGAAATACTATCATCCAGCCACCCATGCCTGCCCACCTCGGACCAGTCCCAGAGGTCATGGCTGACAGCGGGTTCTGAGGATCCAACCAGCCCCCCAGCAGGCTCCTTCTACAGGCTTTTGACTGGCGGCGAGGGGGCAAAAGCCAAACACCGGTTCCCCTGGCGGTCAATTCTCCCCAGTTGGTGACAGGCTCCTTTTGCTTTGCCCACTGTTTTGGGAAGCGATCACTTCAGACTATTGGGTCTTCTACATTGTCCACCAGGGTTACCACCTGAATTTTAGCAGGTTCCCAGAGACTGCTCCCCTATGTCCATCGTGGGGTTCGCCCACCCATCAGGTCGTCCTTCAATTGGAACGTTCCACTCTTCTAGCAGTGGGCACAGTGGAACTGGTCCCTCGCAAGCAACACGACCACGGCTTCTACTTGAGGTACTTCCTCATTCCGAAGAGGAACACGGCGGCTTGCAACCCATTCTTGACCTCAAGGCACTTAAACAGGTTTCTTGTAAGAGAAAAACTGGAAATGGTCTCTGTGCATGCTGATCTTGCTCCAATGAAGAGGAGACTGGCTTTGCTCCCTCAACTTAAAGGAGGCTTACACCCATATTGCAATTTTCCCCAACCACAGGAAGTACCTCAGCTTTATGGTGGGGACGGCACATTTTCAGTACTAAGTGCTGCCATTTGGGCTGGCATCAGCCCTACAAGTATTCACCAAATGCTTGGCGGTGGTGGCTGCCTACATCAGGTATCGCTCGGTCCATGTCCATACCTGGACGATTGGCTGATCCGGAGCAACTCCCACTCTGAGGCCTTGAACACACTGGCTCTGACAATTCAGACCTTGCAGACGTTGATTTGTCATCAACTTCCCCAAGTCTCATTTCTGTCCTTCTCCATGGCTAGACTTTTATCGGCACCAGGTTGGGCACAGCACAAGCAAAGGCTTTCCTGCCCAAGCACTGGGCAGTCACCCTCTCCTTGCTGGCTGCCCTCATTCGCAACAGAATGAGAGCCAGTCTACTGCTCCACATGTTGGCCACATAGAACACCTGTTGCAGGTAAACAACTTTGCTGTCTGCACTCTGACAATGCCCCTTATTGTCTGCTTACAGGAACGAGAGCAAGAGTTGCAAATGGTGTGCGAAACGTTGGATCGAGAGAACCCCTGGAGAGAGGAGTCAAAAAGATGCCGAATGATGAGGAGTGTGGATCAGGCACCAGTGGTGAGAATACATCCTCTTCAACTTGTCTTTAGAGAGATTATAGGTATAGCTGGGGTGTTGTAAATGTATGGTGGTGGTAAATACATGGGATGATGTACTTCTGTGGATGTCTGTGTTCAGTGAATAGTTAACCAGTCCAGCTGCTGCTTAGGTTTGTGCTAGGTGTAAAAAAAAAAAAAAAAAGTCAAATTCCATAAAGTCTGCAGGAGATCTTTCAAGTCTCTGCTGTCTTTTTCAGGAAAACTCTTAACATTGTCCTGTTGGATTTATGGTGGAAGAAACACTACCTCCCTTGCTGCTAATTCACCCTGACATACACTGAATAGGTTATTTATAAGGGTGGTGGTATAATGTGGATTATGGTCACTTTATGGGCTGCACTGGGTGGCAGATAGGCATTTGGCTTTGTCCCTTTCTTGTCAAGGATATATTCTGTGCTGTTTGTTTGTATGGATTCTATAGGTGAGCTCCAATGTAAAGAAGATGGGAAACAGAATCAGGAAGGGGCGTGGAAAAGTGAACATGAGCCCATTACAATTGTGTGATGCTCAGCAAAGCGATGAAGAGTCAACTGTAAGTGACAGCCAGAGATCCTCTTGATGTGATTTCAGGACAGTGCCTTACCTCCTTGCTTCAAGCTCTCATCTGTCTTACAAACCTGCCTTCAGTACGGTGGCTTGCTAAAATGCTAACATCACAAACACTGAATGGTGAAAGTACTTTTCCCTGTACGTACCCGGATCAGTCCAGACACCTGGGTTGTGACTCCGCACCAGCAGGTGGAGACAGAGTAAAACTTGTCGGGCTCCCTACATATAGTAAGGTGCCACCCACAGCCCCTCAGTCTTTCTCTGTCTCCAGCAGATGGGGCAGGTCCACCCACAGTCTCTGGGATCCCTGCGGTTGGAATTAGCTAGTCAGGGATAAAGGAAAAAAAAAAAAAAGAGGATAGCTCGGATTCCTTTTTTATTTTAATTTAAAAAAAAAAAAAAAAAGACAAAGTTAGAACAGGAAGAATTTTTCTTTCAGGAAGCTCCCGTTTGGAGGTGTCTCCCAGGGGGGTTGCCAGATCCTGAGGGGATCATCCTCCCCTGGTAGAGGCCGCTGCTGGGGTCGAGGACCCGGCCCCTCTGGCAGCAGCGTCGGGGGTGATACCGGGGAGCCCGGTTCACTCACCCCCAGTGGAGCCCGGAGGCCTTCAGCACCTTGGTCAGCGGACGAAGTAAAAAAAAAAAAAAAAAGGAGGTTTCTTTATTTCTGCGCCGGCTCTCTCTCTCTCTCCTGTGCGAGGGTTCGTTTCGTTCGGGGGGGCGTTTTCTTGTTGAGGCGGCGTTTTTTTGGTTTGTCCTTGCTCGGCCGAGATGCCCTGTCGGGTCCGCCTGCCGCGCGTGCGGCTCTGCGCGCACGCGAGTCTCGCGGGACGGAACGTGCTCTAGTTGCCTCGCCGGAGGCGAGGGACCGTCCGGGGGCGATCGGGGGGGTCGGACCCGGGCGTCCTGTTCGCCGCCGCGCGTTGTTTCAGCCGAGGAGGGGGGGCCGGATCCGTTCCCGCTTAGTGTGGGAACGGCAGCCATTTTGTCTTCGGTCCACGAGGCAACCAGGAGAGCCATGGAACATGGCGCCCAGCCTCCTCTGCTCTCTCCCCAGCCTCGGGCCTCGGGGGGGGCGCCTCGGGGTGCCTCCGATGTGGCTGATTGGGGCTCGGAGGAGGGGCACTCTGACTCGGAAGAGTCTTTTTCGGATGATTTTAATTTTTTATTGAAAAAGCTGGCGAAGTATCAGAGAACGCGGCGCAGGCACGGGAAGGTGCCAGGGGATGAAGGAGGACGCTCTCGCTCCAGGAAAAGGTTGGCCCGCCCTAGAGACGTGTCGGTGCCCCCGAAGGACAAGAGACCGGCGCGAGGCGTGCCACAGGACGCGGAATCGGAGGAGGAACGGTCGGTCTCGGGGGCGCCTGGAGGGCCTGAGGGGCCCGATGATCAGGGCCCAGCACAGCCGGGCGTGGGCAAGGGCGCGCTGACGGGGTATGGAGACGACCCCAAGGTCGTCCGCCTCTAAGAGGGAGGAGCTTTCCCCTCTCATTCCAGCGATCCTCGACGAAATTGGGGTGGAGGCCCCGCCGGTGGAAACCCGCCAAGGGCCTAAGATGGATCCGGTGCTTCTGGGGCTCGCGGGCCCTACGGTGGCGTTTCCTTTCCATTTTTCTGCGTCCGACATTCTTTTCCGAGAATGGGACACCCCGGAGCTGGGCCTCAAGGTGAGTAAGGCCATGGATTAGCTATATTCTCTGCCGGAGGATGCTTTGGAGCTGCTGCGGCTTCCTCGCGTGGATGCCGCTGTGTCGGCAGTCACCAAAAGGTCGACCATTCCCTTCACAGGCGCTACAGCGCTACGGGATGTCCAGGATCGGAAGCTGGAGGTACAACTCAAGAAAGTTTTCGAGGTGTCAGCCCTGGGGGTCAGGGCGGCCATTTGCAGCAATTTTGCGTTACGGGCTGGTCTCCGCTGGGCCCAGACCTTACAGGCGAACGCGGGTCTCTCAGAAGGGGAGGCTTCTCAGGCGGATCTTCTGGAGGCGGTAATCGCTTACAGCGCTGATGCCATGCACGATTTACTGCGGACCTCGGCCAGGGCTATGGTGTCGGCGGTATCAGCGCGCCGTCTTCTTTGGCTTCGTAACTGGGCGGCGGACGGTACGTCTAAGGCCCATCTCGGCGCCTTGCCTTTTAAGGGGAAGTTGCTTTTTGGGAAGCAGCTGGATGATATCATGCAGTTCCTGAGTGAGAACAAGGCTTTTAAGCTACCGGAGGACAGGCCACGGCCTAGGCCCAATTTCTCTACACGGAACCGTTTTCGTAATAACCGTCGCCAGAGGCCACAGAGGTCAACTGGGGTGGGTCAATCCTTCCGAGGGGGCGCTGTCAGATCTTCCACCTGGTCTCAGTCCTTTCGGGGGAAGAGATTCAACAGGTCAGGTGGACCCTCGGCGGGATCGGGAGCCAAGTCGGCCCAATGATACGCGATCGGTTCATTCCTCGTCGGTGGCTCCAGAGACCGTTCCACTGGTGGGAGCGCGCCTCGAGCGTTTCTACGAGGAATGGACCAAAATCACTTCGGACCAGTGGGTGTTAGATGTGATAAGACACGGTTACGCGTTAGATTTTGCACGTCTCCCCTGGAACAAGTTTCTCGTCTCTCCCTGCAAGGCCATAGCCAAAAGGGCTGCCGTACGGGCGACCCTCCAGCGCCTGGAGGCTCTGGGCGCCATTACTCCCGTTCCGCCGACGCAACGGGACATGGGAAGGTACTCCATTTATTTCGTGGTCCCAAAGAAGGACGGGGCGTATCGTCCGATCCTCGACCTAAAGGGGGTCAACCGGTGCCTTCGCGTTCCCCGGTTCAAGATGGAAACGATTCGCTCGGTAGTGGCTGCGGTTCGTCCGGGCGAGTTCCTAGCGTCCCTGGATTTGACGGAGGCGTATCTCCACATAGGGATTCAGCCAGCCTATCATCAGTACTTGAGATTTTGCATCCTGGGCAAGCATTTCCAGTTCAGGGCTCTTCCCTTCGGTCTAGCCACGGCTCCACGCACCTTCACCAAGGTTATGGTGGTGGTGGCTGGTGGTGGTGGTGGCTGCTCAGCTCCGACGGGAAGGGCTCTTTGTTCACCCTTACCTGGACGATTGGCTCATTCGGGCCAAATCCGAGATCGAGTGTCGGCAAGCGATTTCCAGGGTTCTGCAGCTCTTGCGGTCGCTCGGTTGGGTGGTCAATCTAGCCAAGAGTCATCTTCAGCCCTCCCAGAGGTTGGAATATCTGGGGGCATTGTTCGACACCGAGAAGGCCAAGGTATCCCTGACTCAGGACAGAGTCCTCAAGCTCCAGGGACAGGTGAGGCGCTTGTTAGCCCTGCGATGCCCTTTGGCCCGCGATTACCTGATGGTCTTGGGTTCCATGGCGTCGACACTCGCCTTGGTACCCTGGGCTTTCGCTCATCTGCGACCGTTACAATCAGCGTTACTTTCCCGCTGGAAGCCGGTCTCGGAGGAGTTTCTGCGTCCGCTGCCTCTCACAGACCGCGCCAGGGCCAGCCTGCAGTGGTGGCTCTGCCCCAACCATCTGACGTGCGGGGTCTCTCTGATCCTGCCCAACTGGACGGTGGTCACGACGGATGCCAGTCTCTCGGGTTGGGGAGCGGTCTGTGGGGGGCGCTCGGTGCAAGGTCTGTGGTCGGACCAGCAATCGCAGAGGTCCATCAATCGGTTGGAAACCAAGGCGGTGGCGCTGGCGTTACAAGCCTTTGTGCCGTGGATACGGGGTCAGGCGGTACGAGTCCTGTCGGACAACGCGACCACGGTAGCCTATATCAACCGTCAAGGCGGGACAAGGAGTCAGCAAGTGGCGGAGGAAGCGAGTCAGTTGATGTGCTGGGCGGAACGGCACCTCAGCAGCATTGCGGCGTCACACATCGCCGGCGTCGACAACGTCCAAGCGGACTTCCTCAGCCGGCATCGGCTGGATCCAGGGGAGTGGGAGCTACCAGAAGTAGCGTATCGTCTCATCTGTGCCAGGTGGGGTCAGCCACGTCTGGATCTGATGGCCACCGCGCAAAACGCAAAGGCTCCGAGGTTCTTCAGCCGACGGAGGGAGCGGGGCGCGGAAGGAGTCGATGCACTCGTGCTTCCTTGGCCCACGGACATGCTGATTTACGTGTTTCCCCCGTGGCCTCTGATAGGCAAGGTGCTGCGGCGAATCGAGTTGCATCCGGCAGCGGTGATATTGGTGGCGCCGGAGTGGCCACGGCGTCCATGGTTCGCGGATCTCCTGCGGCTAGCGGTGGAACCTCCGCTTCGTTTTCAGGGAGACGCGACCATTCTTCGTCGAGGACGCGGATCACTTTTGTCTCGCGGCTTGGCTTTTGAGAGGGCACGCTTGAAGACTAAAGGGTACTCCAAGGCAGTGATTACCACGTTGTTGAGAGCTAGAAAACAGTCCACGTCCTTAACCTATATGCGGGTCTGGACGGTGTTTGAGGACTGGTGTGGTTTTCACGAGGTTAACCCCATTCGGCCTGCGGTGCCTGAGATCCTCGCTTTTCTTCAAGAGGGTCTCTCGAAGGGGCTGTCCTGGAGTACCCTGAAGGTCCAGGTGGCTGCCCTCGGTTGCCTTAGAGGAAAGGTTCATGGAGTGTCCTTGGCGTGCCATCCAGATGTGACGCGGTTTCTGCGGGGGGCTAAACATCTCCGCCCGCCGGTCCGGAATCCGTGTCCCTCCTGGAATTTAAACTGCGTGCTTTCAGCTCTTTGTGGGTCACCTTTTGAACCGATCAAGCGGGCGACTTTGAAGGATTTAACATTGAAAACAGTGTTTCTGGTCGCTATTACGTCCGCTCGTCGGGTCTCGGAACTACAAGCTCTGTCTTGTAGAGAACCATTTTTGCGTTTTACAGAGACGGGTGTGTCTCTGCGGACTGTCCCTTCCTTTTTGCCCAAAGTGGTGTCGTCTTTTCACTTAAATCAGTCGGTAGATCTTCCCGGGTTTTCGACCGTGGATCCCCAGGCCAGGGGTTCGAGGGAGCTGAGGAAGCTCGATGTGCGTAGGATTCTAATTCGTTATCTAGAAGTTACGAATCCTTTCCGGGTTTCCGATCACCTGTTTGTTCTCTGGTCGGGGGCTCGTAGAGGGTCAACGGCCTCCCGGGCCACGATTGCGCGTTGGCTCAAGGAAGCGATTGGTTCGGCGTATCTTCTGCAGGGCAAGTTGGCACCCAAGGAGCTTCGTGCCCATTCGACTCGGGCACAGGCCACGTCTTGGGCCGAGGTTTCTAGTGTGTCCACCCAAGAGATCTGTAGAGCGGCAACGTGGAGATCGTTGCACACTTTCACGAGACATTACCGGCTTGATGTCCAGGCGGCTGAGGCTCAGGGTTTTGGGGCGAGTGTTCTCCGAGCGGGACTCTCTGCTTCCCACCCTGGGTAATTGGCTCTGGTACATCCCAGGTGTCTGGACTGATCCGGGTACGTACAGGGAAAGGAAAATTAGTTCTTACCTGATAATTTTCGTTCCTGTAGTACCACAGATCAGTCCAGGCTCCCGCCCGTCTGTGTCTTGTAGTTTATGATAGAAAGAGAGAGAGTCTGCTCGGTTGATTCTTTAGCCATGTAGTTTGCAGTTTTTGCACTTTGTGTTCATGGTTCTGAAGGTTTTTCGGTTCCAGCTCAAGGGGCTGTTGTGAATCGGCCTCATTTTTTGGGGTTTTTTCCTAGTTAGCTAGTTTTGGCTTTTATCTGGCTTTGACATTACGTACGACTGAGGGGCTGTGGGTGGCACTTTACTATATGTAGGGAGCCCGACAAGTTTTACTCTGTCTCCACCTGCTGGTGCGGAGTCACAACCCAGGTGTCTGGACTGATCCGTGGTACTACAGGAACGAAAATTATCAGGTAAGAACTAATTTTCCTTTAAAAAAGCATTTCTATGTTGAGCTTCTCAGAAGTGGTTCTACCATTCAATATGGCTCTTCCTGAGGACTAGGACTAGATGGCTTCCATTCCATTTCTTGAATTTGTCCCATCTCCATTTTTAGTTGGGGATGAGGGATGGTGGTTTCATTTTGACTTTAGTTATTCAAAGAGTATGTTGACAAGCAGTGTGCAACATTTTGTTACTATAAACATCTGAGAAAATAAAATACAATATTTCAAAAGTACACACAGCAGGCTGCAGAAAGCCATTGTCTGGAATTTTTAGACAAGCCCTGTTCTGATATTTTCTCAGGGTTGGTATAAGATATTCTAAATGGATCGTCATTCTATTTTTGATTTATTATTTATTTAATTTATTTGTTTTTCTATACTGATGTTCAACTAGTGTTATCACACCGGTTTACATAGTTGCTAAGGAATCCATTAACATAGGTTTCTTCTTTACAATGAGACCTTGTAGTCTGAGTGGCTGCGAAACATGAGGAACTTTGGCTTGTCTCTTAGAGCAGAGGGAGAGAGGCCATTATAGTTTGTATCCTTGAGTTCTGTCATGAGGAAACTTAGAGATTAGTGTATCGTTGGCTTTAAATATTTTGGTAGTAGGAGTGTGGACTTTATAGGTTTTGTAGTGTATGGAATGATATAATTGAGAGGAGGGCGTTGTTAATTCTGGTAGAGGTGGTGAAAAACTTGTAAATTGTGGGAGGGCTATTGAGAACTTTTGTAGGATAGTAACCTGTGCAACATGATTGCTTGAATAGTAGCGGGTTGATTATTATTGTGTGGTTATGCGGTGGAGGGGGAGTGTTGTGTAGTTCTCCCCCCACCCCACACGCCTTACCCTGATAGTTCCTGCACAATATTTTCTCCTCCTGGAGGCAGCAGCTCCAGCACAGTGTTCCTTTCATTACATTCCTCCTTCCCTGCCTTGGAAGTATTCCTCTCATTGTCCCTGGATTCCCCTCTCCCCTTCCTGTCAGATTCAGGAGTGCTCTTCTCACCTGGGGCTTCACCAGCCTTTGGAGTGCAAGCACCAACTGTGGCAGGTGCTGACGCTTGCAACAAGTCTCAGAACTAGACATCTGTCCATCCTTCTCCTCCCCACTGCTGCTCTTGCAGCACATGTTTCTCTGCTGCATGTTTGTGCACTCATTACAGATGTAGCAGGACACCGTGGGGCTCACCTCCTTTTTTTTTTTTTTTTTGGAACGGCGCAAGGTGCCCTAATTCTGAGAGATGATATCAGGGGCCGTCCCCAGCCGAATGGGTTCCTGCAGAAGCGGAAACCAGACCTGTCTGGGCCAAGAAGGCACCATGAGTATCATGGTCCTTGTCCTGCTGAAGCTTCAGCAGGGTCATATGGGGGGGGGGGGGGGCAGGGTACACATATAGCAGGCCCTTCCCCTTTAGAGGGAGAAGATATCTCAGGCCAGATGGCTATCCAATACCAGGGAGCAATACCTGCTCACCTTGTGGGTGTGGAGAGGTGAAGAGATCCACATCCGGCATACTCCATTAGCAAAACAGTGCTGCCACCACCACCTTTGGTCACTGTCCTGCACAACCTGTTCCAAGCCTGAACCTAACTTTGTGCCTTTGTGGTAACCAGACAGTCCCCTGCTGTTCCACAGCGCCACAGTTGTGCCCGTTGACACCTTGTTCGGTCGCTGTTGGTCTCTCCTGTTAGGAGCAGTCTGGAGCTTGGTATTCACCCTTGTCCTAGGAGAAAGTGCAGTTGCTTACCTGTAACAGGTTGTTCTCCTAGGACTGACCACGAATTGTCTTCTTGGTGAAATCTGTTAGTTGGTGTCTCCCCAAGGCTCTGCTTTATCCTCTATTTGAACCCATTAGGTCAATTACAATCTTTAGGGGTCAGACATTTTTATATGCTGATAATATTCAGCTATGTATACCAAGGAGCAAGCAAAATGTCATTTACTGAATTCTGTAAATGACATATGAAGCTGTGGCTTTCTGCAAATGGCTCAGCACTGAACATTCAAAAGACAAATATCATGTAGGTTAGAAAATCTCCATTTAAGATTGTTCAACAAATTATATGAAGGTGCAGTTGGTCTATTTCAGGGGTCGGGAACCAATGGCTCGCGAGCCAGATGTGGCTCTTTTGATGGCTGCATCTGGCTCACAGACAAATCTTTAATAAAAAAGTAAAAATCTAACAAAAATCCCCACCCTCCTGATGCCCCCCAAGACCTCCAAAATTAATTTACTACAACCCCCCACCCTCCTGTCCCCCCCAAGACCTGCCAAAAGTCCCTGGTGGTCCAGGAGCGGTCCGGGAGCGATCTCCTGGACTTGGGCTGTCGGCTGCCAATAGTCAAAATGGCGCCGACAGCCCTTTGCCCTCACTATGTCACTGGGGTCGACCAATGGCAGCGGTAGCCCCTGTGACAAAATAAGGGCAAAGGGCCGTCGACGCCATTTTGATTACTGGCAGCCGACGGCCCTTTGCCCTTACTATGTCACAGGAGCTACCGCTGCCATTGGTCGACCCCAGTGACATAGTGAGGGCAAAGGGCTGTTGGCGCCATTTTGACTATTGGCAGCCGACAGCCCAAGTCCAGGAGATCGCTCCCGGACCGCTCCTGGACCCCTGCTGGACCACCAGGGACTTTTGGCAGGTCTTGGGGGGGTCAGGAGGGTGGGGGGTTGTAGTAAATTAATTTGATAGGTCTTGTATGGCTCTCACGGAATTACATTTTAAAATATGTGGTGTTCATGGCTCTCTCAGCCAAAAAGGTTTCCGACCCCTGGTCTATTTTGATTGAAATATGGAGTTCAGGTATTATCCTAGACTCAAATTTAACATTTTAAATTGCATGTTCTTTACTTGGCCTAAATGGCTTTTTACAAAGTTATTTTGCTATAAATATAGTAGAAATAGCGCCTGTGTTTGGGGGGGGGGGGTAAAAAAGTGTGGTTAGGATAATTTTCCTGGTACTGCATCACATAATTTTATCATAATACAAGTTACTGCATCTGTTATTTTCACATCGCAAACTGCATTACCAACCGGCCAGGCTTTTATCGTATTTTGCGATTTGGGTTGCTAGAGACTCTCTCTGTAGAGGCTCACAAAAATTATTATACCACTGTAAGAGGGGCACTAGTAACTCATGGTGAAGTTTGTAGTGTGAGTTGGGTTTTGGGGGGGCAGCTTACCATGTACAAACAGCAGAGTTACCATCAGTGAAGAATTAATGCGATTTGGAGGGATGAAAGGTGAAAAGAGTAGATTTATGCCATGTTCTCGCTACCTAGTTTAATGCTTCACTGATGGTAACTGCTGTTCGTACGTATGTCTGTGCATGTTAAACTGTCTCCTCTTACAGTGGTATAAACAGTTCAAATATCAGTGGGCCTCCACGGAGGCTCCCTCTCCTAAACCGAAATTTGCAATAAAAACATTTGCAGGTAACGCACAGGAAAAAAGGTATGGTTATTTCAGACATTTTAAAACCTGCTTTGCTGTGCATTACTCTATCGCACGCCATGCTAACTGACCCTCATTTCCATTTAATCTGCTCAAACTCCTCTCACTCAAATACAATTGTAAAACTTGCGTACACATTTTGCATTCCGGTATTTATCGCGGGCATTAGTGCTATTGCAGGAGTTGGGGCAATAATGCATTTTGATAAATGACCCTCTAAAATTATTGCGCCCACTAAAACCTTTTACCAACCAATATGTTCTGAAATGTACTCCAGTCCCTTGTACTTGGTCATGTTGATTATTGTAGCCCTTTATGGACTGAGTGTTACTAGTCCAAATTACTGAGGGTGCTACAAATAGAACCATGCAGCTACACGCATACTAGTGGGTTGATTGCGATTTGATCACTGCCCCTGCTCTGAGGGATCTAGATTGGCTCTCTGTAAAATGCAGATGCAAGTTTTGTCTATTAGTAATTGTTCACAATATTTTATATGACCAACATGCCTGTTCTTTAAAGGGCCTCCAATGGTGTACGCCATCCAGTAGCTGAGATCCATGGGCACTCATTTATTACAGATACCAACAACACAGCAATATGCAAGTGCGCAGTCTAGGTCAAGAGCTCTTTATTTTATTGCCCCCCATAATGTAGAATATGCAGAGTGTAGCTAAGAAACTAGCATAAAGGAATTTAGAAGGCAGGTAAAGACTGTTTTGAAAAGCATTTGACTGTAGTGTTTCAATATATTTTTGTTTTGTCATTCAACCGTGAAGGGAGGCCTGCGCGATCGGCGCCCAGACCCGTCTGGGTAAGGCCTTTAATTTCCCTTCCCCCTCCGGCGAGCCTGACCGTCGATCGTGAGACCTGAGCAGCAGCCCCTCGTCTCTAAGGCCCGCCCACCAACTCGAATCACCAATCAAGTTAGAGGGACTTTTAAAATTCTTCACCCTCCGGCGCCGCGCGACAAAGGGGCTTGCCCCTTTGTGCGCCCCTTCGTGCAGCCACTGAGTCCTAGTGAAAAAAAATAAAATAAAAATTAGATACTTCTCCTCAGGCGATGCACATGTCTTTTCTGAACTCCGCTACCACCACTGCTGCTGCTGTGATATATAGAAAGAAGGACCCGTGCGAACAGCTCCTGGACCCGTCTGGGTAAGACCTTACAATTCCCCTTACCCCCAACGATCCCAAACTCCAACCGCACGACCTGACATCCACTCCGACCATTCTCACAGCTCTGAGACCCTCCCACATAGCAAAACTCACCAATCACAAACGGAGAAAACATTTTAAATTGAATCTTCACTCAAGTCAAATTAAATTCTAAATAACCCTAAAAGAAGATATTCTTCTAATCACCATGACCTCTACAACTAAAATTAATCAAACAAGAAGCAACCATCTAATTAAAATACCACTACTCAAACACGCCAAAAACCTCCTCTACCTCACTTTCTTCTTAAATGCTCAGTCACTTACGAAAAACTCATGATCATATCCGACCTGTTACAAACAAAAAATCCTGACTTCTTCGCCATAACAGAATCCTGGCTCAAAGACACCGACCTGGTTCTAACAAATCAACAACAATGAATACGATATATTCTCCATCCCACGAATATCCCAAAGAGGAGGTGGTCTGCTCCTAATGATAAAGAATCATTTCGCAATGAAACGTATCCCTCACAACCTACCTAAGAAGTTTGAAGTTGCTTTACTGGACTCTGAATCCCTACAAATCTGCCTCATATATTGCCCACCTAAACTTCTTGACAATGAGTTACCTCCCTTAATCGAATTCCTAATAACTAACATCAGTACAAAAAAACCTTCAATTATTTTAGGTGACTTCAATCTCCATATTGATGCATCACCAAGATCTCAAAACTGCCAAACTTTAATTGACATGCTCTCCAGCATAAACATGACCCAACTCATAAACAATTCCACACACAAAGCAGGCCATACTCTAGATCTGATCTTCTCCAATCAATTCATATTCGATCCTAATATATCAATCAAACCTGTTCCTTGGTCTGACCACTATCTAATCAACTGCAAAACTCAAATTAATACCAATAAAATGATCAAAATAAATATTCCAACTTCATTCAAATACAGACCCCCCCTTCCAACTCAACTTGCTTAAACAAGAATTAGGAAAACAGCTTGCTAATCTTGATCTATCTAACACTCTTAATGCCACTCAGTCGTGGATCCAACTGACAAAACAAACTGCAAACAACATTAATCCAGAAAAAACTAAAATTATAAAACAAAGCAAAAAAAAAAACCCTTGGTTCAACTCTCACTTAAGATCCCTGAAATCCAATCTCAGAAAGCTGGAAAAAGAATGGTGCAAATCCAAATGCCAACTAAACTATCAAAGATACCGCACTCAACTTGCTGAATACAAGAAAGAAATCCTAAATGCCAAACGTGAATATTACAGTCATAAAATAACTAACTCCCTCTTCAATATTGTAAAGAATCTAATTGATAACAATAACAAAAACATTCCTTCAACAAATTCTCGCAACCTAAGCCAAGACCTCGCTAAATTCTTCAAGAACAAAATAAATAAAATAACTGAATCTTTCGAATCCACTTCAATCAACAACATATCCTACGTATCTCCACCAACAATAAAATGGTCTACATTCGAACCTATCTCCAATATAGAAATGGAAAAAATGCTAAAAAAAAAATAAACCCTGCTAAACATGATCTTGATTCCATTCAAACCCGAACTTTAAAGGAAATATCTAATATAATTGCTCCAACTCTAACTGCAATCATAAACAAATCTCTTGAAGAAGGTTTTCTACCATCTAACCTGAAAACTGCAACAATAACACCCATTCCAAAAAAAAAGAACCTAGACCCAAATGATCTGAACAATTACCGTCCAATTTCCAACCTTCCTCTGCTCGCCAAATTAATTGAAAAAACTGCACTGACGCAACTAAATGAACACCTGGAGAACAACAATATCCTTCACCCCTCACAACATGGTTTTAGAAAGGACCACAGCACCGAAACCCTACTGATCAACCTATCTAACAAAATTATAAGAAACTTTGACAACAACCTAAGCCACTTATTAATACTTCTAGATCTTTCTGCTGCCTTCGACACGGTTGACCACAATAGACTAATATCTAGTCTATCCAACATTGGCCTTTCTGGAGACACACTCAAATGGTTCACCTCCTATTTAAATGACAGATATTTCAAAGTCATCCTCAATAACATCTCATCCGACCCTTACCCCCTAAAAACAGGGGTTCCACAAGGATCTGCTCTCTCAGCCACCCTTTTCAATATATACCTTCTACCTCTTTGCAATTTCATTTCAAACCTAGGCATTACTTTCTTTTTATACGCCGACGATATTCAACTGTTAATTCCAATAACCTCTACAATCGAAGATGCAATCTGCCTCACTAAAAAACACCTTAACTCAATCAAAAAATTTTTGAACCAACTAAAACTATGCCTAAATATGAACAAGACGGAATGTATCCTCTTAAAAAGAAACAACCCTGAACAACCAGATCAAATTCCCCACTTCTCAATTGACAACATCAATATCCAACTGAAGAGCACTGTAAGAGACCTAGGAATTTGGATTGATAATGAACTGAACCTCAAAACATGCATAGCTAAAAAAACCAGAGAAGGTTTCCACAAACTTCACATACTCAAACACCTAAAACCTTTACTATATCCAAATGATTTCAGAACTGTACTGCAATCTCTCATCTTCTCATGTATTGACTACTGCAACGCTCTACTCATCGGACTCCCTAAATCCACTCTTAAACCCCTACAATTACTGCAAAATGCTGCAGCACGTGTCCTCACTGGAACCCTGATGAATCTACATTGGCTACCTATCTCCCAAAGAATCAAATACAAGACATTATCTATTCTTCATAATGAAATATACAAAGATAACAACTTTCCACTTGATTGCATGATTAAACTACACAAACCACCACGGTCAACAAGAATCTCTAATTGCAGCTAATCATACCCCCTCTGTCAGATGCGAGATTATCTAGCACCAGAAATCGAGCTTTCTCTATAGCTAGTCCTATAGAATGGAACTCCTTACCAACATATCTAAGCTCAATAAGGGATACCAAATCCTTTAAAAAAGAACTTAAAATCTGGCTATTTAAGCAAACATTCACAGCCTAAACTTGATGTCCACCTCAGTCATTGGTATTTCGCCTTGTATATGATACTTGCTATAGTTATACTATCTAATGATCCTTATCACTCTGCTTTAGCCGAGATGTTAATTATAATACTAATGTTTATGTTTATATTCTATATTAAATGTTTCCATGTATGAAGTTGTTCTTTGTAAACCGGAGTGAAGGCTTCTCGCTATACTTCGGTATAAAAAAGAATCTAAATAAATTTTGATCATATAAATGTATTTTATTTGCTGTGGTTTACTATGTATGTTTGATCTGCCCTGGACAATCCTTTTTTAATGGAAGAGTGCAGAATATGATTGTGGAATAAATAAAAACTTCTGAAATAGACCTTGAATTCCAGAGCACATCAGTTTTGAATTATATCTAAAACTCTGTGGCCTTGAAGTAATGTGGGCCCATCTCCAATAAAACTGATAGGTAGCCACCTATCCCTAGAATCAAAGGCTCCTTGTGAACTACATGAAGGGACTGCTGCCCCTAAGATCCTTCTTTTCTACCTTTTTGACTGAAAGGATTGAAATCCTAATGAAAAGTTGTGATTTTTGAGAGCTATAGGGGTGACTTTACCTGTTCTGCAGTGGAATGGGGAGAGATCTTAGGTCTGTCTTCTGGTAACCTTGGGACCTTTGACTCTCCCCATGCCTCTTCTAAATCTCTGAACAATAGAAAATTTTAAATGGAAGTTTTGTCAAATTAGTGTTTGGATGCAAAATTTATCAGCTGACTCAATTTCAAAGAAGCTGCCTAGCCTTCCTTGTAGAAGTAGGCACCAAATCAGAGGATTGGTAAAATAAGCTGCTCCAAGTGAATAGTGCCATCACTAACATCCCCATTAGACTCCATCAGCTCCTCTTGGACATGTTGGGATAAGTACAAACCTGATCTCTGCACAATGCAGCTAGCCTGTGATCTGAGATTCCTTACTTGCAGCTACAAAGGATTGCTTCAACACCTATCTTCCTATCCTGTGCACCCTTTAAGGTTGTACCGTCTTACACAAGAATAGTGGTTTGTTTGGTTACTGAATACACGAGAGCGTCCATCCTTGGGGGAAAATAAACTTTTTTTTTTTTAATTTCATTCCCTGTACGTACCAGGATCAGTCCAGGACACCTGGGTTGTGACTCCGCACCAGTAGATGGAGACAGACTAAAACTTGTGGGCGGGGCATATATGCCCCTGTGCCATTCACAGCCCCTCAGTCTTACTCTGTCTCCAGTAGGTGGTGCAGGTCCGGTCACAGCCCTGTCGGACCTGATTCTGGTTTTGTTGTCAGGTTCGCTTTTGGCTTTTATTTTCTATTAGGCCTATTTGGGGTTTTTTCTGCAAATTGGGGTTTGTTTAATTTTGTTTAATTTAGTCCCGGTTGCCCTGCCTCCCTGGGGAGTTGAGAGGTCCTGAGGGGACTACCCTCCCCAGGTTGAGGCCGCTGCTAGGGTCGAGGACCCGGCTGGTCTAGTAGCAGCGTCAGGGGTGACACCGGGGAGCCCGGTTCACTCACCCCTGCAGGACATAGGGCTCTTCAGTACCAGGGACAGCGGTTTTTTTTCTGTAAAAAAAAAAAAAAAAAAAAAAAATGTTTTATTTTTATTTTCTGTCGGCTCTCAGTTTCCTGGCGTTGCGCTCCGTTCCGCTCGAGGGGGGGGGCGCCGTCGACAGGGGGGAGGTCACCGATTTTTTGATGCGGTGATTTTTCTATTTTTTTCAGCGTCCCTCATTGTTTTTCGGCGCGTACTTTTCTTTCCCGCGGTTTCAGCCATGCCACGCGGCTCGCAGGGCCTGCGGCTCGGCCCGCACGCGCGCATCTCTCCCAGGACAGCCTTTGTTCGGCCTGCGTCCCGGGAGACGAGGGATCATCGGGGGCACCTCGGGGGGCCCGTTCCCGGGTGGCACGATCGCCGTCGCAGGGGGGGGGCGCCGCCCTGACAGGCCTTCTGATCCTTTCCCGATTTCCGCGGGAGTGGTGGCCATTTTGTCCACCGGCTGGGTAGTCTCGTGTGAGACGGTGGGGGCCTCGGTCTTGCCCCCTGAGCTATCCCCGCAGCGGGGTGCGGCCCCTCGGAGGGGCCCCGGTCCCGGGGGACCGGAAAAAGATTCCTCTGATTCGGGCGAGTTCTCAGAGGATTTGGCGCTTTTGCTGCGCAAGGTGCTCCGATATAGGCGAAGCAAGCGCAGCTGGGGGGATGCTTCGTGCGTGCGGGTCCACCGGTCCCCGCCGAAGAAGAAGCCGGCCAGGAGGGCGGCGAAGGTCGCCCAGGGCGTGGATCGGAGCAAGCAGCTTCCGCGAGGGGTGCCGCAGGACTCGGAGTCCGAAGAATCCGCCGGGGCGGACACGGAGGCCTCTGAGGAGCCCCTGCCGGGGGCCGGGACGGCAGCATCAGATGGCTCCGCGCAGCCCAGTACAGGGAAAGGAGCACAGGCCGTCGACGGGGATGACCCCAAGGTGGTGCGTTTGTTCCGTAGGGAGGAACTGTCGCCGCTTATCCCGGCCATTCTCCAGGAGCTGGGGATTGAAGCCCCTCCGGTGGTGGTCCGCCAGGAGGCAAATATGGATCCCGTCCTGCTCGGGCTCACAGGGCCGGCGGTCGCTTTTCCTTTTCATTTTTCGTCCACGGATATCCTCTTCAAGGAATGGGATACTCCGGAGTTGGGTCTGAAGGTCAGCAAGGCTATGGACAAGCTTTACCCTTTGCCGGAGGACGCGCTGGAGCTCCTCCAGCTTCCAAAGGTGGATTCGGCGGTGTCCGCTGTCACGAAGAGGTCTACCATCCCGGTCACGGGAGCAACAGCCCTCCGGGATATTCAAGACCGGAAGTTGGAGGGTTCAACTCAAAAAGATCTTCGAGGTTTCTGCCCTAGGAGTGCGGGCCGCCATTTGCACGAATTTTGCTATGCGGGCTAGTCTGCGCTGGGCTCAAGTCCTTCAGGCGAATGCGGGTCTCTCTGCAGAGGAGGCTTCTCAAGCAGACAGGTTGGAGGCGGCCATTGCCTATGGGGCTGATGCTCTCCATGATCTTTTGCGCACCTCAGCTCGCTCCATGGTGGCAGCGGTGTCGGCGCGGCGTCTTCTTTGGCTGCGCAACTGGGCAGCGGATGGCTCTTCCAAGGCTCACCTCGGGGCATTGCCATTTAAGGGGAAGTTGCTATTCGGCAAGGAGTTAGACGATTTGATGGTTTCCCTGGGGGAGAATCGAGCGTTTAAGCTGCCGGAGGATAGGGCCCGGCCGCGATCTTCCTTTTCAGGCAGAGCTCGGTTCCGGGGGCCCAGGAAGTCCAGACCGCAAAGATCCTCTGGACCCGCGTATAGGCCGTCCTCCTCGCGGAACGCTCAGTGGCAGCAGTCCTTTCGGGGCAAACGTTTTGGCCGGCAAGGAGGGGCTCCGTCGGGTGCGGGGTCCAAGCCTTCACAATGAAGTTCGGCCGGCCCATCCCTCCTCGCGACCCCGGCACGTTGTTCCAAACGTGGGGGCGCGTCTCTCCTTCTTCCTCGAGGAATGGGCCAGCATGACGTCGGATCAGTGGGTCCTCGACGTGATAAGACACGGCTACGAGTTAGATTTTGCTCGCATCCCAGCGGACAAATTTCTGGTCTCACCCTGCAAGGATCCCAAGAAGAAGGCGGCGGTGCTAGACACCATCCAAAGACTAGAAAGCTTGGGAACCATCTCTCCGGTTCCGGCCGATCAGTATGGCAAGGGCCGTTATTCCATTTACTTCATAGTCCCCAAGAAAGACGGCTCTTTCCGCCCCATTCTGGATCTGAAGGGAGTCAACAGATGTCTTCGGGTCCCTCATTTCAAGATGGAAACCATTCGTTCCGTGATTGCGTCAGTGCGCCCCGGCAAATTCCTGGCGTCCCTAGATCTCACAGAAGCATACCTTCATGTGGGCATCCATCCAGCGTATCAGCGGTTCCTGCGGTTTTGCATTCTGGGCAGGCACTTCCAGTTTCGGGCGCTCCCGTTCGGCCTGGCGACAGCGCCTCGGACATTCACGAAAGTGATGGTGGTCGTAGCGGCGCAGTTGCGGCGGGAAGGCCTGCTGGTTCACCCTTACCTCGACGATTGGCTGATCCGGGCGAAGTCTCAGAGTCTGTGTCGGCAGGCTGTGGCCAGGGTGTTACAGCTCTTGCAGTCCCTGGGCTGGGTGGTCAACTACAACAAGTCATCTCGAACCTTCTCAGTCCTTGGAGTATCTTGGAGCCCTTTTCGACACGAAACGAGGCAAGGTGGTTCTCTCTCAGGAACGAATATGCAAACTGCAGTCTCATGTGCTACGTCTTCTGTCGCTACACCGGCCACGAGTCTGCGATTACCTGACGGTTCTGGGATCTATGGCATCCACGCTGGCGTTAGTCCCTTGGGTGTTCGCTCATCTACGGCCGCTGCAGTCCTCATTGCTTTCCCGCTGGAAACCGGTTTCAGAGGAGTTCTATCTACCTCTCCCTCTCGAGGGGAAGGCGCGATCCAGCCTGAGCTGGTGGCTGGATTCCACACACCTCTCCTGTGGCGTGTCCCTTATGGTGCCCGACTGGACGGTGGTGACCACGGATGCCAGTCTTTCCGGCTGGGGGGCAGTGTGCCAAGGGAAGTCTGTTCAGGGTCTGTGGTCAGTCGCAGACCCGGTGGTCTATCAACCGGCTGGAGACCAGAGCGGTCCTTCTGGCGCTGCATGCTTTTCTACCCCTAGTACGCGGACAGGCGGTCCGGGTATTGTCGGACAACGCTACCACCGTGGCTCACATCAATCGCCAGGGCGGGACAAGAAGTCCTCTAGTGGCGGAGGAGGCGCGGCTCTTGATGCTCTGGGCAGAGCGGCATCTCAGCCATCTCGCTGCGTCCCACATCGCAGGAGTCGACAACGTCCAGGCGGATTTTCTCAGCCGTCACCGCCTGGATCCCGGAGAGTGGGAGCTGGCGGACGAGGCGTTTCTCTTCATCTGCAAGACTTGGGTAACGCCCCACATGGATCTGATGGCCACGTGGCACAACGCAAAGGCTCCGAGATTTTACAGTCGACGTCGCGAAAGGGGCGCAGAGGGAGTCGATGCGTTGGTGCTTCCCTGGCCAGCGGGAGTGCTTCTGTATGTGTTCCCACCGTGGCCCATGATCGGCAAGATTCTGCGGCGCATAGAATTGCACCCGTCCAACGTGATCATGGTGGCGCCGGAGTGGCCGCACTGTCCCTGGTTTGCGGACTTAGTCCAGTTGTCGGTGGCTGCACCCCTTCGACTTCAGGGGTTCGCAGGGCTTCTTCGGCAGGGCCCCGTCTGTTTGGAGGAGGCGGATCACTTCTGTCTCGCGGCATGGCTTTTGAGAGGTATCTGTTGAAAAGAAAAGGCTACTCGGATGCGGTCGTTGCTACGTTGCTGAGATCCAGAAAGCAGTCTACGTCCCTAGCTTATGTTCGGGTCTGGGTAGTCTTTGAGGAATGGTGCGTGGAGCGGGGTCTGGATCCCACTTCTGCTTCTATTTCCGATATTTTGGCGTTTCTCCAGGCGGGGCTCGCCAAAGGCTTAGCGTGCAATTCCCTTCGGGTTCAAGTGGCGGCGCTTGGGTGTTTGCGAGGTAAGGTCCGGGGAGTCTCTCTGGCTCTTCACCCGGATATCTCCCGTTTTCTTCGGGGGGCTAAACACCTCCGTCCTCCTTTGCGCCTCCCTTGCCCGTCTTGGAACCTCAACTGGGTGCTCTCAGCCTTATGTTCCGCGCCGTTTGAGCCCCTGAAAAGTTCTACGCTCAAGGACCTCACGTTAAAAACTGTATTCCTGGTGGCGATTGCGTCGGCCCATCGTGTTTCGGAATTACAGGCATTGTCCTGTAGGGAGCCCTTCTTGCGCATCTCCGATTCCGGGGTTTCCTTGCGGACGGTTCCCTCCTTCCTTCCTAAGGTCGTGTCGGCTTTCCATTTGAATCAATCGATTGAACTCCCCGCTTTCGCGGTTGGGGAGTCTTCGGACCCGAAAACGAGAGACTTGAGAAAGCTAGATGTGCGGAGGTCCCTTCTTCGCTATCTTGAGGTTACCAACCTGTTTCGGGTGACGGATCATCTGTTTGTGTTGACTGCGGCGTCCCGCACAACCATTGCCCGTTGGCTCAAGGAAGCCATTGGTTCCGCGTACATTCTGCGCGGAAAATCGCCGCCGGTGGGTCTTCGGGCTCATTCGACGCGGTCTCACGCTGCGTCTTGGGTGGAATCTTCTCAGGTGTCGCCTCAAGAGATTTGCAGGGCGGCTACCTGGAAGTCGTTGCATACCTTCATTAAACATTACCGGTTGGATGTTCAAGCTACTGAAGCTGGGGGTTTTGGAGAGAGGGTACTCCGAGCGGGACTCTCTGCTTCCCACCCTTGGTAAGTTGGCTCTGGTACATCCCAGGTGTCCTGGACTGATCCTGGTACGTACAGGGAAAGGAAAATTAGTTTCTTACCTGATAATTTTCGTTCCTGTAGTACCAAGGATCAGTCCAGGATCCCGCCCGCAGTGCTGCGCTATAGTAACGGAGTGTCCGCTCATTGTTTTCAGTGCGCTGACCCCTTGTTTATTCATTCTCCCGGTTGGAGAGTCTGGTTCCTGTAGGGGTGTTGGAATTTTTTTTTTTCAGTTTAAATAGCAAGTTTGTATGGTTAGCTATGGTTGCCTTATGGCTTTTCTACTTTGACATTACGTATGACTGAGGGGCTGTGACTGGCACAGGGGCATATATGCCCCGCCCACAAGTTTTAGTCTGTCTCCATCTACTGGTGCGGATTCACAACCCAGGTGTCCTGGACTGATCCTTGGTACTACAGGAACGAAAATTATCAGGTAAGAAACTAATTTTCCTATCTTTGAGACCACAGAACAATAGTCATGAGTACAAATTCAAAATTTTAGAAACCATTGACCAAGCCTCTGGCTCCAGTCAGACAACAATCATTGCCATTACTATATTACAATAATTGAAATAAAGAAAATCGTGCTCAGAACGAGACAACGTAAGCGAAAGCATCTTAACCTTAATAAAAAAGAAGTTTTATGTAACCATGATATGCCATGATAAAAGCTTGAAACTGTCTCTTGGTTTTCATTTTAATCCCCCGCCCCATAGCTTTAGAGGGAATACCAAATGATGGGGAAGACAATAAAACAAAATAGAGATCGGGGAGTGACAGTCTTGCACGTTAGCTAGCTGAGATATTTTCCAATTGATATAAGGTGAACAGTTTATTCTTATGAGCAGTTATCTGGTCCATGCGATAGAGCTCCTCTCTTCCGGCCTTAACTAACCCAATGGAGGGAACCACCCTATCCTTCCAGTCTCGTGCAGATTTGCAACAGGCAGCTGTGAATACTAATTTAACTAACCTCTGATACTTGTTACCCAATGAGCAAGGTTCATTCAGCAAAGCAACCTTGGCGGAAAGTACTATTTTGAACTGTACTATATCACTGAGCCAACAGGCTACCGCCTGCCAGGAGCATAAACTTTTCTCTGTTGGGAGATGAAGGGAAGCAACTTGGCCAACATTCACCCTCCCTTAAAATTTGCTTCTGGAGAAATCCACACCAAATTAATTAAATCCCGAGCTGCCTGGTGCAAAAGGGAAGGCTGTAGGTTTCCTTATACTAACCTTGATAGGATCTATTGTGGAAGGACCTGCTTTCTCCTCAATTTGCTCTGCTATATTTAGAGTCCTCAAGGACTGCATAATTAGAGGAAAGTTTTGGGGTGTTTTTTTCTCCTTATGGAAGAGGCTGACCTTAGCTCATGCAGCCGCCGCCTCCTTCTCCTCCCCCCCCCCCCTTCCCCCTTCCCCCTTATGGAGGCAATTCTTTCATGTAGGTCTTCCTTACTACCTCTTACCTCTAAATCCTTCCAAGGAATCTGAACCAGAGTAAAATTTCTTCCTCCTCCTCCTCCTCCTGCTTTGTTCTGCCACACGTGAGGCAGAAGAAAAACCTGGGGTGAACTTAGACCGAACTTGGTCTCATCAAAAAAAAGCTTGTTGCAAGCACTTGAAGAATTCTTTAGAAAGGGAGGCCCAGGCTACAGAGGAAGCCTCTGCAGGAGAAGGGAACCGGTCCTGCAGGTCTAGTAGGATCTAAGCCACTGAATGTCTGCTCAACAGGAGCAAGAGAGGGAGGCTCCAACTCCCAGTCCCTCGCAGTCCTAAAATGTCCGCTACACTTCTGCAGGAGGTACAGCGGACAACTGGGATTAGTTATTTCATGCAGCCCTGTACCCCCCTCCCCCCCCTCCCCCCTTCATAAGCACCAGCATTGTTGGTGCAATTTCTGTCCCTGTTGCTCTTAACAAGCACCTCAGAGCTTCTCTGCACTCCCCATGTAGTTTCTTTATGCTGTAATTGGAGCAGAGTGCAGGCTTCTTCCATGCTCTTCTGAGGAGACAATTACTGCTGCTTAAAAAAAAAATCATAAGGAAATAAAGTGAAAACTGAGCACTCTCCTTCCCACTGAAATACTTCTGATCAGTTGTGTACTGTCGTCAGACCTCACTCCTCAGCTCTGTCCTCATTTTTTAAAAACTTCTACTGCTCTCCCTTTTTTTTTTTTTTTTTTAAAGGGGAAGAGAGCTTAAGGCAAGGTAGAAAAGGAGAGAATATAGGAAGGGGGGGAGGGAGAGAAAAGAGGCAAAGCTGGAAACCCCTGGCTCTGGCACTACTTTACCGAAGGAGGGAGAACATGGGGTGTCTCTTGCTTTGGGAGATGTCTGAAGTTTTGGATCAACTAGACCCAGAACTAAGCTCAAATGAGGGAAAGGAGTACTGCACGTGCACATCAGAAGCAGCTTCTAACAGATTTCCTCTATTCCGGCCTCCGTCCACAACATGGGATGCTTGCCTGCCGTCTGCTGGAGGCTGAGCTCAGCATGGGTGACTTCAGTAAACCTATATCTCGGGTCTCCATCTGCTGGCAGGTGAGCCTTGTCTGTACTGGTCCATATGGATGAAAAGACTTTTTTTTTTTTTTGTTCTTTGGAATAAATGTTTGTACCTTTTTTTTTTTTTTTTTTTTTTTTTGACTGCGTCCCTTGCTTAAAATTCAGATTTTTGTTTGATAAGCCTAGATTAACTGTGGTGCCCCATACTGTTTCCAACACTATGGCCTGGATTTTATTAACACTTGATGTCCTAATATGACTCTTCCAGTCCAGTGACTAGCGTATATGTTCTATGTACTGTGCTCATATTTCAGATGAGATGCATCTGGGTGATGGCTACTTGACAATGACCTGATTTATAGTGGTGGTAGTAACACTTAGTGTTTTGTTTTATTTTAAATCTCTAAAACATTCTCAAACTAAAAAGCCTGAAAAATGTAGGTAAGGATAATGAAGTCAACTACCATCTGAACTAGCAAAGATTTGTTTTTTTTTTTATTTGTATTTAAGTAGTGGAGTCGGTCGTGAAAGCTAGTCACAACAGAGCCGTTGAGTAGTTTTTGACAATCTTAAGCATTTTAAGCTGCACTGTATGTTCTGACAGAAGCTGAATCAGTTTTATTTTAGCCCCTTTTCCCCCACTTTAATAACCGCTTCCTGGGCAGCAAGGGCTGGAGGAAGTTTCCTTAAAGATAGCTGTCAACAGGTCTCTTGCTCTAGCAGGAATTACTATAGTAGCAGCAGTTTCCTTTCCTTCTCTGGAGCTCCACCTCTCTTCCTTAGCCTTGTTGGGCAGGTCTCAAGTTCTGCCCATTCCCACAGATTCTTGGGGGGTGCTCTGTAGTTCCTCCTTTCACCTTTTTCTTTCAACTCAGTTGGAACTATGAGCTTTCATTCAAAACTACTTGGAGATTTTTTTCCCCTGTTAACAGATCCTCCCTCCCTTATTGGTCCTAATCTGGTGTTTGCAGCAATGGCCCTGAAGCAAGGGGCTGTGCACAGGGTGCCTTCTGAAATCCTGTAGCGTGCTTTAAATCCAGTCACCAGAGGATATTCTCCTCTCCTCTCTGGGACTGTGAGCCCTACAGCATCTCTACCTGGGGTGCAGAAGACCTAATCTGGAAATCTAATGAAGGATGGTCTGTATGGCAGTATGCAATATTATAGTTTGACCCTCCCCATGGAATTTTAAATTAATTTTGGCTAGGTATTTAGAGGCGATTGAAGGGAAGTCTTGCCTCCATTATTAATGGCATGAAGAAACACACAAACTGTGCACCTTCCAACCCCTCATTCCTACCCCCTCCCTCGGAATACCTTGTTACCCCAAAAAGCCAACTCTTATCAGTTCTTACCAGTTTTGACATGTTACTCCCCATGCTTAAGCTGTATCCAAGTTTTTCTCTCCCCCTGTTCTATGTAAGACAACTTTGTCACTGTTTTTATGGTTGCAATGTAAACCGGAGTGATAATTAACTCTGTTATTTGAACTTCGGTATAGAAAAGTTAGAAATAAATAAATAAAATATGCTGGTGTAAGCTGTTGGGAGATGTTGACCAGTTTCTCTGCCTTGCTGTCTTTTTGCCTCTGCAGAGTTCAGATGTGGAGGATCTGGCTCATGACCACATAAAGAGTGACTTCACCCTGCATCAGAGCAATGGACATAGTGTCTCCTTTTTGGAGGTCTGCCTAGAAGACAATTCTGTGGAGGAGAAAGGTATACAAGGCTGAGCCAGGATATGTCATTGGTAGTGGGAGGGAAATATTTCAGAAACAATTATGCAGCATTGAAGAAAAGCACTAGCATAGGAGGACAATGTTCTGGGGGATTAAGGCATAAAGAACAAAGTCTACAGCATGAAATTCTGTCTTCTGAATTTTCTTTTTGTGTTGAGGCTGCTGCACTGGGAAATGCAGATAGATGATGGCAGTTGCTTTGAGCAGGAGGTCTGAAACTAAATAGCATGAAAATAAAAATTCTAACATCTAATGGATTAGGGAGGTACAGTAAATGTGCCCTATGTGGATTTCATTCTATTTGGACCTGAAGAAAATATATTTAGTCCAATAAAAAAAAAATCACACTTTTTTTTTTTTTAACTTATTTCTGTGCATTCAAGTGCACTTTATCCAAGTAAGGCCTTTAGCACAATCTCACATAGATTTAATAAACAAACTAGCCAATGTGGGAATAAGACAATTTGAAAAGAAGCTGGCCTTAAGGCAAAACCTAATTAAAAAAAACAAAAACCAACTTATATCCAAAGCAGGAAGCCTGTGAGGGAATTGGTTGTACCATTAGATGATTTGAGGAGTTACAGGGGTATTTAGGGAAGATAAAGCTATCTAAGACTGACTAAATTAATTCTTTGCTTCAGTATTAACTGAAGAGGATGTTGGGGAGATAGCTGTGCCAGAAACTAGTCAGTGGTGATTTCAAAAACTAAAACAAATCATGGTGAAGTAGGAAGATGTAATCAGGCAGATTGACAAACTAAAGAGCAGCAAATTGCCTAGACCAGATGATATACACCCTAGTGTTCTGAAATAACTCAAAAAGGAAATTGCAGATTTGTTACTGGTAATTCCCAGCCTTTTGTTGGGATCATTGTTGTGCCTGAAGATTGGAGGGTGGCCAATGTAACTGATCTACAAAAGGGCTTCAGGGGGTGATCAGGAAACTATAGACTGAGTCTGACATCACTGCTGGGAAAAATCGTGGAAACTAGTCTTAAAAAAAAAAAATCACAGAACATATAGAAACCTGTGAATTTACACGAGAAATGTTGCCTCACCTGCCACACTTTTGAATGTGTTAATAAACATGTGGATAACAGTGAGTTGGATGTAGTATACTGGATTTCCTGTTCATACCCCAGATCAGTCCAGACAATTGGGTTTTGTATCCCTACCAGCAGATGGAGGCAGAGAACTAAAAACTTTGAGGCACTGCTACATATCCGAGAGTGCTGCCTGCAGTCCTTCAGTATTTCACCAGTAGATGGTAGAGCTGCAGACTTGCAGTTTAGTGTGTTTGATAGTTTAAAAAAAAAAAGGAAGACAGAAGATTCCCCAAGGTGTTAGGTTCCTTTATGGGCCATCCCTTGGGTAGAACAGAGTGAGCAGGGGGTTGGAGATCCCTGAGCTAGCTCAGCCCTTATTGGTCAAGAGGGGTGAAAGTCGGGGGTTCTGGTTCTCTCGCCGCCAGTATCTGCTCTCTTGTGGTGTCCAGAAGCAGAGAAGTAATCCTTTCTTTATGATTTCCTTGTTTTTTCTGTGTGTTAGAGCCTGTGCCTTAAAAAAAAAAAAAAAAAGGCTGCAAGCGACAGGCGTTGGAGCTGTGCTAGATAGCTGGTCTGCCTGGAAGCAGGGCTTGGTGAGGGAGGGCAGAATTCTCCAAGTTGTTGGGGGCCGGGTGCTCAGTCAGGGTGGGGAACATGCCACCAGTGGGGTTTCTTAGTGGCAGGGGCTATTTGTAGACCCAACCGCGATTTAGCCGATGCCTGCTCAGTGCGGGCTGCAGTTTGAAGGGGATTTGTCTCTGTGGAGTGTGCCTCTGTGGGAACTGTGGGGGGGGGGGGGGGAAATCGAAGCATAAGGTTGGCTGGGCTGGTGGTGCGGGGGGGGGGGGGCACATGGCAGGAGCCAGGAGGCCATTCCAGAGCCTTGGGTCTCCCCTCCCCTGCTGTTTCGAGTCTATTTGAGCCCTGCTGATGGCAGGGAAGGGACAGGGGGGACGGGGACTGGTAGCATCTCTCATCGACAGAGTGAACAACGTTCAGGCAAATTTTCTCAGTGGAGAAAGTTAAATCCCAGGGAATGGAAGCTTTCAGAGACAGTGATGGGTCTCATTCATGGAAGATGAGAGTATATTGACCAAAGAACACAAAGGCATTACAGTTTTACAGCTGCTGAACATAACACGGTACAGAAGGAATCAAAGCTTTGGTGCTGCCATGAACTTGAGGGATTTTGTCTTCCCTCTGTGATCTCTGGTGGACAAGGGATTGTGGCAGAGAAACATCCGGACAGCATGATCCTGGTAGCTCCAGAGTGACCACATCAACCATACTTCCTAGAACTGATCAACCTGGCCATAGATACGCCCCTGAGGTTTGGACATCGGTTGACTCTTTTCCACCAGGGCCCAATATTTTGAGGTCAGGCAGTTCACTTCTATCTTGTAGTTTTGCTTCTGAGTGAGATGATGGGGATATTCCAAAGCGGTTATTTCCACCTTTATTGCAGACTAGGCAACTATACATCCTTGAGGTATGTACGAATTTGGAGGATCTTCAGGTCCTGGTCTGCTGTTAGTGCAACCGCAGCCTGTTCAGGCTATGGTGTCACATATTTTGACTTTTTTTTTTTTTCTACAGAAATGTTCTGGTCAGGGACTGGCCTTTAACTCAGAGTTCAGGTAGCAACATTGGGTTGTCTCCCAGAGTAAGGTGCAAGGTTATCCTCTATCCACACATCTGGATGTTATACAGTTCCTTCGGGGAGCTAAGAACTTGCGTCCTCAGGTACGGAATATTTGTCCATCTTGGAATTTGAATCTAGTCCTTAGAGGATTGTGTGAGGCTATGTTTGAACTACTGAAGAGCTCTGGTTAAGGGCAATATTCTTAAAGTGGTTTTCTTGGTGGCTATTTGTTCAGCCAGGTGAATTTTGGAGCTCCAGGTGCTGTCATGTTGAGGTCCCTTCCTACAGATGTCTGATTTGAGGGTATCTGTGCATGGTGCCTGAGGTCTCTGTTCCATCTTGGTTAGACATTGGAGCTTCCACCTTTCTCAGATTTGGATTTCTCCACACCTCACGCAAGGGTGCTTAGGCTTTTAGATAGGAGTGCATTATTGAGGTATCCAAAGGTCACTTATGACCTTTGTAGATTGGATCACCTCTTTTTGTACTGTGGAGTGATCCAAAGAAGGGTAGGTAAGGAGTCTAAGACTAAAATTGTGCAGTGGCTGAAGGAAGCAATCAAGTCGACTTACATTTCTAAAGGGTGCTTGCTGCCAGGGAGTTTAGGGGCTCACGTGATGTGCTCTCAGGTGACTTCCTGGGATGAGTCACAACAATATGTCTCATGAAATTTGCTGGGCAGCTACTGGGAAGTCATTACACACTTTTGCTAGGAAATAACTCTTGGATGTCTGCTCTGGCTTCCATGTGCTTTGAGAGTGTTCTATGAGCAGAACTCTCTAGGTACATCCCAGGAATCTGGACTGATCTGGGTAGAAGCACAGATCAGTCCAGAGACTTGACTATTTACTAGGTGGGGGAACCTACCGCTTGTACTGTTGCTTTGTGAACAGTGTGAAGTTGGTTTTTCAATGCTGATCTTTTATGTTAAATTTGGGAAATTAGTTTTCCTTGTCTTTTTGAGCAACTTCACCACCTTCTGGCTCATTGGAGGGGGGGGGGGGAAGTTAGCTTAGAGGTTTGCTTAGAAATTGATGGTTATCGTCATCTTGGCTTGGGTATAGGTCAATACTGAGGGATTGCAGGTGGCAGACTGGGTTATGTATAGTGTCATTGAAACTTTCTCTGTCTCTATCTGCTGGCAGGGAGGCAAAACCCAGGAGTTGGGATTGATCTGTGGTGGTACAGGAATGAAAATTAGCAGTTAAGAACCAACTTTCCTTTTTTCAGTGAAGAAGGGTAAACTGAGTGCCTCAGGGATCTGTACTGGGGCCAGTGCTTTTAATATTTATAAATGATCTGGAAAGGGGCATGAGGTGATCAAACTTGTAGACACAACTTATTCAGAGTTGATAGATCACAAGCAGGTTGTGAAAAATTGCAGGAGGAACTTGAGACTGGGCATTCAAATGGCAGTCGAAACTTTTAATTTAGACAAGTGCAAAGAAGATGCACATGGGGGGAGAGTAACCCACGCTGCATTTACACGTCAGGTTCCATGTTAGGAGTTACCACCAGGAAAAATCAGATCGCTATAGTGGACAATACTTTAAAATCCTTGGTCATCTGCAACGGTAGTTTAAAAAAAAAAAAAGCAAGCAAACGATGTTAGGAATTATTAAGAAAGGAACAGAGAATAAAACAGAATGTCAAAGCCTCTGAATTTCTCTATGGTGAGGCTGCACCTGGAATACTGAATGCTGTTCTGGTTGTCACATCTCTGATACAGTTGCATCTGTAAAGGTACAGAGAAGGGTGACTAAAATGATAAAGGGGATGGAAAGGCTAAAGAGGGTTGGGGCTGAGGGGGATATTACAGATGTCTATAAAATCATGAGTGGAATAGAATGGGTAAATGCAAATCAGCTTACTCTTTCAAAAAATACAAAGTCCAGGGGACACTCCATGAAGTTAGTAAGTAGCACATTCAAAATAAATTGGAGAAAATGTTTTCACTTCCTGCACAATTAAGCTCTGAATGCATTGCCAGAGGATGTGGTTAGGGCAGCATAGCTGGGTTTAAAAAAAGGTTTGGATAGGCTTCTGGCGAAGTCCATAAATTGTTAACCAAGTAGACTTGGGGAATAATTACTAATAATCACTGCACAATAGCTTGGGATTTTGGCAGGTACTTGTGACCTGGAATGGCCACTGTTTAGAAGCAGGATACTGGGCTTGATGGACCTTTGGTCTGACCCAGTATCTCAATTCTTGTTGTAATGTTCTTAATTTAAGGGGGTAATTTAAGACTGCATAAGAGCAAAGTCTGCAGGTAATCTTTAAGTAGAACTTCTGACATAGGAATAGATTTTTGTCATAAAAGCCAATGTTCTTGTGAAAGTTTCCCAAAACCTCTAGATAAATTTTTCCCACGAACAATGTATCAATTCACATCAGGACTGTGACATTTCACACACTGGCTAAACTGTATTAATCCCATTTTGTAAGCTCGTAACAGTGACAATATTTTATATAAAACCCTCAGTATTATCAGTATTTTGATAAGTCAAAAGAACACAATCTCTCACATGACCGTCTTCTAGAGGGAACCCACATCTCTGCCATACTGCTGCCAGTACTCTGCACACTGCAAGTGTCTCAATTTAAAAAAAAAATAAATCAGAACTTTTATGCAATTTATACAGTTTGAGAGTCATAAAGGTAGGTTATGTAATTGTTAATTCTCTTCCCCGAAGCAAAGTGATGATCTAATTCCTAGTCTGTATGTATATAAGGAAAGAAATCAGTATCTGCAAAGCCTAAATGGATTTTACTGTCTATATTCAAGTGTATAAATGTGTTTGGTAGGTACATCAATAAGTGCTGTGTTAAACCCCATTTTCTCTGTATGCAGTCTTTTTTTTTTTTTTTTAAATAAATATATCTCTGGGAAGAAATTCCAAAATGTCCTGTAAGGGGTAGAAAAGGACACATTACTAGTTAAAGAAAAAAAAAAAGGAAACTGAGAAATGTCCACACTTTTCATGTATTTTATTAGCACAGACTATAGCAACCCACCTGAGCAAGCTTTCCTTTTGACTTTCGAGCACGCAACAAATATTTCAGATCTAGGAAGAGTATATGCTGTTTTTCCAGTTCTAGGGGTGTATAATCTTTGGTTACTAGCCCATAATCTACTAAACATCAGGTGACATACCATATTGTAAAGTTTAAGATGTTTAATGTCCTGCTTCATTTTACAAAAATGGAGGAGACAGGGTAGCCATCTTGGTTCTCAAGAACTTCAAAGCTCCTTGGTGCATTAGACTTCACTCTGCATGTAGCTAGCTCTGTCCATTTACATATTGGATAGAGAGAGAAAAAAAACCACTTGAGAGAAAAGGCTTAATTTATCCATGCTCTTCCCCCCCCCTTTTTTTGGTACAATTGATATAGAAAATGTTGTAATGCTAGTGGTCATATTAGTCCTAGAAAAAATGGGAGTCCGTTCTGGTACATCTTAAAGGACTAACAAGATAATGTAGACCATGGGCTTTTGAGACAAGACAGATCTCTTCACATGTGATACCACCTCGGACTTGAAAGTCATGCACCTCTGTATCTTATTAGTTAGGATTTTTGAAAGATATTGCAACCTAATAAGACTCTAAAGTTTTGAAAGTTCTGAAATTGATCCTAGCCACCTGCTGAGAATGGAAGTTGGCAGAGCTGATCAATACTGTGACGTTGTACACACAATAAATTCAAGTCCGAGGCCTGTGAAAACTGAGTTTTTGCTTTCAAATTTGGATGACTTACTCAGAGGAGGCTGCTCAAAAAGTAGAGCTGAGCATGTCTGGAGCCTATGCTGCTTATACAATCTAGTTATTTTTACAGGGCACTCAGCACGTATCATCCTTCAGTACTGTGACGGTTTAAGCTTTCTTAGGATAGAGCTAGAAGGCAGTGTTAAGAACAGGGTTGAAAGGTTAGGTAAGACATGGAGTTTGGGGGATTGAAGGTGGAGACCTAGATGTGTTTAAATATGGGAATTTATATGCTTATCTGCCCAGAATGGTAGATGACACAACAGACTTGAATAAGGAGCAGTATCATGCAGACTGTCAAGCTTATACAGCTGAGTGTTATGTTTAACTTTAGCAGGGTAGATGAAAAACTGAGTGGACCAACTGATCCTAACTGCTGTCCTCTATGTAGTTAGACAAACCTAGATAACTTGATTTTCACCCACTACAAGATGAATAAAATTTGGTGAAATCAGCATGTTTTGTAGGGGTTAAATCAGTTGAGCAAGGGGATAGTGTAATATCTAACTCTGATAAAGCAAATAAATTGGGTTTTACAAATAAAGGTTAACTTTATAGCGGTCACACAGTATGCTCGTTGCCTAAGCCTTATTGAAACTCTACTGGGTGAAACACTCATCTCAACCAAAAATTTGACTGACACATTTCAGCTCATTCCTCAGATCTGCTTCCTTGTTGACATTATTTCCTCCCCAAAAAATCTTATTAATTTTAAATTAAGTGGGACATGACAACATTCTTTCCTTAACATGGGATAACTTTGACATTTTCTCCTTGATCTGGGCTCTCACTGGCCTGGGATGACTATTCTATACCATATTCCTTCACTTCCAAACACATTTTTAAGGTAGTAAATTAGGCAGCATATACCTATTATCTTTTATTCCAACACAGCATCTATATTTTATTCTAATGTTTCTGATATTGATAAGACTGCTCCTTTCTGATATAGCAAAGTTATTTTCATTGAAATTGCATTCACTTGTAGATTGCAAATTGTTATCTTGATCTCATGATACACAACGTGAATGAACTGTTTATTTTATTCCCCCACCCCTTAAATTATTTTCACTTTGTTGCTACAAGGCTCTGGGAAAAGCTTCAGTCCAAATCGCAAAGTGACCTTTGCCCTGGAATCAGAAACTATTCCTTCTCCAGGTTACGCTGAAGGTGATACAGGATCATGTCTAGAGCTGGAAGGACCAGGTAAACCACAGGGAAGACATTTAAAGGGACCATTTCGGGGGGGGGGGACTTTGTTACTTGATGTCCTGAGTACAGAATAATTTGATGCTGTTAAGGTTTTGACACTTATTTCATTTTAGACTTTTCTTCTGATCTTGTCTGAAAATCAAGCAACTTAACTGCTATTCCAAAGGCACAGCAGTTATCTATATTTTAAATTGTAAATTACTAAAAAAATAAGCATAATTAAAACAAGGTGTATATAAAATACAACCGTAAACATAATCAGAATATAAACACAACAAATTGCAGTATGCAATCTTTTAACAATATAAAAATATATTTAAAAAAATGTTATAGCTGAGTCTCTGTGTTCTTATAGATGCCCGAAATGGACTGAGCCCCAAAGAGACAGAGGAAAAAGAGGGGAATGAGCTGATGAACAGCTCTCAGATCATTGACCAGATCTTTGAGGGAATGTTAGACGGCAGCGAGGGCTTGGGAGAGTCATTGGAGCAAGACCAGGACATTCCAGAGGGAAATGAAGATGAATTGGACCTACTTCCCATCTCCATTTTATCTCCACTAGCAAAATCTGTCAATTTAGAGTCCATCACCACCCCACTGGTGAGTTATTCCTACAATTTTCTAAATTGTACATGTTAGATACTGTTTAGTTAAAAGGTGCTCTATAATTCATAAATTTTTGTTTCTGGCTTCTAAAGCTCGTGTAGATCTGCATCTCTGAACAAGTTGGTCTGTCTTAAATTTTTATAACAAGCCCTTCAGATCTTGCATTATGGTTGGGTTGCAATTATGGGATGGATCTTCATCATGGGAATAATTCTGACTTTGTTTGAACAGAATTCTGTGGTCTCAAGCTTGCCAGAGCTCAGTCAAACCTCTCTGCACAGTACTGATGGTGAATTGCCTGCACACCTTGCACAAGTTCCTCTTGTCCTGGAGGACTCTGCTCCATTCTACAGGTGAGGCTCTTGGAGCACATCCTTAGGGGACTCTTTGTTTCATTTTATGCAACTTTCCACACTGCAGTGTCTTAGGTACATTTTTAGGACCCACCTGGTATCTGTGGCACGAATGCCATGGGGAAGGTTCTCTGTTTAATCCCAGAGGTCTGGTCTTCTGCAACTCAGGTTGCTTTGGGTTTGGGACGGCTGTTGTAACCCAAGACAGCAGAGAAGATGCAGCTAGAAAAATAACTGCTTTTCTGTTGCTTAGCTGGTGGGAGGACTGGGAGAGCCCATAGCAGAGTGATATTTGGTTTGGAGGAGGATTAGGGGATCCATAGAAGCCCCCTGCGCTCATGCTCTGATGCCATATCCTGGCTTACTGCAGTTTTGTGGGGATCAGGCCCTTCCATAACAAAGGTCAGATTTTACAGCCTTTATCATATTCACTAAACCATGAGAAATCAGGAATCTTGTCCTAGCTTCTTCAAATGGGGGGGGGGGGGGGGCAGCTTTAAAAATAAAGGTGGATATCAATAACATAATCCTTAACTTGCCACACCAGTCTAGATGTGTGGGCTTATTCCCCCTGCTAGCAGATGACACACCCTCATCTATGACATCACTGGTAGTTACCATGGTACAGCTGCTATACAAACCCTACAGTCTCAGTCTCACTCGCACTCAGATGGAAGCATGGTCTGGTAAGTAGGATTGATGGCTCCCCAGGTTTGACTTGTGCCCAGTCGAATTTCTTTGGGCAGTTGTTAACTTCCATAAACTGCAGGCCAAGCTAGCAGATCTCCAGCCCTTTGACTCCTGGCTCCAGAGGGAGCTTGGTAGAGTTGAGATGAGAGCCATTTAGACCAGGAGGATCTTCTGCAGATCTCTGCCCCATTCCCTTTCCCCCTCTCTCTGTGGGTCAGCAAAATGTTTTGGGGTGTGGGTTGGTTTTTTTTGAGGAGCTGCTGCCTCATAAGTTCAGAGGTTGGGTAAGTATTTGACTCCAGCAAGATTGTTTGGAGGAGGGCCCTGGTGGCAGTGTTGGGCCACTGAAGTTTAGATCCCTAGAGCTTTGGGAAGGCTTTTTTTTTTTTCTCTCCCCCCTTCTCTCTTCCTCCCCCCACCCCTTGATTGGGACTCAGAGCTATGTTCAAGCTTAGCCGTGGGATATGCAGCAGCTGGCATATTAGCAATACCTCTGGCTCTTTCTACCCAGTTTGTGAGGCAAATAGTGCCTTCCCTCTTGGGAAGGTGCAAAATTGTCAGTTCTGACAATATGGGTCAGTCTGAGATTGCAACAAGCACAGAGCTGCAGGATCTGTTCATAATGGTGCTAGGCTCATTCTGGCACTGCCTATGAGTTTTGGCAGGAATGTCTGCATTAAGTTCCTCATGTTTTTGTTGCCCAACATCTTTCAGAGGCAAGGCCTGGGAAAACACTCTGTATTTTCTAGAAGTGAATTTTACTCAATATGCCTCCAGTCTGGAGCCCTCCTCCCTGACGGGCCGATACAGTAAAAATCACAGGAGAGCGGGCGAGCGCACAGGCCATTCTCCTGTGCACGCGATTCAGTAAGTTTATTTAAATTAGGGCCCGCGGTAAAAAGAGGCGCTTGGGACGCTAGCATGTCTCTAGTATGGGATCCTAATTTACAAGGAGTTCTCAAGTTGTCTAGAGTAGGGTTTCCTTAAAAACAAATGTAAGGCTTTTAAGCAAGCGGCACTCTTTGCTGCCAAATGCCATTCAGCACCCTTTTCAGATGCCACAAGTTGATGCCTGGGTCTCAGCAGTGACTTGCAAGACAGTGATCCTGGTAAAAGGATGCACAGTCCGTAAAGATCCTCCGGATAGGAAAATTGAAGCACTCTTGAAGCATGCTTTAGCATCCTTGCTCTGGCACTTCAGATTGCCATTTGTGGTGGTTATATGGCTAGGGCTCTCTTGTGATGGGTTCAGCAGCTCCCAGAGATATCTGACAAGTAGGGCTAAACTAGCCATGACACATGGGTAATGTTATCAGATGGTGCCAAACAGACCTATCTCTCTAGCTCAGTAAAGTTTTACTTCCTAGCATGCGCAGCAGTTCCTGCTTCCTTGTGAGCCCTTTGTCTTCATTTTTCTTAGTTCTCATGCTGAAGCTTTTTGTTGCATCACTACCTTGGCAGCCCCTCAACAGCACTTTTCAGTGCTACTTGTAACAAAACAAAAAAAGTAAATACCTCAAGCTATTTGGCTTCAAGGAGAGTATGCTTATGGCTGCAAAATGTCCATAACAGACTGCCATATCATCTGTTAAATACTTGGTCCTGATCACAGTTCAGCTAAGTGCTATGACTCTGGATGTCACTAAGATCCCATAGGAACAAGTCCTGGAAGATGAAGAAAGTTCACAGGAGCACTGCTATTCCTCCTTTCAGAACAGCGCTCCTAAGGCTCTGTCCATGCCAAGTCAAGCAGGAGGTCCCCCAACTGCAGCGTTGGATTCCAGATCTGCTGCAGTTCAGGAGTCAAACAAGATATTAAAGTGTTGAGCACAGAAGCTGGTGAGCTCCTCTGCGCACTCATGGCCCACTTGTGCTTCATCTGCACTGCAATTCATTGGAGCCAGCACTATGGTTGATGTTCAATAAGACACTTTGTGTAGGAACAGGCATTGGAGAGAACTGGAGGAGACTCCTTGCAGTTATCTTCCACCATGTTGGTGCCCTTATCTCTGTCTTACTTCTCCTTTCAAGAGCTTCTGCCACCAAAGAGATTGAATCCCTCCTAAAAAAACAGAAACCTTCTAGCCATCCGGCTGATAATATCCCATCGAAACTCCTGCTTCTCATCCCGAACACGATCTCAGGACCTCTGACAAGCATCATCAACGGCCTTCTAACTCAAGGAAGTTACCCAGACAGTCTAAAAAACGCTTCTCTCAAGCCCCTCCTCAAGAAACATAATTTAGACCCCAATGTTCTGGCGAATTTCAGACCCATTTCTAATCTCCCATTCGTTGCCAAACTTACGGAGAAACTGGTAAACACCCAGCTTTCTGAATATCTAGAGGACCATAATATCCTATTCCCTTCGCAATATGGTTTCCGCAAAGCACGCAACACGGAAACCCTCCTCATCTCACTTACAGATCATATCCTAATGGGGTTAGACAAAGGACATTCCTTTCTATTAGTCCTGTTGGACATCTCGGCGGCATTTGATACAGTCAACCACTCCATCCTTCTAGATCGCCTAGCAGATATCGGCATCTCTGGATCAGCCCAAAAATGGTTCAAGTCCTTCCTCAGCAATAGAACTTTTAAGGTCAAAATCAACAACAAAGAGTCTCCCCTAACAAATTCAACCGTAGGTGTACCACAAGGATCCTCCTTATCTCCAACCCTCTTCAACATTTATCTTCTCCCCCTCTGCCAACTGTTATCGGATCTCAACTTAATTCATTATCTGTATGCAGACGACGTGCAGATTCTAATCCCTATAACAGAATCTATCTCAAAAGCTCTTACCCATTGGAATAACTGCCTTCTTTCCATCACCAATCTACTTAACAGCTTAAACCTGGTCCTCAATGCCTCAAAGACAGAGCTACTCCTCATCTCCTCAAATGAAAACAATTTTCCGCCACCATCACCTCACAATTCTCACATTACCTGTAAGCATGTTAGAGACCTTGGGGCAATACTAGACAATCGACTAAACTTAAAGAAAATGGTCAACACAACCTCTAAGGATTGCTTCTACAGACTACAGGTTCTAAAACGTCTTAAACCATTACTATTTTTCCAGGACTTCAGGACAGTCCTACAAGCGCTACTATTCGCCAAAATAGACTACTGCAGTGCACTCTTCCTAGGCCTCCCCAAATCTACCACCAAACCACTGCAGATGTTACAAAATGCGGCAGCGAGACTGCTGACCAGCACCAGCCGCGGTGAACACATCTCACCCATCCTCAGTAACCTACATTGGTTACCAGTAAATTTTAGAATCCTATACAAATTAATCACCCTAATTCACAAAACCATCCATCATCAACTTCAACTCGATTTGGAAATCCCATTCAAACTCCACTCCTCTAACAGACCAACTAGAGAGGTTCTCAAAGGCACTCTACAATTTCCTCCGACTAAGGCCACACGTCTCTCCACGACCAAAGACAGAGCTTTTTCGATAGCAGGCCCATCTATTTGGAATAACATCCCTGCAAACCTCAGATTGGAACCCTGCCTCTTAACTTTCAGAAAAAGACTCAAGACGTGGCTCTTCCACCAAGCCTTCTCCGATCCTCCAGACAATCACTAATGGCTTCCACTCTCATCCGGCCTTGGCATTTATTTTCATGAACTATGGACTCTGGTACCTCCAGGTTAAAGCACTTTCAAGCTTTAACCCGTTCTCTCTATCGTATCTTTCATAATTAATACTTGCCTCTATCTTCCTTCCAGCTTGTTTTAAGCTTCCAAGTTCTTGACTCCCGTTGATTGTAACTTTGACTTATTCCTATCTATGGTTATTTATTGTTTACCTGAATTGTTCCTTCAGTTATACCCTATGTTAAATGTAAACCGATCCGATATGGTTATTTACTATGAAGGTCGGTATAAAAAACTGTTAAATAAATAAATAATTGTTAATGTATTGCAAGTTGAACCTTGTAAACCGTTATGGCTTTACCGAATGACGGTATATAAAACTCAACAAATAAATCAATCTGGATTCTGGTACTGGCTATCAAGGGAAGCTAAAGAAGCATTGGCATCTGTTTCCATCAATGCTGGGTTTTGGGACAATCCGGTGTCTGCAGAGAACCTCCCTAAGCAGTCCTGTGGTGAGAACTTCTCCTCCCAAAAATCCCAGGACTCATGACTGCCTCCAGTGGTCTTGGTGCCACACCTGATTCTCTGAAGAGTAGGTGGCCACCCCTCCTGTCTCCCAGTGGGTGTTGCCATCGGCTATCATTGAGGAGGAATTGGATAAGATCCAGCAGGCTTTGGAGAAGCCAAAGAGGGCTGTCACCTTGGACTGATCGGTGTTTCCAGAATTGCCAATTTTTGCAACGTATGTTTGCCTGTTAAACTGGGTGGAAAGATTCAGAGGCATTGGAAATATGCTAGGTCCTGCACATCCCACAACAGAGTATGAGCTGCCATAGTCCTGAGGCCTTGGTCAGAGGGGGCAAAAGAGGAGGGAGCCTTCTAGAAACCCTGGGAATTGGGGGGGGGGGGGGGGTAATGGGCCAGAGCCTCTAGGGCCCTCCTCTTTTCCCCATTCCACCAGGGAAAAGAAGATTCTACTCAAAGTACCTCCCGATTCTGGGAAAAAACCAAGGGGACTCATCTTAGACTTGAACAAGTTTAACAAGAGAGAAGTTCAAGATGGTTTTCTTGGATGGCTTGATTCACTTCCCCAAAAAAGGGGGACAGTCTATGCTCTCCTGATCTAAAGAATACTTGGATTTCTCAATCACAGAAAATTTCAGGTTCATTGTGGGGAAACTGTCACCTCCAGTATCCCGTGCTACCATTTGGCCTAGCATCAGCCCCATGTGTTGTATGCATGGGTTCGATAGATCCCTCAGTTTTTCCCAGTCTTGTATACCTATACTGGAGGTTCCTGTGTATGCCCTTTGCAACCAGTCTAAATGATCAGCTTATAAGAACTGACCAAGCATTCATCTACCCTTCCCTCTTTCCCCCCCCCCCCCCCTGGTTTCCTGTCTGTTATATTCCTATATAAATAGCAATAAGATTCAGAGATTGTAATTAAAAAGTGGTTCTATTTTTCTGAGCTATAATAAAAAATAGAGTATAATAGATACAAATGATAAATGTTTAAGGTGCTAAGCTGAGCTATGTACAAATTGGTGGCAGTTACTTCCCTGAGAGATCTCTGAATCTGAATTGATTGTCCGGTCAGGCAGGAATCGGGGAATCAGACACATGAAAGCTGTCACTGCAGGCAGGATCTCTAGGAAGTTGTTGCTGTTCAAGGGTGGGAAATCGTGGATACAGCATGCTGGGAGGCTTCACACGCAGGCTTGTCTTCATCTGGCAGTCACTTGCTGGCTCTTGGGTGTCTGTTTTCTCGCCAGTCTTTTGTCTAATAGGAGTCTCACTCTTCTCTTTAAAACTGTCCCTCTCCTGGTACAATTCTTTTGCAACACTATCACTGGTCTTCTCCTCTTATTGGTTATGACACCTTTTCCAGCCTGGCACATCTGTTTGTTTTTTAAATTGCCATCTTTAACCCCTCCGGTACAATTATTCACAGTTTACTTTTTCCCAAATATGTAAATATGAAAACATTTTTACTCTTTCCTCCTTTAACAGCATTAGAAAAATTACTTTTTTAAAAAGCGAAGGGATGCCATGTATGCATTGCCATGTGGTTCACAGGAAATCTCTAATTACTGAAAACAAAGAAAAAGCTTCACAGCAGTTACAAAGACTGACATTGCCTTGCATTAAGCATTCTAAAGGCAGCATTGGTATCTGTTTACATAGCATTGTGGTCACAGAGCCTCTCACAGCAGGAAACAAAACAGGAGAAATATCACACTTTTCTCAGACTTTGCATTAACGCTTCTGTTCTGTGATAAAGCATTTTAGCCCATCCCTGTATCGAACATTTTATCCCTTTGCAGTAGTATATTGTTTTCTATGTGAATTCTGAGCACTACACACCATGTGTCTTCACCAAATGTCTTGCTGTGGTGGCAGTGCACCTATGTAACCTGCAAGTGCACGCATAGCCCTGTCTGGATGGTGAAGAGCACTTCTCAGACAGGAGCAACGGAATCTGTGCTCACGACCATCCGGGAGTTGGAGTTTCTAGAGTTCATGGTCAGCTACCCCAAGTCTTATCTGAGGCCATCACCTCAAATGGAGTTTACTGGAGCTCTCTAGACATGACTTGGGCAAAAGCCTTCCATCTGCAGCAAAAGGGATCCAGATGAGTCAGCAAACAGCATAGAGAATGCAGAGGTTACTGGGCCTCGTGGCATTAAATGTAAAAATCTCTCCCTCCATATAAGGAGAGCCAGTGTGGTTCCCTCTGTTCATAGTAGCTGCAGGACCTCTGGGACAGCATTCAAGTTGCACAGCCTCTCAAGGGCACACTGTCCCGGTAGTATGAGAATTCTAGTCTGGCCAGGGGCATTCCTTTCCAAAATTTTCAGATACAAATTGTCCTTACGGTGGATGCATCCAACTTGGGCTGGGGAGCTCATGTAGAGAGGCTCTGTACCTAGGGTCTTTGGTCTACTCAGGAGAAGCTCTAGCAGATACTCTTCCTAGGGCTAAGAGTGAGCTGGAATGCTTTAAAGTAATTTGGTCCAAACAGGTAGAGATGTACTACCTTCTGTTTAAAGAGGCTGTCCAGATGTGGGACTTGGCCATCTCAAGGGATGGCTCTCAGGGTCACAGACCTGACTGGCAATGGAGAATGTCCTGGTGGACAGATTTGAGTCTGTCGTCGTTACCCCATGAGTGGTTCCTGAACTAAGGTGTGTGTGTATGGGGGGGGGGGGTGGGCGGGTTTGGAGTAGCAAAACAGATATTCCTCCAGTGGGGCACACCTGTGGTGGATCTGTTTGCATGCCCTCAGAACAGGAAGGTCCCACAGTTTCCTTAAGGAAGAGGCAAAGCAAACTAGCCTTATATGCCTTTGCCCTAGATTGCATACAGCATATCCTTGCCCCATATCAGATTACACTAGTTATGAAGCTTGCGTTGAAGCTCAAAGAAAACCAGAGGAACTATACTTGTAGCTCCTTTTTGACCAAGACAGATCTGGTTTCCACTCGTCAGGGAGTTAATCAGAATGGGGATGTCCCCAGATCTCATCACTCAAGATCAGAGCCAGTTGCACCATCCCATCAGGTCCCTGGTGCTCACCTGGATGTTGAGAGGTTTACTATGCAGTTCTGTGATCTATCATAGGCTGTCTTGAATTCTTTTAGCTTCAAGAAGAGATTCTATTAAAAGGTCCTATTAGATCTAAGTGGGAGGTTTGCTTTGTAGAGCATAAGACCCTAGATCTTTTTCCTTGCTCTATTCAAGTTCTTGATTTCCTTCTACATCTATCTGAGTCTGACCTTAAGACCAACTCATAAGAGCATTTGGCACCTACCATCAGCATTTAGAAGATACTTATCTCTATACAACCTTTGCCAGTTTATGCAGGGCCTACTTGATCTAAAACCTATCAGGCCTCTCACTGCGTCTTGGGACTTCAACGTGGTTCTGCCCCAGCTGATGAAAGCTCCCTTTGAGCCACTACACTCTTTGACTCGAAATATATGATCTGGAAGGTTGTATTTCTGGTGGTGGTCACTTCACACAAGGTTTACATGCTTCAGGCTGTAATAACTTACCGCATTTTATCATTATAGGTTGATCTTGTGCACCCATCTGAAGCTTTTACCTAAGGTGTGGTGTCTGAATTCAATCTTAATCAGTCTGCTGACTTCACACATTTTTTCTCAGGCAATATGTCCACCAAGGTGAACAAGTACTGCACAGTTTGGACTACAAAAATGCCTTGGTCTACCTGGAGCTGACTGAAGCCCATAAAATCCATCCAGCCTTTGTTTTGTTTTTGATGCCAGCAAATTGGGGATAGCCATTACCAAACACTCTCTAATTTGCTAGCAAATTGTCTCTTCCTACTACATCCAGGCGGGCATGAATCTGGTGCGCCATGTCAAGGCTCACTGTACTGAACCATGGTAGTATCCGTGACTCACTTGCAATCAGTCCTCATGGAGACTTGCAAGGCTGCAACGTGGAGTTCTTTCGATCCATTCACATCTCACTATGGCCAACATGACAGGTTTGGCCAATCCTGCAGAATTTAAGCTGTGGAACCCAACTCCTTTCCCTCCTAGAGCCTGTTTTTGTTCTTATCTGCTTCTCCTAGGTTAAGTATAAAATAGGAAAGGTTTGTGGCCACAGAACAGCAGGATATCTGTTCTCATGAAACCTGCGTACCTTCCCTTGAAGCTTTTATTTTTCTGCTAAAATAGAACTAAGGGACTTCCATATGGGCATGTATAGGCATGCTCAGTGAGGCACAGTCAAAAAGTTCTAGAAACTGACATAAGTTGTTTGGGTCTGTTTTCATTGGATGATGTCACCCATGTGTGAGAACTGCTGTTCTTGAATACCAGTTATAAGTGAGCAACTGCTTTTCTATGTGGCCATCAGTGCAGTTAGCTCAGGAGAGTATCTCTTAGAGTCCAATATGTGCTTATTTTAGAGGAGGATTTCTTCCCCATTTCCAGGTCATGGTATGTTACATGGACTGAATTGGTGGTGAAAACTGTCTTTATCTTAGTAGCCAGTGATGTCAGGACCCCCTTCAACCTATCCTGTCCAGGGTATTGATTCTTTCCTAAGAGGGAGTCCCTGTTATCCCTGCATCTCACAAGGACTCTCTGGGACCTAGCCCACATCAGTTGTACGAACCATCCTTCTCTGAGGAAACTATCCAGCAGGTGTCACCACTATCTGGAGTATGCCTTAGGAGTATTCTCTCCAAGGCAACAGAGGACTCTTCTCTGATTTGCTACCATCTTCATTGCAGTTATGGGTTAGTGTCCATCCACCTTTTGGTTCAGAGGAACGATTTATGGGGATTCCCTTGGACCCTCTTATCTGAGTTCCTGGAGCATTCATCTCCATCAGAAGACCTCTCATACTCTAAATTCCTGGACAACATCCGTATAAGGCTATTTGGATTAATGTTCACAGGCCCTGCATCAGTCTTTGGACTATTTCAGATTCTAGAAATGCCTTCCAGACAACAGATTCTGATTCTGATCCACTAGATCTTGTGGGATTTAGAAATAAAAATGAGAACCCGGTCTCCTGCCCTTCCCCTCCCCAGTAGCAAGGAAATTGGACCTTAAATAGAGTTCATCAGTCTCCTGGGTTTGGAGTAGTTCAGCTACTGCATCAGTCTGTAGTAGAATCTGCTTTAAAATATGCTAAAAAGATTGGAATGTTTTTGAATAGCCCTCCTAATAAGGACCCCAGGTTGTGGGACAGTTTTGGAAATAGTCTTCCAGAATTTGATGCTCAATGCTTGCATTGTGACTCAACTGTATATGGTCCAATACTTACATGACTGCATTGACAAGCTGAAGCCTCTTCAGTCTCTGGACAGGGAACAGGCTCTCCTAGATGAGTGTGAGCATCACCTCATCTGATTTGGTATATGATGCATTTGGGACTACAGCAAGATCTTCTGCAGCAGCTATCTGGGCATTCCAGATGGCTTGGTTGAGGCCCAGCAGTCTGTAGGAGGATGTTCGTGACAAGTTGGCAGATATCCTGGGAACAGTCTCTTCAGAGACAGAGAAACCAGATTTAGGAACAGATGTGGCAAGTCTGTCCTTATTTGGAGGTCCAAGCAACTTCTTAAGTATCTATGGCTAGATGTATTAGAGACAACTACTTACGATCTATTAAAGTCATAAGGCTCCAGAAGTCTGCCTTGTTAATTCAATAAGGGCTTATCTTCTTGGGCAATCTTCAGCATAAATGCTGGAAGATATTTGTAAGGTCTTCCCTTAGATTCCTTTGTGAAACACTACAGATTGGATGGTCATTTCAGAGAAGATGCAGCTTTTGAAGTTGGTGTTCTCAAGGCAGCCCTAACTACTTCCCTCCAAATTTAGTTGGTTAGGTATCTTCCATGCATCTGGACTGGTGTACGATAAGGAAGGAGAAACTTACTCTTACCTGTTAATTTCCTTTCCTTGAATCCTGCAACACCAGTCAGGACCCACTCAGTTTGGGCCATTCTGCAATTTTTTTTTTTTTTTTTGCAGAAATGACTTGTTCTTTTTGGTATGTCCTGAGGCTTAACTTTCTCTCCTTCCTGGTTTTTGGTTTTTTTTTGTTTTGTTTTGTTTTTTTTTTATTGTTCTGGAGGGATTTACATGGTTGTTCTAAGAGGATCTTTCCTTAATTGTTTATATAGAAGTTTTGTAGGAGTTGAAATTCAGTTCACTACTGCCTTTGGTTTGAAATAAGAATATTAGGTTTGTGCTGGAACTGCACCATGGTAACTACCAGTGAAATCACAGAAGGTGGTCCTATCTGTCTGCTAGCAGGGGAATAAACCTACCTGTCTAAACTGGTGTAGCAGTATTTGTAGAGTGGAAATTACAGTATCAGCAAGAGTTAATTACTACTTAATAGAATGGGTCAGCTTTATGGCACAGGAAACTCTGATTGGAACCTATTGTCCAGGGCTGGCTAGAGTTGGGAGGGAAGGAAGCTGCAGCACTGAAAGATGATTTTGGAGGAAATGTTTGCAAGCCTTCGGAGCTTGCCAAAGGTTCTAGGTGCTGGGCTGGGTTATTTACACAAATGATGGGCGTAGGAATTAGGAGAACACTATCTTTTTCAAAAAAATAGTTCCATTTGATCATATTAACTCTATTGGTGTCACTTAATATTCTCCTTTTTGATAGTATTGATGCCTACAGAACCCTTCAAAGTAGTCCCCTACAGGCAGGGGAGGCAGGAATACCAGTGGAAGTGAAAACCTCCTTGAAGGTGAATACAGCAGAAAGGGCCCTGGATAGTGGGGATCTCAACATTGAAGATAAGATCAAGGTGAGAAGCTATGTGGCAGCATGAGGGCAAGTTGATTTGTGCTTGGTATCATATTTTTTATTTGCCTTGGAGAGGGAGATTTTCAGAGAGCCTGCAAACTCTGCAAGCTGATTTTCTTAAAAAAAAAAAAAAAAGTGTTTGTGTCGCGATCCTTTCTTTACTCTGCATAAGTTTGCAAGCAGCAAAAAGTATGTGGATGGAAAGCATGCATGGGGACTTGAAAATGAAATTCCTGAGCATTCTTTCCTGTGCCTATCCCCAACCTCAGCCGCATCCTTCTGTGCATAGGTAGAAGTATGCATGCATACTTTGTCCACTTTTGGTGGCTAAGGGGGCAAGAATTAAGATTTTCTGCTGGTAAGCTGCATGGAAACGAAAATGCTGGGCATTATGAATTTTAGACTTTGTTTTATAATTTAACATAGTTGACACACAAAATAGCTTCACATTTAAACTAATTATGAATTCATTATTCCCAATTCTCCTTCTAGATTTTATATTAAATGTTACCAAATTTAATCCCCAGTACATCTCTGGTTCTTTTCTCTCTCCACTGGTTGGCTTTTGCATTTCGCATACAATACAAAATTCTTTGATCTATAATATAATTCATAACCCAACTATGATCCTTTAATAAATGTCTGCTCTTGCCAGCTGAACTGTTGGTACCTCAAGTAGACATTACCAGACATCGAGCCTTTTCCATTGCAGGCACTTTACTGTAGAATTCTCTCCCCGATCACCTTAGGTTATTGCCGACTTCTAAAGATTTCAAGCAACAGCTTAAAAACCCATCTATTTTTACTTGCATATAAATAACTTTTCCCTTACTCTTATTCCTTATGTATTATGTATGGTTCCAATTGTTTTTATTTGTTTTACTTTGTAATATTTTAACGTATTGTGCATGTATTTCTTTGTAAACGTTTTAAATGAACTTGTAAATATTCGCACTACTTTTTTTTTCTCCCTAGACTGATATAATGCTCAATGCATCATATATTCAACATTCTATCAATACAAATAAGCTGATAATACAGAAATGTGAGAACTTGCAAATCTTCTGTCCTCATGAATATTTTGTCTTGTAGAGGAAATGATTAGTGCATTTAATTAGATGTATGCATCAAAACATTTGAGTTCTGACTTGCAGAGTTTGTTTAAAAAATGTATGTGCAAAACACAACACAAATCAACCGTACCACTTAAGACTGTCTGTATAAATCCAAAAAGACAATCTTCACCAATAGCTCACCAATCAAATCTTAACTACATTTATTTATTCATTCATTTATTATCACTAACCTAAATACTGAAAAGTAGAATCAACTTTTAAAAAATATAAATCAACCAAAAACATAGATATCACTCTGTCAAAACAGAAAAAAGAAATGGTCAAACACAATAAATGTGACATCCAACAACAGAAGGCAGCTTGACTTTTTTCTTTTTTTTTTTTTTGGCCATTGTCTTTTTTTTTTTTTTTTTTTCTGTTTTGACTGATTGTGATATCCATGTTTTTGGTTGATTTATATATTTTTTTCTATGAATGTGATATGTAATGTATTGAGTGAGTGTTGTATGTATTTGGGTGAGTTGCAATTTGGTTCATTCACTTAGTCTATTTTGGCATTTTAATATAAGTTGATTCTACTTTTCAGTTTTTAGGTTAGTGATAATAAATGAATAAATAAATGTAGTTAAGATTGGATTGGTGAGCTATTGATGGAGACTTTTTTTTTTGTTTTTTTGGATTTAAAAAAAATGTATGTACCAGCTATCAGGATTTCTAGGTAGTTTACAATAAAACACTCCATAAAAGATAAAACATACATCATAAGAACAAGACTTGCCATACTAGGTCAGACCAAAGGTCTGTCAAGTCCAGTATCCTGTTTCTAACTGTGGCCAATCCAGGTCATGAGTTCCTGGCAGAATCCCAAAGGGGTAGATTCCATGCTGCTAATCCCAAGAATAAGCAGTGCATTTTTTTGCAACTATCTCTTAATGGATTTTTCCTCCAGGAACTTGTCCAAACCTTCTTTTTTTTTTTTTTTTAAGGTTCCTCTAGTTATGAATGCCAGACCTTAATTATGCATTGAATAAAACAATATTTTCTTACTTTTAAATGTATTACCTAGTAATTTCATTGTGTCCCCTGCTTTTTGTACTCTTCAAAAGAGTAAGCAACTGATTATAGTGTATGCATTCCATTAAACTTATTTTATAGCCCTTTATTACATCTACCCTTAGCCAATTTCTCCAAGCTGAAGACTCCTAACCTCTAGCTTTTAATAGGGGAATTGTTTCACCCCCTTTATCGTTTTGGTTACCCTTATCTGTACCTTTTCTAATTCTGCTATATCTTTTTGGAGATGTGGTGACCAGAACTGCAATCATTGGTGCGTTTTAAATTTCCTAGCCATGAGAGAGGTTTTTCTCCTTAGGCTCATCACTCTGTATGTTAATTAGAACATAAGAACATGCCTTATTGGGTCAGACCAAAGGTCCATCAAGCCCAGCATCCTGTTTCCAACAGTGGCCAATCCAGGCCATAAGAACCTGGCAAGTACCCAAAAACTAAGTCTATTCCATGTTACCGTTGCTAGTAAGAGCCCTTCTCTCACCCTTCTCCATCGCAATTATATCTTTTTTGAGATGCGGCGACCAGAATTGTATGCAGTATTCAAGGTGCGGTCTCACCATGGAGCGATACAGGCATTATGACACTTTCGGTTTTTATTCACCATTCCCTTTCTAATAATTCCCAACATTTGGGCCGATTCAGTAAAGTCCGCGGGAGAGCGGGTGAACGCCTGCTCTCCCGGCGCGCTCACAGGCCACTCGCCTGTGCGCGTGATTCAGTATTTAAATTAGGTCCGGCGGTAGAAACGGGCAAAAGGAGGCTGTCAGCGGGTTTGACAGCAGACACTAAATTTTGCCGGCATCTGTTCTCGAGCCCGCTGACAGCCACGGGCTTGGAAACCGGACGCCCGCAAAATTGAGTCCGATTTTCGACCCGACAGCCGCCGGCCGACTTTAAAAAAAACATTTTTTTTTAATTTTTTTTTTTTTATCGCCATTACATTAAGTCGGAGGGTGCACAGAAAAGCAGTTTTTACTGCTTTTCTGTGCACTTTCCTGGTGCCTGAAGAAATTAGCGCCTACCTTTGGGTAGGCGCTAATTTCTGAAAAATGTGTGGCTTGGCTGCAAATTTTACTAACGGAATAGCGCGCAAATACCTAATAGGGCCATCAACATGCATTTGCATGTTGAAGGTGCTATTAGGTTCGGCGGGTTGGACGCATGTTTTCTGCCCCTTACTGAATAAAGGAGAAGGGAAAACTCGAGTCCAATGGCTGGTTAACAGTGCGCGCCATCGGAGCGCACTGTACTGTATCAGCCCAATTGTTTGCTTTTTTTGACTGCCACAGTACACTGAACAGACTATTTCAATGTATTATCCACTGACGCCTAGATCTTTCTTGGGTAGTAGCACCTAATATGAAACCTAACATTGTGTAACTATAGCACGGGTTATTTTTCCCTATATGCATCACCTTGCACTTGTCCACATTAAATTTGATCTGCCATTTTGATGCCCAATTTTCCAGCCTCACAAGGTCTTCCTGCAATTTATCACAATCTACTTGTGATTTAACTACTCTGAACAATTTTATATCATCTGCAAATTTGATTACCTCACTTGTCTTATTTCTTTCCAGATAATTTATAAATATATTGAAAAGTAAGGGTCCCAATACATATCCCTGAGGCACTCCACTGTCCACTCTCTTCCACTGAGAAAATTGTCCATTTAATCCTACTCTCTGTTTCCTGTCTTTTAGCCAGTTTGTAGTCATGAAAGGACATCGCCACCTATCCCATGACTTTTTATTTTTCCTAGAAGCCTCTCATGAGGAACTTTGTCAATTGTACATATATGTTAGCATGTTCTTAATCATTGAACTTCATTGAAATGAGCCTGTATCTTAATCTGATACTATTCTTCATGTACAAGAATCTACTCTTGTTTAAACATTTTTGACAAATCAAAATTGGCGAAACCCACTTTAAAGCTCATGTGGTGAATATACAATGCATCTTTTTAAATAGCTTCTTAAGGATACATTTTCTGTCAACTTCTATAAGAAGGCAACGAATACATAATTCTCAGAGGACAAGCAGGATGGTAGTCCTCACATAGATGGCAGATGGAGCCCTGATGCGGAAAACTTATAACAAAGTTTCTAGAACTGAGCATGTCCAGCATGCGCTATATCACACATCCACATGGGGTCCCTCTTGTCTTTTTTTTTCTTTCTCTCTCTCTTCCCCCCCCCCCCCCCCCCCCCCCCCCCCCCGCCCTGCAGAGCCACAGGTTTTGTAGTGTGATTGAGCTCACTTTGGCTTTTTTGCCTTGTGGAAAACCTTTTTCTTCACAGTTTTTCCCTTTGGTTTGTTGTCTGGGCCCTTTCAGTGCCTCCCCTTAATGTGCGCAGTCAGGGTTTTCAGCATTTCAGGTAAGTTTCCTTTCTCGGTTGGTCCCCTCTATGCTGGTGATGTCTTGGTGCCTGCTGGCCATAGACTCTTGCCATCGCTTTCACAGCCTGTTTGTTTCACCTCATCATGACCACATCTGGTTTCCGCTCATGCCCCCAGTGCCAAAGGTGCCATGTCTATCGCTGATCTTCATGAGGTGTGTATCTTCTGCTTGGGGGCACCCAGATGACCCCGAAGGGATTTCTGCACCGGCTTTTGCCATGATGCCCCCAAAGCGGCCCAGAGGCAAGGAGCTCCTATCCTCTGTCTATGCACAGGGTCTGCGACAGTCTCCACCAGTCCTGGTTCCAGTTGCTGATCCCCCTTGCGGGTCAGAGGAAGATTTGGCCACCCCTCTTTCCTCCCGGTCTGTGTTGACAGCAATGTTTGAGGAGGAGGTGGAGCGCAGAGTCCAGCTGCCTGTGGAGTGGATGATGCAGGGCTTTGATCCCATGGCACCAACAGAGCCGGTGTCGCCCATCCTCGTTCTGCTTCTGGAGAAGCTCAATGTGTTCATCATCGATGTGTTAGCGACCCAGCTGGTGTTGGTTCCCAGGGCAGTATCTGTGTTTGGCGGGGCACTGAGGCTTCCCCCTACTGATAAGATGGATGTTGCCGGTTCCTCTGAGGAGGAAGCTCTATCGAGGCAGTGAAGTGGATCAGCCTGCATCTCCTTGATGTAGGCCAAGCGCCTAGGGCGCCATCCCTTGTAGCAAAATAGTGAGGATGAGGGTCCCTCTGACCCCTGGGGGATGATCAGGAGTTCACCTCTGAGGACTGTGATGGTCTCCCGTCAGACCCTTCTCCAGATGAGTGCAGGAAGTCTCCACTAAGGACTTAACCTTCGCAGGGTTTCTGAGGATGATGGCAGAGGCCATCCCTTTTCATCTTTTGAGAAGAGGATGCCAGGCACAAAATACTTGATCCTCCAATTCATGGAGTCTCCTAAAGAAATTGTGGCGGTCCCAATACACAGAGCCTCCCATTAACAAGAAGGCAGACTGTCTACCTCATCCAGAAGGCTGCTGGGTTCGATGAGCAATTAGCTACCTCACCAGTCAGTGGTGGTTGAATCCATTCTTGAGGGCCAAGTGCTGTCAGACCTATTCCTTGGTGCCCCTGGGGAAGGACCACAGAGTGATGGATGCTATTGGGAAGAAAGTGTCCAAAGCACCGTAATTATTGCCTGCATTGCTGCCTACCCAGCTCTACACTAACTAGTTCTCATAGGACATCTGGAAGCAGGTGCAGGAGGTGACAGAGCAGCTGCCTCAAAAGCAACAAAACACCCTCATGAAGCTGGTGCACAAGGGTCTGGAGCACAGAAAACACTAGGTCTGTGCGACCTATGATGTTTCTGAGGCGGCAACAGGAATTGGTGCCCACAAAATGGCATGGCTGCAGCCTTGGATCTCTGACAAGAGGTACAGGAAAGACTCACTGATGAGCCCGGCGCTGGAGAGTATCTTTGCAGATAGGGTAAGGATTGCTGTGGCCCAGCTTTAGGACTACCATAAAACCCTCCAACACTCTGCTAGCACTCCTGACCCAGCCAGGAGGCCATTGAGACCGGGACCCAGGAAGTCTTTACTTCATCAAAGGAAGTATTATCCTCCTGCCTCCTCAATCCAGTCGGCACCATTAGAGCTCCTGTGGCTGTTTCAGGCAGCAGAAAGCTCCCAGGTTCTAGTTTGTTCCTCAGTTCACTCCATGGACAAGGTTTTGACTGGGCTGCAGGGAGCATAAGCCAGTTGCATGTACCCAAGACAATGAATCCTCCGGTTGGTGGTAGGCTGCAGTTCTTCATGAACCAGTGGCCTAGTGTAACCTCTGACCAGTGGTTTCTGTCCATCCATCAGAGGTATCAATTAAATCTATTGGGTGTCCTACCAAATTGCCCTCTGTGCCCATACTGGGGGCCGGTAGCACATCAGGAGGTTCTACAAGTGGAACTGTCCTACCTCTTAACAGCCAGAGTGGTCAAGCGTGTACTACCAGGGCAAAGAGTGGGGATTCTACTCCCAGGTACTTCCTGATTCCAAAGAGAACAAGAGGACTCAGTCCCATTCTAGACCGAAGGGCCTTGAACATGTTTCTAAAAGAGAAGTTCACCTTGATTCCCTTCTTGCAAAAAGGGGACTGGCTTTGCTCCCTTGACCTAAAGGACGCATATACACATAGGGATCTTCCACTGTCACAGGAAGTATCTCAGATTTATGGTGGGAACACAGCACTTCCAGTACTGAGTGTTGCCACAAAATGTCTGTCCATGATGGTAGTTCACCTCCACAGATTGAGTGCATGTCTTCCTGAATCTGGACGATTAGCTGGTCAATGGCATGTCTCAGGCAGAGGCCATCAGTTCCCTGCACTTGACTATTCAGTGTAGGAGTCATTAGGATTTGTTCTCAACTAGCCAAAGTCCCATCTCAGCCAGTCACCTCAATTGGACTTCATAGGAGCCCTGCTGGACTTGGCTCAGGCCAAGGCCTTTCTGCCCTGCTAGAGGGCTGAAGCCATGGTGACCATACAGGCAGAGATTCAACTGAGCTAGCAGACATCAGCCTGGGACTGTTGGGCCATATGGCAACAACTGTCTGCTACTCCCCTGGAAATTTTACATAAGCAAGGAGCTCAATGAATCTTGGTCACAGTGATGCCAGGCCATCAGAGCCTCTGGGATAGCATCAGTCACCTAGTCTCTCAGGGACTCATTGTCCTGGTGGCAGGTACTTTCCAATCTGGAACAAGGGATCTTGTTTTAGTACTCCCACTTATTGTTCTAACCATAGACTCGTCTACCCTGGGGTGGGGAGCTAATGTAGATTAAGTATTTTTATATGATTCATTCCATGTGAGAATCACTAGTTTACAACGGTGTACAAATTTGACACTCAAACAAGTTGCGAAGGAAGGCATACCCATCGGATAAAACAAAAACAGTCTAAAACTAGGGGATTACTTTAAAGATACACATACAGAGCAGATGTTACCAGATTAAGGGGAGGATTGAGAGTAATGAGGTACGGTTCAGGGCATATTTGATCATCGCAGTCTAGAGGAGTTAGGTGTACTAGATTATAGGGAGGGATGAGGGTAAGGAGGTAAAGTTCAGGACATAGTTTGGACATCAGTCATGACGAATTGGATGTACCAGACACACTAGGCACAATCGAATAGACACGTTTTCAGGTTCGTTCTTAAATTTCTTAATGTCTGCACGAAGATTCTCTGCCATGGAGTTCCGGGGCTTTTGAGCCAGCAATTTATATCGCGCTCTCTGGTTTGAGTTAGATGAAAATCTTTTGATCGGGTTTTCAAGAAGGCCTTTATTCTTAGATCTAAGTGTTCGTGTGGGAATGTGGATTAAATGTTCTCATCAGGTCGTTGCTTGTACCAATGTTGCCGGATGTTATTGTTAGGACTTTGTATAATCTTGATTGAACAGGGAGCCAGTGAAATTCTATTAGAGTTGGAGTGATGTCATATTTCCTTGCTCCAGTCAGTAGTCTGGCTGCAGCATTTTCCAGTAGTTGTAGTGGTTTTAAGTGGCTAGCTGGAAGTCCTAGAAGTAGGTAATTACAATAATCCAGGTTTAAGAATATTAGAGTTTGCAATACCGATGTGAAATCTACAGTGCTTAGTAGAGTTTTCAATCAGCTCAGGATTCACAGTTTGTAGAAATCAGGTTTGATCAGTTTGCTTATGTGGGCTTTCATAGCTAAATTTTCATCTATCTGGACTCCTAAATCTCTTGCTTGAGTTGTTGGGACTAATTGGTGGTTTCCAAGATCAAAACCTGGTGGGATAGATTTCTGTGGATTTTGACTTTTTTCAGGTTAAATGAGAGTTTGTTGTGCAAGTTTTTCTTGTGTTCATATATTCAGAGATGAGTGAAGCTGTTTTCTCAAATGAATTTGACAGAGGGATATAGAATTGCAGATCTCCATATAGAAAACTTTAATCCAAGATCTGTTAATAATTTACATGCTACCTTTGGGCAAATATTAAATAGGGTTGCTGAACCCTGCAGAACACCTGTAGTGCATTGGAGTGAGTCTGATATGTGACTGTCTAGTTTTACCTGGAAAGATCTATCTGCGAGGAATGAGGTGAACCAACTTAGTACATTTCCTTCAACCCCAATGTTTCTCAGTTGGTGGCATAAGCAGACTATTGTTAACTGTGTCAAAGGCTGCAGTTAAATCGATCAGCACTAGGCAATATGATTGATTCATTAGAGTCGAAGCCTTGTATTATAGGGTCCATTATGGATTGTAGAAGAGTTTCTGTTGAGCGAGTCTTCTGGAATCCAAATTGGTTAAGATATAGGGTCTTTTTGTCTTCGAGATGCGGCTCTCTAATTGTGGGGAAAAAAACAGCTTTTTTGAGAATTTTCACAAGGAAGGATAGGTTACAGATGGTTGGTAGTTATACCCGTCTTCTGAACTTCCTGCTTTAGTCTTCAAAATTGGTTTTATAATTGCCTGTTTTAGACTTGGGGGCATGTATCCTTCTGAGAGGGCAAGGTTGACCAGTGTTGTGATTGTCTGTCTGAGTTATTGTTTGATTTATTTGTTTCAATGAGGAGGCTGGTATCAGGTCAAGGGGGTGAGTAGCTGGTTTTGGTGTTAGTTTTGATACGATTTTACTTATTTCCAGTTTTGAGACTGTCAAAGGATGAACATTATCATTTGTAGTTAAGTCATCAGAAGGGTAAGGAGAGTAGGTGAAGGTGACTTCTTTCAGCCTCTGGATTTTTTTCAGTTAAAGCAGTTGTGTATTCATTACAAGAAGCTTTTGTGAATATATTGTTTGGAGTGGAGGGGTCTTTGATCAGACTCTTGACTGTCTCTAACAAGTTTTGAGTTGAAAATGACTCCCTGTATCTGTCGAGTCTTTTTTTTTTTGTTTTGTTAGGGTTCTGTATTGAGAAGTGAGATTTGTATCTGAGTGATTAGTCAGGGTTTTTTCGCCAGTATTTTTCAAGCTTTCTTAGGTGTTTCTTTAAGATCTTCATTATACCACGGGTTCAATTTTCTGTGATTGTTTGTATTTTTTGTTTGGATTCGGCAATATTTGTCTGCAATTTATTTGATCATTTTTTCCCATGAATCAAATGCCTCATTGCAACCGTTTAGATCCAAGTCGCATATTTTGGTCTCTAATAGCTTAGTGTTTCAATTTCTATTCCCCTTCTGATGGGCATGGCACCCAGGGTTTTTGGTCCACTCAGGAACATGCTTGTCAAATCAACTTCCTGGAGCTTCAGGCACTACAGTATGCACTATGGGCTTTCAGAGATTGGCTGTCCAACAAAGTTGTCTTCCAGACTGACAACCAGGTAGCCATATGGTATGTCATCAAGCAGGGAGGCATGGGTCAAACCTCCTGTGTCAGGAAGCTGTCCAGATCTGGTTATGGACCCTGTCCCATGGTGCTCGGGGCCATGTACCTGGCCAGGATGGAGAACATGGAAGCAGACAGGCTGAGTCAAGCCTTCAGACCCTATGAGAGATACCTGGACCAGGGAGTAGTGAATTGAATATTCCACCTTTGGGGGAGCCCAGACATAAATCTGCTCACATCCTCCTGCTACAGGAAGGTGCCTCGGTTATGCTCCCTGTTCAGGTCAGGCGGCAAACCAGCCTTGGACACCCTTGTCCATCATTTGGGCAAGGGTCTTCCGTATGCATAACCTCAGATTCCTTTAGTGGCAAAGACTCTCTTGAAGCTTTGTGAGGACAGGGGGACTATGATTCTCATAGCCCCTCATTGCCTGAGACAAGTCTGGTTTCCACTCTTGCTGGAGTTGTCCATCCAGAAACAGATCAGTTTGGGGACTTCCTCAAATCTCATCACACAAGATCAGGGCAGGCTGTGGCAACCCGAACTCTAGGCTCTGTTGCTCACAGCCAGGATATTGAGGTTGATTCTGCAGGTGCTTTATCTTTCAGATGATGTCTCAGGTCCTGGTGGTTTCTATAAAGTCTTATGGACTAAAATGGAGGCTTTCCGTGTGATGTGAGCAGAAGGTCCTAGATCCATTCTTCTGCCCCCCACAAAAACTGCTTGATACACTCTACATTTTTCTGAGGCTGGCTTGAAAACCAACTCCGTTGGAGTTGATCTGAGTACAACTGGCACATACCAGTAGAAGGTACACCCATCTCTGTACAGTCTATAGTCATGTTTCATGCGGAGCCTACTTCATTGAAGCCTCCCCTAAGGCTGTGGTACTTGGAACCTCAACGTGGTGATAGTTCAGTTGATTAAAGTTCCTTTTGAGCCACTGCACACCTGTAACCTGAAGTACCTGACCTGGAAGGTCATATTTTTGGTGGTGGTCAGTGAGCTCCAGGTCTTTGTGACTTATCTACCTTTTATACTAAGTTCTAACAAGACAAGGTGGCCTTGCATACACACCCTAAGTTCCTGCCTAATCATCCTGCCAATATTCTTTCCCAGGCCCCTTTCGCACCAAGGTAAGCGAGCACTGCAGAGTTTGGACTGTGAGCGAACCTTAGCCTTCTACCTGAGTGGATAGAAGCCCATAGACATTCCACCCAACTTTATTTCTTTTGACAAGAATAAGTTGGGCATTGCTGTAGTCAAGCTATCCAATTGGCTAGCAGATTGCATCTTCTGTTATGCCCAGATGGACTGCATCTTGGGGGTTATGTCAAAGGCTCATTCTGTCAGCCATGGCAGTGTTGGTAGCCCACTTATGAGCAGTTCCCGTGATCTGCAAGGATGCAACATGGAGTTCTATCCACACATTCACATCCCATTACTGTCTGGATAGGAATGGCTGATGCAACAGTAGCTTTGGCCAATCTGTCTTTTGGAACTTTTTCTAGGTGTAGAACACAATTCTCCCAACCTAGAGCCCATTGTTTGGGTTCAGGCTGTCTCCCTCTGTTACCATCAGCACTGGTGTTGTGCCTGTTGGCACCTGGTTAGATGTCTGTTGGTCCCCTTTTTGTGTTGTGGCGCAACCTGTAGCTAGGGATTCACCTATATGTGAGGACTACTATCCTGCTTGTCATCTGAGAAAGCAGAGTTGCTTACCTTTAACAAGTGTTCTCGGAGGACAAAGGATGGACAAGGACCTTTAACAAGTGTTCTCGGAGGACAACAGAATTACAAGAAGAACCCTTGTGGATGAGTGGTACTGGGCATGCTCAGTGTATCTAGTCAAAGTTCTATTAACTTTAACATAAGTTTTCTGCTTCGGGCTCCATCTGATGTCACCCATGTGTGAGGACTAATATCCTGCTGTCCTCGGAGAACACCTGTTACAGGTAAGCAAATCTGCTTTCTCTGAATTAAATCTTGATTTAAGTTATTGAAATGTATATATTAGTTTAACCCAAAATCATTGTTTTTCTCCTAGAACAAGCAAGATGGTAGTCGTGTCATGTGGGGTGACATCATCAGATGGAGCCCGGCACAGAAAACCTTTGTCAGTTTCTAGAAATTTTGGCCCATTGAGCATGCCACTATCCGTGCATCCACTCAAGGTCCCCTTTCAGTCTTTTTTTTTTTAATTTTTTTTCCACGAAGTGTTTGCCTCTCTGTAGTGGAGCTCTGCTCTTTCACTTGTTCGGAGTCTCTCCGTTGTTTTCTCGGCAGTCTCTTCGCAGGATCTCTTCCACCAGTCCGTATCCTTTCTGCGGCGCGGTAGGTTAAATGTTTTCCCTTGTGATCGATTCCCGGTGTCGCTTCTCGGTGGGCGCCAGACATAGACTACTCACTGGCTGTTTTTTTTGTTTTTTTTTTTATGGCGTTATCCAGTTTGACTATGCCCGCGGACCATGTCTATTGCTGATCTGCATGAGGTCTATATCCTCTGCCTGGGGGCGTCACGTGATGTCTACGGGTGCACTCTGCATTCAAATGGCTCCCAAAGGCCGTTGCGCCCAGCTGGGTAAGATGGAAATGTCTTTTGGGCACAGTCTGACCCATCTGCTCTGGCATTGAGAGCATCGGCACTGGGGGGAGCAGCTAAATAACACCGTTCCTCTCTACTCCTCCGTTGAGACCCTATTGAGAGAGAGGGGCCTGGAGATAGGCCATCTCTGGTGTCCTCGCATTCCAAGACATCTTAGTCTTCCTCAGTGCCGGGAAAAGACCGAGCCGAGCACCAAGGGAAGTCTTGCAAGCATTGTCACCAGTTGCGTCCTTACGCAGCACTGGGTCAGGTGCAGCACCAGCGTCTGCTGAACAGGTACTGAAGCGACCCCCGTGGAGAGGAGCCTCAGCCTCTATCAGACCTGGGAGTCCCAGGCATTCCCCACTGGTGTACCGGTGCTGGGTACAGCCCCCTTGGGGCTCCGAGGAGGCTCTGGTGACTCCTCCTTCTCAGTCCATTCTTTTTGGCAGGCTTTCAGGAGAAGTTGGATTGCAGGGTTCAGCTAGTGGTGCTTTGAGCCCTTCAGGGTATTGAACTGCCAACAGCACTGGTCCCCTTGCTGTTGCTGGAGCTTGTGCCGTCTCTTGTGCCCCTGCTCGAGCATCTGGTGCCCTATCAGCCACCGATGCCTCCTCTGGAGCAATTCCCATCATCAGGTCCTCAGAGGAGGAAGAATCAGTGTGGTAGACACCCGCAGAGGTGCAAGTCCTGCAGCCGCAATTCTCAGATTCTGATCCTGGACCATTGTGGGGCCGTTGGTGCCCAAACAGAGAGGCTTGGGCAGGGACTCTCCATGTCTGCCCCCAGGGGACCTTAATGAAGAGGAGCTTCCATATGATCTGTGGAAGGAAAATAGCTCCGTTCTCTTTGGAGGACTCAGGTGACCTTGTATAAAAACAGTCTTCGCTGGATGAGAAGCAAAGTTGTCCCCCCCCCCCCCCCCACCCAAAAGCCTTTACGGGCTTTGTCCGGGTGATGATGGAGGCCATCCCTTTACAGCTCCTCATGGAGGACTACACCCGACACAAGATGCTGGAAGTCCTCCAGTTTGTGGATGCCCCAAAGGAAATAGTGGCTGTCCCAGTCCATAACATTTTCAAGGAGATACTCCTCAGGATCTGGGAACACCCTGTGACTGTTCCTCATACTAATTGAAAGGTGGATGAAATTAATTTAGTGCAACAAGCATTTGGGTTAGAGGCGACGCCTCCCACATCAATCTGTTGTGGTGGAGTCTGCCCTCAAGAAAGCCAAGTGCTCCCACACTCATCTCTGCTCCTCCAGGTTGGGAGCATTGGGTGTTGGACACTCTGGGTAGGAATGTTTACCAGGGAACTATGCTCATCTCCCACATTGCCTCCTACCAACTATATATGACCCAGTACAATCTGAACTTGTGGAAGGAAGTCCAGGAACTGTCAGAGTGCCTGCCTCAACAGTAGCAAGACTCCTTTTCAGTGATGATACAGCAGAGTCTGGAGGCGGGTAAATATGAGGTGAGATCCACCTATGATTTTGAGACTGCAGCCAGGGTGGCTGTAGCAGGCATTAGTGCCTGAAGAATGGCCTGGTTTCATGCCTCGGACCTTCATCCAGAGATACAGGAGAAGCTGGCAGATCTCGCCCCGCAAGGGGAGTCTCTTTGGGGATAAACTCAGGATGCAGTGGCCCAGTGAAGGACTACCATGAGACCCTTCAGCACCTTTCCGCCAGCACCTCTGACCTGCTATCCTCTGTCAGAAAATCCTCCATGACAGGGCTCTAGGAAGTCCTATCGCCAGATGAAATACTACCCTCCTTCCTTGAGGGCACGCACATCATGCATGGCTTCCTGGGGTTGCTCCAGGCAGCAGAGGGCACTCAGGACTCAGCTAGCCCCGCTACATGGCTTTGACTGGGAATAGGGGAGCATGAGCCAGATTGCCATACTCTTGACGCCCTGCCCTCCAGTTGGGGGCAGGCTGCTTCCTTTTGCGGAACACTGGCCTAACATTAAATTCGACCAGTGGGTTCTCAATCATTCGCCAAGGGTACAGTCTAAACTTCAGGGATGTTCCCTTGGACTCTCCCCCATGTCCATCATGGACCTCATCTGCTCATCAGGAAATACTTTTGACAGAGCTCTCCGCCCTCCTAGCAGCTGGAGCAGTCAAGCCTGTTCCTCTGCCAGCGGGAAAGGGCGACTCTACTCAGTATTTCCTGATACTAAAGAACAAGGGGCCTCTGCCCTATTCTCGACCTCAGAGCCTTGAACAAGTTTCTTCAAAAAGAAAAGTTCAAGATGGTCTCTTTAGGCACCCTGACCCCACTCCTACAAAAAGGAGACTGGTATGCTCCCTTGACTTAAGATGCCTACGCCCACATCGATATCTTCCCTGGTCTCTGGAAGCATCTCAGATTTGTTATGGGCAGGGAACAGTTCCAGTACAGTGTGTTGCTATTCGGCCTTGCATCAGCCCCTCGTGTTTTCACCAAGTGCCTGGCAGTTGTGGTGGCGCACCTCTGCCTTCAGGGGGTACACGTTCCCCTACCTAGACTGGCTTGTCAAGAGTGCCATTCAGCAGGGTGCACTATGTGCTCTCAATCTGACATTTGCAGTGCTGCAGTCTCTGAGGTTTATCTGTTACTCCAAGTCTTATCTCATTCTAACTCCACGCCTGGGACTCCCTGCACCCCCAAACCTTCTTACACTCCCTCGATCTGATTCCACAGGATTGGGGCAGGCTGCGCTATCCGAACCTCAGGTCATTAGCTTTGACGGCCTGGAGAGGTCGTGCAGGACTGTAAGCTAGAGATACATCGAGAGAGTATTTTTGAAGTCTTGGTGCTGAACCTGTGAGCAGCAATCTGTGGAAGTTTGATGCAGAGGACCTGTTTATGCTAGATCCAGAAGCCTCAGGAGAAGTCTTCAGCAGACGATGGTGTTAATAGCCAGGCAGCTCAGGTGGAGACCAGGATTGCATATGAGGCTGACATGCTTTATGACTTGAGCTGGACTTTGGCCAGGAATATGGCCACGGCGGTCTCTGTGCAACATCTGCTGTGATTTCAGAATTGGTCAGCTGATAGATGGTCAGTGTCTCAGCTCTGTAATCTTCCCTTAAAGGAAGGAAAATTGTTGTTCATGGAGGACCTGAAACAATTGAAGGTTTTGGAGGAGCTAAAGGGAATAAGCTGCTGGAGGATAAGATGTCAGGAATTCTTTTCCGCCTCGCTCCAGGTTTCAGGAGTTTCGGCGTTTTTTATCCCAATAAAGGTTCGGCACTTTCTTCAGGGCAGAACCAGAGTTCTGGTAGGCAGCAGTCCTTTCAAGGTGCCTGTAGACTTCCCTAAAAGGGCTCTGACCAGAGGGCCGGTGGCGGTAAGGCTTTACAATGAAGCTAGGCTGGTCTAATCTCTCAATGGTGGTGAAAGGCAGTCTATTAGTTTTACAAAGTTTGGACCAGGATTACCTCTGAGAATGGGTTCTAGAGGTAATAAGGGACTGCTATGCTTTAGAATTTTTTTGCCCCATCACGGAAGTGTTTGTGGTGTCTCATTGCAGTGTCTGAGGCAAGCAAGCAGCAATTTGGGACACGTCACCTTCAGTTTCTGGCATGATAGTACTGGTAGTGGCCAGGGAGCGCAGTCGTGGTAAGTACTCTATTTTACTGTGTTGCGCCAAAAAGGAGCATTTCGTCCCATCCTCTATCTGCAAAAGGTGAAATGTGATATTGTGAGTTCACCGTTTTTCCGTATGGAAACATTGAAGCCAGTGATAGCGGCAGTTTCTCAGAGTTTTTCGAGCCTCGCTGAACTTAATGGAAGCCTTTCTGCACATACCCATTCAGAAAGAACATTAAAGTTTCTTCCTATTATGGTTCTGGGCAACTTTTCCAGTTTCGGTCCCTCCCATTCGGTTTGGTGACTGCACCTCACACATTCACAAAGGTGAAGGTGGTGATGGCAGCAGCTTTCTGCAGGGAGGGGGATCCTGGTTCATACTTATCTGGACGACTGGCTTATCTGAGGGAAATCTGAGGAAGTATGCCGGTAGTCTGTGCACACGGTGATGGATATGTTGCGGTCCTTGAGCTGGGTGGTGAATTTGAAGATTCACCTGAGCCCTTCCCAGTTGCTGGAATACTTGGGGGCAAAGTCCTTTACAGAAAGATTGATAGCTGCATGATACATTTAGACACCTTTATTAAGCAGATAGTCATGCATTTGAATGCTTTTTTGATTGGTGATCAAAATATACAGTTGCTCAGAGATTAAAAATTCTTGTTGCTTTATTCTGAGGCAGTGCTGAATAGAGACTTGGGCAGAGGATTGTGTTGCACCATAAGGTTGCATTTCTACTGCTTTTAAAGTTCATATGTTGTCCCTCTTTCCCTTTGTGTAGGCTTTGAATGAAGAGGTAAATGCCCTTCAACGAATCATTCAGCAAACATGCCATGCATTGAGCTTTTGTGTAGACGAAGAGCATGGGAAGGGCACAAGAGAGGAGGCTGAAGCAGAGAGATTACTTCTTGTGTCCAGTGAGTGATTGCTATTATTTGTTCTTCAGCAACCTGGAGCTGGTTAAGATTTTCCATTTGGGTAAAGAAAGGAAGGGAATCCATCCCAGGAGGTGAACTTTATAATACTGTCTGAAACTGCATTATTGCAGAAAGCCAGCCAAAACAGTCAACTGAAGCTTGAACGCCAGTTTCAAGGAAACAAAAAAAAGGAAATGTCTCAAAGTCTAAACCATAGGCTTCCCAGTAACTTGTCAATAGTGTATACATTAGTATTGAGGAAAGAATCTTGTGTTCAGCTTAAGATATAACGCACATCACATATCAACAGGAAACACTGAAATGCCTTGCATGGCCACAGAGTTTTTTTGTTTCAAATTGTTCTGTTTACCCACTCATGGCTCACCCACTTGGATTGGATGTTTTAGAATGTGCCTGCATAAAAAGTTTCCAACAGTCTCATGCAGAACACCCATTTCCCATGTAATGCTTTCCATTCTGTATCCAGAACGCATACCCATACAATCATTCATTCCATCCACTGAGAGAACTTCACAACACCTTTTCAATTGGTATGAGGTCTCCTGCCAGAAGGAGATGTTGAGTCATGCCAATCCACCAAATACCCCAAATCAGTCAGATGCTGTGCCATATGTGGTAAAGTGAAAAAAAAACAAAAAACGCTTCCACACTGTCACATAAAGTGTGGTGACTTTACACTTATGAACTACAACATCCAGTGTCCTTATCACAGAAGAGGTTATCCAACAGCTTTCCAAAAGTGTCTCAGCAATGCTAGACGAGCAGCTTATTAATCTGGAGCTGACTGATTCTTTATGTAATATTAGTACTGGTGCTTTCTGCAAAGGAGCATCAGAATTGACACCAGGAAGATGATGAAAACAAACCTGGCTTTTATCTCTTCAGCATTTATAATAACTATCTCCGGTCTTGATGCCTACACCCAAGCTAACCTCTGAGTCTAGCCATGGAGACATGAGATATTTTTACCCATTATAGCATTTAAAATAGATGGGGCAGTGAGCTTAAAATTATAGGATTGTTCAGGCAAGAGTTAGCATGTTTTTTAAAATGTGAAATTCAAACTTTCTTTTCCTTTTTTGTACCTCATCTGTTTCTTCCAGCTGAGAAGCAACTGGGTCTTCTGAATCTGCTGAAATGTCTGAAAGATGAAAACACGTTGGAAGAGGAGAGAATACCTTCTAAAAGTGGACCCAAGCCTTGCCGAGGGTCGATCACGATTTCTGACATCCACCTGCCCCTCAAAGTGGACTATGTGTGCTCTGCAATGTGCCACACAGGTATGTAGGCCTTGGGAAAACAGGAAAACTAAGTGTAAAAGAAGTGCATAATGCAAGCAAGGCTTCAGATATACAACCTGTGAAATATTCAGAATTACATTTGCCTAATTAGAAACAGCTTTTCTTATTGGATAGGTTGTTTGTTTGGGACTTCTCTCTTGTCCTGTTTATTGTGAGTTGCACTATATAGAGGTTATGGGCACAATCCTTTTTCTTGGAATGGGAGATACTATCTGGTAACTTTCAATGCTTGCTGTCCTGATGTATGCAGAGTCTGCTGGAGGCTCTCAATTATAGCTGTAGGACATTTCTCTCTTCCTAGCATGTAGCCAGATGGACTCAGATACTCACCTGCTAGCAGATGGAGATGGGAGTCAGGTTTTTAAAGCTGACGTCACATTAGATATACCCCGGCAGTGACCTTAGCCCTCTAGTATCTGTCTCCTAGCAGATGTGGATGTGCTTTCCTTACCCTAGCATTGGTGATATAGTGGGATTGCAGTAATTAGAAGAGGAAAATTTACCTTTAAATTGAAGATTGATTGAGCCCCACTTTCCTGCGGATGATACCTTAAGGTCTCTCCCTCAGTCGAATTCCTGAGGCGATTTCCAAGAACCCTCAGAGGTGTGCCTTGGTGCGTTACCCGGCTCCTAGTGAGGACTTTGCTGCCTTTCAGCTGCTTCAGCAGCAGGAAGCAGAGCGCAGCGGTGACTGCCAAAGCCCTCTTCCCCCCGCAGCCGGAGACAGTCTCTGTACTCAGCCGGTAAGAGCTGATCCCAGGTAAGTAAAAACGAGAAGAGGATTCCTCCAATTCAGAGACTTGGAAGGGTTTCGGTAAGTCTTTCCTCCGGTCTCCTTGCTTGGCACGCCATACCAAAGACGTTCCCGATCCCATCGGGGCAAGGAAAGGGGGCTTCTGAACGGATTGAGTGGCCCCCCGATGGGCTAGGCCCCACTTCAGGCTCGGTGGGCACACTACGTGGCAGGCCTTGGAGACGCCATCTTGCGTGCGATTTTGTGCGTCATCGCCCCCTATAGATCATCGATATGTGTGGTGCAAGTCTGCTCTAGGCACACACTGTGTGCCTATCATCGTGCATATGTTCACACAAACGTGTGCATATGTTCATGCTTAGAGGCACTTATACTTGCGTGCACTGGGATGAATCTGTATGCTCTTGAATTCAGGTGCTAGCCGGCTGAACACACAAGTTACTGTTGATTATGGCTCTGGCAGCAAAGAAGCACAAACTACACTTTGTGCTGCCTGCCATATTAGGGCTCCACAATCAGCACTGATGAGGTCCAGAGAGGTTTAGACTCCCAGAACTTTTCCAAACCCGGCTCCTCCCATTCGGATGTTGGGTCAGCCACGATTTTATCCGGTAGCTCTCAGGATCTGAGTAATCCTGGGGCTGCAGCCACCTTGAGAGGAGCAATTCAGCGGCACCTATCCCAGTTCCTCCTGGGCTAGGTATGGACCCAGCAGCCTTTTCCTGTGTAGAATTTTTTTCAAGGCCTTCAAGCCTTCGTACAGGTGCCGTCAGTCCATCCTGCCACTGTCAGAACTGAACTCCAGCCGGGAAGGCCTCGCTTTTGCGGCCCTATCAGGATGCCTCGAGACATAACTCGTCTCACCAAGGGTATCCCTGATGGGGACCCAGACACCAAGGATGACGAAGGGGATGCAGACTCATTGGAAGATGGGGAAATCCCTCCAGGCTTGGAGCCATACTGGACCATGTTACGTTTTTTCCATAGAGATGAATTGCCAGCCTTGGCTTCCCAGACCCTGAAGACTATGGGAGTTCCTGGCATGGATCCTATGACAGAACCAAAGAAGAATCCATCCTGGTGTCTCTACGGAAAGCTTCTTCTATCTTCCAATGCTGTAAGCCATCCAGGATTTGATTGACCTGGAATGGGATGCCTCAAAGCAAGCTTTAAAGGAGATCTGACATTAGAGGCCCTGTATCCCCTGGATCTGACTGCCAGAGAATGCCTGCATTTCCCCAAAGTGGTCAACCCTGGTCTGCGCTATTTCAAAGCGAACTATCCTAGTGGAGGGAGGGAGGAACGAACTTAAAGGATGCACATGATAGGCGGTTGGAGTCCATCCTTTAGCAAGCCTTTGACGCAACAGCAATAACATTACAGATTGCTTCCTGTTGTGCCCTGGTGGCTCATTCATGCCTGCTTCTCTCAAGAGGCAGATAGCTCAGGGGCGCATTCCAGAGAGGCTATGGAGCCTGCCGCAGCCTTCCTAGCAGATGGCAAGCTCTAACCTAGTCCATATCTTGGCAAGAGGAGTGGCATCAGTGGTGGCAGTCAAAAGACAACCATGGCTGTGAAACTAGTCAGCAGACACGACCTTGAAGGCAAACCTTACAAAGATGGCCTTCAAGGGATCCCTCCGATTCGGTAGCGAATTGGAAATGCTGGCCAGTAAGTGAGCTGAATCCCCAGTGCCTCGGCTACTGGAAGATAAGAGAAGGAGGCCACAGTGCCCCTCGCCTATAAGGGGTCTGGCCAGGGGGCTTCTAGTTCTTCTGGCCCTACAGGAACTCATTTCAGATGTCTTGGTCCTCGGGAAGGTCTCGGTCCTTTCAGAGTCAACAACCGAAGAGAGGGGCTGGTTCAGGTTCGGCCCAAACTTCCCAATGAAGTGTTTTGCTTGACCCATCATGGGACAAGGAGATAGAGGGTTGACTGTCCCCCTTTTACCAGTGGTGGGTCGAGATCACTTCGGACAAATGGGTACAGGAGGGCATATGAGAAGGATATGTGCTGAAATTTCATAGCATTCCTAGAGACATAAGAACATAAAAAAATGCCATACTGGGTCAGACCAAGGGTTCATCAAGCCCAGCATCCTGTTTCCAACAGTGGCCAATCCAGGCCATAAGAACCTGGCAAGTACCCAAAAACTAAGTCTATTCCCAGTTACCATTGCTAATGGCAGTGGCTATTCTCTAAGTGAACTTAATAGCAGGTAATGGACTTCTCCTCCAAGAACTTATCCAATCCTTTTTTAAACACAGCTATACTAACTGCACTAACCACATCCTCTGGCAACAAATTCCAGAGTTTAATTGTGCGTTGAGTAAAAAAGAACTTTCTCAGATTGGTTTTAAATGTGCCCCATGCTAACTTCATGGAGTGCCCCCCTAGTCTTTCTATTATCCGAAAGAGTAAATAACCGATTCACATCTACCTGTTCTAGACCTCTCATGATTTTAAACATCTCTATCATATCCCCCCTCAGCCGTCTCTTCTCCAAGCTGAAAAGTCTTAACCTCTTTAGTCTTTCTTCATAGAGGAGCTGTTCCATTCCCCTTATCATTTTGGTTGCCCTTCTCTGTACCTTCTCCATTGCAACTATATCTTTTTTGAGATGCGGCGACCAGAATTGTACACAGTATTCAAGGTGCGGTCTCACCATGGAGTGATGCAGAGGCATTATGACATTTTCCGTTTTATTCACCATTCCCTTTCTAATAATTCCCAACATTCTGTTTGCTTTTTTGACTGCCGCAGCACACTGAACTGATGATTTCAATGTGTTATCCACTATGACGCCTAGATCTCTTTCTTGGGTTGTAGCACCTAATAGGGAACCCAACATTGTGTAACTACAGCAAGGGTTATTTTTCCCTATATGCATCACCTTGCACTTATCCACATTAAATTTCATCTGCCATTTGGATGTCCAATTTTCCAGTCTCACAAGGTCTTCCTGCAATTTATCACAATCTGCTTGTGATTTAACTACTCTGAACAATTTTGTGTCATCTGCAAATTTGATTCTCACTCGTCGTATTTCTTTCCAGATCATTTATAAATATATTGAAAAGTAAGGGTCCCAATACAGATCCCTGAGGCACTCCACTGTCCACTCCCTTCCACTGAGAAAATTGTCCATTTAATCCTACTCTCTGTTTCCTGTCTTTTAGCCAGTTTGCAATCCACGAAAGGACATCGCCACCTATCCCATGACTTTTTACTTTTCCTAGAAGCCTCTCATGAGGAACTTTGTCAAACGCCTTCTGAAAATCCAAGTACACTACATCTACCGGTTCACCTTTATCCACATGTTTATTAACTCCTTCAAAAAAATGAAGCAGATTTGTGAGGCAAGACTTGCCACTCCCAGCACAAGAAGCAGGCAGTAGAGATTACTCTTTTAAAGCTTCTCAGGATAATGGCTGTAATCCCAGTACCTGCGCCCCAGGAAAATACAGGGCATTATTCCATCTATTTCATCATACCCAAGAAGGAAGTTTCCTTTCACCCCATCCTGGATCTCCAGAGCTTCTGACATATACGAGTGAATCATTTCTGCATGGAAACTCTACTCTAACAGTTGTATAGCCATTGTCATGGAGCACAGTTAACATCCCTGGACCTTTCTGAGGCCTACCTTCATATTCCAGTCAATCAGACTTTCCTACATTTTGCGGTACTGGGCCCCATTATCAGTTCCAGGTGCTGCCCTTTCGGCCTGGCCACTGCCCCCAGAACATTTTCTGAGATTATGGTGGTCATAGCAGCAGCATTGAGGAAAGAAGGAATTCTAGTGCACCAGTGCTTGGATGACTGGCTGATCCGGGCCAAGTCCATGGAAGACAGCATCCAGGTGACAGTGACCTCCTTGCTTCAGGAACTCTGTTGGGTAGTAAACCTGGACAATAGCAGTCTCAAGCCTTCCCAGTCCTTGGAATATCTGGGAGTCTGATTAGACACCAAACAGGGCAAGGTCTTCCTTCCAACTGCACAGATAAGGAAGTTGATGTCTCAGGTGTGTCAGCTGATGAGCACTATACGCCAGGTGGTGTGGAGCTGATATCTTCACAAAAGATTTGTTGGGCAGTGATGTGGTCTTCCCTGCACACTCTTACTAAGCATTACCGCCTGGATGTTCAAACACCAGATGAAGCGATGTTTGGGGAAAGTGTGATGCATGGGTCTTTCAGGTTCCCATCCAGAGTGAAAGGGCTTGGGTACATCCCAATTGTCTGGACTTATCTGGAGTATGAATAGGGAAAGAAAATTGGTTCTTGCCTGCAAATTTTCGTTCCTGGAATACCACAGATCAGCACAGAATCCTGTCCCCTTAATTTTATGAAAGACCTTTTCCGCTTCTGGATGTTTGTAAAATGAAGATTTTTGCAAATATTATAAGTTAAGCTGTTAGGGTTGAAAATGTGTTCATTACTCTGGAGGTTGGGGCCCAGATTTTATAAGGTGATCCAACTTGGAGTCTCTGCTTGCCCCAGAAGGTAATCATTTGGGTTTATGGGAGTAGACCTTTTTTGCTTGGGTACAGGTCAATACTGAGGGACTGCAGGAGGCTCACTCGACTCTGTGAAGTAGCACTGCCTGATAAGCTTGTATTCTCTGCCTCATCTGCTGGGAGGGATGCAAAATCAACTTGTCTTGACTAATCTGTGGTATTCCAGGAACGAAAATTAGCAGGTAAGAACCAATCTTCATTGATTTCCCACTTTGGATACAAATAGTGGCTTTCTAACCCGACTTGTCAAGCAATACAATAAAATTAGTTTTGTAAGTTACATGATTGGATACATTTTGTTTTTGAGACAGGCATATTTGATGTGTTGTTTATCTCTCAAACGTACTACTGATTGTTTTTCAGTATGCAAAAGTACATTTTTAATAGGCAAAACACACACAGGACTGTGTGTTCATGCTCTTTGCCATGTCTGTATGCTTCATTGGGATTCCTGTTTTGAGAACTGCACTGTATGTTATGCCGTTGTCTTCCTTCTGGTGATATATATATTTTTTTAAATTATTTATTTATTGAATTTTTCAAAAACAAATATACAGAACTTTTATCGTTCAGAAGTTAAACACCAGTAAAAGAAATTACTCATATAATCTCAAGAACATTCTACATCACAGAAAAATATAAACAATTTTATTGTTTGTTAACTTATCAGAATTCACGATATATTTTCAGGGAACCAGAACAACTACGAGCTTACCTCGACTCCCACTCTGTTTAGTTCCAAGGGTTGAAGGTATAAATTTAGGGAAGACACTAGTTAATTTTGACGCAATTTGTAATAAATATTTTGTTGATATTTCCTAAGTTGACTGCTTGTATCTACATCTTGGATCCACAATTTCCTTCTGGTGATATTTAATACTTATTTACTTCTTTAGGAAGGACCAGCCACTATTTCCTAATGCTGATTCGCTTTGGCTCTCACTATATTATGGCCACGCCTCTTGCCAGCACAGAGGATGTCCGGACAGGAGATACCATCCTTTTCCCTACATCTGTAGCTCTGTAAGTCACTACTATTGACCTTTTTACCATGGGGTTGGAGGTTTCAGTTAAGGGTGTGCATGCTAGTTATCTTAGAGGGATTAACTCATTGCCATCTCATAGGTTTGGCAGTATTAACCCATGCTTCTGATTTTTCTGAGATGTGGATTGTGGTTTTATTGATTGAATAAAGGTGTAGAGTACCCTTACATCAAAAGAGCATCTGCAGGTCACCTCTGCAAATCGGGATCTTAACCAGTGCCCCAAGGCTCCCGTGACTGCACAGTCTCGCACAATCAACATTCCTGACTGAAGCTTTTCTTCCTCTTTATTCAATTACTTGATAAAAGCAACAGGGTGTGTGCCTTCAGTCTTCTTTCTACTTCTGCTCCAGCCCTCTCTTGGCAATTAACTTGCAGGCATTGGGGGGAGGGTTAGGCTGAGGCTGGAGCAGGTGAAAAGCACTATGCTTCCTAATCCAACCTCTCGCCTTTCTCCTGTCTCAAAGGGAATAGGAGGAGAAGGGTGAAGCTGGTGTGGACAGTGTGTACAGTCTGAATGTTTGATCCTTCAAACATCTCTTATTTGAAATCAGTTATTTTATTGTAAGCATGAACTACACAAATACTGGTGCATAAGGAACTCTGCACACTAGGACAATTGTAGAGATTAAACTCAGTTTATATTTACATACTCCCCCCCTCCCCCCCCCAAAAAAAACAGCCTGTCTCTCACATGCAGTATGCAAGTCACATTATACAGCTCAATTCTAGGGACCCCCAAATCTCCTTCCTACCAGCCTCCTAATATACGACTAATTGAAATTCGAACCAAGCTTCAAAACCAAAGAAACCTTGAAATCATGGCATAACCCAACCGCTGATATTTTTTTTTTCTGCAAATTGGTAACACCTGCAATATATAAAGCCACTGTGACCACAACATTCTAAAGAAATTAATATATCCAGTTAACGACAATGGTAGAGAATTCCACAATTTTCATATTTTTCAGCAGAGAGAGAACATTAAGATAAGATAATTGAGACAAATCCAAAGTAAGAACTATACCCAAATAATGGAAAGAAACATCTGCCCACCTCAGAGAAATCCTTCCCCCACAGACTTTACTTGCTAAGAGAATGCTAATGCCTCAGACTTCTCCATATCAAGCTTAAAACCCAAAAAGAGTCCAAATATAGAAGTCATTTTAAGCAGCTCAAAGACCCTCGTGGCCTAGAAAGATGGATAAACAAATCATCAGCAAAGGCCACAATTTTAAATACCTTCTCTCCAACAGGGACTCCTGCTATCCCTCTCGTTCGCCTGAATTGACCTCAAGATGGGTTCCAATGTTAGGGGAGAGAAGTGGTGACAGGGCAATCCTGGCATGTTCAATGTTGTATATCAAACTTCTCAGTTAGGTGCCCACTAACCAAAATTTGCGCTCTGGGAGTAGAATTACAGTAACTTTTCCAACACACAAAATATTTCCAATCCACCCTGTCAAACATTTTTTCAGCATCAAAACTGACAAGGAGAAGAAATATTTGCCTGTATACCCTGGAATATATAGACAGTACCTTCCAAACATAGGCTGAATATCTGCCCCATACAAAATCTACCTGATGTTCCACTATAAGGGCAGGCAAATGAATAGCTAAACAATCTGCAGGTATCTTAGCCAATAAGGTTGTAATTAAGCAATGAGAATGGTCAATAAGAGAGCAGTACATCTTTCTTAAGAACATAAGAACATGCAATACTGGGTCAGGCCAAGGGTCCATCAAGCCCAGCATTCTGTTTCCAACAGAGGCAGAACCTGGCAATTACCCAAACACTAAGAAGATCCCATGCTACTGATACAATTAATAGCAGTGGCTATTCCCTAAGCAACCCAATTTCCCTATAACCTTATCTGTAAACTGTTATGTTATGATGGCGTTACTTTGACATTTCTGCATGATGGTATAGAAAACTCTTTAAATAAAATAAAGATTTGATTAATAGCCATTTGATTAATAGCCATTAATGGACTTCTCCTCCAAGAACTTATCCAAACCTTTTTTGAACCCAGCTACACTAACTGCACTAACCACATCCTCTGGCAACAAATTCCAGAGCTTTATTGTGCGTTGAGTGAGAGAATTTTCTCAGATTAGTCTTTTTTTTTTTTTTTTTCTCAATTCTTTATTTTCAAAATTTCAAAAATTTTTTACTAGGAATTTTAAACATTCCTGTACAGAAAATCAATGTCAAAAAACAAAGTATCTAAAGAAATTAAGAATATACATTGTTACCGTATATAATGACATTTAAATTATAAGAAAAAATGTGGTAAGTAGGGGCAGAATAGAGCATAATTCACAACAAATTTTATCACTAACTCAGGAATAGATAGACTCGCTGATCTGTACCATCTTAACACTCCTTACACCGGGTCTGTGGAGGTCGTAACTGGGGATCGTCCAGCTAAGAAAGATCTTAATTGTTCTACATGCACCTTCAAGCTTTAACCCTGTCTCACTATCGTATATTTTATAATTATTACCTGCCTTTATCTTCTTTCCAGCTTATGTTAAGCTTCCAAGTTCTCGATTCCCGTTGATTGTAACTTTGACTTATTCCTTTCTATTGTTATCTGTTGTTTACCTGAATTGTTCCTTCAGTTATACCCTCTGTTAAATGTAAACCGATCCGATATGGTTATTTACTATGAAGGTCGGTATAAAAAACTGTTAAATAAAATCATAAAAAACATATTTTTCATTCAAGTAACTTATACAAGCTTTACAAGGGTATTTTAGGACAAAGCGCGCTCCCAATTTCAAAACCTCAGGTCGCAGCCTAAAACTCTTTTCTGTGAACCTGAGTTGGTTTTACCACGTCAGGATATATCCATACTGAACTTCCATAAAAGAGACATTGCCTGTTACGAAAATATAAACGCATCACATGGTTCCTTTCTGAGAGAAATGCAAATGATACAAGCATTGTTGTTCTTGAGGTAATTTGGAATTCTGAGGACATTTCTAATATATTTGTTACATCCAATGATTGCTCTTGCTCCTCATTTTGTTTCTGCTGCAAATAATACGCCTTTACAACCACGGGCAAAGCACTCTCTGGAATCTTAAGTATTTGCATCATATATACTTTAAACAATTCATTAGGCGAGATTAATCTCACTAAAGGAAAATTTAAGATTCTTAGATTATGTGCTCGCAAAGCATTTTCTATGGTTTCTAATCTTTTAACAGTATTCCCTTCTGATTGTATTAATTTTGACTGCTTGTTTTCAATCATAACAATTCTTTTATCTACCTCTTCTATTTTTTTTTATATGACAATGTCAATTTATTATTCTCAATCGTTTGATTTTTTATGTCCAAAGTTGCCACAGATAAAGTTTTGACCACTTTTTCAATCGAGCTCAGCATTGTCCAAATCCCATCCAGGGTAACAGTTTCAGGTCTTGGAGTCAAAGCAGAAACTGCTATCTCTCTTAGCCGTTCCACCCCTTCACCTACCACAGTTCCAGAAATCACCTCAGTACCTGTATCCGATGTTGTAGGCAAAGACAAAGTCTCTAAGGCCAGTGGTGAGGAAGTCATTGCAGGGCCTTCCCCTTCTCCTTCTTTACCCGGACTTCTCCCCAGCTGATGAAAATCGCTGGCGCAAATGGCTCCGACCCGAGTGGCTTGAGATATTTTGTCCCTGGCCATTATCATGGCCGCTCCTGTCTCCACCGAGGCAGGGCTAGGTAACGATGTCTCTCTGGGGTATACTGGCTTCCTTGGTGATCCGGGGCTCAGCGTCGTATCAAGGGTCAAGGGGGACAGCTCATGCTCAGTAGCTGTTCCCCCAGCGACCGAGCTTCCCGGTTCAATCGATGGTGTAGCCGCAAAGAATCCGGGGATTTGAGGCTGTCGCGGGTCTACTTCAGGTGAGCTGGCAATCTCACCCTTCAGGCGACCCTTCCTTTTAGTATGCGGCATCGTTTGAAAAAAAGAAATAGTAAGAGCTCTCCCCTCCGGTCTTGCACAGGCTCAGAATATGGCGGCCATCTTGCCCCCTCTCAGATTAGTCTTAAATGTGCTACTTGCTAACTTCATGGAATGCCCCTAGTCCTTCTATTAATCGAAAGTGTACATAACAGATTCACATCTACTCGTTCAAGACCGCATGATTTTAAAGACCTCTATCTTATCCCCCCTCAGCCTTCTCTTCTCCAAGCTGAACAGCCCTAACCTCTTCAGCCTTTCCTCATAGGGGAGCTGTTCCATCCCCTTTATCATTTTGGTCGCCCTTCTCCATCGCAACTATATCTTTTTTGAGATGCGGCAACCAGAATTGTACACAGTATTCAAAGTGTGGTCTCACCATGGAGTGATAGAGGCATTATGACATTTTCCATTGTATTCACCCTTCCCAATAATTCCTAACATTGTTTGCTTTTTAGACTGCTGCAAAACACTGAGCCGATATTTCAATGTGTTATCCACTATGATGCCTAGATCTTTCTTGGGTGGTAGCTCCTAATATGGAACCTAACATTGTGTAACTGTAGCATGGGTTATTTTTCCCTATATGCATCACCTTGCACTTATCCACATTAAATTTCATCTGCCATTTGTAAGCCCAATTCTCCAGTCTCAGAAGGTCTTCCTGCAATTTATCACAATCTGCTTGTGATTTAACTACTCTGAATAATTTTGTATCATCTGCAAATTTGATTACCTAGTTGTATTCCTTTCCAGATCATTTATAAAGCTTGGTTTTGAAGCTTGGTTCGAATTTCAGTTAGTCGTATATTGGGAGACTGGTAAGAAGGAGTTTGAAAAGTACAGATCCCTGAGGCACTACCCATTCCCCTTCACTGAGAAAATTGTCCATTTAATCCTACTCTTTCCTGTCTTTTAGCCAGTTTGTAATCCACGAAAGGACATCGCCACCTAGCCCATGACTTAAATTTTCCTATAAGCCTCTTATTCGGTCTCCTCCGTCAAATGGTTTCCCCTCCACCCTCTGCTGCCCTGGATCCGGCGACCCTGGTGGGCTTCCAGGACCGCTCCTGTCTCCACATGTCTGGAGAATAAGCACACAGCAGAAACATGGAGAGGGCTAGGACCCTCTCCCTCACCGCAGCCATTGCTGCTGGGTTTACGACATTTTTCTTAACTTTTCAAAAAAGAAAAGCTTCGCTGAAGCATGGTTTTCTAAAAAAAAACCAAAACATACAGTGAAATGTAAAATACTGCCAACAGCACCCATGCTGCACTGAGGGAGAAGGAAATCATAATCAGCTACTCTAAATTAAAAGGGAATTGTTTTGCCACAATCAACTAAGTAAATATGGCTTGCAGGGGGTCGCACAATCATATCTTTCAAGATCTTATAAAATTCCTCTCATAACCGTCTGGCCCAAGTGCTTTGTAAAGAGCAGCTTGTTCTATTTGCGCCTGTATTTCCATAACAGATACTGGCACGTTCAAAGCCTCCAAGTGAGAGGTAGTTAACTGGGGTAAAGAAATGTTGTTTATTATTATTATTTATAATTTTTATATACCGACATTCTTACATTAAAATGCAAATCATACCGGTTTACATAAAACAGAAAAAGCAGGAAAAAATATTTCCATAGTCAAATACAGAGAACATTTATAATAAAATTGTTAACAAAGGCATAAGGTAGGAACTTGAAAAAAGGTTACTTAACAGAAAACGTAAAAGAAAAAATAGTAAATGAAGCACAAAGAGTTGACGTCGGGGGAGGGGCATGGTCACACAGCGCAGTCACCCATTTCCCCTCACCTCCTGATGATAGTTCCGTTTCTTTTTTATTATTTAAGATGGTGTTCACTTCTTGCGGGGGCCCAGGATGGAGGGTGGCCTCCCCGCTCGCTGGCGCCTGATGGTGAGGCGCTTTTCAACTGTTTTTTTTTTTCAAATGTTAGCAAAAAAAATCCGCTTTCTTTCCTATCTCTACTTTATCCTTGGCATACAAAGAGCGAAAAGTCCCAAAAAATGTTTACAGAGCTCTGCGATAGTTTACCACCTTACCCCATTTATCCTTAATTGCAGTAATATGTCGAGTCCCCTCACTACATTTGACTAAAGATGCTGTTTGCCATACTTCTTGCCATAAGGCCCATCCAGCACAGACACCAAGCCTAGGCTACTACAATATGAGAGAGCATATGTAAAAGCAGTTTAAAAAAAAAAAGTTTTTCAAAGTCTCTTCTGCTTTTGGATCCTCAAGGGACATAATGCTATTGTCCAGTGGTACCATGTCTAGGCAGGAATATCAGAAGTGTCTGGATCCATTTGTCTGTAGCCCAAAGGCCTTGCTTTAATGCCTTTTCTTAGTCTGGATTAATAGGTTCTCGGTGAAAGTATACTTCAATCCTATTGTGATGTACCAACAGCAGGTACATAGAGTTCTGAATTCCATCCATCCATTGGTATTCAGATTCATGAAGGGATTGTGATATTCCAAGCCACCAAACCTCTGGTGCCTTTGGATATTAGTCATCTTGGCTCAGCTTATGAAGCCACATTTGAACCTCTATAGACTATTTTAAAGTTTCTCACGTGGAAGGTGCTGTTTTTTATAGCAATCACATCTTCTCAAGTCAGTGAATTAACATTCATTATACCAGTTCCACAACTGGGTGATCCTGCATACTCTCCCCAAGCTTCTTCCTAAATCGTCAGCCTTTCACATCAAGCTGCTATTCCAATCTTCTTTCCAAGATCTCATGCACATAAAATCAAGAAGGCTCTTCATTCCTTCAAGGGAGTCTTGGACTACGTCTTGAGAAGGACTCCACATCATTGTTAGGCTTCTCAGATTTTGTGGCAGACAAAACACTGTCAAATTGGCTAGTGGACTCTTGTGCACTGGCTGGTTTACAGATTTCAGACTGTCAAGGCTCGTCGAGTGAGCTATGACTGCTTCAGTGGCTCACCTCAGGGCATTGTCAGTGGAAGACATCCACAAAGCTGTGACCTGGTCATCTGCACATTTTCACATACCATTACTGTTTGGACAACATATCAAGAGGCAACAGTTTTGGTCAAGCAGTTTTGCACAACCTGTTTAACCAGAAAGCAACAAGGCTCTCAATGCAGCTATAAGCAGACTACTCTAGGCCAGCCACTGAAGGGCTTCTTAGCTACACTCTCTAATTACCACAGCCCTCATTACTTCTAGAGTAGAGGGCTTCTGATTAGATGCCAGCTCTGGAGTCTGTAATCATACTGTTGCTTGCCTCAAAAAAAAAAAAAAAAAAAAAATCTATTGGGATGCAGGAACCTATCCTTGTCCTCAGATGTTCTAACGCCTATGCCAGGCCTGAAAAGTCGGTTGCTCATCCAGACTGCAGGTCTGCTGAGAAATTTCTTTTACCTCATTTAAATAGAATAATCTATCTGCAACAATCCCTCCAACCAGTGTCCCAGTATCACCCATTAAGGTGAATACATCCTTTGAACTCTTGATTTAGAGTTCCTGATCTTCTCACTCATTGACAACTGAATTATGCTGTTCAGAGGTGACTGACCAGGGCTTTTTTTTTTTTTTTTAATCTCTAAAGCAACTAGAAGAGCTTCTGGTTTGCCTTCATCCTGGTTTAGTTAATCCGCACTATCAGGAGAGGGTTCTACAGACCTGACATCGCACCAGAAAAACTGTCCTGTTCAAAGTTCGTATAACAGTTGAAATAATGCTTGGGGTCTAATTTTCAAAAGCATTTTACTATGCCCTGGCTTCTACATGTGCAAATACACTTTAAGAACAGCCACAAGACATACTGTTGCATTGTCCATACATCTTACTAGCATTAAGAGCACGTAACATAGTAAATAGCTTTGAAAGTTTTCAGTGATGGCGTGTTATATTTACATGCATAACTCCTTTGAAAATTCACTTGTTAAGAATCTTTGGGTTCCTCCTCTGCCCTGGCAGAGCCAGTGGTTTTGTCTACAACATCTAAACTGTTTGCAGATGTATGGAAATGCCTGAGAGAAGGGGGCATTCCAAGATGGCCACTGGCACCTTTCTCTCTGCCAAAGCTGCTTGTCTTTATTCCTAAAAAAACTTTTCTTGCTTTGCTTATAAATATTTTGTGCTAATGGGCAAGCCTAAGGGGGAGACTTCATACCTTCCCTGATGTTTCTTCCTCTGTGATTTTGGGGCCCCGTTGACAAGTCGGAACTACAGCTTGTTGGAACTGGAGCGACTATGTCCTTGGGAGCTGCAGCATGTGAAGGATGGGCTCTGAGCTCCCTGGACACTGAAACATATCTCTGGAGGTTCATACTCCTCCCGATCAGACTGAGCCTCCTGTGGCCATGCATAGTGAAGTCTGTGCATCTGGATCAGAGCTAGAGGAAATCTAGCTCCGATCCTAACTTAGGTGCTTTGTATGTGCCTGTCGGGAAGGACAGGAGGGAATGGCACAAGGTGGTGATTCCCCCTTGTATTTCTTCTAATTATATTGGACTCCTCGTTGCTGACATAGGAAAGTTTTCTTTCTAAACTAGCTATGACTTTGGACTCTCTAAGGCAATTAGCAGACATTCATTCCCTGTACATACCCAGATCAGTCCAGACTCCTGGGCTTTTGCCTCCCTTCCAGCAGATGGAGACAGTTTTGCTGACACTGCCACATAACATAATGTGCCACCTGCAGTCCTTCAGTATTTCTCTGTCTCTAGCAGATGGTAGAGGTGCAAAACCTGCAGACTGGAAACTAGGTTTAAAAATTAAAAGGAATAGTTTCTTGGAGATTTCCTCCCAGGAGGTTGGCAGGTCCTAGTGGGGCCATCCCTCCTGGTTCATAGGGGGTTGGAGACCCTTATATTGCTCAATCCATTGCCAGGGATAGAAATCTGGTGGGGCCAGTTCCCTCTCCACCCGGAGGACTTGCAGAGCCTGCTGCCACTCTTCTAAAGGGAAATAGTTTTTGTCTTTTCTGTAAGCCCAGCAGGGGCTCGGCTGCAGCGGCTCTCGCACCTTAGGCTCCTCAAGCAGCTGACTGCACTCAGTCAGGGCAGGCTGAGAGCATGCTGCTTAGCAGCAAGTGCACCGTGTGTGGCAATGTGTGTGTGCAGGCTTTTGTTCCCACTGGGGGAGAAGACAGCTCGGGAACTACCGCGGTGGTGTCAGCCTTCCAGACCCTTGCTGCCTTCCTTTCGGGTGCATCGGGGGAAGCAGTGGGCCCCTTCCCGATTAGTGTTTTATCTTCTCTCATGGCTGCTTCAGAGACTGTGGGAGGGAGGAGAGGGGGATCTTCCTCCACCGCTGTCCCTGGCTGATCTGAGTCCCATGGAGGGCTGGGGAGCCTGGGAAATTGTCGGGTGAGGACGAGGACCACCTGGTGGAGGATTCTGATTCTGCAACCTTCTCATAGCAGTTTGTCTTATTGCACAAGGCTTATTTTGGTCAGAAAAGCTGCGGGATACTGTGGTTCCAAGCAAGAGGAGTTGGTGGGTCTGCAACCCAGGAAGAGGTCCAGAGTTTCATGAGTTACTGTTGGAAACAGGATGCTGGACTTGATGGACCCTTGGTCTGACTTAGTACGGCAATTTCTTATATTCTTAATGATCCGGGAAACTACAGTCTGAGCCTGACACTTATGGGGGAAAATGATTGACACTATTCTAAAGAACAAAACTATTGAAGATAGATGTAGTTAATGAGACAAAGTAGATAGGGACTTAGCCAAAGAAAGTCTTGCTGCATCAATTTGCTATGGGTTTTTTTTTTAAAGGCATGGATAAAAGTGCTCTAGATTTCCAGAAAGCATTTGAAAAAGTTAAATCATAAGAGGCTTGTGAGAAATTGCAAGAGGACTTTGGGAGATTGGGCATCCAAATAGCATTAGACATTTAAGGGACAAATACAAGTGATGCGTGTAGATAAGAGCATCCCAAATTTATAGTTACATGATGCAAGGTTCCACCTTGGGAGTCACCACCCAGAAAAAGGATCTAGGTGGCATCATGGATAAGCTGAAATCCTCTGCTCAGTGTGTAGCAGTGTCAAAAAGCAAACAGAATGCTATAAAAGGCATGGAAAATAAAACACAGGCATTAAGATACTCTATATTGCTCCATGGAGCAACGGCACCTTGTATATTGTGTGCATTTCTGGTCATTGCATCTCAAAATAGATATATTAGAATTAGAAAAGGTACAGAGAAGGATGACCAAAATGATAAAGGGGATGGATTGATTCCCCTGTGAGGAAAGGCTAAAGAGATTCTCTTCAGACTGCTGAGGGGAGATATGATAGAGGTCTATAAAATGAGTGGACTGGAACGGGTAAACATGAATCTGTTTACCCTTTCAAAAAGTACAGACTAGGGACACTCAATGAAGTTACAAGCTGATACATTTTAAGACAAATAGAAAATATTTATTTATTCCTTGCATAATTTAAGCTTTGGAATTCATTGCTGGAGGATGTGGTGTAGCTGGATTTAAAAAAGGTTTAGACAAGTTCCTGAAAGAAAAGTCCATATACCATTATTGGTCTTGGGGGAAATCCACTGCTTGTCCCTGGGATAAGCAGCATGGACTCTATTGAATCTTTGGGATCCTGCCAGGATTGGCTATTGTTAGAAACAGGATACTGGACTTGATTGACCTTTTAGGTCTGACCTGGTATAGCAAATCATGTTATTTGCCTAGATTTAGGATCCTAAATTAGTGCCTAGTTCTGAAAGTCACTGCTTAAGCTCCTAATTTTATTTCCCCATCTTAACTCTGTCCCTCTAGCCCCCTCATTTTTAGGATCCTAAATTTAAGGGCCTAGTGAATCTAGGACACTAAATTTAGACACTCTGGCTCCTAAGTTGTCCCTTTTGAAAACTTACTATTAACTCCAAATGTTAGGATACTAATCCCTTTGAAAACTGATCTGTCAAGGGATCTGTAGTGTTTACTGCGAAGTAACAGATCCAAAATAGTAATAGACAGTTTCTGCAAGTTCCCTGCTTGCTTGGTGCTTTTGGGGACTGTCTGGAAGCAGTGTAGAACTGATCATGAGCAGTGATCAATCACACTCCTTTTATACTTCTGAAGGAACAATTCTACAAATTATATTGTAAAACATATTCATTCTCCATGCTTATTTGAGAATTACATGTTTAGTCTTGTCCATATTAATATATGTATATATATATTAATATATATATATTAATAATATATAAATATTATTAATATAACAAGTTAGAGACCTGGGAGTCATCATAGACAACAGACTCAGTCTCAACAAATTCGTCAACACCACAACAAAAGAATGTTTCTTTAAACTTCAAACATTAAAGAAACTCAAACCTCTCCTCCTATACAGAGACTTCCGCATGGTTTTACAAGCCATCATACTCCCAAAGCTGGATTACTGTAACTCTCTCCTCCTAGGCCTACCAGCATGCACCATCAAACCACTTCAGATGGTCCTGAACGCCTCTGCAAGAATTCTATCAAATGCCAAAAAGAGAGATCATATCACCCCAATTCTCCAGCATCTCCACTGGCTTCCGATTAAATACAGGATCCAGTTCAAGTCTTTAATGATGATACATAAGGCCTTACACAACATCGCACCTCTCAACCTAACATTTCAAATTCAATTACACACATCTGTGAAACCAACCAGTAGCGCCTATCAGAACAGACTAATCACACAACTGGCGAAATCCGTTCTGAGGAAACGTGCATTATCCACAGCGGGCCCTTCACTTTGGAACTCGCTCCCTCCAGACCTTCGTTTGGAACCATGCCACTCTACATTTAAAGGGAAACTTAAGACTTGGCTTTTCAAACAAGCTTTCCCCTAGAGCCAAGAACTCGAAGAAAAGTCTTTTCAAGCCCACAACGAGTTATTTAGATCTATTATTTTCTTCCTTTTTTCAATCAGAAATTTACACATGCTGACTTCAATGTAAAAACTTGTTTACTTAGTTTTTGTTCAATGTAAAACTTCTTTTTTATTCTGTTCTATGTAAACCGCTATTTGTAGCGATAGTTACTGTTCTTTGTGAACCGGGGTGATATGTATATTATACAGGAACCTCCGGTATATAAATTATTTAAATAAATAAATAAATAAATATGAAGGAATGCCAGAATGTGTACATGTATTTTAACTTTATACTGTATTTTTCATTCTAAAGTGCAATTTAATATTTTGTTTTACTTTATTATTTACTTAATTTATGAATGTATTCTGATTGATGCACTGCTTTGTCAACTGTTGTGATGGCCATGCCGAACGACGGTATATAAAAAAAAACCCTAAAACAATAAACCAATAACCATTCTGAAATACCCAATCCATCTTTAATTACATTGTAATTGAAATAGTTACTGATTGGAAAGAGTTCATCCTAGTGGGCTGAAGGCAGGTATGCACAAGGTAGCAAATAAAAATGACTTGTTACGTTTAATGTACTCCTCTGTCTACCCTATTGGCATTGAGATAAAGCTGATAATTTGGAAAGATAGATATGGCTCATAGAGCTAGTATTAGCAGGTAAGTCATCTTTTGGAGCTAAAGAGGAGGACAAGTTAGACAAACTGAGGCCAGAGTATGTAGAAATAAGGGGAGGGTTGAATTTGAGGAAAACTAGGAATCTAATGCATTTGTCTTCATTTTTAACTTTTCTTTTCTCAGAAATGACATTGCTTCCAACTTCGAGATTGATATTGAAGTGTTTGACCTGGTGAGGAAAACTGGGGGATTCAATATGATTGAGTAGGTCTCTTGGGAGGAGGGAATCAGAGGAACCAGCGCATGGTGTGGGACTCTTGTTAGATGTTGTAATGGTGGTTAGTATGAGGTTTATAGTTTATTTTATTTAAAGAGTTTTATATACTGTCATTAGGAAACGTCAAAATAACTCCATAACGGTTTACAAAATAGGTTATAGGGAAATGGGGGGTTAACAAGGGTTGTAAAGTACAAACTGTTAGGGTTAGGAGGTAACATAAGTAATGATTAAGTTCAGTTTATGAGTTCTTTCTTATTTACGAAAAGCATAGATGTGATGAATTTCAATTAGTCAAGAGGTTGTATTGGAGGGTGGTGATGTTTAGATGATCCTTTGGGTGGATTGGTATGCTTTGTTGAACAACCAAGTTTTCAACCTTTTTTTTTTTTTTAAAGGTTTTTAGGTTTTCTTGAATTCTTAGCTTAGTCGGGAGGGAGTTCCAAAGGTTTGGGCTACCAAGGGAGATTGCTCTATTTTGGGTAGAAGTGAGTTGATTTGAGTGCGTTGGTGGTGCATTGCTAATGAAACCCATCTGTCATGTGGATGCAAAATGGGGTATTTGAGATGGATTTCTTAAATCTTTATTCCTCCTCCTGCTACACCAGTCCAGGCAAGTGGGTTGCCCCCCCTGAGCAGATGGAGGCAGAGCATTCAGCTTTTTGTTATCACTACTACTTAGATAATGTGTAGCACAGAAAAAATCTAATCTCTTCCTCCAGCAGATGGTAGGATGTACTGGTGGTGCAGCAAGATTTTCTATTTTCATAGTCTGTCATCTTTAGTGGGGTTGAACAGAGTTTTCATTGTTCTTCCCAGTGTATGAGGGCCAGGCACCTGGTTTGCTTCGGTTTGCAAACCCCCTTTGAAAGCTTCCAACCTCAGCCTAGGGGGTTGACTTAAGGAAAAAAGAGGCGAGGGCTCTTTCTCTCCAGGACCCCTCTCTCCTCCCCCCCCCCCCCCCTTTGTCCTTTGGTGTCTTCTCAAGTCTGAACAAAGTTGGGGAGGTGATTGAACTGTGGAATTTGCAGTAAGAACGGGATGACTCCCACCTTCTGCTTTCTCCATTGGTGGATTGCTATGCCTGTCATCTGTAACTTGAATCAATCAGATTCAAGCAAAATAATCCCATAACTGGTTTGGCAAGTCTCAAGGAAAGAAAATTAGCAGGTAAGAACCAATTTTTTCTTTAATGTGGATTGCTGTTTTTAGCAGTGTAGTGGCACTGGCTGGATCTGCACTTCCCTGAGGGTGAAGAGGTAGCTTGGTTGGTGTTGGGAGGGGCTGTGTTCTTTAGCAGATGCCTTGTATGACAAGACCAGGATTTCTTCCAGAGTGGTGGCTTTGGCTGTAATGACTAGAAGACGACTTAGGCTGCACCCTTGAGCAGCAGATTCGTGGTCCATATCTTGTCTATATAAGCTTTCCTTTAAGGGGAAACTTGTTTGGGAATGATTTACAACAGCTAATTAAGAGTCTTGGGGATCCTAAGGCTGAAACTTCCTGAGGATAAAGTTTGGTCTTTTTATTGGTGCAAGAGAATCCGTGGTCATTTCAAGGATGCCAAACATTATAGAACTGGGAAATGGTCATATTACTCGTTCAGGTCCCTTTTGAGGGAGCAAGAAACAGAAATGAGATTCAGCTGGCTCCTTCAAAGTCAGTTGCATCTCCCAATGAAGCGTGGCAGAGTCGCTCTTCGGTCCTTCTGATAGATGGACCCTTAACAGTCTTGCCGGGAGTGAATCCTCTTACTTCAAACCAATGTTTACTGGATGTTTTTCATCTGTTATGCTCTGGAGTTTGCCACTTCAGTTACAAATGCTTTCATGGTCTCTCCCTGTGTCTCTCCAGCCAAAAACTTGGCAATTCAAACTACCATCTGAAAGGTGCAGTCACTGAATGCGGTAGTTCTGCTTCCTCACGAAGCACATGATCACAGTTGGTATTCCATTTATTTTGTAGCTACCAAGGAAGATGGCAACTTCAGGCCTATTCTCAATCTAAATTGGTTCTGACCTGCTAATTTTCGTTCCTGTAGTATCACAGATCAGTCCAGAGTCCCACCCTTGATTAGCAAAGGGTATTGGGAGAGTCCGCTCGATCTGTCTGTTTTTGCGGTATGGTCTATGAAGAAGTACAGGCTTTATTGATCCCACACAGGTTTTTGGTGTGAGGGCATTTTGTTGCCTGTTTTTATGGTTATCCTTGATTTACTTGATTCGTCTTTATATTTCTGGCTTGGGTACAGATTAATACTGAGGGACTGCAGGTGGCACCTAGTCAGTGTTAGTGTCAGTACAACTCTCTTTGATTCCATCTGCTGGAGGGGGAGGCATAACCCAGGTAAGAACCAATTTTCCTTTTTTTTTTTTGTAGCGATCTGCTTGACTAGACACATTTCATAGTTTCAGGCTCAGTCCTGTAGGGAATCCTTTTTGGTGTTCACTGCAGATTCAGTATCTTTTTTTGCCTGATTCCATCATTCTTGCTGAAAATGTCTCATCTAAATCAGTTTGTCTAGCAACCTTCTCCAAGGAGGAGTGATACGGCAGTAACAGGGATCTGAAATATCTGGTTGTCAGTGTGCTGTTTTGGTATTTGGAGGTCACTAATGCCTTCCGAAAGATAGGTAGATTTTCTTATTTGGAGATCCATATAAGGGTGAGATGACTTCTAAGGCATCTTTTGGCAAGGTGATCAGGGAAACCATTTTGTCAGTTTGTGTTCTCAAGGAACATTGGGTTCCTGAGGTATTTTGGACTCATTCTTCTAGAGCTCCATCTTCATCCTGGGCAGAGGTAATGGCTATTGCTCTGGAGGATATTTGCAAGGTGATCACATGGTTATCACTGCATTCCTTTAAGCATTACAAATTAGATATTTTGGCTAAGGAAGACACAGCCTATGGAGCTGGTGTGTTCAGCATGACCCTTACTTCCTCCCTTCAGTTTAGATGGGCTTTGGTACTTCCCACATCCTGGACTGGTGTAGCAGGATGATGAGGAAGGAAAAAGTATTTAACTTTTCCTTGAATCTTGTTTCACCAGTCTAGGACCCTCCTGGTATTTTGGGCCTTTATAGGTGAAATGTGTTTCTAATTGATAATGTGTGCGTTTGCTTTCCTCCAAGCTTGGTTTAAAGCTTGTTTCTTGTTTTTAGGGGGACATTTTTGGTCTAAGAGGATCTTTTCTTAGAATTTTGTCTTTGACAAGTTTTTGGAACGCCTCTTCAAATTTTTGTTTAACGCTTTTTTTTGTATTTAAAGCTTTTATTGGCAAGATATCTTACAAGGTCTGTTTTACGCTTTGTCATAGGAATACTATGTCTCTGTGCTGCGTCATATCTAAGTAATGATGACATCACAAAGCTGTGTGCTGTAGCTCCATCAATTGGCAGTGGGAGCAACCCACTTGTCTGGACTGGTGTAGCAGGATTCAAGGGGAAAAATGAACAGATAACCAAACTCCTTTGAGGGGAATAGGAAGTTTACATAAAATCTTAATGAAGATTGATGTATTGTGACTGCAGAGGGGGACACTTAATGATAGGGGAAAAACTTAATCCTTGGCATGATCAGAGTGTGATGTGAAACTCTAGTGATCTGTGATTTGCTCTGTCTTAGTCACAAAGTAGGAATGCTGCTGAAGGTGAAAAAAGAGAATCCTCCAAACCAAAGGTAAGGGGATATTGGGATGGGCAAGGTGAGGGTTAATAGGTAAGGACAGATCATAAAGTACAACTACCAGGTACTATGAGCCAGTAGGGCTTTCTAATCCTATGTTATGATAATCCTGATTTTTTTATTCCTAATTCCACCAAGAGCAGCAAGAATAAAATTTCCTGAGGTGATAGATAGGAGTTAAAAAAAAAAGAAAACCGGATTGGATTGACTGTTAGTTACTATGAGTAATCTTCAACAGAAGGGGCTGACAACTTAAGAAGGCGTTGACTGGGTAGATGCCAGTGGGTTGAAGAAAGCTCTGCCCTACCACCAGGTGGTGTTCCTGGGGTGGGTGAGGATACTGCCCTCTGCCACAGACAGCATAACACTTAGGGATGTGAATCGTTTTCCATATCGTCTTAACGATAGAAATCGTGTGGCAGGGCAAGAAAATAGTCTTAGGCACGATTTTTTAGTTAAAAAATCGTTAAAAATCGTTTTTTCCGGTTAGTGCGCACTAACTGGGAGTTAGTGCGCACTAACTGAAAATGATACAATTTGACACTTTTCAGGTCAGTTAAGGTCAGTTTAGGAATGAATATGTATTCCTATTGGCTGCCCTCTTATTTATTCATGTTACCAAGTTTCCTACTGACAGTATAAGGGGGATGGGAAATGGAAACAGTTGGTAGCTTGACAAAACAAGTAATGTGATCAGTCAATGTGACTAGAACTTGTGCCCTAACCCTGATACCAGGGGTATTGTGATCTTCCTGCACACAGTGCCCTATCCCTATTAATACCAGGAGTGTTGTGATCTTCCTGCACACAGTGCCCTATCCCTAATACCAGGGGTGTTGTGATCTTCCTGCACACAGTGCCCTATTCCTGATACTGGGGGTGTTGTGATCTTCCTGCACACAGTGCCCTATTCCTGATACCGGGGGTGTTGTGATCTTCTTGCACACATCCCGGTATCAGGGATAGGGCACTGCATGCAGGAAGATCACAACACTCCTGGTATTAATAGGGATAGGGCACTGCATGCAGGAAGATCACAACACTCCTGGTATTAATAGGGATAGGGCACTGCATGCAGGAAGATCACAACACTCCTGGTATTAATAGGGATAGGGCACTGTGTGCAGGAAGATCACAATACCCCGGAGGAGTGAGGGTCAGGCAGCTCCCCCCTGTCTGTGAAGCCAGCCTCTCACTAGTAATGCAGGGAGGGAGCTGTCTCAGACTTCACCATCCTCCCCCCCAACCCTCACCCACACACCATTCACTAGCTGGGACATGGGGGAAGTCAGGAGTGAGGGTCAGGCAGCTCCCCCCTGTCTGTGAAGCCAGCCTCTCACTAGTAATGCAGGGAGGGAGCTGTCTCAGACTTCACCATCCTCCCCCCCCCCCTCACCCACACACCATTCACTAGCTGGGACATGGGGGAAGTCAGGAGTGAGGGTCAGGCAGCTCCCCCCTGTCTGTGAAGCCAGCCTCTCACTAGTAATGCAGGGAGGGAGCTGTCTCAGACTTCACCATCCTCCCCCCCCCCTCACCCATACACCATTCACTAGCTGGGACATGGGGGAAGTCAGGAGTGAGGGTCAGGCAGCTCCCCCCTGTCTGTGAAGCCAGCCTCTCACTAGTAATGCAGGGAGGGAGCTGTCTCAGACTTCACCATCCTCCCCCCCCCTCACCCACACACCATTCACTAGCTGGGACATGGGGGAAGTCAGGAGTGAGGGTCAGGCAGCTCCCCCCTGTCTGTGAAGCCAGCCTCTCACTAGTAATGCAGGGAGGGAGCTGTCTCAGACTTCACCATCCTCCCCCCCCCCTCACCCACACACCATTCACTAGCTGGGACATGGGGGAAGTCAGGAGTGAGGGTCAGGCAGCTCCCCCCTGTCTGTGAAGCCAGCCTCTCACTAGTAATGCAGGGAGGGAGCTGTCTCAGACTGGTATCAGGGTTAGGGCACTGTGTGCAGGAAGATCACAACACTCCTGGTATTAATAGGGATAGGGCACTGTAAGAGATGACTGTAGTAGATTGAATAAAGATCTGATGTTTCTGCTCTCCTCACACCAAACAAAAACAACACACAAGCAGAGAAGCCCTTCTTACAAAGCTGAGCTAGTGAGTTAAGTAGGAGGAAAAGTAAACATACTTGTGCCAGTGTAGCTACTTAAAAAATACACTTACCAACAATCAATTACATATATTTGAACTGTGTACAGTTCCAGCCAGGACCACCTTTCTAAAATGCACAGTGATTGGCAAATTCAACATGCACTAGCATTTCAGGTGCCTGCTAACAAAAATAATAAACAAACAAGTTCTAGTCACGTGAGTGCTGATCATTACATTACTTTTTTGTCAAGCTTCCAACTGTTTCCATTTCACATCCCCCCAACCATTACCTCAGTATTAGCCTTGGTAACATCAATAGATAAGAGCACAGCCAGCCAATAGGAATACATACATACATATTCATTCCTAAGTGACCTTTACTGACCTGGGAAGTGTGAACACTTTGTTTCATTTTCTGTTGGTGTTCGTTAGTTTCCAGTTCCATTTCCCATCCCCCCAACCATCACCTCAGTGGTAACCTTGGTAACATCAATAGATAAGAGGGCAGCCAGCCAATAGGAACACATATTCATTCCTAACTGACCTTCAGTGACCTGGAAAGTGTTTATTTGTATCATTTTCAGTTAGTGCGCACTAAATCGAGTTAGTGCGCACTAACTCGAGTTAGTGCGCACTAACTCGAGTTAGTGCGCACTAACACGATTTAACGATTTTTAACGATAAATCGTTAGAATTTCTATTGTATCGTGTTCTATAACGATTTAAGATGATATAAACATTATCGGACGATAATTTTAATCGTTGAAAAACGATTCACATCCCTACTTAGTAGTGAGATATTGGCCCAATAAGATATTAGTTTGGGATGTTATGCCTCTGTTCCATTCTACAAGATGAGACTAGTCCTTTTAGAGCAACTTTGTTCCCAGTGATGCTGTCTCACTGCCAAATGTTAATTTGCTGTTCCTCTTCCTAGATCACACCAAAGAAGCTTCTGAACTCCAGAATGGTAAGTTTTTTTCATGAGCAGAGGGTTAATAGCATTGACCCAAATAATTTAACCAGCCAGTATATACCAGCAAATTCCTTATTGTGATAGATCTGAGTTCAATGGGAATTTATAACTAGCTTTCTCTCTCTGACAGAAATCAAGTGGGATCTCACCAGGTGAGCATGTCATGTCTAATTTATTCCATGCTTTCTTTCCCTCTTAATTCCTCTGCATTTAATTGTATTTCAATGTCTCTCTCTGCAATCCAGCCTGCAATCTTTCTACTGGCAGCACTGTCCGAATCAGCAACTTCCTATTAGTTGGATCTCTCAAACTCACGCTGAAATCCCTGGGCAAGAACAAGTTTCCCCTTGATAAGGTGAGAGATTCATTCTTTCTATCCCTTTTCCCCAGAGGTTAACCCCCACAGGTATCTTGGGGCTATTGATAATGGGCTTTAACAAGCTTTTGTGGGTGCTAACCATTTTAGTCTCAAACTATTTTTTTTCAATTATCTTTATTAATCATTTTCCAAAATTCAACATAAAACATGTTTCATCACAAACCCAAGGCAATCTTTAACTAGAAAACATAAAAAGTACAAATAAAAATCAAAATAACAACCCCAAATTTTTTCTAGTTAAGAACTAATAATGAAAGGGGGGGGGGGCACTTTATTTAATCAGTAATTCTTCCATAACTAATCAATATGAGAAGGGACATTATCTTTCTCACTTTCTTGGGCTTTTTCGAATGTCGTTTCTTGGTTACTTTTTAGACATGTCTTGTCTTTTAAGAAATTTTCAAGATGTAGTGGCTCATTAAAACTAAGCTTTTTGCCCTGGAAATTTATAAAGCACTTAGATGGAAATCTCAAATAAAATGTTGCACCGATTTCAAGGGTCTTGCCTTTTAATGCTAAGGACTGTCTCCTACGGACCTGTGTAGGTCTTGAGATGTCTGGGGAAAATACATATTTTTTGGCCACAAAACTGCAGATCTTTATGCTTAAAAAAAGTTTCTAACAAATACTCTTTCTCTCTCTCTAACATAAAGGATACAAAGAGAGTTGCCCTTCTATTAAAGTCTGAGTCTCTATAAAAAAAAAATAAAAAAATAGTAATACCAATACTATTTTCTTCAGCTGACCTATCATCATTATTATTATTATTATTGTATCGAGAAGAAAGATAATATATCTTAGAGATGTATGAAGATAAAGATATTCCATCTATTAGAATTTCTTTTAAATATTTTACAAACATTTCTTTCAGGGATAGTAACCTAGTCATTGGAAAGTTAACTAATCTTAGATTTTTAACTCTAAGTTTTCCACATTTTCTAATTCAGTATGTAAAGTATTATCTCCAAATAACACATTTTCCAAATTTTATATATTACTAATTTTCCCAGACATTTCATACATCGTTGATTCTTCTTCATTCAATCTTTTTTTTTACCCTGTTCCAATATAGAAATTCTATTAACTTTTACCAATGATGAGAGAGATGAGTTAACTTGAGTCAAGTTCATATCTAATTTCACTAATCCCCTCCACAAATCCACAAGAGTCACATTGGTAGGATCCACAGAGTCTATCTGGGAATTACCAATGGTTATCATGAGATTTTCCTCTTGAGCCTCAGTCGAAGATATATTGAGGCAAGGGGTTGAAATAGAATCAGCTAATGCTGGTTGCAGTACCTTTGCACTCACATTTAGCAATTACTTCTCTTGGAACTCTTTGTGGTTGTGGGGGAATAGGCCCATTGCCTGGACTAAGCGAGGCTTCAGACGAGTCTCACATACTGTCCATTAATGGTAATCCCTGCCGACTTACATGGGCGTCCATGGGGCCTATTCTGGTTGTGATCGGAGAGGATGTAACAAATCTAGCTTTTCTTTTATGTCCCATTCGTCCTTCAAGATGACTTCAGATTTTTCTAGTCAAATCTGTCAAAGCCAATCTAAGCCACGCGCGGCTTCGGCACGCGCGCCGGCGTGGCTCTGGTTTTAAAGTCCCAGTCTCCCAGTGATGATGCAGAGTCTCAGAATCGGCTGTTATTGATTTGATTTTTCTCTTCTCCTGCTCACCATGCTCAATTGGATGGAAATCAGCTGGCACTTCACACTCCCAGAGACTCAACTAGGGCGGCTTAATGTCCTCTCGGCTCCACAACCAGACCCCCGTCTCAAACTATTTTAAGTGTTGTAGGAGGGCCAGGACTCTAAATGCTGTAAAGGCAAAGGATTAGATGTTAGTGCTATAATGGCATCTAACAAGGCAGTGAAAATTCTATGATGTGGGAGTTCCACTAATACAGTTTGAGGATGTTTTGTATTTTAATCAGTGATACCTATAAAGGAGTGAGGCCTGTGATCTAACTAAAACATTTGTATTTTAACCTTTAACTGTGAAGGATTTCAAAGGGGCATGGGATAAACACATGGATCCATAAAGGCTAGAGGATGGGAATGAAGAGAAGAGCCATGGGGGGTGGCTTGCTGGAATGGTGGCTACTCCCTGGTGATTCTTACCCTTATTCAATAAGCCTTCACACAGTTAATGCAACTCCAACATTGTGCTCTGCTTCAATGGCAGGGAGAAATGTGGAAAAGAGGATTTACATTCAGACAACATCCAGCAAGGCATTGATCTGGGTAAACAAGCATCGGGGTAACTTGCTTGATGTGGCGATTGCTAACTATAACCATTAAGCCTTATGATTCACCTTTGATGCAACTCCAACATTACTCTCTGCAGCAATGGCAGGGGGTGGCAAGAAATTTGAATCAAACAGTTACTAACAAGGGCCCTGAACTTGATGGTCAGTGAAACAGATAAGTATGGGAAAATAAGTGTGGGAGCTTGCTGGGCAGACTGAATAGGCGTTTGGTCTTTTTCTGCTGTCATTTCTATGTTTCTATGTAACTCGCAGTAATCTGACAAGAGGGCATGAATTGGCAATAATGAATGGGTGATGTCAGAAGGCACCAACATGGACCCAGCACAGGGAGCTCAGTAACAATTTTACCGAGCATGCATGGAAGTTGCCACATGCACATACCATCTCATAAGCCCTTCAGTCTGTCTTCATCAGAGCTACAACACAGATGTTCGTCTTTCGCTTTTCTCTTTGTGCATTTTTGGCTTTATCTGCCTTGTTGGATCTATTTTTGCCATTGCCTTGGCAGGCAACCCCTTTTTCAGAACTTTTCAGTTCTCAAAAAAAAAAAGCCATGACTTGTAGTTGTCATTTGATGGCATTGAACAGATCCATCTCTCAGAGCTCAGGTAAACTTTACTGAGCATGCACAGGAGTTTCTGCATGTGCTGCTTTGAGCCCCTTTAGTCTTTTTCCAGTGCTTAAGTTTGAGCAAGGTAATAAACTCTCCAGGGAGACGAACAGGTAATAAGCATGGCTAATTCATCCTGCTGTCTACAGAGAACCTTGTTTACAGGTAAGCAAACTTGCTTTCTCTTTCTATTTTTAAACAGGGCTGAAGTGGGGAGTCTCAAGCTGAGAATTGCACAGCAGCACAATTACTGAAAAAGCAACCCAGCCCTCCAGTGGAAAGGGTTACAGGGAGAACAGGCTGTATGAAACTGCTTGCCCAAAAATCGTCACTTCTTGAAGTTGTCCAGATAGTAGGAAGTGAAGGTGTGCACAAATGACAATATTTAGCTTTGCAAATGTCCATAATAGAAGTGGCCCTGAAGTGAGCCATTGAAGCCACCATGTCTCTTGCCTGATATGAGTCTTGACAGTCTGAAATCTGTAAGCCAGCCAGTGCATAAGTGTTCAATACAGTGTGCTAGCTAATTGGACTGAGTTCTCTTGGCTACCACTGCCCCCGTCTATTGGGGATCATAGGATACATACAGTTGAGAAGCTAGATGGTGACGTTGTCCTTCTCAAATATACTATGGTTCTTTTTTTAGTCCAAAGACTGAAGAGCCTTTTCCCCTTTTATGGGCTACGTGGTCTCGGGAGGGGAAGGCAGCATTATAGCTTGTTTAATATGAAAAACTGATAGCACTTTAGGAAGAAACTTAGGGTGGTTCTATGTACTTATTCTATTATAGAATAACTGGAAGTATGATGAACAGGTTACCAGTGCTTGCAGTTCACTGATTTTGAGCAGAAGTGATAGCTACGAGGAACATCACTTTCCAATTTCAAAATTGCTGACTCAAGTGGTTCAAAAGGAGGCTTCGTGAGTTAAGCTAGGAGTACAGTAAGGTTCAAAAGCACTGGAGGTTTACTGATAGAAGTTATGGAATACCACAAGCCCTTCATAAACTTGGAAACCAGAAGGTGGATAAAGATTGGTGCTCCTTCTACCTGTTGGTGGCACACCATGATACAGTGGCATGCAGTAACACTTTATAGTAGAGGATTTAGTTTCGTACCCCCTCAGCCCCTCTCCACTTCCATTCCATCCACTCCATCACCAGCAGCCTAGCTCCCTCTGTCCTCTCCCCTAAAGATACTTGTACCTAAAATATTGTACAAAAACTTTTAAAACTACATACTGTATTTTCCGTATTCTAAGTCACTGCTGAGTATAGGTCACATTAGTGAAAAATGGCAAAAATCTTGTAAAGTTTAAGTTGCTGCTTAAAATAGGTTACACCCCACCCATGAGCATAGACACCCAAAAATGTTTTTTCATTAACTATTATCAGGGGAGCGAGGCTGATACCACCAAACATTTATCAGCCTTGTACACACGACAGTGCAAAAATTCTACTTACTGTTATGTTCATGGACCCTGGAGCTGAGATGGGAGTTGGTATACCACAGGGGAAAGGCCCTACGTGGAGCCAGCAAGATCAACCCAACCGGAGTTTCACCTATACCAGCCCTCATTCCCCGCACCTAAGGCAACCTGCACCTAAGTCCTGCCGGGGCTGGCAGGACTTGGGTGCAGGTTGCCTAGATGAAGCAGGACAGGTGAGGCAGAGACTAGGTCAGGGCTGGCAGCAAAGGAGGAATACGAAAGTCAAGTCTGAGGCAGGCAGCAGAGGAGCAGAAGCGATGAAACCAGGCCAGGAGTCTATGTGGGCAGCAAAGAGGAAGAAAGTGAAGCAAGCCAAGGGTTGGTACCAGGAGATCAAGTCAAGGAGATACACAGGACTGAAGGAGTCAGGAGCTGGAGCGGAGTCCTCTCCGAGGAGACAAGCTGTTGCAAAGACAACCAACAGGCGAGAAGCTTGGACTATATAGGGCTGCCTCCTGACATCATAGAAGGAGCTGACATAATAGGAGGCTGGCCCAGAGATTCTGATGCTGAACCCTTACAGAGGCAGAGCCTCCCATCTGCGTGCGCCTAGGGAGAGCTCCGCCAAGTACAGGACGGCGGCGTTCTGAGCCGCGTGGTAGGCCGAGGGTGGTCAGCCCGACATGGAGAACGCCGTGCCGACCAGAAGGAGTGTTCCCCACAACACTTACAATCCAATACCTCCCTTACAATCAGGCATCCTCTTAAAAGCACTCGCAGACTGTATATCTAAACATGGTGCCCATGCATCCTCAGGCACCATGCCTAGTTCGCATAATACATCCCGAGAGGTGCTCACCAGCCAACGCTTTTAGACTATGGGGACAAAGCATTGCCTGCCATCCGCCATATGCCAAAAACTCAAACAAATGTGTGAATTCTTTTTTTTTTTTGTAAATTTCATAAATAGGTTGCCCCTTTTGTATAGGTCACATGCTCTGAGCTGGATAAAAAAAAAAGTATGGTAGGCCCCTTCAGATGTCAGATCAAAGGCTCATATCTAAAGACAGGTCCTATATTCTGTAGTGCTCAATAGTTCATGTATGGCATTTTGGGATAATTACACAGTCCAATAAAATCTATCACAGCTTGCCAAGAATACAGATTACCCCAAGAAATGAATTTATATCAAAACTGCAGCAATCCAACTCAGGAAAGAGCAGAACTACAAATCCATCTGCTGTTTTTAAATATTTTGATATCAAGTACCATCAAACAAAATTAATACAATTAAAACGAATTGGGTTAAAAAAAATCCTCTGTTCGCCATACCTGGAAATGTGATTTCCAGACACCCTGAGATTGTCCTGGAGTAGTTGGGGGGGGCAGGGTGGACAAACTTTCCTGAGTTGATTTCTGAGATCCCTCAGAGGTGGGATCTCGTGAGAACTTTGCTGCTCAAGCAGCTGAAAGGCAGTGGGTACAGGAAGCAGAGTGTTATAGTGATGGCCAAAGCCCTCTCCCCCAGCAGCCAGAGGATCTCTGTACTCAACTGGTAAGTGCTGAGCCCCCAGGTAAGTTTGGAAAAAAAAAAAAATTACCTTCAGAGAAGAGGTGTTTCGGTAAGATTTCTTCCGGTCTCCTTGCTCAGCGTGCCGTACTGACTCCTTTCCCAGTCCCATTGTGTCATAGGGAAGTGGGCTTACAAGCGGGTTGAGCAGCTCCCTGGTGAGCTAGGCCCCACTTTGAGCTTGGTCGGCACACCATGTTGTAGGCCCCGGCGGCACCATCTTGCTCGCGTCTTTGTGCATCTTGTATTGCCCACCATAGGACATCAGTACGCACAGTGCGTTGGCTCTGCCCATGTGCCACACGCATAACATCATGTGTGTACTTATACGTGCAATAAAGTAAGCATAGGACACAGGAAAAGCTAGGTGCACAAGCTGTGCATGCATCTCTCCACGGCACTCAAAACTGAGTGCACAGTTACTGCAGTCAGTGGCACCGGCGGCCAAGAAACAGAAGCACCTTACTCTCTGCACTGTTTGTCATATTAGGGCCTCTCAGCCTGACCTGGATTCCAACTTGTCAGCACTGTGAGGAAGCCCAAGGGGATTTGGCCTCCCTAGACTTTGCTGAGCTCGGCTCCTCCCATTCAGATGATGGATTGGCAGCCTTAACAGGAAGTACTCCAGATCTGAGTAACCCCTTGGCTGGGTCTTCCATGGGAGAGGGAGACTCGGCTGGGCCCATCCCAGTTCCCCCTGGGCTAGGCATGGACCCAGTGGCCTTTCCTTGGGTGGAATTTTTCTAGGGACTGTAGGCCTTTGTACAGGTGCAGTCTACTTCCTCGCTTGCCCCTGTCTAGATGGAACCCCAGCCGGCCCCCTCTCCCATTCCTGTTGGCAGACCTCGATGCAAGCCCCACCTGACCAAGGGTATCTCTAGTGGGGACCCTGATAACACAGACGAAGAGCAAGATCTCTTGCAAGAAGAAATTGGCCCACCGGTAAATTGTCTCTTAAATGATCAGGAAAAAAGAAAATTGTTCAGAGAGGACCTGAAACAATTGATGAAGGTTTTGTAAGACTCTAAAGGGAAGAAGCTGCCAGAGAATAAGATGACAGGAAGTCTTTTTCCATCATTCCAGGTTTTGGGAGGTGTGGCAGTTTTCATCCCAATAAGGGTTCTGCACTTTCTTTGGGGCAGAACCAGGGCACCCAAGGACTTCTTGAGAGGGCTCCGACCAGGGGGCAGTAAGGCTTCACAATGAAGCCAGGCTGATCCACTCTCTTGAGATAGCAATGGAAGGCAGACTATCACAGTTTTATGAAGACTGGACCAGGATTACCTCGGACCAGTATGCTTTAGAATTTTTTTGCCGCATCATGGAAGCTTTCATGGTGTCACATTGCAGTGTCCAAGACCAGCAAGTGGCGATTCAGGACATGTTGCCTTCAGTTGCTAGCATGATAGTACCAGTGGTGGCCAGGGAGCGTGGTCGCAGGAGGTATTCAATTTACTGTGAGGTGCCAAAAAGCCTTTCATCCCTATCTACAAAAAGTGAAATGTGATTGCAATTTCCCTATTTTTCTATATGGAAAGATTGCGGATGGTGATAGCAGCAGTTCATCATGTGGAGGTTTTCAGGCCTCTCTGGACTTGATGGAAGTCTATCTGCACATACCCATTTGGGAAGAACATTAGTTTCTTCATGTTATGGTTCTGGGTAACTTTTCTAGTTTCGGGCCCTCCTGTTCGTTTTGATGACTGCACCTCACACTTTACAAAGGTGATGGTGGCAGCATTTCTCTGCAGGGTGGGGATGCTAGTTCTCCTGTGGGGTTCTTTTTGTTTGTTGGCTCAGTTTTTTCTCTACCCTCCCGCGGTGCAATGGTGTGCAGGTCGACTGGCTCCCAGGAGGCTAATTCACTGCAGTCTGTGTGCAGCATGTATCTTTGGGTGAGAGAGGCCCTCTGATCTCTTGCCCACGAAACTAAGGAGAGCCAGTGCTAGTGCAGCAGTCCCGATTTCAGCTCAGACGCTTCAGGCGGTGTTCAGCCTCATGTTCCCTTAGCTGTGGTGTGTATGCTACAGTATCTGTCTGATCCTGGTGGATTTTAAATGGAGAACTTAAGATTCCCAGATGTGAAACAATGGCCTTTCACAGATAGTGTAACCTGCATGGCTGAGTTCTATGCGATATTACTTTCTTGTGAAACATCTAGCATGCAACTGCAGCAACTACAAATTTATGCCTTCTGTAATGTTATCTTCTACTAGATTTGCTGATAACTTTTCCATTGTGTCTGCCTTTTTTCATTGTTTAATAATTGAATTATGGCCATACAACTTTGCCCTCTTCTGTGTAGATTATTTTATAGCTACTAATATTTTCATTTCTTCAAAAGCCCACCATAGTTATCAAAACAGTTTGGGACTCAGTTACCTCAGCTTCCATAGGAGTTGGTGATGTAGTGTGGTCAATAAAAGTAGTCTGGACACCAAATCTCTCAATTTTTGTAATTTTTTTCTTGATGACTTAAATGATTGTGGCGCCTTTTTTTTTTTTTTATAAGCTGAACGTAGTGCATGCGTGCAGAAAGGGTTCTCTTGTACTCTCACTGACTGAGGGCTTAAGGGGATGTGTCCTCAGTATTTCTATGGCCAGGAGCATCTCTAGTGGCAGCTGCCTGCTTGCTGTCCTGCTGTCCCCAGGATCAAATGTCCTCTTCAACATGCACATGACCCCAGTTGGCCCCAAAAGACAAACCCAAATATCCTGGGCTGTAGTGCACAGTTTATGGCCTGATTAACAGGGCCAGCCCTTGTGGGGGTGGGGTCCTCTTTTCTTGACTTATAGCTCATCCAGGTCTCAAGTCATACCCCAGGCACATACAATTTGTTGCCGGGTTTGTAGCTCTGACTGCCACTATTGCTGTTTTGGAGACTAATCCTGTTTTATTAATGTGGAATGGAGTTAAACTAGATAAAGCTAAATATAGTATGTGGCATTTAGTAATGTCCTTGTTTCCTTTACCACCTCATACAAAATGTCAGGACTGCAGAAACCCTCTGTTGCAAAGAGTACATTTTTGTTTGAGCTATGCCTCTTACCATTTTGCTGTCCAGTAGGTGATGGCATGAGCATTTGACTCCCTGTAGATGGTGCTCCCAACCTAATTGTGTAGAAGGGCAGATGCTTAAGCCTGGAATTGGGTTCAGGTATTCTGCTTGGTTACACCCATTGCTAAGCATTGGCCTGTAGATCTGCAGGTTTAAACTTCATAAGTCTCCAACCCCAACCTCCTGTATGACGGGCATAACTTCGCCTCCTAGGAGCATGTAAAAATGTACCCATGGCAGAGATTCTTCTCAAACTTGGTTGTCCTTTGGCTGCCTACTCCTTGTGAATTGGTGATCATTATTTTATGATTATTTACCTGGCCACTGAATTTCTACTATACTTGCCTACAACTTCAGATGAATGAATCCAGAAAGTCATCCCTGTATTCCATGTAGACGTATCTGCTACGCTTTCCATAGTACAGAGCAAAACATTTAATACTTTGTGTATCCACTCTAGCAGGTAATCTCCAGTAACTATACTTGCTTCCTTGCATGGCAAGGCCACACTAGACTGCCTTTTCTCACACTGCTGGCTTCTGACTAATTCCAAGCTTTATCACCCTTCTCCCCACAGGTCCCTTTTCTCTCACCACTAGAGGGGAATATCTATCTGAAGCTGCAGTGCTGCGGTCACTCTAAGGTGGAACACAGAGGATTCCTTGTGAGTATCCAGCTCGCAAACTGCACGGCCTTTGCTTTCTCCTCCTCCCCAAGATTCTCCCCAACGCTGCCCTTGCTAAGAGAAGGGGCAGTACCCACATCTGTTGAGCAGTGAGCCCAGGCCGCCTTCATTGCTGATGTCATCTTTGCCATTTGGACATAACAATCGGGCTTTCTACTGCTAGATTAGAGCTATCCTCATTTGCGGGCCGATACAGTAGAGTGCGCTCCGATGGAGCGCACTGTTAACCCTCGATTGGACGTGCGTTTTCGACACGCTAGCGTTACCCCTTATTCAGTAAGGGGTCGAAAACGCGCGTCCAACCCCCCCCCCCCCCCCCCCCGAACCTAATAGCACCTGCAACATGCAAATGCATGTTGATGGCCCTATTAGGTATTTCCGCGCGATTCAGAAAGGAAAATGTGCAGCCAAGCCGTACATTTTACTTTCAGAAATTAGCGCCTACCCAAAGGTAGTCGCTAATTTCTTCGGGCACTGGGAATATTAAGTCGGAGGTCCCGAAGACACCAAAAGTGTAAAAAAAAAAAAAAAAAAAAAAAAAAAATTTGAAAGTCGGCTCGCGGGTTGAAAACCGGACACTCAATTTTGCTGGCGTCCGCTTTCCGAGCCCTTGGCTGTCAGCGGGCTCGAAAACCGACGCCGCCAAAATTGAGCGTCGGCTGTCAAACCCACTGACAGCCGCCGCTCCGGTCCAAAAAGAGGCGCTAGGGACGCGCTAGTGTCCCTAGCGCCTCCTTTTACCTGTTTTTACCGCCGAGCCTAATTTGCATACTGAATCGCGTGCACAGGAGAGTGGCCTGTGCGTTTGCCCGCTCTCCCGTGGACTTTACTGTATCGGCCCATTGGTGATTTGAGCATAGCTGAGAACTGGGCGTGCTGGGTTCAAGTTCTGCCTTGGGTATAGATTCCTTGCAACTTTGAACAAGCCACTCTTAAACCCTATAAACTGCTGTAATCTCTCTCCCTTTAGGGGACTGTCAAGCAGTGCTAAAAGACATAGACTTCCAGACTGTCCAGCTCGGTGATGGCTGCTATTTGTTTCTGTATGTTGTAAAGTGCTTAAAGTTCCTGTTTGGGCATAGAAATATGGGCTAAGTTAATCTGACTATACCAGGGTCAGGATATTTTTCTCTCTTCTTGAAATAAAAGCAAAAAGTGTCCTTATAAGCTGCAAAGTTAAATCCAATGCCCTCCGTGTTTCTACAGACCATGTTTCAGGATGTCGGTGGCTTTGGGGACTGGCATCGGTACTGGTGTGTCTTGTCTAGTAACTGCATATCCTACTGGACTTATCCTGACCAGGAAAAAATTAAGGTAAGATGAGGGAAAACTGGCATGTTCTAATCTAGAGATCAGACCAGTTTAAAGCTGCTCTTAAAGCAAAGAGGTATTCTGTGAAGCAACAGCCAACCTTGAAGTAGTAGTACCTCCAAGAAATTTAAATCTGCATGAATTGTAATCTAAAATATTTATCTGATATTCTGTGTGATAGTCAAACTATGAAATCAAAACACAGACAAAATGTTACAGCTTTCTCATATAGGTAGATTCGGTAGACTAATAACGAAAGACATTCGTAATTAGCAGCTACTAATGTCATATAACTCTCACTATTGTAATTCTGTGAGAGTTATATGACAGATTAGTAGCTGCTAATTACGAATGTATGATAAGTATAAAACTTGAGTGCAGGTCTTTCGTTATTAGTCTACCGAATCTACCTATATGAGAGAGCTTACATAGGTGCTGAATGTCACCGGATGGCATAAATTAGCACCCCTTATCGATGCAGACTTTGGCACCCGACTGTACTTGGCTTTAATGGCTTGATGCTGCACATCAATGCTTCACTGATACACAAAAAACTGTATAAATATATGATGTATGTTCATGTGGTTGTCCGGCAAAAGCTGCATCCCGGTAGCAGAAGAGATTCATGGACAGACGGTGAAATCATCTGGCATCTCCCGGCCCCTGAGGAAGCTTAACAGAAACACGAGCCGTGTCGGGCCAGAGCCAGTTCGACATCTGAGCTGCTCCAATCCTGCTACATAAAACATAAATTGCACTGCCTGGATACCGTAAATATAATACAAAAATAACTACAAAAAATCCTTGCAGAGTAACCAATGATTATAACCATTCGGTGACTCATCTGTGACAGCACCAATATATGAATGGCAATTTGGGCTAATCAAGCAGAGCCCGCCAAAATTTTATGAGGTTAACTCTGCACGGTAAAACATAAGATTACATGGGAATAGCTATTGAATATTATTCTATAAATATGATGCTGTTTTGAATTTAGCACATCAATGCTTGGCATGGATGACGTTTTGCATTGTCAACGGCACAGATGTCATCGGTGCTTAGTGGCGCCATCAATAGGGCTGATGGCATCAACTGTCTTTATGGCACCCGCACTGGACAGGGCATGGTGCCAATGCCAGATGTCATAGCGCCACCAAGCTCCATGCCCAGTGTTGACCATTGATGCTCATTCATTTGAATGTGCATAGGCATCTGATGTCATGTCACCATTGACGCATCAACAGTGATTGCCCATGCTCAGGAACTCCTTCCATTCCTCTTTGGAGACTGCCCTGCCAGAACATGCTGGCAGGCAGGAGAGAAGGCTATCATCCAGGGACTCAGAGATGAAGATTAACTTGGGCATGTGAAGATTAGTATGGTTCCCAGGAGCCATGGGGAAAATAAGCCTCACCCCCACCCCTGGGAATGTTTCATCCAGTGCCTGCCACCAACCTAGGCAGGACAAGGAATTGATCCTGGAATCCTTCATTATCTGAGTCTTCATGGAGCTCATGCCTGGATGAGAACTCTGATGTCCCCAGGCTAGAGGCCTAGCCTGACCACACAGGGACCCAGCAGGCTGCAGGTCCCATAAGGCAGTGGTTCCCAACCCTGTCCCTGGGGGCCATTGCCATAAGGCAACAGACAAAAGCAAAATAAAATGCACAAAGGCTGAGGGGAAAAAAATAAAACTAAGCTGCAGAGCAGCATTATTAATGTAAAGCAAACCTCTGACCAAACTGCAATGGGCATTAGGCCAGTGCACCATGCAGCTGACAGAATTAACACATGAAAGGAAAAACTGAAACAAAAATGACCTAAAGATGCACGATTTATTTTATTTATTTATATTTATATTCCGCTTAGGGAGAAAACAAAACCTGCAGGGCCGGCAAGAAAAAAAAAATAGCTTCTGCAGCTCCAGAAACTCACTATAATAGCTGTGAGAGAGCAAAGAAGCATGACTTGCAGGCTTGGTGGAAAAATGAGACTGAAGGGCCCTGCCTGGGAGGCAGATACAGCTGCACATGTGCAGTAGAGAATGCGCAAAACTTCTAGAATCTTTGAAATCAAAGTTCCATGCTGGGCTCCCTCAGATGACATCACCATAGGAGGACTGCCAGCCTGCTTGTCCTTGGGAGAAACAAAAATCCCCAAAGATGACATTGTAATCACTAAATACTTAATGCATTTTTTTGTACCTTTTGTCTGATCTTTTTTTTTTTTTTTTTTCCTAATCTGCTTGGTCCTGGTCTCCTCCTTTTACCAGATTCCCTTTGGCAGCATTGCGTCTGCAAGACTGAAAGAAAAATGGTGTTGGCACTGCGTGGGACTAAAAAGAAGAAGCCTTTGAGCTTACTTCAGTGCCACGTGGGCTGTGGGGGCCTCAAGAAGAGGACTTTGTATCACTGGGCCTCGGGGGGGCCTGTGCCCCCCAGTGGGATCACTGTGGGGTGGCACCCCAGCAAGAGTACACAGGGTAGGAGTACCAGGAGCCTCTATTTCTGTACTTCCCTGCTTTTCCTTCTCTGGCATAGTGCCTGCACTGTAAACAGTGATTATAGCTTATGCTGGGATGTGGACGTTGGAGCATGGTGTGAGCATAGGCAGCATTGCCAACATGGAGCCAGCCATAGGTGCTCCCACTGTAACACTGGGAGCACCTATGGCAATGACAGCAAGGTCAAGCACTGCTGCATAGCAATACAGACACTGGGTTGATGAGTGCTGCTGTAACTCAGTCTGTCATATGTTGTGTGCTACTTAGTAACGAGGCATGAAGTGCTAGTGCACAGAAATGCCAGGGGTGGCCCGATAGGCCTTCAGTTTGAACCCCTTACATATGAGTTCTACTCACTTCTGGTTGCCCCCACCCTCCCCAACGGGGAGGGATAAGGCCTCCAGCTTATAACAGGAATTCCTCCTAAATGGGAAGCTTCCAGGGGTCTATACTGTGTTTTCTTGCAGGGGGGGGGGGGTATGTTAGATAATACAGCCTTGGGTCAACCATGGGCTTCTTACAGGTCCTCTACATGGAACCAGGGAATGAAAAAGGGTCTGCTGGACTGCTGTCAATGTTTTGTTCCTAATTCTGGTGAATGCCTTTGTCAGTGGGTGACAGTGCTAAGGTTGCCACCTGCTTGCTCTATTACCAGTAGAGCACTTTGGTGAAGGGGGGAGGCTCCCTTTCCATTTTTCCACCAGACAGCTGTTCACTCTAATACACATCACTGGATCAGAAATGTGCTTTGCTCAGATTATGCTGTCATTTTGGTGTTGCCTCCAAATATTTGGGGAGGATGAGTTTTAACTCCAACCAATGTATCCCATGTACTCGGGTTGTCAACAGCAGTGTATCCCTATCTGCTCTTCCCAATCACTCTCTAAGATGTGGTTTAGCTGCTTCTGTGTCACCTGCTATATCAAACAACTTACATCCTGAATTGGGGGAAGAGGTTCTGGTTGCATAATACTTCTGCCCTTATAGAAGTTGAGAATGTAAGTACATTATTCATGGACTATTAGGAGAGGAGGTTTGCCATGTGGGGTGAGTCACAGCTTAGATACATTCTCCTGTTCCACATTGAAGTTGCTGGATTACCTACTGCACCTCTTGCCTTGCTGTAAACCGTTGTGACGGTTATCTAACTTAACGACGGTATAGAAGAGCTTTTAAATAAATAAATAGTATCTGAGTAACGTCCTACATAAGTCTGTAAAGGCAATCTATTTCTCATCAAATACAAGAAATCCGTCTGGAGGGCTCTATAGCCCCAGATAGAGTACTTGGGCTTCTTCTTGACACCAAAAACCTGTAATGCCTGTGGCAAAAGCACTGTTCTTAGTAAATTGTGCCTTTCTCTTGTCCTGGGTTTGTTGGGGTATGTCAGAGCTCACTGCTGCAGCTCTGGCTGCAGCACAGTGAATGGAATTTTCACCACATTCACATTCTACCCCTGTTTTGGCAGGGGCTCCTGCTGCGAAATTTGGTTTTTAAAACAGTCTGTTCTGCGGAATCTCTTTGAGAAGTAAAAACCCAACTCCATTCCATCCTAGAGCCTATTATTGGTCAGACTGCCTCAAAAAAAAAAAAAAAAGGGGGGCAGGGAATTATATAAGGCTGGCCTGTCTCCACCCAAATCAGTAGTGCCTTGGGCACTTAGGTTTTTCCCCCTTTTTTTGGTCTGAGGCAGCCCCATAACTTGTGAATCCCCCATATGTGAGAACTGCCATCCTGCTTGGAGAAGGAAAAGTTACCTCTAACAGTGGTTCTCCGATGGACAGAAGGATGTCAGTCCTCAAGATTCCCTCCCACCTTTCCTTGGAGTTCATATTTCTGTACGTCTTTATCATTAGAGAACACTGTTACGGGTAAGGAACTTCTCCTTTTCACTTTCTTCAATATTCCATGCTAGTAATCTGTTTTCTTGAGCTTTCCATTTCAGTTTTGTCTACATGTTTTTGCTTCTAATTTGTAGACCCTTACTCTAAATTAGGTAAAAGTTGTGACTGAGGTGCAGTATTTCTGCTAGCATGTAATTTCTGTGTAAGGATTTGTAGCGGTCTGGCTTGTTCTATTTTCCCATTAGGTGTACCGGGTTCAAGGGTCTGGTGCAGGCCAGGATTTAGGGAATTGCCTAGAATGCAACGTTTTGAAGGCACCAAATACTCAGACCCAAAAGGAGCACAACTGGATGAAGAAGCCTGTTTCCACGGTCTACTTCAAAGGGCCACAGCTATGACACTCTCTAGGACTTTGAGACTCTGGAGATAGGAAAATGGAGAAAATCCCTTTTCTTCCAACATCCACCACCACCACCACTCTGCAGTCCTGCTTGTGGGTGCAAAATTCTTAAATCCAGCCTTGGTCTGGTGTAACATTTGCATTGCTGCCTTTTCATAGATAAGGTTGCTGCTGTTTGTATCCTGAAAGTTAGTGCTATTATGGTATGGTAAGGTTCTAGGTGACATTTTTTTTTTTGTTCACAAAATGTTTAGCTGTTATGGTGATACCAGAATTTTTATTTTTTTTTTAACTTTTGTAAAATTTTAGGAATACAAGCATAATACAATTACATATATAGTACATCATAACCACGCAAACATAGCTTGTTTAGCAAAACAAGACAAATATGTTGTGGTAGTGAAATACAAGTTCTAGTAAACAAGATAATGTGCCACTCAGAATGCCTCAGTCAGCTTAAAAGCATAAACTTGTTACTCTAGTCCACAAATTCTCCTGTAAAAGCCCCATATCTGGTCATTTGAACTTTCCCTTTTAACCATGAATCTTAACATTTCAATGTCTGCGATTTTTTTTTCCTTTCCTTGTGCGAGCTAGTAATCAGGCATGAATTAACTTCCAGAAAGTGGCAAATCATAAATCTAGCTGAAAAGAGGAGTTGGGCAACAGTAACTTATATTGAGGTACTCTGTGACTCATCCTATTTCGCCAACAAACCAAAAAGGGTCTCACTCAAACAATACCTGGACTTCCTTTCAAGATGGCTGCCTAGGAAGTGTAGCTCCTGGGGCCAGCACATTTCTTGTATTTTGTTATTCCTCTGACTCTCTTCCTTTTAATGTTTGATTTCTGCTACTTGAGTACTCTAGCAGTGGTGTGTTGACTTATGCTCTTCGCCCTACCTTTTCGCTGTGTATTATGTCCATGAAAACCTCCCGTAGATTCTGAAAGTCTAAGCTGGTGGAGTCTAAAATGGTGTTGGAGCAAAATCTCCCTCTATTAGTTTTCAAAGAGCTAATCCAGGATGTTACTAAGAATGTTTTGGTGATAGTGGATGATTGTTTAAATAAATTTCAAGCAGCACTTTAAGAGTGTGGAACGTCATACTGCTAAAATCTGAAACTGTGGATCATCGCTTAACTGAGCAAGAGATGTCCACGGAGGCCCTTACAACTCAAGTTACTGAGTTGTAATGGGAGAATGCACTACTGGAGGCTCTCATCGAAGACTCAGAACGAGTCTTGCTTACCGAGCAAGTTAAAGATGTAGATTTAATGGAAGTTATTCAGGTATGGTTACCTGAAATCCTGCATATGTCCCTCAAAACAAAAGTGGCAGTGGAGGAACAGGTGTATCATAGGCCTGATGGGAGAATCGAATGCCCTAGACTTGTAGTAGCAAGGATTTTAAATTTTTACTAAAGCCTCTATAATGTCAAATTACAAAAAAGGAGCTCTTGAATATAAAAGTACTAGAATCTTTCTTTTCCATGATTATTCAGCGAGGGTTTTGGCCAGCTGAAGGGCTCTTAATCCAGTCTGTAAAGAGCTGATAAAGAGATTAGATTTGCTTCCAGTGAAATAGAATATTTTTAGTATGGTTGGCCCTACTATGCTGACCACCAAAGATGACATGGATGGATATATGCAATCTCTGACTTTTTACTGGATTGTGTCTTGAGTAGAACTTGTAATCTTATTAGCAGGTCGTACCCTCCAAATATCAGAGATGAAAAGCATCAATCAGGTCAAGGAGCCCTGAATCAGGCCCAGGCCTGCCCTGAATTAAGGAAGTCCTATCCAAAAGTGAATCAGGGCAAACATTCCAATCCCACCAACACACATTGCACATCAAAAAAGCTAATTTATCAGTAAGAATCCTATAAAATGTTTTGATCAGCATTCGAGCCATATACACTGACTAATACAGTGAGCATTCCAGCATCACATAATCTGCCCTCTACATCAACTACAAAAGGAAATTTTTCGATTAAAATTCAAACCCCCTGTTTCTAGAATATGAGTAAAATTTGTCCAGCCTATCTAAATTTCATGCTCACCTTTTATAAGATTTGTTTCTTGAAGCATTGGGATTTGGACTTTATTTCTAAGGGCAAATTTCACAAGACATTTTCATTTAATTGAAGTAGAAATTCCTCTCACATCTAGAGATACATTTGACTCTTAGTCATGACAAGATCATTGTTATATAAAGCAATTGTGCCTAAAGTGTAACTAAGTTTAAAAAAGGTTTGGATAAGTTCCTAGAGGTTAAATCCATAAACTGCTTTAATGGTAATTAATAATAGTAGCTTGTGATCTATCTAATGTTTGGGTACTTGCTAGGTATTTGTGACTTCAATTGGCCACTGTTGGAAACAGGATACTGGACTTGATGGACCCTTGATCTGGCCCAGTATGGCATTTATGTTCTTATGGTAAAATCCAGTAAACAAGCAGAGCACATTGCTTATATTATGACTTACAGTATTGAAACTGTTCTAAGCTAGAAATCCATCTACCACAATACTGCCAGTAAAATCAAGCCATAGATACAAATTTATCAGGCCTTGATTCCAAATCTAGCCCATAAATTAAAAACACAAAACAAACCAACTCCACCCTGTCCCTTTATCAAACACCCTTCCTAAACCATCCACTCCTTATTACCTAATAAGATCCTATAACCCTCTGGGAAATGAATCACAACTGAGGGTAAGTCACCCACAAATTCTAACCCAGTAACTCCTCACCACCTACCCAACCCAAAAAAGTCAATGAAAATATAGTACAATGAAGCAGCACTAAAAAGAGAATGCAGAACAAAAATAAACTCTGTAGCAATAGGCAACTGGAGAGCTCGACTCGACACACCACACCACACAGCAGTAGCAATATATGTTCCAATGAAGAGGTACAATGTACCAGAAAAGTAAAAGGAACATAAACTGATTTTGAATAGCAAGTAATTATGGCTGAAATATAGATGCAAATCCATTTGAAAAAGTCATGGAAAGAAAAAAGCATTGCACAGGAGTAACAAGACACCCATCCAAATGGAGCAACTTTTTTGCTCTAAGAACACTAAGTCCACCCAAAGATCTTCCTCCTTTCGCTCCTGTTGGGTATCCAAGGCCCACTGTAGTATTAAAGCTAGGTAGGCACCTTCAAGGCCTCAACCACGTGGCTGGTCTGATTTAAGCAAGCATTTCCCCACAGCCTTAACATTTGTCCATGATAGATTTGACATTGACAAAAATTCTTAATTTTGCCGGATAGAATACAACATGATGAGAATTTAACTTCTATAAACTCGTTTCACGCACACAAAAGCCTGATTTTTCCCTTTGCATTTCAGCTGAGAAATCCTGTGATATCATAATTCAGCAAAAAAAGTTCCTTTGACTCCTTTGTAGCATTTAAAATCATGCTCCTACCATTGAAATTATAGAGCTTAATAGCCGTTGGGTTACCCTCCCATTGTAGGAACGAGTACTAATACACGATGAGCCCAGTTTATTTTAACCATACCTTTGTGGCATTCAATTGAGAACATCTGGCAGCAATTTTGAAAAATATTGTACAGTCATTGCCTTCCACTTTTCAAGCACCTCTAATGTTGCAACATGATCTATTCTCAAAGTTCTCTATCTTCCTGAGGACAATTCCATAATTGCTCTCAAAATTTTTGAGTTTGGCATGGTAGATGTTGACATTCAAGGTCTGAAAGTTTCATGTTGTGCTCCTTGAGTCACATGACGTTGTCCTGGACTGATTCATCCAATTTTGCGACCTCAACGAGAGCTCCTAATTGTCCTAATTTTTTTTTTTTTTTAGAAGTTTTTTTTTTCTGCAAATTTTTCCATTAGGTTTTAAATATAGACTTATCCTCAGACTCCTGCAGCTCAGCCCCAGCATCATTATTTGAGGCTGATTTGTGCACATGTGCCAGCTTAAATGTACAGGTTATCTTAGTTACTTTCTTGATTTTTACCTGCTTGAACTGCTCAAAGCTAAAGATATGGAATGGCATCTTTAGATTGATAAACAGCGGACACAAATTTAATATAGGATATGTTAACTAATTGGGCGACAGCTTCCCTGCTTAGAGCATAACTAGAAGTCATGATACCATATGCAAGGGGGGGTTTATTGAGTTACAATATGAACTGTCCAAGTTCTGCTCTGCACACATGATAAATCTTAAGTTCTTATGATCATTGCTATTCTATTATAGTTATAATTTTCCAAGTACAAGCTGGATAACATGGGTGATATGATCCAATGGAACCTGACTTGGAAAACTTGTCAGTTTCTAGAGTTTTGACTGTCCCTTATTGAGCATGCCCATGCATGCAGTTATGCCACACGTCTACCCAGGGGTCCCTTCAGTCTTGTTTTTTCTATGGCGCCCTTGAGTCTTTGTGCTTCACTGTCCTGTTTTTTGGGCCTTTTGGATTTCTTTTTTTCACTTACCAGGATTGTTGTGGGGTCCTGCAGTTTTGTCCCTTGTATCCTAGGTAAGGTTTTTTGGTCATTTTCTTAAGTTTGTTTGACTTCATACTCTTTCTGCAGCGGTGCACCATCAGTGCCCACCAGCCTTCGAGTCACCACTACCATTGAGTTTGTTGATTCCCTCTTATATAGGCTGATCATCTCTAGCAGATTCCTGTAATGCTTTGTGCACAAGAATTATTTTGGATCCATATGGTAGATGTATCCTGTGCCTGGGGGCATTACATGATGTCCAGGGGTGATGCAAATGTGTGCCCATGATCCAAAAAGGATTCTGGTCCTGCATGGAACAGATACAAAAGAATTGCGGGCACAGGAAAAGAGATTCATCAATAGTGATTGACATCAAAGGACCTCAGAGTTGCACCAGAGGAGGAAGAGTCATTGTCATGGGGGGGGGGGACATAATCCAATAGGAAAGCCGGAGACAGGGCTTTGACTCAGTTGAAGGCATTGGTTTCCACTTCTTTAACACTGGGATCGAGGGAAGCTGAAAAAGCATCTCTCCATTGGTGCCTGATGCTAGGAATGGAGCCAGTGCATGCCAAAACTCACCTAAGTGGTCCCATGGTGAGAGCAGTTCATCTTCTAAGCAGGCCAAGGACTCGCGACAGCTTCCATTGGTCCAGATGTCCACCACCGATCCACCTCTCAGTTCCGAGGAGGATGTAGTTACTCCTCCTGCCCCCCAGTCTATGTTGGCATTGGTGATTTTTGAGGAGGAGTTGAATAAAAATATCCAGCAGGCCTTGGTGCCAGAGCACCAAGACAGGCACTTTCTGTTCTTATGTCTCTGCTAGATTTCTTACAGGTGCTTGGTAGTGAGGCATTAGTGTTAGATCTGATGCCAGTACCCAGAGGGGGATAGGGTCAGTAACCACCACCTCACTTGGACAGCCACATGACTCGGGCAAGACGGTCAAGGAGTGTGGGGAAAGAAGTCCCACTTGTGGAGGCCTGTCTTGGGAGGAGGGTAGCTCTGGAGAGACCCCTTAAGTTGGGGGAAAAGGCTATGAAAGGCACCTCCACAGCAGTTTTGGATGGTCTGAGTTGGAAACAGCACAGGGCTGTGCTGCAGAGGTCAGAAAGACCTCTAGGGAGTTGACAGCATTCCCTGGTGGCACTGAGGTTCTCGAGGCTTGCTGGCAGTGAGGGAGGGAGAGAGAGGCTGTAGATGGAATGGAGCCCTTCTTCCCTGAATGTTTAATGCGTCAAGCTTATTTAAGTATGGAGCCTTGGGAAAGAAATTGGTACAGGAAGTTCTTCCTCTGCTTCTGATCTGTTGGTGCCTTCCCGGCCTAAGAGGGCAAGGAGATTGCTGGATCCGACTTGATGCTAGTTCCACGGGGTCAGCAGCGGTCTCTTTGAAGGGCCTCCTCCCCGAGGATGAGATAGAAAGTGATTTAGGGGGCCGCCACCTGAAGGAAAAAGGAGATCCTGGCAGCAGAGGGAGATGATCCCCCGAATTATTAGATTGAAAGAGCTCCGAGCTTTCATTACCCAGGCTGTGGTGGCATTAGGGATTAAGGGTCAGTGATCGGATAAGGATTCCATTTTAGAAGATTTCAGGGGCCTGGTGAGGACCTTTTCCCTTCCATAGGGTTCAGAAGGCTCTGACCTCTGGAATATTCCTCTCCTTAGAGGTGGGTCTCAGAGTAGGCAGGGTAAGCTATATATTCTGCCAGATGAGGCTTTGGAACTTTTGATGTTCCTAAAGTGGATGCGTTGGTTTCAGTGTTTACAAAAAAGATAACCATCCCTGTCAAAGGTTTTATGGCCCTAAAGGACTGTCAGGATAGGAAAACTGAGCTTTTCCTTAAAGCTTTGAGGTATACATTTTGGCTCTTAGGATGAGGGGTGTGGTAGTTATATGGTCAGGGCCTGCTTGCTGTGGGCACAGCAGATACAAGTTAGTGCCTCTGAGAAGAACGTCATGGAAAAGGAGGCAGAGAGCTTAGTCAGGTCTTACCTTTTTGGCTGATACCCTTTTATAATCTCATTCAGATGATAAATAATAAATAAATGATAAATAATAAATAAATAAATAGATGTTGGCCAAAGGCATGATTGCTTTAGTCTCTGACCACACATCTGACAACCAATCACGGAGCCAAAGCAGCTGCCTGATAGTCTGTTTGGGGGAGCTGCCGTTTAAGGGGAAGCTCCTGTTTGGAGATGATTTAGAGGAATTGCAGCAATACTATAGTGACTCTCAGTCTCTTAAACTTCCTGAAGATAAATCTAGACCTTCAGACAGGTTTCCTTAACAGGCCAAGGTTTAGTGACCTGCATTACTAATCATCCTGGGAGGTGTGGAGCTTCCTCTTTGTCATCTTTACAGAAGCAAGGGGAGAATAGGACTCTATCCTTTTGTGCGAGCCACAAGGGTGCTAAATCTGTGCTCTGTCTTGTAGTGCTATAGAAATGTTTAGTAATAGTAAATGTTCCCAATGAAGGTCAGAGTGTCCAATCTTTGCTCCAAAGGATAGGGAGGTGGCTGTCCCAATTTTACAAGGAGTAGACCCAAATCATATCAGATCAGTGAGTGCTATCAGTCATCAGAAACAGTTATACATTATATTTTGCTCTCCCAGCATTGGATGTTTTCATGATTTCACCCTGTCACTCCAATAGCAAGAGAGGAGCGATGCGAGAAACCCTGGATTGTTGTCTTCAGTTGGCAACAGTGATGCGAATCCTGAGGGAAGGATGAGGTTGGAGGTGGTATTTCATTTACTACTTGGTTCTGAAAAAAAAAGTACATTCTGACCTATTCTAGATCTGAACGTGGTCTTGAGGGTTCTCATTTCTGCATAGAAACTGTCCATTCTGTGATCATGACAGTTCACACATGGGAGTCTTGTCCTTAGCCCTGTCTGATGCATACCTGCACACGCCAATATAACGACACCAGTTTCCTCTGTTTTGTGATCCTCTGGCAACATTTTCTATTTCAAGTATTGACATTTGGGCTTGCGATGGGCCCCCAGAACCTTTTCCAAAGGTGGTGAATGGTAGTGGTGGTGTTTTGAAAGGGAGGGAGTGCTTGCTCATCTGTATCTTGACTGGCTGATTTGGGCGAAGTCTGAGCACAAAAGTTGTCAGGCCACCTCCATGGTTATTCAGCTCCTTCAGGATCTAGGGTGGGTGATTACATTTTACAAAAACCAAGCTTCAACCATCTCAAGTCCTGGAGTACCTAGGAGCCTGCTTAGATATTCTGAAGGGAAAAGTATACCGATGAAGGAGAGATGGGACAAGCTCAAGCTCAGGTGAGATGGTTTTGTTAATTGACAGTGCCCAGGACGTGGGATCATCTTCAGGTTCTTCGCTTTTTGGTGTTTACCTTGTATTTTGTCCCTTGGGCAGCAGCCACATCTGAGTTTTGCAGTGGGCTTTTCTTTCTCGCTAGTCTCCTCAATCGCAGGATTACGAGGTCTGATTTCCTCTTGTCAAAGGTCAGACAGTCTGGCTTGATGGCTTTCCACATAAAACTTGTCCAAGTGCATGCAACTGGAAGTTCTGAATTAGTAATTACTACCGCTATGCATCTAAGTGGTTGGGGGAGCCCATTGTCAGGGCTTGTTGCCAGTACAGGGTTTCTTTGATTCAATGGAGATGTGGCCCATCAATCATCTAGAAGCCAGTGATCAGAAAAGCCTTGTTGGAGTTCCTGCCCATGGTCTGGGGAAAGGTGACTGGTTTTCCAACAGTGCTATAGAGATGGAATGTGTAAACAGGCAAGGAGGGTGCCAAGAGTGCAGCAGTTCCTGAGGAGGTGAAGCTTCTATTCCGATGGGTGGAAACATCTAGTGGCAATTTCAGCAGCATACATTGCCAAAGTGGAAAATTTAAGTAGATTTTTTGAGCAGCCTCGTTTTGGACCCCTGCAAATGGGAGTGCATAAAGGAAACATTTTCCCTAGTTCAGTTCAGATGGGAAGCTCCTCAAATGGATTTGATAACAGTGGCTCAGCATACCCAAGTGTCTGCAATTTTTCAGAAGGAGAAGGGAGTCAGGATTAGCATGTTTCAATGCTCTGGCTCAAGAGTGACCTCAAGGGGTGCTGCTTTGTGCTTGAATCATCCAGTCTAATGGCCAAGGTTGAGAGGCACAGAGGATTGGTGGTCCTTAGAGCTCCAGAGTGGCCCAGGAGGCCATGGCTTACGGATCTCATGCGGCTCAGTGGGGTCCCTTGATTTTCGATCATGTACAGCAGTTGTTGCATTGGGACAAGCAGTAAGGTTACCTTTCTTGCAGCCTGGCTTTTGAGAAGGTTGAGATGTAAAGGTTACTCAGAGGAGGTGATTTCTATGTTGCTTCAGGTTCTGAAACAGTCAACTTCCTTAGCCTGTATCAGGGTCTGGAAGGTCTTTGAAATGGATATTTGTAACAGGAGTAGCCCCATGCTTTTACTCCAGACTTCAGACATTCCTCTCCATTTTGTGGAAAGGCCTAGAGAAGGGATCTTGTGCTGAATTCTCAAGATACATATGTCAGCTTTGGCATGTTACCATGGTAAGATTCAATGGAGTCCCTTGGTGTCTCATCCAGATGTGGCTTTCTCTGAAGGGTCAAATTGTCGTCCAGTTAAGCGCTTGGATCCCTCTTGGAATCTTAATCTGGTCTTGAAAATGACCAACAGTTTTCATCTGTCAGACCATTTGTGCTGTTTAATCTAAGGCTACAATTGTGAAGTGGGTTAAGGAAGCAATTGCATCTACCTATATTTGCAAAGGTTTTTGAAGGTACTGGAGGGACTCGGGTTCATTCTACTATGGCCCAGGTGATATGGGCAATGTATGTTTGTGTCGCTATAAGATTTTGTAGGGCCACTATGTGGTCACTACATTATCATCTGGATGTGCAGGCTCTGGATCCTTTTTTTGGGGGCAAGCTTTTTTGAAAGCAGGACTTGCAGACTCTGTTTACGGGTGGCTTGGTTACATCCTATGCATTTAGACTGGTCTGGTAAGGTCAATAAGGAAGTTAAAATTAGGTTTCATACCTACTAATTTTCTTTCCTGGAGTCCTACCAGACCAACCAGTCTTGCTCTTCCATATGTTTCCAATATTGTTTCAGAGAACTGAGTTTTTGTATCCCGGTCAGTAGAGGAGTTTGAAAGATTTACCGTGTTTTATTGGTGGTTGCTGTACCCCTGTTCATCATGGAGCTAATCTTCCTTGCTTTCACTCAGGCATGCTGCATCTCCTGGTCCAAAAAAGGTGAGAGGCTAACTGCAGATTGAATTATGCAAAAAAATAAATTAATTTTTTTTTTTTTTTTTTGCTGTTACAACCTTAAGCAGGACTTCTGAAGGCTGATTCATGTTTTTTGTTTGTTTTTTTTTAAATCTTTAGGAAACTTAATACTGGATTAAACTGAATATCTTTACACAAACCCTGTGAGTGCTCCTATAGAGGGATAAATAGAGCTGTGTGGGATCTGTGGATGAGTAGGGAAGATAAGTGAGATGCAGCCATGAGAGCAGTGGGGGAAATGGCTAGGTATGGTGCTGCCACATTGGATTTGTGGGAAGGTATGAGCAAGGTTCAGCTACATGGGTAGGAGCAGGAGTATGTGAGTGAAGTGTAGTTACATTGGTTCTATGAGGAAGAGTGGGTGGTGTGGTACAACCACATGAGGGGTTGTAGGTAAGGTACAACCAGGTAAGATTTGAGTGGGGGAATTGTAGGGAAGGTGTAGCCATGTGGGATCTGAGCCGAGGAGAAATGTGTATGAGATGCCAATATGTGGGGTGGGTGAAATAAGCGGTCTTATTTCTCTTGCAGGATCCCCTTGGTCAGATAAACTTGGCTAACTGTACCAACACCTGGATAGAGGCAGCCAGTCGTGAGTTCTGTGCCCGCCCACATACACTGGAGCTAATCACCATGCGTCCACAGCAGGATAACGACAGAGAGTCACTTGTGACCCAGTGCCACAACACACTCTGCTTCACCAAGTAGGTAACCCTATGACGGAGAGCATGGTTTGGTTTGTTCCTGTTTGTAGATCACTTCCTCAAATGCTTGGAGTGCTATAAAACCACAGTGCAATAATTATCAATCATCCAGTATTTAGCATCCTTCTCAGCCATTTGTGTTTCAAGCATTGCATCTTTCCCAACCAGTATTGCATTTATATCCTTACCTGAGGAGATTCTAAGCTCTGCTTTGTCCATTCATTTCCCATTGTGTAGCAATGTGAGTTAATTCAAATTTACTTCCCAGTGCACTTAATGAGTTAGGGCCCAGGATGAAGCAACAATCTTACTATCGGATCAGTCTTCCGTGCATTGGCCATCTTGGATTCAGATGTCTCGCTCTTTCAGCACTTTTGCTGATGTCCTGATTTTCCTCTGAGAACAAATCTGTCCATTAACTCTGTGCATGAGGTCTCGGACATGGCAAGTCACAAATGTGAAAAATGGGGGGAGGGTTTGTACCCAGAGCTCACAGCAAGACTCTTGCCCAGCTCACATCACATGACCTCCCCCTTCCCCCCCCCAAGTAACTTTATGAACAGCAAAATCCTTCAAAGAGCTTTACCTGCAGGCATGCACCCCCTTTATTGTGGGGAGGAGAAGGAACCACGCTGGTTCTGGGCTGGTCAAGGTGTCTGTGCAGCATCAGTGGGGTCTTGTGGCTCACCTAGACTTCAGCTGCAGTGTAGAATGACCAACATTGTTGAAAGGTGTCCTCTGATTAAACTGCTTCAGGAACTCCCATTTACCCAGTGGTAAGATTAAGTGGCTCAGTGACGCTACACACCCCAAATACTAACTAGTTTTTGCAAGTATTATAATACTGAGCTTTTATTGCTTGCAGTTTCTTTCCTTTTGTAATTTAGATCATGAGAAATCAAGGATTCTCGTGCAGATTGTCTCTAGTGCCTTTGACACAGTAAGGCATGATGAGCTAATTATGAGGATGTAGAGTGCTGGCATCACTGGAGTTGGTCCTAAAATGGTTTGTTTCCTTTTTCTATAACAGGGAACGTGTCCAGTCAGGTGATCAGTCTTCCTCATGGAAGATGCTAGCATTGGGTGTTCCCTGTCCTCTGTTCTTTTTAATCTATAGTTAGCACCCCTGAGTTTTTATTACAAAATGGGCTTAGTATATTTTATGTATGCTAATGACTTGCAAGTGTTTATCCTATGTACAGGTTCTGGTGTGTTCTCAGCTTCCTAACAATGGCCTCACTTTTAAATATACAAAAAAAACAAATTGGTTTGGCTTGGTAATACTGATAAGTTTATGCCACCCTCGGTAGATGTTGAAGGGCAGCCATTATAGATACATATGAATTCCTGGAATTTGGGCGGCATTGTGGGGACTTCAGTTTTCTATGACTCATAAATACAGCAGACAGCACAGATTGCCTTTTATAAACTTAAGTTGCTGAGGCCTTTAAGGCAAATATTGCCTTCTAGTCAGTTTAGGACTTTCATGTTTTAACCCACCTAGAGTATTGTAGTGGGCTTTACATAGGCTGCCCGATAAACTGCTGAGGGTCCTCTAACTTGTGCAGCATGCTGCTGCATGTGTGTTAACTGGGCGTCAAAGGACTGGCCATGGATTGCCAGCACTTCAAAATCTTCATTGGTTTCCAATTAAATATAGGGTTAGGTTCTGTTTTAGTTTTATAGAAACATAGAAACGACGGCAGAAGAAGACCAAACGGCCCATCCAGTCTGCCCAGCAAGCGTTCACACATTTTTTTCTCATACTTATCTGTTTCTCTTAGCTCTTTGGTTCTATTTCCCTTCCACCCCCACCATTAATGTATAGAGCAGTGATGGAGCTGCATCCAAGTGAAATATCAAGCTTGATTAGTTAGGGGTAGTAGGGGAAGTAACCGCCGCAATAAGCAAGCTACACCCATGCTTATTTGTTTTACCCAGAATATGTTATTCAGCCCTCCTTGGTTGTTTTTCTTCTCCCCTTCGGTTGAAGCAGGGAGCTATGAGTTTTAACTCATAAACTTGTGTTCTGACTCCTCGTGCATGGTACCAGCCCTCTCACCCTTTGCCATCAACTGGCCAATACCAATTGCAAATGCCAGCTTTGCAAAATTATAGGCTTCAGAGGGCTAATCTAGAGCTTTTGCACACAATATAGCTCTTTGGAACGCTCTGCCAGGAATGCTTAGGGCTGAAGAAGACATACAAGTGTTTGGAAGCAGTTTAAGTCCTTGCTTTTTAAAGGAAGCATTTGCCTGACGTAACAGTATTAAAAATGCTATTTGTTTTGAATGTTAACAGCTTTTAATATGTAATGTTGCTGTGTTTGGGAGAATTTTACGAATGTTAATTTTGATTGTACTCTGCACCGAACTTGGTGTTGCTGGAAGCTGTGGAATATAAAAAAATTTTTAATAAAATAAAAATCCTACCTAATTTTGCTGCCTCAAATTACTGGGCATACTTAACAGATTTAAGAACTTTTGGTTCCTTATTACCCTAGTTGGTTACATCCCTGCAACTTGCCATCTGCTTCTAAGGCTGCTGGACAAATTGCCTTTTCTCTTGGTGTAGCCTGGAGGAGCTCAGATGTAGTAATTTGCATGCTAGTACTATGCTTTTTTTTTTCAGTAGATTCCCCCTTCTCCCACACGTTCTGGTATTGCAGTGTCATTCTGTACCTGCAGCTCTTAGTTGACCACTGGAGGTTGCCTTTTGATCTGTGTCTTATTGATTTCATAGCATCTGTTTTGACTCCTCTGTAGGGCAAAATCAAAGTGCAGAGGTCAATATCTCCAGGTTTTCCCGCAGGGATTGTGCATTGTCTGAAACTTGTTGGCATGGCAGATTAGGAAACTTGATTGTGTGGGCATGCCATTAATGGGAGAGGGCGCAAGGGAAAGCTCAAAGCAATGATCTAAAGGTTGATTTGTTATGAAGGGGAAAACCAGTTTTATTTTTCTTGCTATAGAAACTGGCTGTCCGCTGACACTAAAGAGAAACGTAATGCGTGGATGGAGCACCTGAACCAGGTTTTGGTTGATCTGCGGACTTGGCAAACAGGACCTAGCATTGGAATGTGTCTCCCTCTTCACAGCCAGAAAGACCACAATGGCCCTCCAGTATGTGAACCTGAGCCTTACAAAGTGTCTGAATTACAGGGTTTTTCACAATAAACCAGCTTCTATAATTGACCTATGGCACAATATGCTATCTGGAAGATGCATCTTCTTCTTTCAAGTCTGTACAGGCTTCAATGACTTTCCATCTAAAGGTTTTATTGAAGGGCTAAATTTTGCTTTGTGAGACATCAGTAGCAGGATGAAAATTGATGTACACACAGTAAGAACAGAGTTGAAGGACTCTATCCCTTTTTCATTCGGTTCTAGGATGTAATTTTTATTCCTAGAGTTTGAAGCACCTATGCAGACAAGGTTTGCCCTTTGTAATATCTGCTCTTGAACAGTTTGTAATCCTCGAATCTTGATGTACAATGAAGTAAAATATTGCAGCTTTATAACTTCTGTGATCTTGCTGTCCAGCCAGAGACGTCAGAAATTCTACTCATGTGACCATGGGCAAGGTTGTGATATAAGTGGTCTTGAACCACTTAGATGGCGGTGGTAGTAAGTTCCAACTTCCTGAACAATAGAATGGGAGTTGTAACCCATACGCTTGCTGAATGCTAGGATGAGCTTTTAATGGACGTGGTCTTGCTGAATGCAAAGGATGTTTGTAAGCTCTGAGTTTCCTGAACACTAAAGCTGGAGATGTAAACTCTCTAGGCTTGGAAGGGGGTTTCTAACCTGTTTTTAATGTGAAAAGAGCACTTAGCTGTTATTTACATATGAATGATCTACTTTTTATCTGCACTTGTTAAGTGTTGTAACCTCACTCATGTTGCTGCTCCTGCTGCACAGTGGTACCATAATTGAAACCAATGTGTTGTGGGTATTTAGGTGGCATGAGAAAATTGGATAAAGGGAATATTGATGCAAAGAGCAGAGGTTTGACCACATATTGTGCTTTCAGTTCTCTAGATTAAGGATGCAATAGACTTTCAGCTCATTGTTTTTCTCTCACAGGTGTTGAGCATAACTGGATTTGTGTTTGAGACTCTATAATCTTTGCGTCAATGCTAGAGTGACTGAGCTCCCCATGGGTGGAGGGGGAGGGGTTTAAATCAATCTATGCAGGTGAACCCCCTTATCTACTAGAAGCTGAAAACAAAATACTTTAAATTGAAAAATGACCATCTAATATTGTACACATTAAGGTTATTAGCAACCAGCTTCTCATGCACATGAAGATAATCATTGGTCATATAATCCACTATATATATATATTTTTTTTACTTTTTCATTTGCATTTAAAAAGTTCTCAAAGTCATGTCCATGAAGGTCTGTCCCATATGCAGACACTAGACACTGACTCACTGTTTTGAATCCATTTTACATTATTTCCCAAATTAAGATATGGACAGCATGAGTGGTCAGACCTGGACTCAGGAAGAATGCAAATTTTTGTGACAGAACATTGATATTTTCCCTGTAACAATATTGCTGTTTCTCTTGTATTTTTAATGTTTAAGGTACTTAAATTTTTTTTTAGATATTCTGCTTATATTTGTAATAGAACTTTAATAAAGATTAAAAAAAGACAATTTTATACCTTGTTTTTGGTCTTTGCATTAAAGCTCACGAAGAGGTGAAAGAGTAAAGGGTAACATTTTTTTTCCTTCACCATAAGAATATGCCATACTGGGTCAGACCAAGGGTCCATCAAGCCCAGCATCCTGTTTCCAACAGAGGCCAAACCAGGTCACAAGTACCTGGCAAGTACCCAAAAACTAAGTCTATTCCATGTTACTGTTGCTAGTAATAGCAGTGGCTATTTTCTAAGGCAACTTAATAGCAGGTAATGGACTTCTCCTCCAAGAACTTATCCAATCCTCTTTTAAACACAGCTATACTAACTGCACTAACCACATCCCCTGGCAACAAATTCGAGTTTAATTGTGCGTTGAGTGAAAAAGAACTTTCTCCAATTAGTTTTAAATGTGCTACATGCTAACTTCATGGAGTGCCCCCTAGTCTTTCTATTATCCGAAAGAGTAAATAACCGATTCACATCTACCCGTTCTAGACCTCTCATGATTTTAAACATCTCTATCATATCCCCCCCTCAGCCATCTCTTCTCCAAGCTGAAAAGTCCTAACCTCAGATATTGAAAGCTTCTTGAAAGTCTGTAACAGCCCCTCCCTTTGAGTGATAAGGAGGCCCAGCTGATTGAGGCAGGGAAGGGTGGGGACCATGTGGCCAATAGGGCTACCTGACTGATTTGAAACTGAGCTAGGAGCCAATGAGAGAGGGAGGGGTAGCATGGACTCAAACAGTATGGGGTGGGAAAGGGAGTGGTAGCACATTAGTCAACGGAGGACGACAAGAGCAAGCAACTCCCCTTCCAGGTGCAGCTTCCAGCACTCCTGGGCAGAAGAAGCAGGCCCGAAGCTACAGCTGTTGGGTTTTCTGTGCTTCCCCTCTGAAGCCGTGGGTGTTTGTGGATCCGAAGTGCTACTCAGTCTCCCCTTTTTAATTGTGGCTGTCCCTGGAGTCTCTCCCCCTCCTTCCAGGTAAGCATCCATCCCCCCTTCTTGTCATGCAATTGATTTGGCTCCTCTCTGTCGTAGTAGTCCTGCAGCTGTTTCCCCCCCATGTTTCCCCTTTTAATAAAGTTCTTGTTTGGTGTGCATTGTTTTCTTTAGCTATTCCAGGTTTTTGTATTTTTCCTGCGTTGTTTTCTGTATTCCTCCCCCACATGTTCCCCCTGGCTCTTCCCAGACACTGGCATTGGTTTCTCCCCTTGCTTAATAAATAAGCATGCTGAAAGAAGAACTTTTTCTTTAGCTAATTCTTATTCAGCTATTCCAGGTTTTTGTGTCTTTTTTTCTGGGTTTTCTGTACAACCCCCCCCCCCCTACCTCTGGCAGACTCCTGCTCTTTGCCTTGGCCCTCCCTACAGCGATTTCTCAGGGGGTGGGGGGTGCCAGCTGTCCCCCCCACCCCCTTTCCTGTGGCCCCCCTCACCCCTCCTATTTTCCTGTACAGCTGTCTCTCCTTCTCCCCCCCCCCTCCCCAATATGCCTAACTTTTATTCGCCCCCTACCTCATTTGGCCAGCGCCTGATCATCTCTCGTGGGTTCTGCCTATTAATTGGCAGAGGGGGGTGGATATGTGCAATGCATGGCACAGACAAAGAGAGGGTGGCCAGCCTGGGGGCGGTCAAATGGAGGCCTGACAAATAAGCATGGCCTCCAAGGACGGCCAAGGGGGTAGGTGAGGCGGCAGCGCATGGAGCGGCATTCACGGAATGGGATACCAGAGGCTACCACCTGCACAGAGCAGAAGGTGGAGGGCTGCTGTCTCACTGGGACAGTGACTGTGGGGAGGGGGGATAACAGTATGAAGTCTTTGCCTGTGGGGGTATAGGCCAGCCTTATAAAAGGTTAATGTTAAGTTTGCATAAAGTATTTCTATATATTAAGTTCATGCTTGTATGGCTGTGGCCATTTTTATCCACTCAGTGTTATGGACCTTGTATTGCATCATTGTTGGCGGCGGGGGGTGCCAAGAAGCTATGGCATGCCCAAGCTATGCAGGTAGATAGTCTACCAATTCAGTTTGTAAAGAGATATATATGAGGATTAGTTGCAGATCTTCAAGTGGGAAATGTGGAAGGGAGTCAGTAGTAGCCCTGCCCATTGGGATATTTAGTAGTCACTTCACTTCATTGAGCATGGGTGGCTTTCTCTGAAAATCAGATGACCTGGGCTTGAACCGCCAGCCAGACAGGCAGGAGTCATTATTTAGCAGCTACCCCCCCCCCCCCCCCATGGCCCCCCAGGATGGGTTCTCTGACACCCTCCCCCTCCCAGGATTCTAGGGCTCGTTTTTTATCTGAATTTGTCCTCCTCCTGCGTAGATCCTATTTAGCCAGCCTGCAGGAGGAGGAAGCAGCATTCCATACTGTGAGCTGGGACCTGGTAACATCAGATAAAAGTGGGGAAGCTCCTGAGGTAAGTCCTGTATGTCCTCCCTCAGTTGAGTATTTAGAGGGGGGTGCTCCTGAGGTGAGTTTTAGGTACTCCCTCCCTCGGTTGATAGAACAGCCTTAGACTGGGGGTTTCCAGATTTTTGATCTGGGCTTCGGACAGCCTGCTGTGAGCCTATCTCTTGGGGGGGTTTTTTGTGAGTTGTCCTGAAAAGAAGTTTTGTGGGTTTTTTTTCACCTTCCTTTCTTTTGTTTCCTCCTTGCCTGAGAGAGAAAAAAAAGCAAACAAGGCAACAGTCTATCAGCAGCAGTTTTATTTTTGGAGTTGAGGTGAGTGAGACTGGTTATTTGGCATCAGATCAGGAAAGGAGAGCAATGTCTGCTCCCCTTGAACACAGGAAGAAACTGCTCTGTGCAGTATCTGGAATGTGCTGATGGATGGGGGGGGGGATATCTGCCTGGTGTACAGACAGGATAAGGAGAAGTGAGCCACTCAGCTAATTAGCAGTACTGGGGGAGACTACATTGGTGGGGTTAGTGGCTCATCCTGTTCTGCTGATGTGCTTGCTGCCATGGTGTCGGGGTCCACCTCCTTTGTTTTCCACAGTGCAGGAAGCTCTTCCTGTTTACTCCAGAGACACTTTTGCTGCAGCATTAAAGGAACGGCTAAAACGTTTCTGATGGGATCTCATGCTTGGCCTGTTTTCTACATCAGACCTTTCTGTTTGTGGTAGAATGAGGCTCTAAGTCCTTGTTAGGAGTCCTTGTTCCCTGGATGATTGTCAGGAGCTGCAAGAGGCTGTAGAGGACCAAGGGGCGGGGAACTTTTCCAGATCACACAGGTCTCTAATTGACCTTAAGGGGTTGAAGGAAATGAGGAGGAACTGGCAGAGAGGACTATCCCACTGAGGAGGAAGACGGGTCAGCTATGGTTACATGATTTCATAAGGAGGAGGTTTATCTGCCTTGGTTTCTCAGTCCCTGTGAATCTTAAAATCTGAAGAAAAGGTGGAGGAGGGTCCCATTTCCTTTGACTTTCCTAACATGCTTGTTTTGCAAAAAACCCTCACGATTGTTTCCTTTGAACAAATCAGTCAAGGATTTGATTGGCTTAAAATAAAACATTTCTGGAACTAATTTTAAAGGGACATAGTCCTTGGCAAAGCAGTGCCCTCTCCCAAGACAAGGAAACTGGATGCATGCTTTTGTACTGGTCTTGGAAAGGACTACTCTTCCAATGGTGGGAGTCGAGGATCTCAGGAACATGCAGGACAGTAAGATATAGGCAGTGTTTAAGCAGGCCTTGAGGCTTCCAATATGGCTCTTCAGGTGGCAGCCAGTGGCTGCATTGTCATAAGAGTAGGATTGAGGTTCTCAATTGTTTTTATAAGAGACTTTGCTAGCTGGCATAGCTTTGAGGCAGCTCAGATAGAGCCTGAAGTGATGTTTTTGGCAGATGCATCCTTTGCTTTGGTTTGCATGTTGGCAAGAAACAGGGTTGCTCTGGTGGTAGATGTTACATTGAATCGGTAAACCAGTGCTGAGGCTACAATACAGTAATCTGGCTTAGCTTTCCTTAAAGGGAAGCCTTTATTGAGAGAGGATCTTAAGAAGATGGCTAAGAATTGGAGAATCCAAGGTTTCCAGACTTCCTAAAGCTCTTCACATTAACTCCAGAAATTGGTTCAGAGTCTCTAAAAGTAATCCAAGAAAGTCTTAAGTGGACCAGACATCTCAATCCTTCACTGATTTTCAGTCCTTTCATAGTTCCATAAGAGGCAGTAAGGATGGGAGTTAGATCCTCTAAGTCAGGGATCAGGAACCTTTTTGGCTGAGAGAGCCATAAACGCCACATATTTTAAAATGTAATTCCATGAGAGCCATACAATATGTTTAAAACTAAATACAAGTAAATGTGTGCATTTTATGTAAGATCACACTTTTAAAGTACAATAAGTCTCTGAAAATATTACACCAGGCCTTAAGACACCAATACATCTCCTATTAGGAAAACGGACCAAGTCAGGCTGCTATAGAGCCCTACATAGAAACTACACGCCAGCAGAAAACCTCACCTGAATCGTGCTGTCCCTCACCTAACATAGAATAAAGAGACCAAAACGCATAACAAGAAGCATGCAGACAAAAACTGAATTGGAAACTGCAACAAGCCAGAGTCTCTGTATGCAGCGTAACAAAGGAAAAAAGAAACATCACCCATCCTTATAAAACAAATCAAGAAATATAAAATAATCAGCAGTAAAACTGTACTAACAAAAAGAACATATTTCGAAACAGCTGATGAGTGGAATATCCAATAATTAAAAACTCATATAAAACATTTCCAGATACCAACAAAATATTTCAAAATAGCAGACACAAAGATCCAGTAATGAAAAATAATAAGGATACAAACATTTTTTTGCTCTGCATACCTGGGAACGTTTGATATCCAGGTGTCCTGAGATTGTTCTGAATTAGCAGGAGGCGGGGTGGTTTGCTTGGAACTTTCTCCTCTCTCAGTCACATACCAGCGCTCTCTCTCACACTGGCTCTCAATGACACACCTATACACACATGCTCTCAGTACTCACATATACACATGTTTTTTCTCTCACTTATATAGGCTCTTAATTACACATTTACACACATGCTGTCTATCTTTTCACGCTTACACACACACAGGCTTTCAATCACATAAATACATGCTGTCTTTTTCTCTCACACACAGACTCTCATTCACATGCTTACAAACATGTCCTCTCTTTCTCTCATTTACACACAGGCTCTCAATCACATACTCTCATGCTCCATCACCTAAATCAGCTCTCAATCACACACAGACACACATGGTCTCTCTCTCTCATTTAAACACAGGCTCTCAATCACATACTCACATGCTCCATCACCTAAACCAGCTGTCAATCAGACAGACACACATGATATCTATCTTACTTATACACACAGGCTCTTAATCATACATACACATGATTTCTCTCACACACAAAGGATCTCAATCATACACACATACTCTTTCACACAAACAGGTTTTCAATCACAAACTTACACATACAGGTTCCCAATGGTAAACTTACATTCATGCTCTCTCTCTCACAGGCAGGCTCTCAATCATTCACATACATGCAGTCTCTCACTCACACACACAGGATCTCAAACACACATGCTTGCTCGCTCATTCACTATCTCTCTCCCCCACCCCCACCCCGGGAACTCGCGGCAGCAGCAGCCTCCTCCCAACGCTAACCTCCTTCATTTTCAGCCCTCGCGGAGGCGAAGGCGGAGTCCCATGGGCCGCGGTTGAAGCTCTTCATTTTCCTCCGAGCCGCGCTGCAGTCTTCTTCCCGTTGGACACTAGCGTGGCCTCTTCTTCCCGCGCAGGCACCCGATGACTCCAGCGCTGGCACCCGGCTGACTCCAGTCGTGCCGCTGCCGGCGTGCTCTCTTCTCCTCCCCCCCCCCCCCCCCCCGCAGCCCGGAAGAGGAAGTGGTGAGCATCGGGTGCCTACGCGGAAGAAGAGACCACGCTAGTGTGGTCTCTTCTTCCAGCGCAGGCACCCGATGCTCTCCACTTCCTCTTCCGGGCCGCGGGGGGGGAGGAGAAGAGAGCACGCCGGTGCCGCGTTCCGCCCGGGCTGACAGCATTTTAAGCCCGGGCGGCGGAGGACCGGGGAGCAGCTGGGTCAGCGGGGAACCGCGAAGTGTGGCGACACTTGTCTGCGAGCCAGATGCAGCCCTCAAAAGAGCCATATCTGCCTCGCGAGCCATGGGTTCCCGACCCCTGCTCTAAGTTGATCAATTTTTTATACTTCATAACTTTTAAACTACAGAAATATTCATTTGCTTAAAGTGAAATGAATTTAAGAAACAATTTAAACTACAAAAGGAAAACACACCATTCCCTGTACGTACCCGGATCAGTCCAGACTGTGGGTTGAGCCTCCTTTCCAGCAGGTGGAGACAGACTAAAACTGAAAGGATATCCTATATGAGGACAGAGCCTATCCTGTAACCCCTCAGTATTAGTCTGTCTCCAGCAGGTGCAGCACGTCTCCCTTCGGTCTCCTGATCTAGGCTAGTCAGCCTTCTTTCTCTTCCTTCCTTCTGGGATCAAGCAAGTACTTATTCCTTAGGGATTTTGTAGTTTTTTTCTTCCTGTTAAAATAAAATTAAAAAGTTAGTCAGGAAGTTGTAGATTTTTTCTTCAGGAGACAATTCCATCTCCTGGCTCTTGCTGGACTCAGGGGGGCTTTGCCCCTTGCGCAGTGCATAGCCTGTGTCCGTTACCACTTCCAGGTGTGGGGACAGAGTCTGGTAGTCCAATTCTCGTCTCCTTCACCACCCCCCCCGGCTGCCGAAGGGTCACATTTCCGCTGCTGTGCTCAGTCTTTAAAAAAAACCAAAAAAAACCCCCAAAAAACCAGGTTTAAGTTTAAAAGTATTTCCAGTACTTTTATTACGTACCTAAGGCAGCAGACCAATATTCTTTATCTTTGTTCCTCACCTGGGCTTGAACCGCCAGCCAGACAGGCAGGAGTCAGCAGGTTTCTCCCCTGCTTCACTCCGGGCCTCCAGGCTGTCACTCAAACTTTTCTCTGCAGCTTTTTTTTTTTTTTCTTCAGTGTGGCTCTTTGCCGCGGCAGGCAGCCTGCCTCTTCTCTGCCAGCCCCCTTAGCGTTTTTTGCGAGGGGGCCTCTTCTCTGCCTCCCTGCCGGATGGGGAAGGTCCCTCCTCGGTAGGGCAGGCAAATTTAGCCCGGGGATTGACTCCCCAGAGCTTGGCCAGGCTGTTCCCGGGTCAGGAAAGCCCGGGAATGGCAGCCATTTTGGATTTTTTATCAACTCTGTTTTCGGAGCTCCCTGGGGCTGGGGGCAGATTGATTTATTTATTTATTTAGCAGCTACCCCCCCCCCCCCAATTTGAGCCCCATGGCCCCCCAGGATGGGTTCTCTGACACCCTCTCGCTTCCCCCTCCCCCACCCAGGATTCTAGGGCTCGTTTTTTATCTGAATTTGTCCTCCTCCTGCGTAGATCCTATTTAGCCAGCCTGCAGGAGGAGGAGGAAGGTCCCCACCACCCCCGGCAAAAATTTCCACGCTGTTGATGGTTAGACCGGCTGCGGAGCCCCCGGGGTCCCTTGGGGCGCGGGTGGTCCGGGGGTGCCCCCCAACCTCCCGGTGGATCTGGTACCCCCGGATCTTGCTGCCAATCCGGATGCGGAAGATACCCTTCCACCCCTGGAGGGGGATGACTCCAGGGTCTTACGGACACCCTTACGGCCTCTTTGCCCAAGGATATGGACCCGGTCCTGGCAGAAATCAGGGATCCGGCAAGCGCCTTCCCCTTTCATCCCACACACAAGTTGTTGCGCCTGTGGGAATGGCAGGCTCCCGAGGCGGGACTCCAGGCAGGCCGTGCCCTGGACAAGCTCCCCCTCCCGGAGGTATGCTTAGATTTAAAAAAAAAAAAAATCCCTCCGTGGACTACTTATGCGCTCACGATACAGGAGGGTTTCCCGGCTTTTAAAGCCGCCCAGGTCCACGTGCTTGAGGCTCATATGAAGCACATTTTTGATGTCCTGGCGCTGGGGGTGCGTGCGACTATTTGCAGCAGTCTCATGCTGTGGCAGGTCTCAAATGGGTTTAGCAGTTGCTCTGCACCCGGGACCTCCCATGGGCAGAGGCTGTGCATACGACCTTCTCCGCGTCCAGGCAAAGGCGATGGCCTCGGCGTTGTCAGCCAAACTGCTCCTCTGGCTGCGCCATTGGTCAGCCGATCCGTCCTCCAAAGCCCGGTTGGACACATTGCCGTTCAAAGGTAAGCTGCTCTTTGGCAAGGACCTTGAGAAACTATGGATTCCTTAGGGGAAAGTAAGGTCCATAAGCTTCCGGAGGACCGTCCGAAACCATCCCGTTCCTTTACACCCTCTCGTCCATGTTTTCGGGGCCAGAGACGCTATACCCCACGCGGGCAGGGTGACTCCTCAGGGGGTTTTTCCTTCTTGATCACAGCCTTCTCGTGGGCACCGTCCCTTTCGCGAGGGCCAGCCCACGCGCTCCATCCTTACGCCTGCCACACAATGAAGTTCACATATTCCTCGGTCCCCTTCCTAGGCGGTCGCCTTTCCCTGTTTTTCGTGGAATGGGTCAAAATCATGTCGGACCAGTGGGTCCTCGACGTTCTCTGAGACGGGTACGCCTTCGCTTTGCTCGAGATTTTCGGGATCTTTTTCTATTTTCCCCGTGCGGTCAGTCCCAGCGGCAAGCGGTGGAGCAAACCCCCGCCAGGCTCCTGTGTCTGGGCGCAGTGGTCCCGGTTCCAGACAGCAAACTTGCCGCAGGCCAGTATTCTATTTACTTCGTCGTTCCCTAACAGGACGGGCCTTCGTCCGATCTTAGACCTCAAAAGAGTCAACCAGGCTCTCAAGATCCCGCTTTTCCGCATGGAAACTCTGCGAGCGGTCCTCGTGCCATTTCGCCCCGGAGAGTTCCTCGCCTCACTCGATTTGACAGAGGCGTATTTCCATATTCTGATTCCTCGCGGCTACCGTAGTCTCTTCGCGTTCACATCCTCCACCGGGACTTCCAGTTCAGGGCGTTTCCCTTTGGTCTCACGACGGCACCTCGCACCTTCACCAAAGTCATGATGGTGGTGGCAGCAGCTCTCAGCCGGGAAGGAATCCTTGTTCACCCCTACCTGGACATCTGGCTTGTCAGGGCCAAGGCGGAGGCTCTTTGCCAGCAGACGGTGGATCGCTTGTTAGCTCTTTTCGCGTCTCTCGGGTGGATACTGAATTTCTCCAAGAGCAACCTTCAGCCCTCCCAGGAGTTACAGTTCCTGGGAGCCCACCTCGACACCCGGGTGGGCAAGGTCTTCTTGCCTTGCGCGCGGGCTCTCAAGGTGATCAGCCAGTTTCAGAGTCTGATCTTGCTGCCTTCTCCGACGGCTTGTGACTACCTGCAGGTCTCGGGCTCCTTGGCTTCTACCATTGACCTAGTCCCTTGTGCTTTTGCTCATATGCGACTGTTCCAGAAAGCTTTGCTGTCCTGTTGGCAGCCAGTGGCGGAACAGTTTCACACAGTCCTCCCGTTTTTGGGCTCTATCGTCGCCGACTTGCAGTGGTGGCTTTCCCTTCCTCATTTGCTACAGGGAATGCCTCTCCAAGTCTCTCAGTGGACGATAGTAACCACGGATGCCAGTCTCTCGGGCTGGGGTATGGTCTGCCTCTCCCAGTACGCCCAGGGGATCTGGCCAACAGCTCAGTCTCGCTGGCACATCATTCGGTTGGAGGCTCGGGCGGTGTTCCTAGCTCTTCTGGAGTTTCTCCCCCTCATCCGCGGCAAGGTGATACGGATCTTGTCCGACAACTCCACCACTATGGCTTACATCAATTGCCAAGGAGGCGCCAGCAAGTCCGCTGGTGGCCCTGGAAACCAGCAGTCTCTTCGCCTGGGCAGAGCGACATCTACAGTGCCCGGCGGCCTCCCACATCGCAGGCAAGGGGAATGTTCAGGCCGATTTTCTCAGTCGCTCGATCCCGGGGAGTGGGAACTCTCTGCAGCCATGAATCTCATCGTTGACAGGTGGTCCCCCCCCACCTGGGCCTCATGGCAACCCTTCGCAATGCCAAGGCAAATTGGTTCTTCCACCACTGGAGGGAACGCGGCTCAGAGGGGCATAGATGCTCTGGCTCTCCCTTGGCCGGCCGACGTCCTTCTGTACATGTTCCCCCCCCCCATATGGCCCCTGGTCGGGAAAGTTCTCAGAAGAATAGAACTCCACCGGGGTCCGGTGGTTCTGGTAGCACCAGAGTGGCCGCGCAGGCCGTAGTTTGGATTTTCTCAACCTAGCGAAGGACAGACCTCTGCGGCTACACCATCTTCCTCAGCTCCTTCGTCAAGGACCTGTATTTTTTGACCAGGCCGAGTGCTCCCATCTAGCGGCCTGGCTTTTGAATGGCGACGCCTAAGGCGCAAGGGCTATTAGGAGGAGGTCATCTCCGCCTTGCTGCGGGCCCGGAAACAGTAGACTTCCCTGGCGTACGTGCGTATCTGGAACGTGTTTGAATCTGTTTGTGCGGAGTCGGGTATCTCAGCGCGCGCCGCCCTGATCTCGTTAGTCCTCTTCTCCAAGAAGGTCTTCTCCTCTCTCGGCTTTCTCCTGGGTTGGGTAGAAGGTCATCACTGAGTGGGCCACCCGGATGTGATTTGGTGCTTGAAGGGCATCAAGCATCTACGTCCACCTTCTCGACCGCTTGCCTGTCGTGGAGTTTTAATCTGGTCTTTCGGGCCCTCTGTGCGGCTCTGTTCGAACCTCTCACTCGCGCTACCTTGAAAGCTCTTACGCTTAAGACTATCTCTTCTGCTCGTTGGATCTCAGAGATCCAAGCACTGTCCTGTCGAATCTTTTTTGCGATCTTCCGATTCTGGGGTATCCCTCGTGACTGGCCCTTCCTTCTTAGTGAAGGTTCTTCTAACCGCCATGTCAACCAGTCGGCAGAACTCTCTGCGTTTTCCCCTGCGACTGGGGACGATCTCTGTAAACTTGATGCCATACAAGTTCTACTTTGCTATCTCCAGGTTATCAATGGCTTTCGGGTCTCTGTCCATCTTTTGTCCTCTGGACTGGGCCCAATCGGGGGTAAGCCGGCTTCTAAGACCACTATAGCGTAGTGCTTGAAGGAAGCGATCTCCTCGGCCTATCTTTGTCCCACAAGGCTCATCCCTATCTGCACTACTTTTTAATATCTATCTCTTACCTCTTTGTCGACTTCTAGATGGTTTAAACTTAAATTTCAAACTATACGCAGACGATATCCAATTTATCCTACCTTTCACTGAAACATGGCCCAAAACACTTTCACTACTTCAAATTTATCTAGAAACAATAAAAACCTGGTTAGCTCACAATCGACTCAAACTGAACGCAGCGAAAACAGAACTAATTTACTTATCTACTATCCCTGATTCCACTCAACGCCCTCCAAAAACATTCACTTTTGATGGACAATCTATATCAATAACTAACCATGCTAGAAACCTTGGCATAACAGTAGATTCTAAGTTATCTCTATCAAAACACATATCAGAAACAGTCAAAAAATCATTTTTCAAGATACACATGTTAAAAAAACTAAAGCCACTTCTGCTGTCATCAGACTTCCGAACCGTAGCACAAGCTTTAATATTATCAAATCTGGATTATTGTAATGCACTATACATTGGACTCCCACTATCATCTTTACGCCCACTTCAGCTTATCCAGAATGCTACTGCTAGACTGATTTTCAACCTTCCTAAAAGAGAACATATCTCCCCAGTACTCCAACATTTACACTGGCTTCCCATTACTCACCGCATAAAATACAAAATCTTAACCACTATCCACAACCTACTTTATAACCCCAATTCTATATGGCTCTGCTCTATGCTACACATATATAAACCAACAAGACAGCTCCGTTCCACAGACAAATGTTTACTGGAAATTCCGTCAGTCAGATCTACTAGCTTAGCCCTAACAAGAAACAGAGCTTTCTCAGTTTTTGGTCCTTCCTTGTGGAACTCTATACCAGACAGTATCCGAATGACATCTAATCGAAATGAATTAAAAAAGATGGTTAAAACCTTTCTATTTAATGAAGCATACAATCTCAGTACCACTATTTAAATGTTTACTCTGAATCACCCATATCTGCTTGATACTTGTAAAGAAAGAACTATTTCTGTTTTTATTGTGTCTTATGTTCAAATTGTTTTTATTGTGCATGTAAATTGTAAACCGCCTAGACGGACACGTAAGTGACCCCATGTGCGGTATATAAAAAACTTTTAAATAAAAATTAAATAAAAATAAAGGTCGGGCGGTTCCCGAGGGCCTAACGGCTCATTCACTGCGTTCTCAAGCTACTTCCTGGGCGGACAGTCAATCAGTCTCTCCGCAGAAGATTTGCAGTGCCGCCACTTGGACGTCCTTGCATACTTTTGCTCGACACTACCGCCTGGATGTGCAAGCTCCTCTTCTTGGTTCTTTTGGGCTACAAGTGCTTCGAGCGGGACTGTCTCAGTCCCACCCAGTTTAGGAAAGCTTTGGTACATCCCACAGTCTGGACTGATCTGGGTATGTACAGGGAAAGGAAGATTAGTTCTTACCTGTTAATTTTCGTTCCTGTAGTACCACTGATCAGTCCAGACGCCCTTCCCTGTTTGTCTTTCTTCTCTCCTCTCGAAGCTTGTTTCTCTTGCAGATTTGTAGATTTCCGCACCTCTTTTTTGTGCCTGAATACTGAGCAAATACACCGGAAGCCTTGGTTGTCTTTTCATGCCAAGCATATACAAGAGCGTATAGGTATACCATGTTTATTACATTGTTCTACATCTGCTCCATTGAGCTTTCTGGTTACTTGCTTGATCCTATTCTGGTTTTGTTGTTTTCTGCTTTGACAATAGTTATACTGAAGGGTTACAGGATAAGCTCTGTCCTCATATAGGACACCCTTTCAGTTTTAGTCTGTCTCCACCTGCTGGAAAGGAGGCTCAACCCACAGTCTGGACTGAGCTGTGGTACTACAGGAATGAAAATTAACAGGTATGAACTAATTTTCCTTTAATCATACATCACACACAAGTCGCTATAGAAGGGCATTTGGTGCTTACAAAGAAACTGGCAAAAACATAAACTAAAAAAATACAGTGGAAAAGAGCCTAAAGTGTCACATTTATAATATGAAGTATCTAGGCAGGAAGCTAACACCCCAAATTCCTCAGTTGGATCAAATCACACCTCATGGAGAAACCAAAGAATTGGGGGTTTGTTTAGTGCTCAGAAATGAAAATTGCTTTCTATAGCCTTTCTCAGCCTTCAAATATTTAGCAAAACACTTGCAAAGAGTGGAAAAAATATTCCTAATTTGAAGACTAGGATGAAATAACCAAAACAGCCTGCCTTGCTTTTATATGGCCTGGGCCACATCTGGAAAAATCTTCACTTTAAGACTTTGACTGCTAGGAGTCAAGATGGCTGCAGTCTGAGAGGCTGTGGGTATTTGAGCGCTCTCAATTTTTTTTGTACCTTTTTGCCTCTCTAACTATGCCTCGTACTATGCGTAAGGCTAAACTCAGGGAGACGGCCCAAGCATCTCCCTCGGACCTTATTCAGCAATGGATTGATGGGTTTCTTGCCCCAGCAATTCAAAGTTGTCTGGGTGCAGGAGCCGTTACGGTGGAAGCCGCTGAGTGAGCAATGCTCTCACTGGCTGAAGGTATCGCGCTGAGGACTCCTTCACCCTCCCTTCCAGTTAATACCTGCAGGGGCAGCCTTGCTGATTTATAGTCCTGGTATAAGCCATGATTCAGTAGGGCTTGGGGCAGTCTGTTTTTTTCCTGCTACTTCAGGACCTGAGTGAGTGGTTTCTTTGGAGGCTCTGCCCACTTTAGGGGATTTTGCCTATTTTCCTGGTGGAGGGAGCAGCTTTGGAGAGTTCCTGACGTCAGGCCTCGATACTGGAAGGTAAAGGAGCAGCTGTTGGAACCATCATTGGGAACAAACCCAGCGAGGAAAATGGAGTGAGAACTATCCAACATGTAACCTTAACTAAATCCTCAGTTATTACTTCAGATACTGTTTGGAATGTTTTGGTTTCTTTTAGAGAACTCTATTTCCTCTTTAATAAATATTACTATGGATACAAATCTTCCATGTTCAGGCTACTGAGGGCCTGATTGTCTCATGGGTAAAATCCTCTCAAACATTTCTGCTACTATGAGAGGGTTTTGCTGAAATACCCACATTAAAATGAACATGAATATTTATTTACCTTCCCTAAACCCTGGTCTAATCCAACTTTTAGTCCTCGGGGGCATTCTGCGCTACTGCTCTGTCAGAATTTGCGCAGAATTGCCATTTTCTGCGCAGAAAATGGCAGGAGGCCCCGGCATGCTGTGCAGCACCCAAAGATGAAGGCCCCGGCGTGCCGTTCGTGGCGAAGATGAAGGCCCCCATGTGCCACAAATGGAGTGTGCTCTGCTCATGGCAAAGATGAAGGCCCAGGTGAGAGTGAATGTGTGTGTGAGAGAGAAGAGGGAGAGGGGTGTGAGAAAGGGGAGGGGGTTTGTGGAATAGGGAAGGGGCGGGCGTGAGAACAGGGGGGTGAACGGGGGGAAGCTTGAGTGTGGGTGCCAGAGAGAGGGATCATATATGAGGAGATTGTGAAGGAGTGTGTATGTGTGTGAGAGATTGGGAGCTCGTGTGTATGGAAAAGGGATTGTGTGTATGTGAGGGTGCCAGCCTGTGTGAAGGGATTGTGTATGTGTGAGACAGAGCCTGTGAGAAGGGATGCATGAGAGAGAGACATAGGTAGCCTGTGTGAGGATGTATGCGTGAGAGAGAAAGGGAGCTTGTGAGAGTGTGAATGCAAGAGAGAAGGAGCCTGTATGAGGGTGTGTGTATGTGTACTAGAGAGGGAGCATGTGTGTGAGAGAGGGAAGGGTACTGAGAACAGGGTCAAACTCTGGGACTGGTGATAGAGTGGAAGGGGAAAGATACTGGCAGGTGGAGGAGTTGGGGTCTGAGAGAGCAAAGTGGCCAGGGGAGTAGAGAGAACGCGTGGAAGGGCCACTCTTATAGTGAATTTCTAGGGAAATTCTGCTCAAAACATTTAACATTCTGCATCTCTAAATAACTTTTTTCTGTATTAATTTAAAATGTAATTACTTTTGTGTAAATTGTGTTATTTTGACCAATATAAAGTTTGCAGAATTTTTATTTTTTTGCCAGAATTTTCCCAGGAGTAAACTTCCAGACTTCTAAGTTATTGACAGTGTGAGCTCACCCCAGCCCCTTAATATGCATACAAGCCTCTGCTATGTATTCCCCGCATTTCCCAATATAGCAGAAAGCCAACCACTTCCTGCCGCACTTGCAGGCCGATACAGTAAAGCACAGCCGCGGTTACCCTGTTTTTAACCCATTTTGGACGCGTATGGCTAACCCACGATTCAGTATCCGATTTTACGCGTCCTTACCGCTTACTGAAATGGAAGTGTATCCGTCTCTGCTCACCGCATGTATATGATATGTTAATGATCCATTTAGCTATTCCCTCTGATACAGTAACGTGTGTCCAGATTATCGCCTTTTTAACCAGCTATTTTGCCGTGTCTTTAACCTGCAAATTTACCGCCTACCCTGACCCTGGCGTTAGTGTGGTGTTCAGTCAGCTTCCCGCTGCCTTGCGCCGTATCTTTGCCCCCTCTGGATCTCCCTCCTTCAACCTTCTCTGCACAAAAGTCATTTAAAACATGTTCCTTTCACTCTAGGGCCGGGCAGCTGGGAAGGCCCGATCTGGGCCCACTTGCCCTGCCACCGCAGGCATAGAATCAGAGTTCTAATTCACGGTGCCCTGCAGCCGGGGGAGTCAGGGAGGGGGGTTAACCCTTTCCTCTCCGCGGGGACGCCCTAAAGAGGCAGGCGACAACCCCCCGCTGCGCCAGCTTTCCGGAAAGTTCACCCTGCGAGGAGAGGGGAGCTGGAGACCCCGAAAACCTTCCCTTCTTCTCCTCCCCGACTGTGGCGGCGCAGTTTAGCAGGGAGGTCGCGGCGTCCGTTCATGGAATTTCCCGCTGCCTTGAGTGCCCGGCTGGACGCCCAAGCCGCGACCTCGGACGTCCGGCTTGGGCGTCCAGCCGGGCGCTCAAGGCAGCGGGAGGTTGTGGCGTCCGAGGAGCTGGCAGGGTGGCATTTCTGTGGCCGGGGGTGGGCGTGGGCCACGGAGGTCTTGGGGCTTCCAAAAGGAGGGCGTCCGATGGGGAGGGAATCACTGCCTGGGAGGCACTCGGGTCATGCTAACCTTTGGGATCTGGGATCTCCTTCTCCCATCCTCCCAACCTGGAGATGGCTCCCGACCTGCGAGAGATTTCAGAGGAAGCGGCAGTTTGGTAAAGGACATCAGCAATACATGGAGGAACGATGTTATTCCACGAGAGTCGTGGCGTCCGTTCATGGACCTTCCCGCTGCCTTGAGCGCCCGGCTGGACATCCAAGCCAGACGTCCAAGGTTGCAGCTTGGACATCCAGTCGTGTGCTGAAGGCAGCGGGGTCTGTAGAAAAGAACTTACCTGGTGGAATGACATTTGAAATGACAGGTAGCAGTGCACCCTGGATACTGTATAGGCGCTGTATACCGCTGAATACAGTAAGATGGATTGCGCACGCCTACTGCTTCATTGACATGCTTTGGAGGCCACTTGGATTTGCATCTAATTTGAATACTGAATCGAGCGGTATGTGAACCAAAATATGCACTACCGCATTCTTTCTTACGTGTCCTGTATCGGCCTGTGTGTATTGATGTCTTTCTTGTTTTTAACCAACAATCAGGCTAATCTACTGCTACTGATGCTGCACCCCCCCCCCACCCCGGAGATGTCCAAAGAAAAAGTGTCAAGTACTTGATATCCGATATGGTTATTACTATGAAGATCGGTATAAAAAAACAAAAAAGTGTTAAATAAAATATTTTTCCTCTGCTGCAGTCACAAGAGGAAAGGAATGAAATTCCCCCCCCCCCCCAAATAGGGGGAGAACGTGCCCTTGTGGAAAGTTTTGCAAGCAAGTGCTGGCAGCGCGATAATTTTTAAAAGCCTGATGACTTCTGCTGTCGGTTTGCCACTCATGGGGTGCTAATAACGTTGTAAGGCTTGCTTTTTCTTGGCTGTGATTATTTATTTAGCCTTCCAGTATAGCCGTGACCTTATTTGCGTCTGAGAGCCATGCGAGAAAGACAGCAAAGCCTGTTTTGAGCAGTGAGTTATTTGGGGCAGGACCAAAAACCACACGACATCCTAGCCAGAGGAGGTCTCGCTCTCTTGCACATGCCTGGGGCATTCTAGCCAAAGGAGGTCTCGATCTCACTCTTGCACTTTCCTGATTCCAGATACGCGCCCAAAATAGTAGGGGACCCAATGGAAATTTTTAGAGCAGCTGGAGGGAGGAGAAGATGCTGGGCGGGTTCCAGTTGGCACGTTAAATTTACGTAAGTCGTCATCATGGCGCCTTTCCCTGGACGTGCTGCACGCGGCGGTTGTGTGTGGCCTCGGTGGGGCTTGGTATGGGTGGGAATCGCTGCCGCGTGACTGGGTGACTGTGTATAAAGGACCGTGATACACGTGAGCTGCTGCCAGTGTTGCCAATCTCGCTTATTTACCGCGAGATTGGGCTTCTTTTTGTTGTCATTCGCGGGTTTTTTTTTCCGATTCGCGGGTTGCTTTTAATTGGGCTATTTTTTCTGCCAGTCGCGGTTTTTTTGGGCTTGTTGGGCGGGATTTGTGCTCTGAATCATGTTACAGTGATTGGCTGCTGCTGCTGCTGCTGCTGCTGCTGCTGCTGCGATGAAGCTGTCCATAGCAGGCGCACCCTATCCCTATATTGCAGTAGTAAGCCAATCAGAGCACAGCTACAAGCCTTGCTGATGCACACCACACATTTTGTGGGCAGACCCAGCCAGCACAGTATCGCACGTGGGCGGAACGGGAAGGCCAGCAGCACAGCATTGGAGCGCAACAGCAAAGGAATCCAGAGTGTGCAGCTACAGCCAGGTATCAGGAGGGAAGGAATTAGTATGTTGGGAGGGAGAAATGAGAGTGTGGGGGCTGGGGAGAGGGGAATGAGTATGTGGGGCCAGAGATGTGCTCGGAGGGGTTAGGGAGGGGGGAATGAGAGTGTGGAGGACAGATGTGCTCGGAGGGGGGTGGGGAGAGGGGAATGAGAGTGTGGAGGACAGAGATGTGCTCGGAGGGGGGTGGGGAGAGGGGAATGAGAGTGTGGAGGACAGAGATGTGCTCGGAGGGGGGTGGGGAGAGTGTGGAGGACAGAGATGTGCTCGGAGGGGGGTGTGGAGGACAGAGATGTGCTCGGAGGGGGGAATGAGAGTGTGTGGAGGCCAGAGATGTGCTTGGAGGGGGGTGGGGAGAGGGAAATGAATATGCGAGGGCGTTAAATGCTATAAAAAATAAAGTTTCAATATCACGTGTTTTGGGCTTGTTTTTTTGGAAAAAAGTGCTTGTTCTTTCATGAAAACCTGGCAACACTGGCTGCTGCGCTTCTAGCCGTGGTGGTTTACCAAGGGAAAAGATGGGCTGGCCGCGCTGCACCGGCTGATTCAGCGCACTGCTCCGTGCCATGATGGCGCGGTTAGAAATTCACATGGCGCTTCTGATATTTTCAAGGTTTCAGCCTGACCGGCTTCTAGCCGGGTCCAGCCTGGACTACGTACGAAATGCATCTATTATTTTGGGAAAACTTTTTAATGATTTGGGGAAAATGTTGGTAGTTTTTGCTGTCTACGAGCAAATGCAGCCGGCTCAGTCCCGTGCTGCTGCCAACAGTGATCGTTGAGCAAAAGGTTGCAGTGTGGTATACACATGCCCGGATCGGTGATGAGTTACATTTGGCATGTATTATCTGATGTTAATGCTGATGTGTCTTCACATCTTTAGCTCTAGAATTACTCTGAGATCCGGGACCTCTGGTCGATAATATGCATTGTATTTATATTTTGCAGTCTTTTCTTGTGTTATGGGTATTGGGGATTAAGGAGACAATTCTGTTTTTCTAATAATTTCCAGGTCCTGAGGTAAACGTGATTATGAATGTTTTGGATTTGGGGACCCTACAAGAGCTTGGAGCTACGCTGAAGAGAGTACGCTGCTTGATGTAGGACTTGTGTGGATGATGCAACATGGATCAGGCCTTCTTTAGCATTGTAAATGGAAACAGAAAAGTCGTTTGTATTATGATGCTACCAGGTCAGTTATGTGTGTGTATTATTGCTGGTTAAGCTGTAGAATGAATCTGATCAGGACACTTGGCCTTTTATTTGTCTAGGTTGGGTAGATAAGAGTATTTGTAATTTTTTTATGAAAATGGTTTGCTGTTTCCTGTTTGTCTACTAAGAAACTATATTTCTCTTTTACCAGTATATTTGGAAATGTTAGATAAAAAGGTCCTTTTGTATTTTTTTTTGTAGGATGAGCAGTGTCGTTGGAAGATGAGTCCAGCTTGTATTTCCTGAAACAAGTGAAAAGATTTTAGAATTGGAAGTAGAGATGGGGCTGGTTCATACTGATTTCACTTGGATTTGCCTGATTCTGAGGAAAGGAAGAAAATGAAGTCGTATGTGGCTGCTTTTTTGTTTTTATAATTTGAAGGGGGGAGGGGTTTAGTTGTAATAGGTAAATGTGTGGAATTTGTAGTCCAGATGAGTGGAGATGTAGATCTAATAATGCTGATAGGTTATTGCCACTTTAGCTCTAGAATTTCTCAGATTTATATTCTTGATCTTGTTTTATTTTGGTTATACAGAAAAAACTGGTGCTAACAAAGGATCTGTAACATCTAATGATTGTTGCATAACTGCTGTCATTTAGCAAAAATAAATGAGAAAACCACAAGATAATCAGTTTAAAGACTAATTTATATCTAGCTATTATAAAGAGGAAATTGACCTGCACCTGTATGGCTGGTAGATAAATTGAACTCTACCCTCTTCCTCATTGTACTCTCCAGCTCCACTCCTCTCTGTATGAGAATTGAGCTCTGCTCCACTTCCCACCCTTCTCATTCTGTATTGTTCAATCCTCTCTCTACTACCACATATGGACATTGACCTCCGTCCTTCTCTATGGCTATACTCTCCCTCTGAATAGAGATGAGCTTTGTTTTTCTGGGTCGGGTTTCAGTTCGGGCGTTTTCCCACGGATCGTTTTTTGGCAAAAACGAAGCTGGAACCCGAAACCAGAAAAACAAATTAAATTAAAAAAAAACCCCAACCCTTCACATTTACTGTATTACAAACCCCCCCCCCCCCCATCCCGATCCCTCCCCAAGACCTGCCAAAAGTCCGTGGTGGTCCACCGGGGGTCCCGGAGCAATCTCCTGCACTTGGGCCGTCGGCTGCCAATATTCAAAATGGTGCAGATAGCCTTTGCCCTTATGATGTCACGGGCTACCGGTGTCATTGGTTGGCCCCTGTCACATGGTAGGAGCACAAGATGGCGACGGCCGTCCATTGCCCCTACCATGTGACAGGGGCCGACCAATGGCACTGGTAGCCCCTGTGACATCGTAAGGGCAAAGGGCCATCTGTGCCATTTTGATTCGTAGCAGGCCCGATGGCCCGGAGGGAGAGAGCGCTCGTGGGACCCCACTGGGCCACCAGGGCTTTTAGTAAGTCTTGGGGAGGGATCGGGATGGCGGGGGGGGGGGGGGGGTTGTAATACAGTAAATGTGAAGGGTTGGGGGGTGGTTTTTTGGTTTTTTTTTTAATAAATGTGCCCCCCCCTGCACAAACCTGAAAAATGAATTTTCCTGAAATTCGGGGAAATCCGTTTCGTGGTTCACATCCCCCGAACTACGACGAATGCACATCTCTACCCCTGAATAGTCAATCCTCTCCCTATTACCACGTTTACTTATTCATTTATTTATTGCTTAAAACCTAAGTGATTTATAAAAGCACATCCATAATAAAAAGTACAAAAACAGCAAAATAGAACAAAGATCAGAAGAGACAAGTTGTGTCCTCAGCCAAATGCCTGTTTAAACAAAAATGTCTAACTGAGAGGTTTTTGGGCAATCCATCAAATGCAATATCCAGGAATTTCTAGTTAAATTCCTTTTAGTGATGCTAGAGGCTGTGCAGTTAGGCTTACCAATACTGAAAGCAAGGTCCCAAATATGACATGGCTAGCAACAAGAAAGTTATGTTAGAAGCAAAGGATTACCATATATACTGGTAGTTATAAATTGTTTATCAGCTAAAGTGTAGACTGTTCTATCACGTGAGCAGAGCGTGGCTTATGCATAAGTATTAAGTACATCATTATTGATATTAAAGAGTATAAATACTGATAGTTGATTTGTTAAATTGTTTTTCCTAGTGTGTAGCAGATGGACTCAGGACCAGTGGGTATAGTGTGCTCCTGATAGCAGTTGGAGACTGAGTCAGATTTCAATCTGACGTCAGCACTACATATACCCATACACGAGGCTGTGCTCTCCAGTTTTTTCCGTCTCTATAGCAGTTTGGGACTACGCACACACATGCACACTCCAAATTTTAAAGAAGAAACAAACTTACCTCCAAAACGAGCCCCATTCTCCTGCGGTGATACCTAAGGGTCCCTCCCCCAGTTGAGATTTCCTGAGGTGATTTCCAAGATCCCTCAGAAGTAAGCCTCTGTCCCGGTGTGGACTTAATCCCTGGGAAAGGGAGCAGCTGAGAGGCAGCCTCTGTCCGGTAGCCGACCTGGCTTGAACTTAGCCCCCTGAAAAGGGAGCGGCTGAGAGGCAGCAGGTGCAGAACAGAGTGCGGCGGTGAAGGTAATTCCTTCTCCCCCCGCAGCTGGAGACTGCCTGGCAGAGGACCGGGAAGCGCCGAGACAAGGTAAGGTAGAAAACTTTCTCTAAGTCTCCGAGGCTCTGACAGCTGCACAGATCGTCCTTCCGGCGTCTGTACGTTCAGGTTCAGTTGCCCCGTCCAGGCTAGACCACGATCTGGCAAGAGGGTCCTCCTGTGTGGAGACCCCCTGGGGGGGCGCCATCTTACCGCGTGGTTGCTGATTCCCCCCCCCCCCCATCATCCGCACAACTGAGTTCCTACGCGCACAACGTAGGCACACCTGGAACGCATAACCAGGCCTCCCGGCATGCACACATGTGCAGGATACCTGCGCAAATCATGGCATCACTGTCCAAGACAGCTAAAGGTCCAGTCCTCTGCCCGGCATGCTACCTGAGAGGGGCGCAGTCCGAGGTGACCTCTACCCTGTGCCTGTTATGCGAAGAAGCTCGGGGGGGGGGGGGGGGGAGCCGATACAAGGTCCCCCTCAGCCTGTAGAGGACTCCAGATCCACCAGCGAGACTACCCCAGATCTCTCTATTCTCTGGGAAGTATTGGTGGGGAGGAGGATTCCTCTTTTTCAATTCACTTTCTGAGGGGTCTGGGCCTTCTGCTGAGCACGGGAAACTGTGCTGGGGCTCAGGAGTAAAGAAGGCAGTTCAGGGCTGTGTCACCAGTGAGGAGGGCAGCTCTGGAGCCACCCTTTCTGCCGCTGAGGTGAAGAAATCGGCGGGCAAAACAGGGGCACTGAGGGCAGGCATTGCAAGAGATCCCGGCAGCACGGGAATTGCAGCCATTTTAACTTCTCCCACACTGCAGGGGATTGGGGCTGATGTGACTGCAAATCCTGCCTCAGTGTCCCCTGTACGGGAACTTCAGATCCTGCATGGGGCAAGTCAGGAGTTGCTTCAGATGGGCTGATGTGGATTCTGAGCCTGAGGAGCCTTTTTCAACTGAGATAGCCAAGAAGGCCTTTCATAAAACTAGATCTAAGAAGAGGGTAGTAGATAAAGATATTCCTGGAAAAAGGGCCTCACGGAAAGAGGCTGGAGCCTGAGCCAGATCTTGATTTGGGGGCATAGAGGAGGTTCCTCTGGATAACGATCCAGGGGACAGCGATGGGGATAAAGAACCCTTAAGAGGAGGAGAAAATGCCTGTGTCGAAGGAGGACAATCCTAAGCTTTCAGAGACTAGAGTTTTTAATCTGATTTCACAGGTTTTGGCAGAGCGGGGCACAAAAGTGATTGTAGCAGAGTCGCAGCTTGAAGGGGAAGATCCTTTATTGGAGGGGCTTTGGGGTCCTGCTAAGGCCTTTATCTTCCATAGAACGGTCAAGGCCCTGGATTTTAGGGAATGTGATACTCCTGAGGCTAGTCTGAATGTGGGCAGAGCAATGGTAAAGCTTTATCCTCTCCAGAAGATGCCCTGGAACTTCTAAAGCTGTCTGAAGTGGATGCTTTAGTATTGGCAGTTACTAAGAAGACCACTATCCCAGTAGACAGTTGTGCGGCTCTTAAGGATTCCCAGGATCGGAAAGCGGAAATTAATCTGAAAAGGATGTTTGAGGTGTCTGCCTTAGGGCTCCATCCAGAAATTTGTAGTAGTTTTATGGTCCGAGCCTCTAGGTTTTGGGTTCCACAAATTCCAGTGGCAGACTATGAAAACGCTCTGACATAAAAAGAAGCACAAAGTCTGGAAGCTTGTTTGGCCTTTATAGTGGATGTGTTGTGGGAGTTGCTTAAGGTGGCTGCAAGGCTGAAACTGCAAAATGGCCATTTTGAAAATTTAACACGTATAGTGGAGTGTTGGGGTTGGAGTTTGTATTTACTGGCATCCTTTTCAGTTTTTGAAAAGTCTAACTCTGCACAAACTAGCAGGTGTTGCTTGTATGGGGATAATTTTCAAAGCAAACTTGCATGCATAAGTTTGCTTTGAAAATAGTGTGATTTGTGCCTATAACAGTTTGCAGATGTATGAAGCTTGTTATAAAATTATCATCTTAGTGGATGAGAGAGAACCAACCTATATTGAGTAATAGGTCTTCTCTTTAGATGGTGAATTTCAGTGACTGAAGGATCCAGAACAGCAACAATGCATCAACTCAGAGCATGTGTCAGGACAGTAAAGGATCCAGAGTGTGAGTACATTTCTATTAATTTAAATGTATAAAGTCTACATAGTGTACAATAAATAAAATGGTCACAAGTCAAAATTGTGCAGCCCGGGCCACCCTCCCCTCCCTGAGAGTGGAGGTGTTCAGGATAAAGCCACCTCGTTTTATTAGCAATTGCTTTGCTGACTTGTTAGTACAAGGATGGGAATTTTCTGGAGGGGGTATAGATGAATAAGGGATATGTGATCAGTGACTAACAGGGATGGGGTAGGAAGGTAGAATCCAAATTTTGCTCCCGAGTCAGTGATGAGTAAGCGTGTGGCATGTATTGTCTGATCATGCTGATGTTATTACTTAAAAATTACTGACACAGGAACTTTGCTTAGCTTGTGGATTGAAAAGCAAGTATTATAAAATACTATGGCTACAGCCCCAATTGCTTCTCTCGTCAACTCTGCCAGTGGTCTCTCCAGTGTGAGGATGTGTGTGCATTCTTTCCCCCTTGAATTCCCTTCTCTTTTTGTCATCCTTCTCTTCTCCCATTCCTCTCACTCATTACCTCTGTCACTCATCTCCTTCCCTGCCTTCTCCTTCCCTTCCTTTCTGTCTTCATTTTAGACCCTTGTCATTTTGAGCTTTGTCTTCTCCTGTTGGTGAGGTTTGGAAAACTCCAGCAGCTTTTCCTCTGCTGCCCTCACTACAGTAATGCCTTCTGCAGTGGCGATTGACTGGCTGTCTGGCTACCAGCTTTGGGTAGGCTTTACTATGCACACACAGATGCATCATAGCCCCCAACAATCATAATGTAGAGAGATGTATTTGTTCCCCCTCCCACACCTAGCAGAAAGAGTTCAGGTGTATAACCTCTGATGGGGGCATTGGAATGGTATATGATACACTGTGTAAATTGGTTGCGCTTTATAATACTGTAATTTTAGCAGTGTTCTACTTATGAGATGGGTTGATTGTATGCATATCAGCATGAACCTGGATTTATTTTTTTTTTTTTTAGTTTAAAGTGAATGTCTCTGAGGAAAAGTTGAGAACAAAGTCTGCACCCTGGATGAGGTGAGAGAATAGAACTCTGCATCTTTGTGGTTTGATTTTGAGGTTCCCCAAACTGTGATGTAGTAGGTGGTGGAGAGTAAGGAACCTATGACTGTAGGGACGGGATGTAGGCAATGGATCCTTGTTCCCAGTTCAATGATGAGTCTGTTTTTGGCATGTATTATCTGACAGTAATACTGATGTAACTATTTAAGCTCTAGAATTACTCTGAGATCTGGGAACTGTTCTCTTTCCACCCTTTTAATGTAAATAAGTGCACATAGGGAAAAAGAATCTTAGCTATGGGTACACAATGGTGGTGTTCTTATTAAGAGTAACTACCCAGGAAAAAGATCTTGGAGTCACTGTGGATAATGCATCGAAATCCTCAACTCTGTGCAGCCACATTGTAAGTATTATGTGCACTTCTGGTTGCCCTGTCTCAAAGATATAGAGGAACTAGAAAAGGTATAGAGAAGGGCAACAAAATTGATCAAAGGGAAGGTTGCAGCCCTCTTAGGAAGAAAGGCTAAGAGAAGAGATGTCTGAGAGTCTTGAATGAATCCTACTTCTGTAAGATCTGTTTGGAGTGAAGACAAATGATTCTGGCAAGACAGCATAGATGATATTCTAAAAAGGAGGGATGGATTAGAGGTGAGTGAGAATCAGATATGCATATTTAAAAAATGTTTCTTTTTTTTTCATTGTAGGCTAGGCGAGAGCTTCAGAGCCATACCAAGAACACAGACTGAATCCTAGCTCGTTCTCAGTCATCACAAGTCTCCTGCTGTTGCCTAGGCAGTTTTGATTATATGTTCCAAACTGCTAGATAAAATCAAAGTTTGAACAGTCTGATTCCTGAATCCTTGGCAAAATAGCATTTGGAGCAGAGGGGCAACCCAAAAAACTTAGAGCTACAAGTGATGGCACATAAGGAGCTGAAATCTAGTAATTACCTAGATTTGATAGGAATGTGCTGTCAGACATTTACTGTCTGTAATTTTTGACAATGTTACTCATTAAACAAGTAAAAATGAGGGTATTCTGCCTTTTTTTTTTTTTTTTTCCAATTCTCAAAGTGGGGGGGTGTTCAGACAACCAACTTGAGTTTTGGAAGAATTTGTGACCCTAGCCTTTCCCGCTCCTACCCATGATTCTTCCTGCTGCCTTCCCAATGACCTTGCCTATCCTTATCTCTCTAATTCCTATTCCTAATTTTTGTCCTCTTCAGTCTTTTTTTTTTTTTTTTTTTCTTTTTCTTTTTGCTATCCACCTGCTCCCAAGTTTCCTTCCTACTCTGCTCTGCAAAGAAGATTGCATTGGTAGTGGTAGAATCATCCATGCTCTGGTACTGAGGTTTTGTGCTCCCTCCTGCAGCTTAGTCAGCTGTGCTGATACTTGGCCAGATGCTGGCTTTCTATTTCTGCCACCATTGCAGTGATAGAAACAGGAGCATACTGCTGCAGGTGGGTGCTGGTCATCTTGACATACAGTATGTTAGGTAGTGGCCAAGGGATTAATTTTTTGTTTATAAATTCAAATTTCTAGCTGTGTATAGTTTGCTCCAACAAATTGCAGATTAATGTTCAACTCCTGTGTAACAACTCAACCTTTCAGACTCCTGTGTTGGGTCCTAGTGGCTTTGTCAAGGTAGCCAGTGTATGGGGACAGATTAATAACAATGGTCCAAGATGCTGGAGTTAGCAGACTTAACTGTGCTGTGCAGAAGCCTGTTAACTGCCAGAAGCTACTTAAAAGGATTACAGAATGCCTTTCTTAACTGCTGGAAATAGAGGTCCACAAAAAAAAAAATATATTTTTTTTATTAGACTAACTTGCTTCATTTCTTGACTAACGTTTGGAGTTTATACTCACTTTCCCAGCTCCAAAATTTCAACTATGCAAGAATAAGTTAAACATTAAGAAAAAAATAACACATTCCCTGTACGTACCCAGCTCAGTCCAGACTCCTGGGTTTTGCCTCCCTTCCAGCAGATGGAGACAGAGAAAGTTTTACTGACACTATAACTTACCATGGTGTGCCACCTGTAGTCTGTCAGTATTTCTCTGTCTCCAGCAGATGGAAGGTGGTGCAAATTCTGCAGTCTGAAGGGAATTTATATATTAAAAAAAAAAAAAAAAAAAAAGAAGCGTTCATTATTTCTTAGCCCTCTCTGAAGGTCAGTAGGTTGTGGAGGAGTTCCTGGGTGGGAGGTGTTGGAAACCTCTGAGTTTCCCGAATCCTTGACCTGCTGAGGGGGGAGATAGCTGGTGGGGCCAGTTCCCTCTCCCTAGACAGCCGGAGCCTGTAGCAGCAAGTATAAAGCTTTAAAAAAAAAAAAATCCATTTGTTTGCAATCGGGGGCCTTTGCTTCTCGGCGTTCTGTGGGTTGTTGGCTGTGCTACAAATGGGCTGCTAGCAGCACAGTCATCTCTGGGGGATCGTTTGTTTGTTTAAAAAAAAACAGGCAGTGATCCTCTATGGTTAGTACGGGAGGAACAGAGCAGCTTGACAGTGCCTTCCTGTTTTCAGTGGGAACGGCAGCCATTTTGTCTTCCTTCTGCTGCGACTGATAGGGCTTGCAGGGATGCTGCCCTGTCCCCACCGCTATTGCCAGCTGATTGGGGGCCCTGGGATTCTCTGTTGGGGGGATGAGGAAGACTTCCTAGAGCAGGATCCTGAGGAATCGGGATTTTTTCCCCCTGATTTTGTTTTGATAATGCATAAAGCTTTTTTGGTGAAAAGTGGCTGGACATAGTCATCTCAAGCCATTGGACCTGCAGGAGCCAGCTGTGGCCAAGAGGCAGTGTTCGTCTCGTTCTGGTGGAGCAACCAGAGTTCTGACTCGTCAGTTGCCCCAGGGGAAGGCTGGTGATAGCTCAGAGAGCTTGGAAGCTGAGGACCCCCAGCAGCGGATCCATCTGTGATAGATCCTCGTTTGGACGGCATGGACCCAGATGAGGCATAGAAATCAAGCTCCCTCTGTGGAAGGGGATAATCCAAAAGTGGTCCGCCTCTTTTGCCGGGAGGAATTGTGGTCTTTAACCGTGTGTTCTTAATAAACTGGGTATTAAAGAGCCCCAAGCGGATTCAGACCACAAGGGAGTGGATCCAGTCACACGGGGCCTGAAGGAGCTGACCAGAATGTTTCCTTTCCACAAGTCTATGAAGGAATTAGTACTTTGGAAGTGGGATACTCCAGATAGACTTGAAGGTTGGCAGAGCCATGGAAAAGTTGTATCCTTTGCCTGAAGACATGTTGGATCTTCTGCAGATGCCAAAGGTGGATGCTTTGGTGTCAGTTATGTTGAAAAAGACAACAATCCCTGTAGCTGGTTCAGCCACACTTATGAATATGCAGGATAGGAAGTTGGTGGTGCATCTCAAGATCTTTGAGGTTTTGGTGTTGGGCATGCGCAGTGCTGTGTAGCAGTTTTATGCTTTGGGCTGGATTACGCTGGGTGCAGCAATTGCAGTCTGACAAATCATCTCCGGAGGAAGTGTGGCAGGTCGATCGGTTAGAGGCCGTTGTGGCCTACAGGGTAGTTGCCTTGTATGATCTTATATGCACTTTCTCTCAATCAGTGATGTCTGCAAGTTTCCACCAGAAGGCTTCTGTGGTTAAGGAACTGTTCTGCGGATGTTTGGTCTAAGTCTCACTGGGATCGCTTCTGTTTAAGGGGAAGTTGCTTTTTGGAGAGGACTTGAAGCAGTTGGTGAAGCTTCTCTTGAGTCTAAAGGGCACAAGCTGCTGGCGGACAAGCTGACGCTCGGCAGAAGCTGCTCTTCGACACGATCTAGTTTCCAGTCAAGCTGGTGTTCCTGTCAGTCTCTGCTTCAGGTGGAGGTCAGAGGCAAGGAGCCGGGAGGCAGCAGTCTTGGACCCAGTCCTTTCGAGGCCAGAGACTGGTCAGAAATGGCTCTAGTCAGAGAACCCCTGGTGCTGAGTCCTCTCAATGAAGCGAGACCGGCCCACTCATCTGTTAAACACATCAGAGGTCTGTTAACATCTTTTCTCGGAGTGGTCCAAGATCACGTCTGATCAATGGGTTCTAAGTGTGATAGAACACAGTTACGCTTAAGAATTTTCTCAGCTGCTAAAAGATTTGTTCATGAGGTCCCCTTGCATTTACTTGCAGAAAAAGCGAGTGGTTCGGGAAACCATCAATTGCCTACGTCTGGGAGCCTTGGTACCTGTGCCGGTTGAGGAAAGAGGATTAGGAAGGTATTCAATTTATTTTGTGGTCCCAAAGAAGGATGACACCTTTTGTCCGATTCTGGATTTAAAGAACGTGAATCTGGCACTCAAGGTACCTCATTTTCAAATGGAAACGCTGAGGTCCGTGATCACTGCAGTGCACAAGGGGCAGATTTTGGCTTCTCTAGATTTGACAGAGGCCTTTCTCCACATTCCAAGTCATCCGGATCATCAAAGGTTTCTCATCCTCAGAAATCATTTTCAGTTTTGCGCCCTGCCATTCAGACTGGCAACAGCACAAAGGACCTTTACAAAGATGATGGTGGTGGTAGCTTCAGCTCTTTGGCAGGAGGGTGTCCTGGTCCACCCATATTTGGATGACTGGTTGATTTGTGCAAAGTCAGAAGGACCTCTGTCGTTTGGTCTGTGACAGTAGTACTGCAGTGCTTACAGTTGTGAATTTCCCTAAGAGCCAGCTAGTACCATCTAAAGTACTCAAGTGCCTGGGAGCATGCTTCGACTCCAGGCTTGGAAGAGTTTCTCTCACCAAGGAGCGGATTGTCAAGATCCAGGGACAGACCGGCAGATTGCTAAGCAATCCGGTTCCCAGGGTCTGGGATTATCTGCAGGTTCTTGGGTCTATGGCTTCCACTGTGGAATTTTGTCCCTGGGGCCTTCGTTCATATGTAGCCTCTTCAGTCGGCCTTGCTCTCCAGGTGGAGTCCAGTCTCAGAGCAATTTCATCTGCCACTGTCTCTTGTGGAATGTGCCAGGGCAAGTCTGGATTGATGGCTATGTTGGGACAGTTTTGAACCAGGGGATGCCCTTGGAGGTTCCAAATTAGATAGAGGTCACAACCGATGCCAGCCTCTCCAGTTGGGGGGGGGGGGGGGGGGGGGGGCTGTGTGTCAGGCTCAAGTGGCACAGGTGTGGAGAAAAAGCCTTTGCTCAGTAGCTGGCAGACCACACTGGGCCTGGCTGCATCGACAATTCTCAGATCTCTCTGTACTTCCTTATCTGCACTAAACACACACTGAGCTTGACTGCGTCAGCATTCCTCAGATCTCTGCACTTCCTTATCTTAGGCTCACAGACAGCCCCCACTTCTTCACGAGGAGGTTGCTTGCTTCACCCAGAAACTGGCACAAGGCTATCACGCGCACAGTATAAGATGTAGTAACCAATAGCAATGAAGGCATGCACGTAGCACGCAGGCAGCCTGCATTAGTACGTAGCAGTATAACAAATAGTATGCTGAATACGCTGTGGAATTCTGTAAACTTTGTATAATAAAAAGAGCACTCGGACAGCGTTTGGGGTGCCTTCCTGAGAACTCTGCCTGACGTGTCTTCCGTGTGTCATCCATCACAACACACAGGGACTCTGGTCTGCGTTGGAGACATCTTGGTCCAACTATCTATAGACTAGAGCAGACTGTCTGGCATTGCAGGTCTTCTTACCTCTTGTAAGCCAGTGAGACTGTTATCAGACAATGCGATGGTGGTGGCTTACATCAACTGGCAGAGTTGGGCGGTAGTGCAGGAGGCACAGGAGTTAGTCCACTGGGCAGAGTGCCACCTGGAAATGTTGGCAGCTACCCACATAGCGGGGTTAGACATTGCCCAAGTGAATTTCCTTAGTCACCAACAGTTGGATCCCAGGGAGTGGGGGGAGTTAGAGGAGGTCATGCTCCTGATTCCTCACAGGTGCGGAATACTGTGCATGGACCTCATGGCAATGTACAACAATGCCAAGGCTCTGAGATTCTTCAGCCGATGGAGAGAGCATGGGGTAGAAAGGGTTAATGCTTTGGTCGCAAGCAGTTCTATATGTTTCCGCCGGGGCCGCTGGTGGGCAGTCTTGTAAAGGATAGAGCTTCATCCGGCGCCTGTGGTTCTGGTGGCACCAGAATGACCTCGCCAGCTGTGGTTCACGGATTTAGTCACTTGCAGTGGACGGCCCGCTACGTCTGGCTCACCTTCCCAATCTGCTCCACCAGGGTCCTATATTTTTGGATCAGGCTCCTCACTTCTCTTTGCTGCTTGGCTTTTGAGAGGAGGCACCTACGAGAAAAGGGTTATCTGGAGGATGTTGTTACCACTCTGTGACAAGCAAGAAAGAAGTCCACCTCCCTAGCTTGTGTGGGTGTAGAAGGTGATTGAGATTTTGGTGCAAGGAGCATAGAGTGGATCCCTTTTGGGCTTTGGTGCCCCACATTTTGTCCTGTTTGCAGCAAGGGCTGCAAAAGGCTTGGCTTTCAACTAGTTAAGAGTCCAGATAGCCGCCTTGGTGTACCTTAGGGGCAAGAGGTACGGTGCATCTCTGGCTGCGCATCTGGCTCTACGTTTTATTGAGAGAGGGGCCAAACATTTGCGCCCCCACCCCAGGTGCAGAAAGCTTGTTCTCTATGGCGCTTAAACTTGGTTCTTAAAGCTTTGGGTGGGGCACCATTCAAAATGCTACACAGGGCAAATGGTGAAGGATCTTACTTTAAAAGTTGTGCCGCTGGTGGTAATTTGTTTTGGCTAGGCGGATTTCAGAGTTACAGGCCCTGTCATGTAGAGAACCTTTCCTTTTGTTTTTGGATTCTGGTGTCTCTTTGCGGACAGTGCCACCTTTCCTTCCAAAGGTTGTTTCCTCTTTTCACTTGAACCAGACAATGGAGTTACCGGCTTTCCTGAACTTGGATAGGACGATTCCATTGAATAAGGAGTTAAGGGGTCTGGATCTGAGGTGGCACTGTTATGGTAGCTGGAAGTCACGAACAGTTTCAGAGTTTCCGATCATCTTTTTGTTCTTTGAAGTGGTGCGAAGAAAGGGCAGAAAACTTCAAAAGCGACCATCACATGATGGCTGAAAGAGGCCAGTCTCGGCACATGTTTGCATGGGCTGCTCGGTGCATCAGGGTCTGACAGCTCACTCGACAGTCACAAGCGCCAACCTGGGCTGAATGTCATTTAGTGTCACCACTAGAGATTTATAGGGTGGCTATTTGGAACTCTTTACATACTTTCTCCAGGCATTATTGTCAGGATGTCTGGACACCAGAGTTTCAGTTTTGGAGAGAGTACTGGGAGTGGGACTTCCAGTCCCATCTACTTTAGGGAAGCTTTGGTACATCCTAGGCGTCTGGACTGATCTGGGTACTTATAGGGAAAGGAAAACTGGTTCTTACCTGTTAATTTTCATTGTTGTAGGACTACAGATTAGGCCAGAGACCTGCCTGCCTTTGGAGAGTCCGCTTGATTGGTGCTGTTCATATATATATATATGCTGAAGTATTTTCAAATGGATTTCCGGCTCAGGTGATGGCTGAACATGTATTTGGTTATAAGGCTTGTTCAGATTCAGTGTTTTTCTTCTGTGTGGTTGGCGAGGGTTGCGGTACTATTTTTTTTATCTTAGCTTAGTTACAGGTCAATACTGATGGAGTGCAGATGCTACCCCCAGTTAAGTTTAGTGTCAGTAAAACTTTCTGTCTCCATCTGCTTGAAGGGAGGTAAAACGGAGTCTGGCCTGAGGTGTGGTACTACAGTACTGAAAATTAGCAGGTAAGAACCAATCTTCCTTTTCCTACTATAATTTAAATAGGGAAAACTAAACAAACTGCCCATTAGTGTTAACTTAATGCAGATGGGAACAGAAAGAAAATAAGTCTGATGAGGATCACTCCCCAGTGTTACATTATAGAAGCGTGCTTCACAAAATTCAGCTACCTAACAAGGTTCAGTTCATAATTAATGCCACCTCGTCATAAACAGATTTACCCTGAAGAAACATGTGAGATGGATCAAAAAAAAAAGTAATGAGTTCCATTTGATTTGATAATGAATTGACAGGGAAATTGCAAGCACAATTCTGCCATGAGAGCATGCATTGGAGGTGCAAGAAAAATCTAAACAGTTGCAATGGTAATAGTAGGTAGTATAATTGATGATTTATTTTCCTTGAGTCCTACTACACCAAGCCAGATGCATGGGTTTTTCTTCCCTCCCAGCAGCTGGAGAAAGAGAGCCCAAGCTTTGCAGGACATTGAGCCCCTTAAGGAACTGTGCCGCCTGCAGCCTCTTATAGTAAATCTGATCAAAGCTAGCCACATATAATCCCCCCTCCTGAAACAAATTGAACTTTTCTAAAGATATTTGACCACCATAAAAAGCAATGCTATATGATATAAGATGCTGAGACTATGTATACAGATGAGCAGGATACATGTTCAAGGGGTGGCAATGTGGATGAGGCTGGTAGATCAAGGATTGAAAACTAGTAAATAAATAACTTAATTTGACCTTCCTCATTGTCCAAGCAGACCATTCCAGATTGATGGGATGTACACAGGTTGCTCTCAGCATAGGAGGGAACCTGAAAGACATGCTGTTAATATGCTCATCTCAAGTGAGGCTACATCTGTAACCTGCATGTCCAAATGATAATGTTTGGGGGAAAACAGTGCAAGGGGACCAAGTTGCTACTTTGCAAATGTCCTGTGCAGACACTGGCTGGTATGTGTTCATGAGGTTGCTAGAGCCCTAATCGATTGTGCCCTAAGACTCTTAGGAATCACCAGTCCCTTGCAAACATATGCTATAGTAATGGCCTCCTTAATCTATCAGGAAATAGTAGCTTTCTCCTCCTTGTGACCATTGACTAACACAAACAGATGCTTACATCTGCGAAAGGCATTAGTCAACTTTACATAACTTAGAAGCACCCTATGGCCATCTAGCACATGAAGAGATTTATTTCCTGAATCTGACTTGAAAGACAGCAATTCCACCATCTGCTTCATCTGAAAAAGTGCCATTTTTGGCAAGAAAGAGGCACTGTATGAATAAGATTTCTTCCTAGGAAAATTTCAGGAAAGGATCCCTGCAGCATAAGGCCTGCAACTCGAAATATGCCAGGCAGAACAGATTGCCACCAAAAGGATCTTACATACATATAGTGTAAGATCCTTCAGCGAAGCTTCTCTGATGATTCAAAAGGCACCTTACACAAAGCCTCTAACACAAAGTTGAGATCCCAAGAGGGAACCATCCTGAAGGGAGGCCTGAGATGCTTACCCCTCTTAAAAATCTGACCTCAGCTACATGAGGCACCATGGTGCTTTGAATTTTTCCTCTAGCAAGATAGACCCACCATCTGCACTTTGAGAGAGTTAAGAGCCAAGCCTTTCTGCAAAAAGGAGAAAATAGCCAGAACCAATGCCCCTACAGGAGAAACCTTCATCTCTGAACAGCACTATTCAAATACCATTGAAATCTGGATATGAGCCAACAACTTCTTTCTGGTTTATAGTAAAGTGGAAACCACTTGTTATGAATATCCCCTGCTTCTTAGCCTTCTCCATTCAAAAGCCAGGCTATGAGACAAAAGTGAGCTTGCTGGTCAAAGCCTACCTGATCCTGATGTAGGAAATCCAGAAGCTGACTAAGTCTCAATGGTTCCTATACACTGAGCCTTATGAATTCCACAAACTATGGAAATTTAAGCTACTCTGTAAACTACCCTGACTAATACAAATTGAAAGTGCAGCATATAAGAATTTTAAATAAATAAATAAATAAATAACCCCAATGCTACTCTATTTTATTGATAACACAACCAAGGAGGGAAAACATACAGCAGACCCTCTGGAGGCCATGTCTGAGTCAGACCGTAGACCCCAGTTCTCTTATGCAACTATAAAATGATGTTTGGCATTACTTCAGCTCATCAGCAGATCCACCTGAGGTTCTCTCCATCGAGACACAATCATGGAGTAGGCCTTGTTGGATAGTTCCTATTCTGGATCTAAAACATGTCTGCTCAAGAAGTCTGCCTGAACATTTTTCGACTCTGCAATGTGGGATACTGAAAGCACCTGCAGATGCTTTTCATCCTATTTGAACATGACACTGCTGCACTTTTGGTTCCACATTGCCAATATTTGTACGCCATCACTTTCCTATTGTCTGATAGCACACACACTGCTATCCCTGGTCTAGGAATAGAAACTCCAAGGATCTTCTGATTGCTCTTGTTTCCAAGAGATTTATGGAACATGGTGCCTATGTCCCTAACAGTTGAGTGCCCCAGCCACTGAAACTCATATCTGTTATCACTACTTTCCATTTCAGAGGCTCTAGATCATCCTCCCTTTGGACAAATTCCAAATGGCGAGCCAGCACTGCAGGCTGTCCTGATCACTTCTTGAAGAGATAATCGAATCTCATAATCTTGAGAATGAGAATTCAATCATGAAAGCAGAGCTGCCTGCAATGGCCTCATATGTGTGCCTTCCCAAGGAACTAAAGCCAGAGTCTATGCCATTGAAGCCAGAACTTTGAGATTATCCCAAGCTGTGGAAATTTGCATCCCAGAAGTCTGCAGATCTGCTTTTGAAGCTTTTTCATCCTTTCTTTCATGGCGAACACTTTCCCTTGTAATGTATATAAATGTGCTCTGAGATTCTCCAGCCCTTGAGAGGGCTGGACTCTGCTTTTTGGAAAATTGATGACCCAACCAAGCTGCTCCAATAGCTGAATTAATCGTTGCTCGACAACCTTCCTCCTCTGCTTTCGGCCCTTTCATCCAGTTGTCGAGGTAAGGATGCACTAATACTCCTTCCCGGCAGAGCACTGCCGAAACGTAACATCATCACCTTGGTAAAGGTTCTCTGTACTGTCACTAACCCAAATGGAAGGGTCTGAAACTGGTAATGAACCTCCAGGGCAGCAAATGTGAGGAATCTGATCCCATCTAATCAGAATGTGCAGATATGCCTCTGAAAGGTCTAGGGATGTTAGAAACTCTCTCACTACAACAATCAGCAAATGGAGGATTCCAGCAAAAATGGGGTGCTTAAGATGCATTCACCTGCTTCAAGTCCAGAAAGGGCTTGAATATACCTTCTTTGGCACTAGAAAATTGAATAATGACCCCGATGCCATTCTCCCTTTGGCGCTGTCCCCATTGCTGCCAACTGGAGATGGCAAACCAGAGTATCCCTTACTTCTGCTCTTTTCTTTTTGAAATGACAGGCATAGCATGAATGCATCCCCTACCAGGCAAACACATTCTGATGCATAGTTGTCCCGTGGTATTGATAGTACCCACCGGTCTGTAATAATGTAGATCCACACTCCATAAAATTGGGTCAATTGGCCCCCCTATCAGTTGAGGGGGAGAGTAAAACTTAGAATTTCAGTCTGCCCCTTTACTGCTTCCTGTGGTTCTGCTAACACTCCCTAATGCCTGTTCAACCTGCATGAAAGGGCTGAGACTTGCTTCCAATCCTGGACAGTTGGACCTCGCTTCTCTAAATTTCAGTCTACTGGGAAATCCCCTATGAGCACCCTTGGGCTTGTTCATGAGCAACTTCTGGAATTTCGATTTGCCCAAATGCTTTACTAGCTTCTCCACATCCTCTCCAAAATGAAGCCTACCCTGAAAAGGAAACTTCTCCAACTTTGACTTAGACCAGATGTCCGCTGACCAGTTGTGTAGCCATAGCAAATACCATGCTAAAACAGAGGCTCCCATACCCCTGGCCAAGATCCTAATGAGATCATATATATAATCTGTTGTAAAGACTAGGCCGGCTTCCTGTCTCTTCACTTTGTTTTCTGTGAGCACAGTGCAAACACACCCTGGACATATAACTACCACAAACCACTGCTTGGAGCACCAATGCAGAGACCTAAAAAACTGGCTTTGCCATAGCTCTTTCCACTTTCAACCCTACCTGCGGAGTTTCCCATTCTGCAGAAACCAAGATCTTCACACTGTGAAAAAAGAATGCCTTGGTTGGGCCCGCGGAGAACTTCTAAAATAAGGTCTTACTATGCTTGCAGTTCTTTAATGCCCAGTTCTGCCAGGGCCTGCATAAGCATGGGTGGAAGCTCCTCTTATAAACCATTTAATCACCTGTGGGTCATATCCTGCTACCCAGAGGAGATGACAGCAAGCCAGAAAGTCCTCCAGAGAACTCCTTTCTAGCTTGCAGTCCAGTTCCTCTCAGGCAGCCAAATCCCTCAGGAACCTCTTCACCAAAGAAAAGGACGTCATACCCCCTCTGGGTCCAACTCATAACGGGTTTCTTGGGTTGAGAAGGAATTGAAGGAGAAGTCTTTGAAGGCCTAGATTTACTTGCACCTGCAAAAAGGCTGATAATTGCTGGCGAGAAGACTACTGAGGCTAATGGTCTACCCTCATCCTCCACCCTGAGGTCTGGAACTATTTCCTTCTGCTGAATAACTGGGTCTCCCACAGGAGAAAGCACCGGGGGCTCTACAAAGGTCTCCTTGCTGTCTCTCAGTATCAGAAGCAGAATCCAAGATGGCTGCCAACCCTGCTCTGCCTGGTTCCCCCTGCCCATCCCTTTCCGACAGAGCCAACCTCAGTTCTTCCCCTTGCTACTTGAGGACTATCTGACTGTGTCCCTTGATGGAGATTCCCCCGAACAGCCCTCTCCGCCTCCAGTGCAGGCCTGACATAGACCTGACAGAAGTACACTTGCTGCTGGTATTTATTTCCTGTGTTCTGAGGTGAATGTCATATTGCCACACCATGTGACTGACAAACACCTAATCTGGAGCTTACCCACACACCTCTGCCATTTCTACAGGCCCTGCCTCCAGATCCCGCACCACAAACCTCTCTCCTAGCTGCAGCTTTCTGCCGTCATGCTTTTTGTTTTTTATTTTAAAGCAAACTCGGCAAACAGAAAATCAAAATCAAGGATATGTTCCTGAGAATTGCTGGAAGAGTATTCTTGCACCTAAGCACCAACCTACAGCCCAAGTTTAAGGAAAGAGAGGAGAGGTGAAAATAGGGAATCAGTGCCACTGGTTATCAGTGCCCCCTCATTAACTGGGATCAAGGTAGCCAGAGGTCACTTCCCCCACCCCACCCTCTGCTCATCCCTGTTCAACTAGGTGGGGGTAACCCAATTCTCCTTCACCCTGGGACCCCTTTGTCAGACTACAGGGTTTGACACCCCTGCCATTTGGTGGAGACAGAAATACTGAGAGGCTGCAGGTCCTTATATGGACTCAGTCCAGCAAAGCTTTTTATCCTTGTTTCCATCTGCTGGTAAGGGAAAAAACCCATGCATCTGGATTGGTCTGGTGGGACGGTGAGTAAATTGATTTCTTTTGTCCTAATAGAATCCCTGTTGGGAGAAAAAACAATGTTGATGTCCAGTCTCGGGTCCAGGACAAACATTACTGAGAGGATCACACAGCAAGGTCTTCCTTTGGGCTTTCCAAGACAGTATAGACTTGCAAGCCGTTAACAAATGTATTATCTCCTTTTATTTATAGTCCACGTTTCGGCACTTTAAAGTGCACATCAAAGCGGTTTACATTCAGGTACTGGAGGTATTTCCCTATCCCCCACAGGACTTACAACCTAATTTTGTACCTGAGGCAATGGAGGGCAAAGTGACTTGCCCAAGGTCACAAGGAGCAACAGTGGGATTTGAACCTTGGTTTCCCAGGGTTGTAGTCTGCTGCTCCATGCTTAGTCATAGGTAGATAAAAGAGGTAATGACTCAGGGTGGTTTTTACAGTGTCCATCAGATATTCCCTTAGATATGTTCAAAAAATGATTTACCTTGACTGGGAAAATACTATACAGATTTTTTTCCTTATTACATTCTCTAGTACTCAACTTGATCTTTTGACATGAGGTTGGCTTTAACAGCTGCTACATTGGAGGCCTTTAGGACAGGGTGGGAAGAAAGGGAGGGATAGTGGAACTATATATATATATATATATATATATATATATATAATAGTGCAGCAACAGATCTGCAAGGCTTACGAGGTAAGGAGGTACTGTGGTTTAATCTGGAAAGAGAGAATGGAACATCCATTTTTATTTAATCTCCTTCATAGACAGAACTCGTGGATAGATTTAATTGATGACATTCACAGAATTGTTATGAAAGGGGAGGTACAATTGTTAGGTGATTTCAATCTGCCAGATGTTGATTGGGATATCCTGGCTGCAGTTTCATCTAGAAGCAGGGAGACCCTAGATTAGGGCTTCCCAAAGTTGGGGTCAGGACCCTAAATGGGATCACAAGTGCCTCAAATAGCAACAGACACGGCCAGCAGCAGCAACAGCATTAGTAAGGGAAGTCAGCATGAGGCCTGTGAGCCAGCGCTCATTCACAGGCCCTGCAGCACACGAGTTTGTGGTAACAGGAAGCCCTGCAGGAGGAGGAATTGGGGCCACTGCAGGGCCTGTGAGCTTGCAATACCTCACAGGCCCAGTTCTGACTTTCATTACTAATGCTGTTGCTGCTTACAGATCACAGTCAGGCTTGGGACCAGCCAGAAGGGAAAGGAAGAGCTGAGTATGCATAAACTGGTGGAGACTGATGGGTTAGGAGAGTTGAACGGTGACAATTAACCTTCTCAAGAGAAAAATATTGCTCCTGATAGCAGCCTGTCCTCTTGTCCCACCAGGGTCCAAAGGAAAAGGATGCTGCTGATCCCGACCAGGGAAAAGTTTGGAGGAGGGGCTGTTTGAAGGGAGAAATCAGAGGCAGGAGGGACATGTGGGTTAGATAAGGGATTAACTGGGGAGGGAGAGAGGGGTAATGAGAAGGTTGACTCCGGAATGTAAGAGGAGTTGGAGATGAGAAAGGTTCAGCTGGGAGTGTGTTAAGAGAAAGGTTGGGGGAGAAGGTGAAATAGAGGAGATGGGGATGAGTTAGGAGGGATGAGAAGTTAGGGAATGACAAAAGATATGTTGGGGATTCTAAGAAGCTTGGATTGAGGGAAGATCAACTTGGAGGCTGCAAAAAGAGCCGAACAAAGTGAGAGAAGGGATGGGCTGGGGAAGTAGGAGTTGGTGGATGGAAGAGGGGTTCCGCTGGAGGAATGGAGGTTGAGTGAGGGGGTCCTCTGGAAGGGGAGGAGGTTGAGAAAAAGGACCAACTGGAGTGTGGGAATGGTGAGAGTGGAGTGATTGTTGGAGGGGGATTGTATACCTACAAATTTATTTTGTTTATTCTCTGGGGTTATGTGAATTTTCAAATGCTAAAATGGGGTCACACTGGCTAAAAGTTTGGAAACCATTGTCCTAGATTGTCTGCAGCAGCTGGTACGGAACCAGTGTGAGGGTGTAACCCTGAACTTTATAGTTTCAAATGGGGAGTTTCTGATGTCACAGTGGGAGATCACCTGGGATCCACAGGTAGTGGTGGTTTATTCAAAGGTTCAGAGTTCTGAATTTCAGGAAAACTAATTACCTTATTGTCCATGCCAGACCACACCAGGTAAGAGGGTTATGTCCCTCTTGCCAGCAGATGGAGACAGAGAAAGCTCAAAGCTAACCTAACTCCTCCCTAGGAGTTTGGTACTGCATTCAGTATTTCTCTGTCTCCAGCAGATGATGCAAACCGGTGCTGCAGCTAGGAGTAGGCCACTTCTGGGAAGGCTTTAGGTCCAGGTTCCCAGAGGAGCATAGATTGAGACTTGGGGAATTTAGGGCAAATGTCCTGGTAGGACTGATTCTCTCTTTCCTCTTGGAAACTGACTCAGTTGGAGTCTGAGTTCCCACACCAATGGGTCAAGCACTAAGTGGTTCCAGGTGACTTTGTTCATTTGGTGGATCTGGTAGCAGGAGCTACTGATGGCACATTCTCCCTCTGTTCTCGAAGAGAAAGGTTCATTAAAAACAAGAACAACGGGGTTGCTGCCCATCCTTCTTCCTGTATTGCCTCCCGTTCTGCTATGGTGTTGTCCTGGATATGGATTCAGTCAGGAGACCTAAGGTGATCACTCCCCCCTCTCCCTCCTTCCACTTGCTTCCTTTATGACAAAAAAAAAAGATGGACGTACAGTGCTGCAGGTAAATCGAGGTAGTTCAGCATGTCAGCTGATGCCTTTCTGCCTGGCTCGTAAGCATACCTGGGAACACTCTGGGTTTGACTTGGGTAGCCTGTCTCTTGGTCTCTGGGAGAGTACCCAGGATCTTTGGATCCTAGAAATCACCTTTTCCTCTAAGCCAAGCTATCACATTTCTCCATGTGTGCTGCATAGATGACAGGCACTGGGTCTGATTCCAAGGTAGGAGGAAGGTCTGCTGCTAATTCTCTGGTTTGTTGTGACAGCCAGAAGGAATGGGGAAGCAGTGTCTTCCTCTCCAGGCCTGCTTGGATCTTAGTAGAGGAGTGGGCAAAAGAAAATATGCATATGTGAGTGAGTGAAAGATCAAAGGAGGGGGAAGAGAGAAACTCAGTGTATGTGAAGGGGGAGGGGAACTAGTGAGGGGAGAGGGTGAGTGCTGGGAGCAGGGGCGTAGCCAGAAATTAATTTTTGGCTGGGTCCAAGGTTAACATGGAAGGGCACTAAACACTCGAGCCCCCTCTGCTCCCCTCCCCCCCAGCCCAGCTCCAGCCTCCTCCTCACACTTAAGCACATCTTTAACCCCCCTCCCCCTCCTCAGTAGTGAAAGGTACCTTTCTGAAGTTGGATGGAGAAGGGGGGAGATGTGCTGACTCAGCATATCGCCGGCGGCCTCCTTCCCTTCCTCCTCCCTTCCACTCCTCCATCCGGCTTCAGGAAGGTACCTCTTTCATTACTGCCAGATCAGATGAGAGCTTCTTTACCCCCTTTATCATTGTTCACCTGCAATCGTGATGTGCGGTCAGGGTGCTGCAAGCAAGGCAGCCAGAGTGTCCCGCCAGGCCTGCCTCGCTCACCGCACTTCTCTTGCTCCTACGAGGTGTGTGCATGCTGTGCAGTCTGCTCGGCTGCCTACCTGCTCCACCTCTCTGACCAAATTGCGTCATGCACGGTGCTTACAGACTCCTCTTGGGCAGTGCAGCCCAGCCCTGGCCTCAAACAAACTTGCGGCTTTTGTGGGGCAAACTTGTGGCTTTTACGCACCACTGCCGCTGCTGCCGCTCCTGCCAATTGCCGAACTTAGCGCTGCGGCTGCCACCGATTCTGATTGCCTGCCCTGACTCCTGAGACGGTATTGGCTGCATCGCTGCAGCATCCTGGAAAAACGATTTGGGTGGGCCTCTGCCCACCCAGGCCCACCTGTAGCTACACCACTGGCTGGGAGGGGTAACTAGAGGAGAAAGCCACATAAAGAGTTCAAGAAAAGCATTAACGTATACCAGAATAGCTGGAAAGATATGTGCACAAATGCTCGTAGTTTGGGCAATAAAATCCCAGACCTGCAAGCCCTAATGGTAGAGACGGACTTGGACATTGTTGCTGTCACGGAGACGTGGTTCACGGATTCACATGATTGGGATACTACCATACAGGGATATAACTTAAGGGAAGACAGAGATGACAGAAAAGGGGGAGGAGTGGCTCTTTATGTCAAAAACAATATCCAAGCATCTGAGCTGCAGGGAAAATGGGGCAAAGAAGAAGCACTATGGGCCGTCCTAAAAAAAGATGATGGTGCATCCATTTTTATTGGTGTGGTTTACAGGCCTCCAAATCAAATAGAAGTACTAGACAGAGATGTGATTGAAGACATCCAGAAGATGAGTAAGAAGGGTGAAGTGGTGATTGTTGGAGATTTCAATCTACCGGATGTAAACTGGAGAATCCCTTCTGCAGAATCTAACTGTAGTAGAGAGATAGTGGATGCCCTGCAAGGGGCTCTGTTCAAACAAATGGTAATGGAGCATACGAGGGAGGGAGCTATACTCGAGTTAGTGCTCACTAATGAAGATAATGTCTCTAATGTCCAGGTGGGTGCCCACCTCAGCACCAGTGATCATCAAACGGTATGGTTTCATATCACTAATAGGATACGGAGAAGAAGCACGAAGACCCGAGTTTTGTGTTTCAAAAATACAGACTTTGTTGAAATGGGGAAGTACCTGGAGGAAGAACAAGAAGGATGGGAGAACGAGAGAGATGTGGAACAACAATGGGCCAAACTAAAAGAAGAAATTACTGAAGCAACTAATATATATATTAGAAAAGTAAAGAAAAGCAAGAAGAGAATGAAACCTATCTGGTTCACAAAGGAGGTGGCTGATAAAATAAAAGTTAAAAGAACAGCGTTTAAGAAATATAAAAGATCCCAAAGGGAGGATCACAAGGAAGAATATCTGGTAAAACTGAGGGAGAGGAAGAAAGTAATCAAGAAAGTGGAAAGTCAAGCGGAAGAAAGGATTGCCAAAGAGGTAAAGCGAGGTGACAAAACATTTTCAGATACATCAGAGCAAGGAAAAAAGTTCAAAGTGGTATAGTGAAACTGAAAGGTGAAAAGGATCAATGGGTGGAGACAGATGAAGAAATGGCAGAAATATTAAACAAATACTCCAGTTTGGTGTTCACTAAAGTAGATCCTGGAGAAGGACCGTTGCTAGTTAATAAGAAACTGGAGGGGAGTGGAATGGATAAAACTCCAATTACGGAACCGAATGTATGGGAAGAGCTAGGAAAACTGAAAGTGGACAAAGCCATGGGGCCTGATGAGGATCATCCCAGGATACTGAGGGAGCTCAGAGATGTGCTGGCGGCTCCGCTGCGTGACCTGTTCAATAGATCCCTGGAAACGGGAGTGGTGCCGAGTGATTGGAGAAGAGCGACGGTGGTCCCTCTTCACAAGAGTGGGAGCAGAGAGGAGGCTGGTAACTACAGGCCGGTTAGCCTCACCTCGGTGGTGGGAAAAGTATTAGAGTCGCTGCTGAAGGAAAGAATAGTGAAATATCTACAAGCAGCAGAATTGCTGGACCAGAGGCAGCATGATTTCACCAAGGGAAGGTTCTGTCAGCTGAATCTGATAGACTTTTTTGATTGGGTGACTAAGGAATTGGATCAAGGAAGAGCACGTGATGTCATCTACTTGGATTTTAGCAAAGCTTTTGATACAGTCCCACACACAGGAGGCTTGTGAATAAAACGAGAAGCTTGGGAGTGAGTGCCAAGGTGGTGGCAAGGATAGCAAACTGGTTGAAGGTCAGAAGACAATGTGTGATGGTAAATGGAACTTACTCAGAAGAGAAAGCAGTGATGAGCGGAGTGCTGTAAGGGTCGGTGTTGGGACCAGTCCTGTTCAATATCTTCGTGAGCGACATCGCGGACAGGATAGAATGTAAGGTTTGTCTATTTGCGGATGATACTAAGATCTGCAACAGAGTGGACATGCCGGAAGGAGTGGAGCGAATGAGATGGGATTTAAGGAAGCCGGAAGACTGGTCGAAGTTATGGAAGCTGAGATTCAATGCCAAGAAGATTCAATGCCAAGAAGTGCAGAGTCATGCATATGGGGTGTGGAAATCTGAAAGAAATGTATTCGATAGGGGGTGAAGAGCTGTTGTGCACGGAGCAGGAGAGAGACCTTGGGGTGATAGTGTCTAACGATCTGAAGTCGGCGAAACAATGCGACAAGGCGATAGCTAAAGCCAGAAGAATGCTAGGCTGCATAGAGAGAGGAATAATGAGTAAGAAAAGAGAAGTGAGTATCCCCTTGTACAGTTCCTTGGTGAGGCCTCACCTGGAGTACTGTGTTCAGTTCTGGAGACCGTATCTCTGAAGGGACAGTGACAGGATGGAGGCGGTCCAGAAAAGGGCGACCAAAAAGGTGGAGGGTCTTCATCAAATGACTTATGAGGAGAGATTGAAGAATCTAAATGTTGCGTCCATTGGTGCTAGACAGCTTCGCCCCATTTGCCTCACCTTGTTCACGGCTCCTCCTGCTTACCTTGGGAAAATGGCTACCGCTGCATCTACAAGCCGCCCTCTCCAGCGTCCCCGGAACAGCTATGGTGCTGCCTCCCGCCATGCTCCTCCCAAGGACCTACTAGGGTGCGTGCACGCACGCCACCCACGTCTTTATTCCAGCATTGGCGTGAACCTTGGGGGGGCTTCCCCTCTACTGACGTCACGCCATCCGGGTATATAGCCTGTACTGTTTTGCTAGCTCATTGAGTTAGCAAGGATTGGTCTCGGCCGGTTTAAGCTACTCTGCCGCTTCCATGCTGCCGCTGGAAACTCTTTCTCTGCCCTTCGGGGTAATTTCTAACCTGGGTACCCGCTCCTCGGGGGCCCTCTGCTTTATTTCAGGAGCCTTACAGGGATCAGGTACACACTCCTCGAGGGCCTGCTCTCCCTGCCTCGGTGCTTGTACCATTTATCTCAACCTGGTGGAATTGCATATGTGCAGCAACCATCTAGTGAGTAATCTAACTCTCAGTCTATCTCATCCACAGTACTGCCTTGCTGGGAAATCTACATCGGAATCCCCCTATACCAATGGGGTGAGAAGGGTCCCCTCTGCCGAGGGTCCTGAGACTGCTACATCCAGACTACCTCACAACTGCCACCTCTGGTGGTATACTTCAAGCTGTATAATTAAAGAACTAATTCTGTGTTTGTTCGTCCTGAGTCTAGCCCAGTACTGTGGTTCCTCACGGGGCTCCTCCCCATGGGCATGGTCATTACCACAGTACCCAAGAATCCACCCAAACACCACTTAACCATAACACTAAATATGTATACCCTGGAGGAAAGGAGGAACAGGGGTGATATGATACAGTCTTTCAGATACTTGAAAGGTTTTAATGATTCAAAGTCAACGACAAACATTTTCCATTGGAAAAAAATCAGCAGAACCAGGGGTCATGATTTAAAACTCCAGGAAGGAAGACTCAGAACCAATCTCAGGAAGTATTTCTTCACGGAGAGCGTTGTGGATACCTGGAACACCCTTCCGGAAGAAGTGGTGAAGACCAAAACTGTGAAGGATTTCAAAAGGGTGTGGGATAAACCCTGTGGATCCATAAAGTCTTGAGGATGTGAATGAAATGAAGAGGCATGGGAGTGGCTTAAGGGAATGACGGCTACTACCCTTATTCAATAAACACACACACAGTTAATGCGACTCCAACATTGCTCTATGCTTCAATGGCAAGAGGAAATGTGGGAAAAAGGATCTGCATTCACAAATAAGCGTGGGAGTAGCTTGCTTGTTACAGTGGTTACTACCCAAAACCAAATTAGCCTGATACTTCACTTTCAATGCATATCCAAGCAGTTCTCTGCTTCAATGGCAGGGGAAATGAAGAAAAGAGGATTTTTATTCAAACAACCAACAAGAACTAAATTGCACAGGCTGGAAAAACAATTAAGCGTGGGAGTAGCTTGCTTGTTACGGCGGTTACTACCCCTGACCAATCAAGCCTGATACTTCACTTTGAATACATATACAGTGCAGCTCACTGCTTCAACGGCAGGTGGGAATGAAGAAAAGAGGATTTATATTCAGACAACAACCAAGGAGGACTAAATTGCACAGGCTGGGCAAACAAATAAGCATGGGAGTAGCTTGCTTATTGTGGCGGTTACTACCCCTAACCAATTAGGCTTGATACTTCACATTGATGCAGCTCCAGCACTGCTCTCTACATCAATTGGTGAGGGTGGAAGGAAATTAGAACCAAAAAGTTAACAATAAGGGCCCTGACCTCAGCGGTCAGAGTAACAGATAAGTATGAGAAAAATAAGTGTGAAAGCTTGCTGTCATTTCTATGTTTCTATAAAGCATGAGGGTCAAGCAAGGAGTATGACAGGAAGGCAGGGGGAGTAAGATGGGACAGCTAAATGAAACAGCAAGAGTGGAGGGGAGAGAGAATGAGAGAGCAAGATTGAGGAGGTAGAAGGCAATAACAAGGAGGAGAGAGCTGAATTATGGGAATATGAGAAGAAGGGGAGAGAGATGGTGGGCATGGGGAGGAGGAAAAGAATGGTAAGAGTGAGGACCAGAACTAGATGATCCAAAGTGATAACAGAAGGAAGAAGATGAGGAATGGAGGAGAGAGTGCAGGAGAAAGAACTTGAAAGCACAGGTAGGAAGAGGAGAGAGGGAAAAAAGCAAGACAAGGTCAGAGAATAGAAAGAAGAGAAAGTATTAAAATATCTACTACTGAAGGAAAGAGAAAACTGAAAAAGAAAAAAAGGAGGGTGGACACAAGGGATAAGGAAAGAGAATAAGAAAAAAAGGTGCTGAGCCAGAAAATCAAGCTAGAGCTACCAAAGGTTGGAAACCACTTTATTATTTAATAGAGCATATAAAATTGAGAATAAAGCTGTGCAGGGGGGAACGTGAGAAGGGAGAGGAAAAGAGAGTCTATGCAGCCTGTCCCCTCCCTGCAGTCTTGGGGTGAGCAGAACTGAAAGGTTCCCAGGTGTTCTTGTGAGCAGGCAGGCCGGGGTAATCCGTGTAAGGTCAAAAACTGGGAGGGCTTCCTTGAACTGAGCCCTGGCCCCTGCTTTAGAAGGCAGCGCTGTAGTGCGCACGGAACAGGGCCTGGTCCATTTTGGTGGGGGTCAGCAGGAAGGAGAAAGCAGGCAAAAGTATCTGGAGAAGCTGGGAAATAGAGGTACAAATGGAAGAAAAGCTTGCTAATCGGTAAAAGAGGGCGACAACCTTTTTTTAAAGATGTAATAGTGACAGAAGGAAGAGCAAAAATGGGACTGTAAGACTCCAAAGGAGAGGGGGAGGGGAATATGTAGGGGCCAAGGAGGAGAAAGTGGAACTACTTAACAAATATTTCTGTTCAGTGTTTCCTGAGGAAGGGGCATGGAGTAAGGACTACAGGAAACTGCCGCAAACAGGAATGGAAGCAAGGTAGACTTCGAATACTGCTCACGACAAACTAGCAAATCTAAAAACCGATAAAGCAATGGTGCTAGGGGAACTTCGGGAAGTTCTGGGGGCTCAGCTTTTATAGCATGGGGAGTGATTCGGTAAGACTGGAGACAGGCAAAGATGGTTCCTTTTCACAAAAGTGGAAGTGAGGAGTATGAGAGCTATAGGCCGGTTAGTCTGACCCTAGTGATAAATAAATTAAAGAAATTGCTGCTAAAACAGAGGAGTGTAGTTTCTGGAATCCAATGACTACAAGGACTGAGGCCAGCGTGCTTATACCAGAGCTAGGGCTTGTCGGATGAATCTGATTCATTTCTGTGACCGGCTGACCTGAGAGTTAGGTTAGGGGAGAGCACTTGATGTAGTATATATTTGTCATTGATGACTTTTAGGTGTGGGCCCCAAAGTAAGGGACTGGTTTAGAAAGTGGCTAAGTGGGAGGTGACAAAAAGTAGTGGTAAATGGATTTCATGCCGAAGAAAGGGGGATTAGCAGTGGTGTGCTGAAGGGATTGGTCCCTCAGGACGGTTCTGTTCATTTTTGTAAGCAATATTATGACAGGGCTTTTGGGAAAGGTTTGCCTTTTTGTTGATGATACTAAAATCCGCAACAGTGTAGATGTTCTGGAAGGTATGGAAAATATGAGGAAGAGCAATATAGGGGGGTGCAGTTTTTATGTGAGCAAAACAAAAACAGGATTGAGGGGTGATTGTATCTGATGATCTGAAGGTGAGCCAAACAAATAGACAAGGTGGCGACAAAGGCAAGAATGATGCTTGGGATGCATAGAGAGAGGAATAGCCAGCAGGAAAAGGAGATGATTTTGCTTATCTAATGAGACCTCATTTGGTATACTGTGTACAATTCTGGAGAATTTTGAAAGGACATAAACTGAATAGAGTCAGTCTAGAGGGTGGCGATGAAAATGGTCATTGATCTTTGCTGTAAAGCAAATGGAGACAGACTTAGGGCCTCATTTTCTAAAATATCGCTAATGGGGGGGGGTGTCAAGCGGGGGCGGTCCTGCGCTAGCCGGCAGTGATCGCACCGCCGTGGTGCGATCGCTGACGGTTTCGCATTCAATAGCGCCACCATAGAAGGTGTAGCTATTGGGCGAAATAGGACGCGAAAAGGCACCTACCTTTTCGCCGTCCGTGGCGTCTTCGTGGAGTTGGCCCTGGTGATGCCCCGACTCCTCCTCTTCCGGGGCCGACTCCACCCCGATTTAGATAGCGCAGGCATGTGCTACCTTCGCAAGCTATCGCAGGCTTGTGCTGTTAGCGCAAGCCTGCGATAACCTTGGAAAAGAAGGCCCTTAAAGATCTAAGCATGTATATTCTAGAGGAAAGGGAGAGGAGAAGGGGAAATATGATAGAGACATTTAAATACTTCCAAGGAATAAATGCACAGGAGGTGGGCTATTTCATCAGAAAAGAGGTTCTGAAATTGAGTGATCATGGGAAGAGAATGAAAGGTGGTAGGCTCAGGAGTATCTAAGGAAATGTTTCTGTACTGAAAGGGTAGCGGGCATACAGAACAGCCTCCCTGTGGTAGTGGAGACGAGAACAATATCAGAATCAAGAAAGCATGGGACAACGACAGAGGATCTCTGAAGGAGAAGAACAGACTATAAGAACATAAGTTTTGCCATGCTGGGTCAGACCAAAGATCCATCAAGCCCAGCATCTTGTTTCCAACAGTGGCCAATCCAGCTCACAAGTACTTGGCAGGATCCCTAAAAGTTGATAGATTCCATGCTGCTTATCCCAGGGACAAGCAGTGGATTTTCCCAAGTCCATCTTAATAATAGTTCATAGACTTTTCTTCTGGAGCTTGTCCAAACATTTTTTAAACCCAGCTATGCTTACAGCTTTTACCACATCCTCTGCCAACAAATTACAGAGTTTTTTTATAATTGGATTTTAGCAAGGCCTTTAACATGGTTCCACATTGGTGCCTTATAAACAGTGCCCTGCAGAGCCAGTGCTAGCTTTTTTGCTGCCCTGGGTGAACAATTATTGTGCTGCCCCCTTCCCCCCCACCCCCATACATACTCGATTAATTCAGCTCTGTCCCAGCCTGTCAAATAAAGTCCAGCTCCCTCCTGCAATCTATATTTTTAAAAACTGGCATGTCCCTCCCTCACCTCAGTCCCATATGCAGAACATAGACAGAACCTCACCAAATACAGAATAAAGAGATCAGAAAGTATAAACAGAAACGTGCTGAGAAGAACTGAACTGGAACCCACAACAAGCCAGCCTCTACATGCAGAGCAACAATGGAAAAATAGAAACCCTACCATTATTCATAAAACTTTAAATAAAATCAAGAAATATAAAACAATCATAATAGTAAAATCATATTCATAAAAAGAATTAATATTTCATACCAGTTAATGAATGGAATATCCAAAACTTTCCAAACACCAATAAAATATTTTAAAACTTCTGATAAATAAAAATTCCAATAAATAAAAAATGTTCTTTTCGCCCTCCAAAAATTAAGTATTTAAAAAGAGCAGAAAACACACACATTCTTTCTCTCAGATACACAGGCTCTTTCTCCCTCACGAATACATTGGGGGGTTGATTTTAAGTCCCCCGCATGTCCATGTGCGCGCGGTTCCTGGCACGCCACATGGACGTGGCTATTTTAGAACACGTGCATGAAGAGCAGGCAAAATATCCTGGAACTCACTATGTGAAATGCATTCTATGTTGCCCTAGTGAGTGTAAATAAATCAAAGTGGTTTGGAACCACTTGGGATTGGAAAGTCAGTTTATTGGGATATTCCCTAAATGGAGACTCACACAAGGACTAATAGAGAAAATGTTCCTAGTACTGAGTAACCACCTGAGGTCCAGTTCAAGATTTGCTCCAGCAGTTAAGAACCCAAGCTGTGCAGACCCCTCCCCCTTCAACAGGCTACAACTGAAATAACTAATTTTAAACTTCTATTCTATAAAAAAGATATCATATATAATCATCCTAATTTTATCTATTTTCTCCAAGGACAAGCAGAATGTTAGACCTCGCACACGTGTGACATCATCAGATGGAGCCCTGACACGGAAAACTTATGTCAAAGCTTCTAGAACTTTGACTTGCCACACTAAGCATGCCCAGCATGCCTTATACCACATGTCCATGCAGGGTCCCTCTCAGTCTCTCTTTTTCCACGGAGCTGCAGCATTGCAGTTTCTGAGCTCACTTTGGCCTTTTTGGGGTTTTTTTTGGAAAACTTTTCTATTTTTGCTTAATGCAATTTTTCTTCATCTGCATTCAAGGCCGGGTCCCTCTTGGTATCCCTATAGCATTCATAGTAAGGGTTTTCAATGTTTATTGGTAAGTTTCCTTTCATGTTCGATTCCCTGTAGCGACAGGGCGCACAAGTTAAAAAATATTGAGGGGGGGAGGGCAGGAATATGATGTGACATGACTGGACTGAGCTCAAACCAATAAATTAGAACCTATAGTTTGAAAAAACAATGCTTGCATGAGCATATACTTTATAATCCTTGGGAAAAATCATTTATACAACAATTTTATCACTAAGAAATCTTTTAAAATGATCTGGATTATTAAAAAAAAACAAAACTTGTTCTCCTGTTATACTACAATACACATTTTGTTCCCCATTGAGAAAGATGTTGCTGAGACTTGTAAACTGATAAAAATGTATTTAGAAATAATCAGACAGGTGTTAACACAATTGAAATTAATCTTGAATTTAGAGAAAACTGTTTTTATCATTTTAGATAGGAAAATGGGACATGATGGAACAAAGTCAAGTTTAAATAATGATAATAGGATTGAAGTAGTAAATGTTACAAGAAATTTAGGCTTTTATATTGATACAGAATTTAATGGACAAGCACACATCACAAAGAAAGTTAGGGAAGGTTATTGTAAATTAATGATGCTGAAACGTCTCAAACCTTTGCTTTCCCAAGAGAACTTTAGAACAGTATTACAAGCACTGATATTCTCAGGATTAGACTACTGTAATGCATTGCTGCTGGGTTTGCCAAAAAGTACTTTACGGCCTTTACAAATTTTACAAAATACTGCGGCATGTATATTAACAAACCCAAGAAAGAGAGACCATATCACCCCGATCTTGAGAGAGCTACATTGGCTCCCGATTGAACAGAGGATAATTTTTAAAGTTTTATGTATCATTCACAAGATTCTGTATGGAGAAATGACAGACTGGTTAAACACAGCAATAAGATTACATGTACCACAACGTAATTTGAGATCATTAAATAAAGGTCTCCTCTCGATCCCGAATATTAAATCTGCAAATCTATGTGAAGTCAGGGAGCGAGCGCTATCAATTGCAGGCCCTAAATACTGGAAGGAAATACCCACGGATCTGAGTTACAGCAAGATAAGAAGAAATTTAGGAAAGATCTAAAAACTTGGTTATTCCATCAAGCTTTTGGAGCGGAGTAAATGGTAGTACCCCCACGTAATCTTTAGATATCTAGAACGTCTGTACTTTTATTCTGTTTTTACTTTCACTTTTAATTTTTGTTTTTAGATTTTAATTTCTTAATTGAACTTTTAATTTCATATACTCATGGGACTTTTTATAATTTATATCTTGAGATGCATTTTCAGGAGTTCTTACTTTTATAAATATTGTTTTTTAGGGTTCTTTACATTTATGAGATATTGTATTTTTTCTTTTTTCAATGGTAATTGATGTTTTTAAATGTGAACCGTAGAGATGGACTTTTGTCTATTCAACGGTATATAAAACTGTTTAAATAAAAATAAATAAATAAATAAATATTCCTTTTTTTGGAAAGCCAGTGGTTGTTTCAAAGATGAGATATAATACACTTTGCATAAGGGTGGCATTGCTTGTGATGAGATCCTTAAATTTTGAGTAAAATACTTTTAACCATTTCATAAGATGACACCAATTTCTTCCTAGGAAAGTTCCAAAAACACAAGTTCTTTTATCTGGAATTGTTTTGTTTTGAAGAGATTCAGTCCAAAGCCCCGCACTAAATAGATTCAACTATATTACAATGAAATCTAAATTGTGCATAAATGAATTATCAGGAGGAAAGACTTCAGATGCCAAATTGACAGTCTAGAGAGTTGAAGATTTAGCATCAGGTATAATCATCATGCTAGAAAAAACCCCTGTATTTTTTAATTAAAGGATATCAAATATTTATTTTATTCTGAAAATCAATTGAAAAAGTATTTTTGAAAAATGTAGTGTTACGTTAAAACTGGAACAAATGATCATGAGTGCTTATAAACATTTCTTTGAATGTGCGTATATGTAGAAAGTTAAGGCACTTAACAGCGTATTGACCACGACGTTAATCATTTTAAATAAACTCCGACAACCCGGCCAGAGTTTCACTGTGATGGCTGCATCAGGGAGATTCAATTTTATGACCAATGCTCCTACAAGAGATTCAGTTCTACTCCTCAAAAAATAAATTGTCCTTAATTAACCCAGCATTGGAAACTTAAAGCAAGGAAATCTGGGTGCAAAAATATCCCAGCTGGGCTGAGTGACAGGGAATCATGTGAATCAAACTTAAGACACAACAACAGTGGAAAACGTACAAAGTTGTGAGATGCAGCCCTCCAGGATACTCTCCACATGCAGTAAAGATTATCCCAAGCCTGCTAGAAAAACTGGCCTGTGCATCTGTCTGACTCTGTCCTTTGCAACGGCAGAAATTTTGACTGTGGCCAACTTTGAGGAACTGATCCGCAGTTCTCATCTTTCCCAGCAACTTTCCCTGATGACCACCTGAGAGGGGAGGCTGAACAGAAGAACCTCGATGTTCTGGAATGCAAACGCGCATCTCCAGCCTCTCTCTGGAGAGATCCTCAGCAGCAAGACCTCCGACCTCAGCCTCCCTGTTGCACATTGGAACTGGAAATGCTGCTGGGTTTGCCATCAGCACAAAGGAAACCCTCAGGAAGAGGTGGCAGGATCCAGAACTCGGGGCTGGGAGAAATCTCGCTGCTTGGAGGTGATGCTATTACCTCTTTCACTTGCATCTCTCCTATAGCTACCCCAGTAGATATCTCGTTGGGCTGACCAGCCAAGAGTCCATAGGCCCAACCAAAGGCACAGCTTAAGACTTGGCTTTCTTTCCTTTTTTTCCCATCATTAGAAAAAAAAGAAACTTAAAGGTAATACATTGGTCTTGGAGGAGACTCCAACCCTCCACAAATAAGGAGACCTGAGGTGCCTGGGAAATCTTGCAAGGGTGTAGTAAGGTGATGAAGAGGAAAGGGAAACAGCATTATTTTTTTGAGGGTTCAATTTAAATATGACTCTCAGTGCACTTCTCAAGTCTCTTCAAGTTATAGCCCTGCTGCCATTCATGCATTATGGATTGTGAATTTCACTTGGTGACTCAGTAAGGATCAGAAGAATGCTTTAAGGATAGCACAGCTATACTTGGCAGAAGTTGAGAAGGAAGTACTACAACCAAAGGCCTTAAGAAGACTTGCCAAGCAAAAAATAAAATGTACTCTAAGATTACAAATATAAACATTTCAGAGGAAACTGGAAAGAAATATAGAAAACTATGATGAGTGACTACTCTCTTTTAGATATGGCTCCGACAGATAGAACTTTAAAATATTTTTCATTTTGTTTTGTGGCATATTGTGCAATGCAGCTATAAAGACTATTATGTAACATGCATGAAATCACTAGAGAAATTAGCTAAGGAAAAAAGTATTGTACTAGCAGAACAAAAATAAAACAGAGAATGAAAGCTATACAAAAGCAGCTTTAGCATTGCACTACATTTTATTGGGTTGAATCATCATCTTTTTCCTGCATGATTTCTTCCTTGGCCACTAGGAGCAGGATGGGAAGAAAACCAGGGGGATATTATCCTTTTTCACAATTCGGTCACCTGCCTGCTGCTCCTCTCATAATGCCTTTCCCTGTCACTCTTCCCCAGGGCTGGGGTAAGAGTATTTGGCGCCCTAGGTGTAGCTTTGCTCATGCACCCCCCCTTCTCCAACTTTACCGAATGGCGGCAGCTCCAGCGCAGCACTTCCTGTTATTGGTGGCAGCAGCTCCAGCGCAGCACTTCCTGTTATTGGTGGCAGTGTCTCCAGCGCAGCACTTCCTGCCACTGCCGCTAATAAAAGGAAGTGCAGCGGCTCCAGTGCAGCACTTCCTGTTATTGGTGGCAGTGTCTCCAGCGCAGCACTTCCTGCCACTGCCGCTAATAAAAGGAAGTGCAGCAGCTCCAGTGCAGCACTTCCTGTTATTGGTGGCAGTGTCTCCAGCGCAGCACTTCCTGCCACTGCCGCTAATAAAAGGAAGTGCAGCAGCTCCAGCGCAGCCCTTCCTGTTATTGGTGGCAGCAGCTCCAGCGCAGCACTTCCTGTTATTGGTGGCAGTGTCTCCAGCGCAGCACTTCCTGCCACTGCCGCTAATAAAAGGAAGTGCAGCGGCTCCAGTGCAGCACTTCCTGTTATTGGTGGCAGTGTCTCCAGCGCAGCACTTCCTGTTATTGGTGGCAGTGTCTCCAGCGCAGCACTTCCTGCCACTGCCGCTAATAAAAGGAAGTGCAGCAGCTCCAGCGCAGCCCTTCCTGTTATTGGTGGCAGCAGCTCCAGCGCAGCACTTCCTGTTATTGGTGGCAGTGTCTCCAGCGCAGCACTTCCTGTTATTGGTGGCAGTGTCTCCAGCGCAGCACTTCCTGCCACTGCCGCTAATAAAAGGAAGTGCAGCGGCTCCAGTGCAGCACTTCCTTTTATTGGCGGCAGTGGCTCCAGCGCAGCACTTCCTTTTATTGGTGGCAATGGCTCCAGCGCAGCACTTCCTGCCACTGCCGCTAATAAAAGGAAGTGCAGCGGCTCCAGTGCAGCACTTCCTGTTATTGGCGGCAGTGGCTCCAGCGCAGCACTTCCTTTTATTGGCGGCAGTGGCTCCAGTGCAACACTTCCTTTTATTGGTGGCAATGGCTCCAGCGCAGCACTTCCTGCCACTGCTGCCAATAAAAGGAAGTGCAGCGGCTCCAGCGCATCCCTTCCTTTTATAGGTGGCAGTAGCTCCAGCGCAACACTTCCTTTTATTGGCGGCAGTGGCTCCAGCGCAGCACTTCCTGCCACTGCCGCCAATAAAAGGAAGTGCAGCGGCTCCAGCGCAGCACTTCCTTTTATTGGTGGCAGCGGCTCCAGCACAGCACTTTCTTTTAATGGTGGCAGCGGCTCCAGAACAGCGCACCCTTCATTGGCAATATTAGCTCTGGCAAAGCAACCCCTTGGCCTCTGGCCGGTGGGATTTTGTTGCTCTAGGTAACCACCTAGTTTGTCTAATGGAAGCACCTGTCCTCACTCTCCTTTCCTGGCCTCAACTAAAATCATATGGGGGTCTGTACCAAAACAGTTTTGAGATGCGACAGGAGGGACCTAAATATGTATACCCTGGAGGAGAGAAGAAAGAGGGGGAGATATGATACAGACTTTTAAATACCTTAAAGGTATAAACAGCGCACAAGAATCAAACTTTTCCTGATAGAAAGAAGCTGTAGAACCAGGGGCTCGTGATCTGAAACTCCAAGGGGGCAGACTCTGGAACAATGTCAGGAAATATTTCATCATGGAAAAGATGGTGGATGCATGGGGATTGCCCTCCCGGAAGAGGTGCCGAAGACAAGTACAAGTAATGGAATTCAAAAGGGCATGGGAGGTTCCCCTAGTGATTGGAGGTTGGAAATGAAGAAAAGGGGGACCTTTGTTAGCTTTAGGTGTAACATTTCTGAATGCATGGAGCGGCAGTTACTACCCTTAACAGAGGACAAGGTGGGGTAACCTACAAGGAGGGATAGTTACTAGCCTAAACAACTTGCTGGGCAAACTGGATGGACCATTGGGTCTTTATCTGCTGTAATATACTATGTTAATATGAGTTTTCGCACCCTGGCCTGGTCTCCCTCTCATTGTCCCTCCCTGGTCCCTGTCCCTTGCTGGTCACCTTTCCATGGCCCCTCCCTGACTATTTGCTCTTATCTTGTTATCCTGGCTTAGTCACCCTCAGCTGCTAGCCTCCTATTGTTTATCTAAGACTTTCTTGATATAGATAGTTCTTCCTTGGTTATCCTCACTATAATCCCATACCCTCCAACACCACTCCCCCCTTCCCTCTCTCATCTTGCTGTTTTTTTTTTTTTTTGACCTCTATTGATGCACCATTATCGGAACCAACTGCAGTGTGGGATGCTTAGAAGCCACTCCCATGTCGAGTTGCTTTTTCCTCAGCTCTGGAAACAGAGAGGCTCCATCAGTAATGAATATACATCTAATCTGTGTCTCTCTAATCCCCCCTTGAAGGACAGTACAAACCGCTGAGCAGCGCAGGCACAGCCAGGCATGCCTAGTACTCTCTTTGCACACAATCATGTAGAAAACAATTCCAGGTCACTTCCTCTCGGCATCCTGAGTACGAGTCTCTTCGCTGGAATACAATGAGCCCTGGAGGATGTTTGTGTGGAATTGCTAAAGGAAGCCGCAGTCTCTCTCCAGCCCATCCCCCCCTAGCCTTGTGCTCTGAGCCCTGGACACCGGCTGCAGCCAGCAACCTGCGAGCAGCTTCTGGGCATGTCTGCTGTGGAAGACTTCGGAGGAAACCCGAAAGGTTAGTGAACGCCCGAGGGGGGAAATAAATGGGAAGGCGAACTCTCTCAGCCTGCAGAAACAATCTTTTTTTTTTTTTTTTTTGCCATTAAAAATGTCTCGTTGTGTTCGTTGTCACTGATGTGCAAGTAGTGTGCTCCATCTGGCTAGAACCCATTCTCTGTATTTCTGGAACTTTAGAAAAATGTTCCCGTCCGCTGGGTTTCTCGGGACAGGTGGCCAGGCTCCGGCTCTGGGGACTGCAGGATGTGAACAGTTAATAATTCTCGTTTTCATCCATTGCAACAGCAAATCCCTGCTCCTTCATGATGTGCATGCCCGTGTTTGTGTGGTTTAGGGAAAGGATGGGGGAGCAGGGAGGGGCAAGGAGCAAATGTCTTTACTGTCTGCTTCCCGAAGACAGACAGAGGGCGGACTAACTCTACGAGGTAGCTACAAAATGTTCCTACTCTCCTGCTAATTTGGAACATCAACCACAGTGGAGTCACAGGATGTACCGGGAGATACAATTTACTTGCTAGGATGGAGAGCCAACCAGGGTCACTGTCACAAGGACCATGGGTGGAATTTATATCTATAAAATATTTGAGGGTTACCAAGTCAGTTAATCCGGAGGATAATTTTCAATCAGCCTGCAGAAGAAAACCGGCACAGCCACAACAATTTTCAAAGCATCCCGGGAAAATCCACTTTAAAATTGGTGTAACTGAGTTTTTTTTAACCAACTTTCTTAGGTGTGCTGTTTGTAAATTACCCTTCTCCTGAGTTAATTATCCCACTCGATAATAAATATACCCCGCACAGGTTACACCTGTAAAACATTTGCAAAATTGATTTTGCTGCAGGAGCAGTTCTGCTCAGTCCAGGTAAAACTTACAGGTGAGCATGCCATAGGCAAATAAGTGTCTCCTAATATTGGGTGGACCATTTTGTAAAAGACCACTTTTGCACATAAGACACTGTTTTACATGTAGATGTCCTTTATGAAAATTACTCCCAAAGCTTCATTAGGTTTCAAAGCAAGTCAAGTTTATTATCCAGGCCCATCATAAAATACTTCCTTGTTAGAAATAGAGATGTGCATCATTTGTTTAAACAAAATAGATAATGGCAATGAAACTGTCTATTTCGTCTCTTTTCCGGAGCACCATGACCCCCCCCCCCCCCTCCCACACACACACACACACACACAAAATTTCATAAAAATTTGTATTTCATGTTAGTGTGCACTAATTGGACTTAGTGTGTACTAACTGAAAAAGTTAGCAATCAGTTAAAAAGTGTCAAATGGGGGAGCACTTTGTTAGCTAAAGTTATGGTTATGCATACCCGTAGTTACTTGTTTGTGTTGCCAAGGTTGCAAGGTGGGATTTGTGGGGGGATGGCCAGTGCCTGGTAATAAATGTAAGCAAACAATTGATGTAATAAATATTTAATACCATCAAGTTCTAATCAGCAAATGCAAAAGTAATGCAAATGCATATTTCGAATTTTCCAGTCCCTTTGTATTTTAGGAAAGGGGGTCCTGGCATTTTGGTACATGCATACTTTTAAATCCCCTGGTGTCTGTCTTTGTGCTTGGGTTGGGGGGGTGGTAACTGGTGAGAGGGGAAGTGACTGTGGTGAATTGTATGAGGTAGTGGGTGGGAGAGAGTCTGGTGGGGTGGTGACTGGTGAGAGAGAGGCAGCCTGGTGTGTGTGTGAGGGGTGGGGGTGACTGGTGAGAAGGGGAGTGACTGGGGTGGCTATATGGAGTGACAGGAGGGAGAGAGACTGATTGGAGTGGTGATTGGTGAGACGGGATGAATGGGGTGACTGTATGGGGTAACAGATAGGAGAGAGTACTCCTTGCTAATCTTTCTTTCAGTGATTTGTGCTGGATTGATGTACCTCCCTCTACTAGATATTTACGTACACCTTCCTGCTCAAGTTATTTTATATTGCAGTCTACAGTCAGAGAAATGTTTTCAGTTTTGTTTAGTTTTCCTTTCAGGAAGGTTTCCTTAGCCCATTTGTCCAGGCCATAAATCATCCTGATGTCATCTGAAAAGCTCTTCACTACTTAGAAATGTTTAGCTAAATGATGATCACAGAAACTATAAAACTTCAAGTCTTCTTCAAATAAGGTGGATGCTATCCCTGGGTCCTTGGCATCTCTAAGGTTAAAGCTAAATCCATAGTCCAAAGAGTTTATGAGAGTACTAGTGGATTCAGGGCCAGGGAAAGCGAGACTAGTGATAGGGAGTCCCATCTCTGAAATATTCCTCACTGGATCTAGATGTTAGGAACGACAAATTGTCCATAATTCAGACAGTGTGTAATCTTCACATTTTCATGGTGAATGTGATGATTTTGATCAATCCAGGGCTTACTCTGTACATTTCAAAGAAATTTATTGAAAGTTTTCTTATAGTCAATCCATACTTTACTAAGGATTTGATCTTTCTCATACCTGGCTGTTGAGACTGGGGTGTTGTATGTGCCCTTGGGCCTCAGCCCGACCCCAGATGAATCCAGGGCCGAACCGAGGGGTGACGGCGTGTCCCAGCATGGCTAAACACGGTCTTACCCTCTGCCAGGCCTGCAAGCTCCCAGAGCCAACAATATGTGATGTTGATGTTGGTAGGGGAACGGTCCTCCGACTGTTCCGAGTCCTTTCGGACCTGCTGCTTGATCGGCATTGGAGCAGCAGGTCTGGCTTGAGGTTGAGGGCAGACGGAGGCCTTGACACGTAGATAGGACTATGACTGATGCGATGGCATCTCGGACAAGACTGGGCTGATGCGACGGCATCACAAGCATGACGAGGAACTTGATCCAAACAGGGCAAGACATAAAGCAGGAGGACATTGGCACTGTCTCTCAGGGCGCCCTACACAGCCCACCTTCACGGGCGGACCTAATGGGCTGGTCATGGACCACCCTGTCCCACTACTGAGAATTGGACGAGCGCAGGACAGACCCAGGCAAGGAGGAACTCCAATGATGAAGCCAGTGTCATCCGAAGCTTCCCCCAAGGCTGGCGGGAACAGACGCTCCAGGGCGCAGGGACGGATCCCATCTGTTGGCCACTCCTAGGCCCAACAGGTCAGAAGGCCTGGAGCTCATGACGAAGACGCAGAGAAGAACATCCTGGCAGGCAGACACAATAGGATGAGGAAGATCATGGCGGAACATCAGGACATGGTCAGGGACCTCAGGCAAAACATCAAGACACGAAGACGTGGTACGAAGGCAGACGAGACAAGGAGCTCCACGAAGAACAGAAGACCTTACAAGACTCTGGCAGGCAGGAGCCTCCAGAGGGAACTCACGCTGATGCAAGGCAAAGACAGAATGAAGTTGAAGTCCTTTTATAGGGCTGCAGACCGGCGACTCCCTGGGAGGAGTTTGGCAGGTCCACACCTAGCTGGCCCTATAACTATGGAGAAGTGCTGCGGGCCGGCCCCTAGGGGAAGGGCGTGGCTCACACCAGGAAGTCCATGCAAACACAATCAGCCTCAGGCAGGCCCCACGGACATTGAGGCCTCCCAGGCCCTGGAGCAAATCCTGGATAGATCGCAGGTGAGACCCTGGCTTGGAGCGGCCTCCAGGAAGAGGTAAGGAGCCTCCCGTAGCACCGCTACAGAAGGGTTCATAACACCTGGCCATGAAAGCTTTATTCTGCATCATCTGGTCCTCGCTTTCACCTGCTCTTCTTTCATTGCCCTTCTGTTCTGTTGCCGAGATGTTATTAAAGGCTATGTGATCATATATTCTATCTGCATCTATTGTAGTAAACAGCCTGTAGATTGTAGGTAGGCAAGTTATTGTTGGATAGTTTTTGGGGATGATACATGGGTTTCCCTTTGGCAGGGGAACTGTTCTTCCTGTTGTCAGCCATTGTGGTGTTAGATGAATTGATTTTTGTAGTTTGCCAGTTTTTGATGATGACATGCGAAAAGTAGGATATGCCATCAGGCCAGGATTTCTGCTGTGTGGGGCTCTTTTTAACCTGGTTTCCAGCTCTTTTCTTGTTATTTCAGTTTTGATATTTGTCTTTTCCATGTGCTGGTAGCCATTTTGCTTCTCTGCTGTGTACTAAGAGATCCTTATTTAAATTTCTCCATAACTATTTTATTTCGGCTTGAAGTTTTGAATTTTTCTCCTTTGAAGTACTCATCTAACAGCATGAAGTAATTTTAGTTTAATCTCCATATGTTTTTGTTTCTAAGAAGGGATTGTTGCCTTTACCCTTTTCTTCTGGCCTTGTGTCCTTGATGGTAGGTCTGTCTCAATAATTATTTTTGCTGCACAATTCCTATACTACCTGTGGTTGGTCTTGTAAGGAGCGTTGTGAGCCAGAGATGAGGAAGCTGAGGTATCTTCGGAAGCAATAGAATGAGGTTGTCTGAATCCTGTATATTAGAAACATGATGGCCTGGCCATCCACACCAACTGCTCAACTCACAATCCCTACCACTCCTTCAGAGTTCCTCCCTGCTTATCCCATGCTTTTTTGTATACACTGTAGAGACGGTTCCTGGTGCTACCATCTCGTGGGGAAGCTGTTCTATGGGTAAGAATTCCTGGTGAAACTTGTGGTGTCAGCAAGAACCCCTTAATACGGGACAAGGTTCTTGTCTGAAGAAGCCAAGGTCTGGACAAACAGCCTGAGGAGAATTTAGAGAGCTTCAGCAGTATTGTTATTGTTGAGGGAAGCATTCCCGAAGTTGCTTCTATTCTGGAAGCCTGTAGGCAAGGAAGTATGATGTTTTGTGAATATTATACAGTGTCTGGAGAGACTTCTTGTTTGAAGATCAGTGAAAGCACTGAGCCTTGTGTAAATCCAGTTTAATGGATTTTGTTAATAAAGCAACCAAGCTGAGAACATCACCAACTGTGCAATTTGCATTTTTGGACGAGAATAACAGAATGGAATGGAGTTTTGCCCTGAGGATTATGTAATTTGTTATTTTTTTTTTTGCCACCTGGTGTGCATTACACTGGCTGTTTGAGCAAATGAACTGTGAACCCACATAATCTGGAATCCAGGCTAAAGATATTTTTATGCTTTCCAACATATGGAATGTTGGACCAATTTATGTAAAAGGGATCCGAGTCTGTCTGTCTGTCAGTCTCCTTGGGTAATATAGCTTTCCAAAGAAGGAATGGAAAGTTACCAAATTTGGCATACAATAAGAAAATGGGAATATCTTGGATGAGCTCAAAAGCCAGAAACATCGGGTCAGTATTTTTGGAGAATGAAACTCCTCATCAAAAATGCCCATTGTTTTCTGTGGGAAGCAGTTAGATGCTACAGAATGTTGGCTACTGCTCCAACCCCCCCCCCCCAGACCCAGCAACTTGACCCAGAGCAAGAAAGGCAGACAGAGGAAAAACAGGATTGGAAAGGTGTTCTCCATGAAGAACAAAACATTTCCAAAGGCATTCTTTACAGCCAAACCCAATCACCCCTCTAGCTCCTCACTCCCCTCCCCCTCCGCCACAGCTGATCATCCTCTCTTCTCCAAGTTCCTTCTCACAAACCCCAGTTAATCTGCTTCCCTCCTCAACAATTCCTCCCCTCTCCCCCCCAAAAAAATATTCCTCCAGGCTGATATGTATTGTGGTAGTGACTTGGGCCACATTGTTCTCCTGTGCTGCCCAGATCCACACCGGTGCCTTGAATCATGGGGTACATGGTAGTACTGCATAGTTTAAACTATGAACCAGACCCCAGACTAATGGCAGTGAGGGAGTGGAAGGATCATGAATCATTCTGGAGAGGAAGTGGGGATTGGTATTCTGCAGGTAGCAGGACGTATGATGCACTCTGCTGACCCTCCTGGGCAGCACTCTTTTTTTGGTGGCATATGGGGCATGTATGTGTTTTGGGGTGGAGTTGTTGGCAGAGGAGTTGTGAGCCCACCAAACATGCTGCTTCCTCTGGCTTCTTTTCCTGTTCTCTGTCCAAGTCTATTTTTTTTAAAACTTATGCAGGTTAACTTGTTGCTGACAAGAGGGTTCCATGCTGGGAATATCTAGAAATCATTAGTAATAATAGTAAGGTATAATACTTTGTGCATGCACAGATGAAGACTAACACAAAGAGAAAACTGGTCAGGTACATAAGGCATTCCTATAGTACTTACTCTGAAGAAAACCTCTACACTAAAGCCTATACACTAAAGTAGATGCTAAATGATGGTACACTATCTCACAGGATATATATATATATATATGTCTGTATATATATGTTATGACCCGCTGCCTGCGGGCCCCCCGCGAGCAGAACTACTCACCTGGGCTGCCCTTCTTCACCCGACGCGGCATGGACGCTGACGTCGGGCCTGCCTGCATGGCCGGAGCTGCGGTCTAGCCTTGCCCATGCGGCCCGGAGGCCGCCCTGGATCTCCTACTTTGCCGCAGTTGGAACCGCGACCTTCCTGCTCCTCCCTGCGGGCCGAGTCTGCCCCTGACGTCACCGGCATCTTCGCGGCATTAAGGCCGCATCCCCGGGCTCGAGTGGCAGCTGGAGCCGCCCCCTGGGCCTCCTGCAGCGGCTGGAGCCACTGCCGTCATCGGAGCCTGCGCCCAGGCTCAGTCTTCCTGCTTCAGCATCCGACGTCAGTGCAGGCCGCTGTCCGCGGTCTTGCACTGTTCTCCTGCTGCTCCTTAGGCGCTGGCCCGCGCCTCTCTGCTAGACTTAAAGGGCCAGCCACAGGAAGTGTGGCTGACCCCACCTCTAAGTAGACTTCCTGCTTCTGCCCTATAAAGGGCTCCTTCGTCAGTCTGTTCGTTGTCTTGCATCGAAGTGGTATCCTTCTGGAGGATCAGGCCTTCTTGTCTTCTCCATGGAGTTCCTGTTCAGTTCCTGTTCTTTCGTCTTGTCATCGTGCCTGAGGTTCCTGTCTAGATGTTCCGTCCAGATGTCCTGTCCAGATGTCTTTCCGTTCAGATGTCCCGTCCAGGTATCCTGATGTTCCTGTCCTGATCTTTGTCCTGATGTCCTGCCATGATCTTCTACGTCCAGATGTTCTGCCTTCCCGGATGTTCTTCCCTGCATCTACGTTTGTGCTCCTGGCCTTCTGACCTGTTGGGCCTAGGAGTGGCCAACAGATGGGATCCGTCCCTGCGCCCTGGAGCTTCTGTTCCCGCCAGCCATTGGAGCTTTGGATGCCATTGGTCCCGACATCGGAGTTCCTCCTCGCCTGGATCTTCCCTGCGCATGTCCCGCTCTCCTTGTGGTCCATGACCAGCCTTCGGGCTGTGTAGGGCGCGCAGTGGGACAAGGTGGTCTGTGACTCAGGGCTGAGTAGGGCACCCTGAGAGACTGTGCAACTGTCCTTCTGCCCAAGTGTCTTCTGTGATGTCTTCGTACCCGAGTCCTGCTACAGGTCCTGCCTGGTTCCAGTACCCTAGTCTCGCTGCAGTTCCTGCCTGGTTCCAGTGCCTGGGTCTTGCTGCAGCTCCTGCCTGGTTCCAGTGCCTGAGTCTTGCTGCAGTTCCTGCCTGGTTCCAGTACCTTTGTCCTGTCTTCGTGTCAAGGTCCTCAATTGCCCTCTACCTCAGGCCAGGCCTGCTGCTCCATGCTGTTCGCAGCAGGTCCGAAAGGGCTCGGAATGTTCGGAGGACATTGACAGTACAATCTGCTGTATAGCAGGAGCAGCAGAAGCAACAGGGCCTGGGTTTAAGGGAGAAAGATACCAGGGCAAAGACATTTATACATGAGGAGAAAGTCACTGGGAGGAAAAGAGACCAAATTACTAAACAGTGCCTATTTCTACAGATTAGAGAGCAGAGAAAGAAAGAATGAACCAAAATAAACTACCAAATGAGCACAAACGGTCAACCATAAAATCTCTTATTTAGTGTTCGACTCAAGCAAATCTTCCCTGGAGAAGATGCTGACCACCTGTTATTCCAATTTACTCTTCTCTCCCCCCCCCCCCCCCCACCCCAAGATCCATCTTTTTCACAGAAAGAACATTTCTTAATTTAACACTGTTCCTAATTACAGATTTAATGATATCGGATAAAGACCCAATGCTCCATCCAGTCTGCCCAGCAAGTTGCTCAGGGTGGTTCCTGCCGCTCCATGCAGGTGACTCCCATGCAGAATTCTTACACCTAAAGTTAACATCGGTCACCCCATGCTTTCATTTCCATCCTCCAATCACTAGGGATTCTCTGTGCTTGACCCACACCCTTTGAGTTCCAGTACCGTTCTTCTCCTTAGCACCTCTTCTTGGAGGATGTTCCATTCATCCACAACCCTTTCCATGAAGAAATAATTCCTGATATTGTTCCTGAGAGTAAATAAAGGTTATGAGGACAATTTTCAAAGCTTTCTAGCTGGGTAAAGAGCCCCGCTGAAAACTGCAAAGAGGCACACGAAAAAGACGACCCCGTCACATCTTTTATTTGACTTTAGAATCGTTGATTTCCAAATTGGAAAGAGATGAGTGGATTGTGGGAATTCTGAAAGGGGAGAGAGCTTTGCAACCTCCTTTATAAACTGATGAAATACTGATATTTTCTCTAATGCCTGACATCCTTGTCTTGGGCGTTGGAAGTGATCTCGCATTAAGTGCCTTCTCTAGTTTAAATTGAAACTTCATGAGTCAGACGCTCTTGATGTGCGTTGAGTGAAAAAGTATTGTCACACATTCGGTTTGAATGTGCTAATTAAGAACTTCACGGAATGCCTTTGTTGTCTTTTTATTTTTTGAAAGAATAAACAACTGTTTGCTTTTTAACCATTGCTCTCCATTCATGATTTTGCTGATCTCTATCGTATTTCCTCTCGGTCGACTCTTCCCCAAGCTAAAGCACCATAACCTGTGTAATCTTTCCTTATAGAGGAACCGTTCCAGTTCTTTTGTCATTTTTGTCGCTGCTCTCCGAATCTTTTCCAGTTTCGCTCTATCGTTTTTGAGATATGGCGATCAGAAATGCTCACAATACTCTAACAGCGATCACAGCATCGAGCGATATAGAGGTATTTCGCTATTCTCTTTTTTAATCCATTTTCTATATTCCCGAGGTCTCCTCCCTGTACAGATACTTTTGATGGTTTTTTCCTCACCCATCGAAAAAAAATCAATTATATAGGCTGGAAAATGACTGTATTTTAATCATGTAAAATAAAAGAGGGAAATATTTGTCAATGTGCTTAAGAATTTTCCAAATTTTGCCACAGGAGGCAAAATTTGGAACGGTCGCAGGAAATGAAGAGGCTGTGCCTTTGACCTATAGTCCTTTTTGCCCGACATTATTGAGGAAGCGAGAAGGGGGGCGTAAGAGCTCCAAAAGTCCCTAAGGGAGACAAAATTCTAAATCCATCAGTGGTTGTTCTAGAAAATGAAACAGAGAAAAAGAAAAGTAAGATTAAAAAAATGTTGGGTCTGCAGTCTGAATGATTCCAGATGCTCAGCCTGTCCCCCTTACCCTCTTTTGGAAAATGTCATGAAGGAACAGGATGGAAGCCTGGTTTCCCATGCCCTGTGCAGCTGCTATTAGAAATGGTGCTGGTGGAATGAGGCGGGCGAGATTGTGAATTTTGCCCATAGAAAATTGTGTCAGCCTGGACCTGGTAGTCCTATTTTGTATGTCAAAAATTTACAGCATCACCGTACCTCCCTGATGATAGCCTTTTGAATGTATGTTCTGTAAAATGTCTTTTTGCTATATTTCAAGTGCTTTTATACACACTACAGTTCATAACATTTATTTTAAGTCCTACACATAAAAGTGGTCATATTTTAAATCAGTTCTGGTACCAGACAATTTTAAGAAATTTGATCTAATAGGAGTAACTAATAGCTCTGTTCTATGGTCTGATCATCATCTAATTAATTTTCGGTTTACTATCCCTCTTTTGAAGAATATGACAATTCATCCAGTTGCCTGGAAATTGTCTTGTAAACCTTTAGATTGGGAGGAATTTCATGAAGTATGGTTGGAAAAAGTTAACCTTCTGGTATATGTCAAATGTTAAAACCTTGGTTGATTTTTTCAATTCTTCATTGTCATTTACCATGCAAGAAGTTGCTCCATCTAAGTGGCAGAAAATAAAGAGACCTAAGTGCTCTGCATTGTGGTTGAACCAAAAACTAATAGAGGCTAAGCAATCTGTCTATTGGGAAGAACATCAATGGCAAAAAAACATAAGATCAGTAAAAAGAGTGAAGATTTTTTGGCAAGTTCATAGGGCCTATAGGAATTTGTTTCTCACACTGAAGGAGGAGTTTTACTCCAGTTAACTAAATAAGTCTCTTAATAGGCCATAGAAATTATTTCAGTTGATAAAAACATTTACCAGACCTATAAACATTGGGCACTGTAATCGCAAGTATCCAGACTACCGATTGTTTGCTAAGTTCTGTATAAATAAGGTTGATGGTTTGTTATCTAAATCTAGTTCTCAGAATTCTTCTACACCGAGCATTAATAGTAATGAAATAATATCCAGCTGGACTATCTTTGAGCCTGGCACTACCAAGTGCTGGGTATATGAAATCATTTGTCCTGTGTGCTTGACCCTTCCCCTGTAGGGGATCTTGCAGATAGGAAAACAACACTTTTTGAACTGATTAGTTTGTATTGTAAATCATTTTCTTCAAGAGGGCATCTTTTCTGATGCTTTTAAAAGGGCAATGGTATATTCAGTTGTAAAAAAAAGTGCATCTTCAGTAGAGGAATGTGCTAGTTATAGACTTATTTCCAACATTTCTGCCTTTGCAAAGGTCTTCCAAAAAAGTGGTGTTGGCTCAGTGTACACAATTTTTAATTGAACAGAGAGTTCTTATTCCATATCACACGGCTTTCGACTTGGACCCAGCACTGTCTCTGATTATCATTTGCGTTAGATTAATGCCAAATGAGCTGTGATTGCAACATTTTCATAGGCGTCAGCAGCCTTTGATGTTGTCTCTTTCATTATTACTTCAGGGATTGAGTTTGTTGGGGATTTGGGGATATGATTTATCTTGGTTTACCACATTCTTGATTGGAAGACAATTTCAGGTGAAAATAAATCAGGAGACTTCTGATAGGTATGACTTAAAGGTGGGTGTGTTCCACAGGGATCAGTTTTATCTGCATCTCTTTTTTTAAATGTATAGCTTTGTTCATTGGCTCAGCTTTTAACTCAGTTGATCATTTTTAAAAAAATGTATGCTAATGATGTTCAACTATTTTTTTCTTCTGACATTGTACATATGTGGTCACAGATTGATTGCTGTATGATCCAAATTATGTCTTGAATGCTAGCCACTCAACTAGCTTTAAATGTCCAAAAGGTAGAAGTACTGTGGATTTCCTATCATTCTCCCCCCGAGAATTGTACAGGATTAATGTTTGATGGTACTTTCATTCATTTACTGAAACAGTTCGAAATTTATGATTTTGATTTGATTTTTCCATGACCTGTACAGCTCACATGCGCTCAGTTATCCATTCTGGAGTTTGCAAATGAAGACTTAATTCATATGCAATATTTTATTCCTAAGAATGAATTTAGAACCATGTTCAAGTTTTTATTTTGACTTCAGTTGATGATTGCAGTTTTCTTCTTACTGGACTTCCTAAATACTGGTTACAGGTTATTCATCTTCAGTTAAGGGTGTGGACCCTTGAACCGAGACGAGGGTTGGTACCAACACCGAGGGACGGCCCCCAGTGGTCCTCGTCACTGGGAGGAGGCACTGGTGCAGTAGACCCAGCTGGAGCTTCACCTATACCAGCCCTCATTCCCTCAGGTTGAGCCCTTGGGTACCGGGGCCAGCAGGACTTAGGCACGGGTCTCCTCGTGGAGCGGAGTCCAGGGAGATGATGAGGTGTCATCAGGAAGTCTGGGTCAAGGCAGGCGGCATTCAGGAGAGACCGTGGGTAGTCCAGGAGTCGGGGCAGGCAGCGAACAGGCATCACGATGAACCAGGCCAGAGGTCAGGGCAGGCAGCGAACAAGCAGAGATGAGAAGACAAGCCAAAGGTCAGGACGGGCAGCAAGCAAACGGAGTCAGGAAGCCAAGCCGAGGTCAGAGCCAGGAGGACACACTGAGGAGCGGAGCTCAAGGACTGGAACAAGCAGGGACTCAGGGATGCAGCAACAACGCACTTAAACAAGAAGGACCTGTTGCCAAGGTGAAGAACAGGAAGCTGAGCTGGGCTTAAATAGTCAGGAGTCATGATCTCATCTTCGGGAACCGGGCCGAAGTTTTCCGCTGCGGCCTCTTTAAGTACCAGCAAGTCTCGCACGCGCTTAGGGGAGCACATATGAGGAGGAAGTTGGAGACTTCCTTGGTGGCTGGGAGAGGTGCTGTCAGCCGATTCGGTGCCAGGTCATGCGATGCCGAGAGGTGGGAAGCCCTGGATCATTGCCAGCCGAGGCAGGTGGGGTTCCCAACAATACCCTCCCTTTACACCCCCTCACAGAAGACCCAGGCTTGCCAGAATGTGTCCGGTGGAATTGTTGGAGGAGAGATTTGTCCAAGATGTTCGAGGCAGGCTCCCAGGTGTTCTCCTCTGGACCAAATCCCTCCCAGGAAATCAGATATTCCCAATGCCTGTGGTTGCATCTTACATCCAGTATGTCCTTGACCTGGTAGACCTGGTCTTCTTCTGAGGAGATGTCTGGAGGTTCTTGTGGCTTGTGGTGAAACGGAGTGATTACTAGAGGTTTCAGCAAGGAAATGTGAAAGGTATTGTGTATCTTCAAATTGGAGAGTATGCTTAGGTGGTAGGAGACTGGGCCCAGGTGTTCACTCACTGTAAATGGACCAATGTACTTAGGAGCCAGTCTCACGGAAGGCACCCGAAGACGTATATGACAAGTGCTCACCCATACTCTATCCCCAGGTCTAAAGAGGGGTGCTGGACAATGGTATTTGTCCGTACTTCTTTTCGCTCCATCTGCGGCTCTCTGAAGATTCGCCTGGGTGGTGTTCCACAGGGAGTGGAGTTGCTGAGCGGTGAGCTGAGCCTCCAGAGAAGGCACTGTGAGCAGCAAGGGCAGTGGAGGCGCTGGTTGCTTTTCAAAGATAGCTGAAAAGGGGAAGCTCCCGTGGTGGAATGGGTGTGTGCAGGTTGTGGGAGAATTCTGCCCAAGGTAACAGGGCAGCCCAATCATCTTGTCTGCTTCTAACGAAGGAACAGAGGAAGGTTTTTAGGGCCTGGTTAGTCCATTCAGTCTGGCCGTTCCCCTGAGGGTGAAATGCTGATGTGAAATCCAGTTGTATCCTGAACATTTTGCACAGTGAGCGCCAATAATGTGCCGTAAATTGGGGCCCGCAGTCAGACGCTATGTGTTGCAGAAGGCCGTGGAGATGAAAGATGTGTTGGGTGAATAACTGAGCCAGTTCGGGTTCTGAGGGTAACTTCGGAAGGGTGACGAAGTGTGTCATCTTAGAGAATCTATCGACGACCACCCAGATGACTTGGTTCCTGCCGAACGAGGGCAGGTCTACCACGAAGTCCATGGAGATGTGTGTCCATGGCTCTTTGGGCTCTGGCAGTGGTTGCAAGAGACCCCAGGGATGACCTGGTAATGGCTTCTGCTGGGCGCAGGTCAGGCAGGAGCTATATTTGCCCATACATCGCGTTCCATCTGAGGCCACCAGTAGTAGCGAGATAAGAGCTCTAGCATGCGGGCCTTGCTGGGGTGGCCAGTGGTGAGCAAGTCATGGCCCCAGGATAGAACCTTCCAATGAAGGCGAAGGGGAACTACTGTCTTTCCCAGGGGCACTGTGTTGGTGGCGGTGAGAAGGACTTTGGTAGGATCCAGGATGTATTGAGGTGCGAAGGGCATATCCTCCGTCTCATAGAGCCTGGAGAGGGCGTTGGCTCTGGCATTCTTGGAGGCTGGTCGGTACCGCAAGAAGACATTGAAGCAGCTGAAGAACAGCGACCAGTGGGGATTTATGCATTGAGCTTGGCTGAGATACTCCAGTATCTTGTGATCGGTATACACTGTGATGGGGTGCTGTGCACCCTAGAGCCATTGCCTCCACTCCTTGAGTGCCATCTTGATGGCCAAGAGTTTCTTGTCCCGAACCCATAGTTTTTCTCCACAGGTGTGAATTTGCATGAAAAATAGGAGTACGGAAAGAGTCCCGTTGCTGGAATTCTGGCTTAGAACGGCCCCCACCACGATGTCCGAGGCGTCTACCTCCACCACGAATGGGCGTGAGAAGTCGAGGTGACGGAGGCAGGGTTCACGAAGAAAGGCTTGTTTTAGTTCCTCGAATGTTTGGAGGGACTCAGGAGGCCACTATCTGGCGTCGGACCCCTTCTTTGTGAGGGCAGTGAGGGGTGCTGCTATGTGCGAATACCATTTGGTAAAAGTTGGCAAAGCCAAGGAAACACTGGAGAGCGTACCCCCACAGGTCATGGCCAGTTCCAGATAGTGGCAACTTTCACGGGGTCCATATGGAAACCTGTAGTGGAGACAATAAAGCCCAGGAAGAGTAGGGACTCTCATTCAAAGAGGCATTTTTCTAACTTGGCAACATCCCTTGGCAACATAAGAACATGCCATTCTGGGTCAGACCAAGGGTCCATCAAGCCCAGCACCTTGTTTCCAACAGTGGCCAATCCAGGCCATAAGAACCTGGCAAGTACTCAAAAACTAAGTCTATTCCATGTTACTGTTGCTAGTAATAGTAATAGCAGGTAATGGACTTCTCCAAGAACTTATCCAATCCTTTTTTAAACACAGCTATACTAACTGCACTAACCACATCCTCTGGCAACAAATTCCAGAATTTAATTGTGCGGTGAGTGAAAAAGAACTTTCTCCGATTAGTTTTAAATGTGCCACATGCTAACTTCATGGAGTGCCCCCTAGTCTTTCTATTATCCGAAAGAGTAAATAACCGATTCACATCTACCCTTTCTAGACCTCTCATGATTTTAAACACCTGTATCATATCCGCCCTCAGCTGTCTCTTCTCCAAGCTGAAAAGTCCTAACCTCTTTAGTCTTTCCTCATAGGGGAGCTGTTCCATTCCTCTTATCATTTTGGTTGCCCTTCTCTGTACCTTCTCCATCGCAATTATATCTTTTTTGAGATGCGGCGATCAGAATTGTACACAGTATTCAAGGTGCGGTCTCATCATGGAATGATACAGAGGCATTATGACATTTTCCGTTTTATTCACCATTCCCTTTCTAATAATTTCCAACATTCTGTTTGCTTTTTTGACTGCCGCAGCACACTGAACTGACGATTTCAATGTGTTATCCACTATGACGCCTAGATCTCTTTCTTGGGTGGTAGCACCTAACATGGAACCTAACATTGTGTAACTGTAGCATGGGTTATTTTTCCCTATATGCATCACCTTGCACTTATCCACATTAAATTTCATCTGCCATTTCGATGCCCAATTTTCCAGTCTCACAAGGTCTTCCTGCAATTTATCACAATCTGCTTGTGATTTAACTACTCTGAACAATTTTGTATCATCTGCAAATTTGATTACCTCACTTGTCGTATTTCTTTCTAGAACATTTATAAATATATTGAAAAGTAAGGGTCCCAATTCAAATCCCTGAGGCACTCCACTGCCCACTCCCTTCCACTGAGAAAATTGTCCATTTAATCCTACTCTCTGTTTCCTGTCTTTTAGCCATTTTGTAATCCACGAAAAGACATTCCCACCTATCCCATGACTTTTTACTTTTCCTAGAAGCCTCTCATGAGGAACTTTGTCAAACGCCTTCTGAAAATCCAAGTACACTACATCTACCGGTTCATCTTTATCCACATGTTTATTAACTCCTTCAAAAAAGTGAAGCAGATTTGTGAGGCAAGACTTGCCTTGTGTAAAGCCATGCTGACTTTGTTCCATTAAACCATGTCTTTCTATATGTTCTGTGATTTTGATATTTAGAACACTTTCCATTATTTTTCCTGGCACTGAAGTCATGCTAACCAGTCTGTAGTTTCCCGGATCGCCCCTGGAGCCCTTTTTAAATATTGGGGTTACATTAGCAAAAAGGTGATGTTCTCGCAAGCGATGCAGGACACGGCGAACCTCCAAGTGATGACAGGCCAGTTCTTTAGAATAGATCAGTACGTCATCCAAATAGATAATGACGTTGGTGTGGAGCATGTCACAAAAAACTTTATTCATGAGGTTCTGGAACACCGCCGGCGCATTACATAGGCTGAATGGCATTACTAGGTATTCGTAATGGCCATCACGTGTATTAAAGACGGTCTTCCATTCGTCCCCAGGCCTGATACGGACCAGATTGTAGGCCCCATGGAGGTCCAACTTTATGAAGATCCTTGCTTCCTGGAGGTGGTCCAGCAGTTCCGGGATGAGCAGGAGTGGGTACCTGTCTCGGCAGATGAAAGTGTTGAGGCCTCAATAATCAATGCACTGTCTTAAGGTGCTGTCCTTCTTTGATACGGAAAAGAACCCAGCATTCTCCAGACAGGTGGAGGTACAGATGAACCCTCTTTCCAGGTTCTCATGGATGTATTGTGACATCGCCTGAGTCTCGGGGAGAGACAGCGGGTACATCCGACCCCAAGGAGGTGTAGTATTGGGCAGGAGATCAATGGCGCAGTCGAATGGATAGTGCTCCGGGAGTGTCTCCGCCTTCTCCTTTGAAAACACATCTGCGAAATCCGTGTACTGGGCCGGCAGGGCCGGTGGGGTGTAGCCAGCAGGAGTCTGGGATGAGGCAGGTCTTGGAGACTGGAGGAGAAGCAGTTGGGCTCCCAGGAGGCAATCTGCAGGGTCTCCCAGTCGATGTGGGGGGTATGCCTCTGCACAAAGAATGTAATCTCTTCTTCGTGGAGGATCCCGGTGCGGTTTGTCACTGTGGGCGATGACAGAGGTGACTCGGCCTGGTAGCGGATCTCCTTGAATCGAGGAGATCAGCAATGGTGGGACCCTGGGAACCATGGGAAACTGTAGCTGCTTCACCAATTCTGCTAGGATAAAATTTCATCCAGCCCCAGAGTCTATGAAAGCCAATGTTGGAAAGGAGCCATCGGGGTAATGGAGTGTTACCGAAGTGGTGCATTGGGGAGCGAGGTTTACACAGCCTAGGGTCAGATCCCCCATGATGCCTAGGCTCAAAAGTTTCCCGGCCTTTCAGGACACTGGGCCAACATGTGGCCTTTGCTGGCACAATAGAGACAGAGTCCGAGAGTCCGGCGTCACTGCCTCTCCTCTGGCGTGAGGTGGCTACAATCAAGTTGCATGGGTTCTTCACTGCATGCGGGAGATGGTAAACCTTTACCATAAGAAAAAAATCAGCAGAACCTGGGGTCACGATTTGAAGCTCCAGGGAGGAAGATTCAGAACCAATGTCAGGAAGTATTTCTTCACGGAGAGGGTGGTGGATGCCTGGAATGCACTTCCGAAGGAAGTGGTGAAGACCAGAACTGTGAAGGACTTCAAAGGGGCGTGGGATAAACACTGTGGATCCATAAAGTCAAGAGGCCGCCAATGAAGAGTGGGTAACTCGCCAGAATGATGGCTACTGCCTGGACACAATACCCTTATTCAATAAACATACACATGGTTACTGTGACTCCAACATCAATCTAAGCTTCAACAGCAAGAGGAAATGTGGAAAAAAGGATTTGCACTCACAAAGCCGGGAGTAGCTGGCTTGTTACGGCGGTTACTACCCCAAACCAAATGTGCCTGATACTTCACTTTCGATGCACATCCAGCATAGCTCTCTGCTCCAACGGCAGGAGAGAAGAAAAACTGATACTTCACGCATATCCAGCATAGCTCTCTGCTTCAACGGCAGGGGAAAAGAAAAACTGATACTTCACGCATATTTTATTTATTTATTTAAAGGCTTTTATATACCGGAGTTCATGCACTAGTGCATACCACTTCGGTTTACACGGAACAAGGAACAGAAAATTACATCAAACAGATTGAACAATTAAACAAATATACAATTACATCCAACAATTGGGTATAAATAACATGGCTAACTTAGTAGGAACTTAGAGTTAGAGGTGAAGGAGAGAAATAGTACCAAGTGGTAATAGAACAATGTTAATAGCTAAATAATAAATATAAATAGTAAATACAAGTTCTTATAATAAATACAGGTGTTTACAGATTACAGTCTTCAAGAAAAGTTTACGTCTACAGAATAGGGTTAAGTAAATAAGAACTTTATATCCAGCATAGCTTCAACGGCAGGGGAGAAGAAAAAAGGATTCACACTCACAAAGCGGGGAGTAGCTGGCTTGTTACGGCGGTTACTACCCCAAACCAAATGTGCCTGATACTTCACTTTCGATGCATATCCAGCATGGCTCTCTGCTTCAACAGCATGGGAGAAGAAAAACAACCAATAAGGGCTGTATAACATAGTCTGGGTTAAAACAAATAAGCATGGGTATAGCTTGCTTATTGCGGCGGTTACTACCCCTAACTAATCAAGCTAGATATTTCACTTGGATGCAGCTCCATCACTGCTTTCTACATTAATGGTGGGGGTGGAAGGGAAATAGAACCAAGAGCTAAGAGAAACAGATAAGTATGAGAGAAAAAATGTGTGAAGCTTGCTGGGCAGACTGGATGGGCCGTTTGGTCTTCTTCTGCCGTCATTTCTATGTTTCTATGTTTCTATGAGGGTGAGACCAAGGGCCGAGAGAAAGACGGTGCCAAGGATACGGTCCTGCGCCCTGGCTTCAGCTCCATAGGTGCTGCTGTTGGCGGGAATCAATTCACCCAGTCAGGTTGATAAGAGCCTCCAAATCCTCCATTAGCTAGTTCATCTTTAATTCTAGAGGCCAGGTCCTCTAGAAAAATACTATAAAGGCTGTCCTCCCGCCAGCCTAGCTCTGACGCCAAGGTGTGAAATTCCACAGCGTAATCCACCAAGGAGTGAGATCCCTGGCGGAGGTGAAGGAGTTCCGAGGCTCCTTCATCTCCGCCAGGTTCATTAAAGGCTTTATAAAGGTCTGGACGAAGTGCTGAAGTTCTCCAAGTAAGGGGTTTCCATGTTCCCATAGGGGAGAGGCCCATGCCAGAGCTTTACCATCGAGTAATGACAGGATGAAAGTGGTCTTGATCTGGTCGCTGGTAAACTGCCCCAGTTGGAAGGAAAAGCACATGAAGCAGTGGTTCAGGAATCCACAGCACTGCTTTGGGTCTCCAGAGTAGTGGGGAGGCGCCGGGAGGTGCAGAGATGTGGAAGGAACCGGCACTGCTGCCAGGTTGGCCAGATGCTCGAACATGGCTGCCAGGACATCTAGACACTGCTGCTGTTGCTGGAGCCATTGAGCCAGACCCAGAATGGCCTGGAGGCCGGTCAGGTCCGCTGGGTCCATGGCCTTGGAAAACTGTTAGGGATGTGGACCCTTGAGCCAGGACGAGGGTTGGTACCACCACTGAGGGAAGGCCCCCAGTGGTCCTCTTCACCGAGAGGCAGCACTAGTGGCGAAGACCCAGCTGGAGCTTCACCTATACCAGTCCTCATTCCCCTCAGGTTGAGCCCTTGGGTGCCGGGGCCTGCAGGACTTAGGTCATGGGTCTCCTCGTGGAGCGGAGTCCAGGGAGATGTTGAGGCGGTGTCAGGAAGTCCGGGTTAAGGCAGGCGGCATTCAGGAGAGACCATGGGTAGTGCAGGAATCGGGGCAGGCAGCGAACAGGCGTCACAATGAACCAGGCCAGAGGTCAGGGCAGGCAACGAACAAGCAGAGACGAGAAGACAAGCCAAAGGTCAGGACGGGCAGTGAGCAAGCAGAGTTAGGAAGCCAAGCTGAGTTCAGAGCCAGGAGGACAAACCGAGAAGCGGAACTCAGGATCAGGAACAAGTAGGAACTCAGGAATGTAGAACAACGCACTCAAATGAGCAGGACCTGTTGCCAAGGTGAAGAACAGGAAGCTGAGCCGGGCTTAAATAGTCAGGAGTCGTGATGTCATCTTCAAGGGCCGGGCCGAACTTTCCCGCTGTGGCCCTTTTAAGTATCGGCAAGTCTCGCACGCGCCTAGGGGAGCGCAGTGAGGAGGAAATCAGTGGCGTCCTGGGCCGCATGGGAGAGGTGCTGTCAGCCGATTTGGCGCTGGGCCGTGCGGCACCGAGAGGGGGGAAGCCCTGGACCGTTGCCGGCCGAGGCAGGTAGGGGGGACCGGCCACGGATTGCCGCGGCCGGGGTTCCCAACCGCTTCTTCTGAATGCCACAGCTCATTTGGTTGTGAATAGCCAGTTAATAGACACATATTACACCAATTATTAAACTACTTCATTGGTTGACAATAAGTCAGCATGTTAAATTCAAAATTTTAGTTCTTATTTTTAAATCTATTATTTATTATTTATTTATTTATGGATTTTTATATACCGGGAGTTCCTGTATACAATACATATCGCTCCGGTTCACAGTTAAACGGTAATAACTACTGCCGTGTGGCAGTTTACTAAAGTTTATTAAAAAGAATGCCCCCTTTTATCTGGCTAATGTATCTACAATATATTGACCTTCTAGATGTTTACAATCCCTGGATGACCTTTTGATGGTTGCACCTTCCTTCAGTCTGGCTGTAACTTGTACCTGTGCTTTTTCATTAATTGGTCCTATATGTTGCGATCCTGCCCGCGAGGAGCGCGGGCAGGCTCTTACCTTCTCGCGGCCAGTCGGGCCACTGACGCTGCTGCTTCTCTCTCCCTGAATCAGCTGGGGCCGTCCCCGCAGCTGTTGCCATGCAGCCGGATCCTCTGCTGCTGTTTCTGCCTTCCCCCGACGTGCTGATGCGATCCCGGGGTCTTCACCCGGCAGGGAAGCCGTCCCTGCCGGTGCCTGCAGCCTGCTACAGCTCTCTACTCTGCCTGTAGTCTCTCACAGCTCCCTGCAGCCAGCCTTAGCTCTCTATGCTTCTTCCTGCTTCAGTCTTCGTGGCTGGGAGCCGTTCCAGCGACCTGCCTTCACCCAGCTCCAGTCCAGGGCTGCTCCGCTGCTTCCTTGGGCCCTCCACGTGGCTGAGGACGCCACCAGCTTCCAGCTTATCTCTCCAGTTTCCTAGGGCGCGGGCGCGCGCCTCTCTCCTCCTCTTCAAGGGCCAGCCGGGTGGGACCCTCTGCTGACCCCTCTCTGGGCGTTGTCTTCATTAGCCCTACAAAAGGGCTCAGCGTCCAGTCTAACTTTGCCTTCGCAAGGAGTTGGTCACTCCTGAGATCCTTCGCTCCAGGAGTCGTCCGTATTCCAGAACTTCTGCAAGGTCCTGTGTTTCCTGTTACTTGTTGGAGCTCCTCGTCCAGTCCTAATGTCCGCCTGCTGTTCCAGTCCTGATGTCTGTCTCTTGATCCAGTATCCGTGTTCCAGTCCTGATGTTACCTGCTGTTCCAGATGTCCATGTTCCAGCCCCGAGGTCTGTCTCTTGTTCCAGTATCCTTCGTGTTTGTTCCTGATGCTTTAAACCTGCCTTAGGCTGCCAGTGTGCAGCAAACTCGTCTTCGGCTGCCAGGAGTGCAGCACCAGCTTTCGGCTGCCTGGAGTGCAGCAACTTGCCTCGACTGCCAGGAGTGCAGTAAACCACCGCTTCCTCTTCCTTGTGCTCTCCCGTTCTCAGCGTGGTCCGCGACCAGCCTTCCAGGGCTGTGTAGGGCGCGCATGGGACAGGGTGGTCCGCGACTCAGTCTCGCGGGTGGCCTGAGTAGGGCGCCCTGAGGGACAGTGCCCATGTCTTCCTTTAGCCCTCATTCCTGAGTCCACCTCTGTGCATCCAGTACCTCGTCCTGAGTCCACGTCTGTGCCTGAGTCAATGTCTATGCATCCAGCACCTCATTCCTGAGTCCACGTCTATGCCTGAGTCTACGTCGTTCTTGAAGTCTCGTCAGTATCTCTATGTTCCAGTCTTTGCTGCCCTGGCCTCCATCCAGCCTGCCGCTTCGTGCCATACCCTGCGGCAGGTCCAAAAGGGCTGGGAACGGTCGGAGGACTGTTCACAAGACCAACATTGCATTGTTGGGTCTTCCGAAGTGTGCAGATCCGGAGGAGGGCCTATCTTCCCAGCCATCACTCCAGCCTTGCTCCCGTCCAGCCCATGCTCGGGCATGCCAAGCCTCCCGCGGCACCTCTCCAGAGTTCCTTGAGCCGTGGCCCAAGGACACACATCCCTCAGGAAGTGGGATCGCTCTCCTAGCGCTCCCCAACACTGTATTATGGAATTCACTGATGTGTGAAGTATGATTTACTTTTGAATTAAGGTATTCCATAAACAACTAAACACTCTTTTATTTCAGGAAGCCTTTCTCAATTGATTCTACTATGTTTTTTATGCAGTACTGAGTTGTATTGTTTGCATTTTCAGTTTATGTATTTATTTGTGAGTTATGAAAATGTAAATATATATTTGTATTGTTAATCGCCTAGAATGATAATTTTGGTTATGTGGTCTATAAGAATTTTAAATAAAATAAATGGAGGTCTATAAAATCATGAGTGGAACAGAATGGGTTATTTACTTTTTCAAAAAATTCAAAAACTACGGGTCACTCCAAGTTAGCAAGTAGCACATTTAAAACAAATCAGAGAAACTGTATAATTAAGCTCTGGAATTCATTGCTGAAGGATGTGGTAAAGGCAGTAAGTTGGCATAGCTGGGTTTTAAAAAAGTTTGGACAGTTTTCTGGAGGAGAAGTCCATAAACTCATAAACTGTTATTAACCAATTAGACTTTGGGAAAGCCACTACTCCCTATACATTAGTGATTGGCCATTGTTGGAAACAATATACTGAGCTTGATGGACCCTCAATCTGACCCAATATGGCAATTCTTGTGCTGTTATGTAGGATAGTTGGATGGCGTGGAAGTCCATGTTGCTGATAGTTGATCAGATGGTTCTTAGTAGCTAGGGTCTCTGGAAATAGTACTTGCTCTGGAATTGCTGGACTAATTTTCTATGGATTTTGATACAACAGTGATATAGAGAGGGCAAACCACATCCTATTAAATATGTACTCAATGTAATAGAGTAGAGTGGTTAGAGCAGCAGGCTACAAACAAGGAGATATGGGTTCAAATCCCACTGTTGCTCCTGGTGACATTGGGCAAGTACCTCCAAGAAGAACTTATCCAATCCTTTTTTAAACACAGCTATACTAACCGCAATAAGAACATAAGAAAATGCCATACTGGGTCAGACCAAGGGTCCATCAAGCCCAGCATCCTGTTTCCAACAGTGGCCAATCCAGGCCATAAGAACCTGGCAAGTACCCAAAAACTAAATCTATTCCATGTTACCATTGCTAATGGCGGTGGCTATTCTCTAAGTCAACTTAATAGCAAGTAATGGACTTCTCCATTATCGCGTGCTTTATTGCGCCCGTAGCATTCAAATTAGGTGGAGGGGATGAGTTAGGGAGAAGATTAGGGAAATAGGCCAGCGGCACCACTGCCGGCGATAATGTTTAGAACATTATTGCCGGCAGTAGCGCGGGAAATAGCACCACCTTTTATGGTGGTGCTATGCCCGTGATAGTGTGCAACACAGCTGCACTGCAGCAGGTGAAACTGCACCGCAGTGGTGCGGCCGGATGCAGGCTATCGCCCAACCGCCCCCTGTTTTGCCCTCCCGCCCCCCCCTTTACCGCCGCGTTCATCTTTCCGCACAGAATGATGAATCCTGGCCTTAGATTGTAAGCCCTCTGGGGAAAGAGAAGTACCTGAATGTAATCCATTTTGAAGAGCTAAAACAAGTGCAAAAAGCAGAATATAAAAATCTAAATAAATAATGGTTTCAGTTATTTAATGTACAAATATTTTCTCAGTCCCTTGTATGTAGTATGCGTGTTTTACAGTCTGACATCAGTTTTTCCTTTCTGTCTATAGATGAGAAATGTCTACTGGTGTTACCTCTGCTGTGTGTTTCTTTATCCGCAGATGAGAAGTGGCCAGAATTAGAGAAGGCAGAAAAGTTAGCAAGGGGGGCTGCCTTAAAATGGGCTTCTGGGATCTTCTACCGCTCAGACCAATTGGAGGGTCTTGGACACTATCGGAAACGAGAGACCCAACGTAACAATTCCATCCAATCCCGATTAAAGGTGGGTAGTTAAGGAGGAGTGGGTGAGACTTGAAAGGCAAAACATAATATGGAAGTGAAAAGTTTAATTTTGTGTTCCTCAAAAAGTTAACTATAGTTCCTTTGGGAAATATTCAAGCATATTGTATTTGAGTAGGTCACATGTTTCATAATACTTATTGCATATATCATGTTAATCTTAGGAACCAAAATGTATCATAAAAATCTGTTTTTTTATTGTCATAAATTTTAGGAGGTGAGGCATATTGAAAAGGGCCTCTGTACTAACTCTTTTTATAATTAGCATTATTTTCTGATTTTAGCGCAGCTCTGAAAGTGGGACTTAAAGCCCAAAGTACTAAGCCAGCAGCATTAACATGATCACTTTAAAGACAGTGCAGCCATATTAATGCTGCCATGTTAGGTGACTCCATTTTTCCCATGTTAATGGGGGACACATCTCCACCCTCAATTATGTGAAGAGTATCTGGTCTTATGCTTTCCCTCTCCTCTGAAACTGTACAGGATCTCTGGGTCCTGACCTCCACCACTCCTTCCTCTTCTCTGCTGAAATTTGGGAGTCAGCTCCTGGGGACCCTTTACAGCTCTGAGGAGGTGGGATGTTTAGGTCTGGAATCCCCTTTCAACCTTAGGGAGTGTTAGAGGGTGGAGGGATACAGGTTCAGAGGCCGCCTTCAACTTGGGATGCTCGGAGAGGTGAGTGGTTTGGACCTGGAGGCTCCTTTCAGCTATAAGGGAGGGCCCCTGAACATGGAGACTGGAGGTCTCCATGTTCAGGGGCCTCCAGTGGGAGCAAGAACTGGTGTAAGGCCTAGGGATGTGCAGAGGGATGTTATACGTTACATTCGGGATTCGTATTCACCGGGGGGGGGGCAGATACGTTGCATTTGGCCGATACATTTATACATTAATTCTTATTCGTTTCCCCGCTAAAATTAAATTAACTACAACCCCCCACCCACCTGACTCCCCGCAAGACTTGCCAAAAGTCCCGGATGGTCCAGCGGGGGTCCGGGAGCGATCTCCTGCACTCAGGCCGTCAGCTGCCAGCAATCAAAATGGCGCCGATAGCCTTTGCCCTTACTATGTCAAAGGGGCTACCGATGCCATTGGTCAGCCCCTGTCACATGGTAGGAGCACAAGATGGTTCCAATGGCCATGTGACAGAGGCTGACCAATGGCACCGGTAGCCCCTGTGACATAGTAGGTCAAAGGCTTTCGGCACCAATCTGAAACCGGTAGCCGAGGGTGTGAGTGCAGGGGATGGCTCCCGGACCCCCCGCTGGAACACCAGGGAGTTTTGGTAAGTCTTGGGGGGGGTCAGGAGGGTGGGGGGTTTGCTTAAATTGGCTCCTTTAGGCGGCCGAATAATTCGGTGAAGATTCGTTGTATTCGTGGGGAATCGCGATACGTTTCGCTTCCCCACGAATACAACGAATAGGGCCCTATACGTTGCGGATTCCCAATTCGTAGGGAACGAATGCACACCCCTAGTAAGCCCTGAAATTTTGTATGTTAATATGGCCCACCTAAGGCTGCAAAGTTAATTATACCTCTTGAGTCTTAGTTTAGTTTGCAGCCTTATTTTTTTCTAAACTTATTTATTTATTTATGTATTTATTTAGCATTTTTTATATACCGACATCCGTTTGCACATCGTATCGGTTTACATAATAACATAAAAACAACGTCGCCGCAAACGACAGGCGAAGCTTTTACAAAGAACAAGAACTGATTAACTAGGTACAATTTTATGAAGTACAGATTAACAAGGTACAAAATTATTTGAGGGGATATCTCGGAGAGGAGGTTAAGATTATATAAAGGGATAAGCTCAATTAATAATTTAAAACAAAACGTTCGAGATCAAGGTCAGGAAGAACAGGGTATACATGTATATATTTACAATAAAATTCAAAAGTCTCTGGTATCAATAGAATATAGAAACAGATTGCATTCAATTTACATTGTTGGATGGATCAAGAATGAGGAGTATTTGAGGGAAAGGCCTGTAGAAACAGCCAAGTTTTTAGTTTTTTTTTAAATTTAGGGATGGAGGTTTCAGTACGTAAGTCTGGAGGCATAGAGTTCCATAGGGTGGGGCCAGCCAGAGGGAAGGCTCTTTTTGTTGTAGATGTAAATTTGGTGGATTTGATCGAGTGGGGGGAGGAGCATTCCTTGGTGGGTAGAACGAGTAGGTCTTGTGGAGGTACGAGGTGTGAGAGGAGGGTTGATCCAGTGAGTGTTTTCATTTATGATGCATTTGTGAATGAGGGATAAGGTTTTGTATAGGATTCTCGATTTAATTGGAAGCCAATGCAGCTCTATGAGTGTAGGCGTAATATGGTCTCTCTTTTTGGAATTTGTAAGGATGCGTGCAGAGGCATTCTGTAAGAGTTGTAAAGGTTTTGTATAGGTGGAAGGGAGGCCAAGGAGTAGGGCATTAGAATAGTCTATTTTGGAAAAAATAATAGACTGTAAAACGGTGCGAAAGTCGGTGAAGTATAGCAGTGGTCTGAGTTTTTTAATCGTTTGTAGCTTGAAGTAGCAGTCACTGAGGATAGATTTTATGAAGGGTTTAAGGGTGAGCTGGTCATCACCCAGGCTTCGAGTGTGAGTGGGGAAGGTAGTGGATGAGTAGGGTGGGGGAATGGGGGGTAAAGGGCGTTTAGAGGAGATAATGAGGAGTTCAGTTTTCTGAGGATTGAGAGCGAGGTGCATGTCAGTGAGAAGTTGGTTACTTGCATACACTTTAATGTACCATGCACCTCTGCACCACAAAAGACCGCACCTTCTCTCTTGCTGGACCCACCCTCTGGAACTCCATGCTGACTGATCTTCGGCTACAGCCAAGTACACAAACATTAAAAAAAACCAACTCAAAACGTGGCTGTTCAAACAAGCTTTCCCTGAACAGTCACCACCCTCCTGCCCCCCTCCCCCCACCTCTGTTTGGGACCCTTGTAGAAATCTTAATGTTCTGCTTTTATTACTTCTGTAAATCTCCCCACTCCATCTCCCCCACCACTGTACTTGTATTAGTACTCCTGTAAATCGCCCACCCACCTCCCCTATACTGTACCCTGTATTCCCCTTTACTAGTTAAACTCCCCAAATTATTAACCCCTTACTCATACATGAATATTACTGTACCTTTGTATATATCACTGTACACTTGTATATATTGTATATACCTTATTCCGCTAATTCTATACAAGTTATACCCCCCAAGTTCTTAACTCCCGGTGTAAATTATTTTCGCTGTTTAGTTCCATGTAAACCGATATGATGTTTCGACGAATACCGGTCTATAAAAGCATTTAAATAAATAAATAGATAATGTTACCGTTGGGGAAGCTGGCTGTAACACTAATGCACATGCAGTTAGTTTGTATTAATGGCTGTAGTACATGGGCATTAACTAATACCAGTATTAACACTAATGACACCTATTTGTAATGTACATAGACCCCATGGTGTATGTGATAGATGATATGACTAGCTCCATGGTAGCTCATTGGATTGTATATTAGTGATGAAGAAAATCTTGAAATTACTTGGTTTGGGGTTACTACCCCAAACCAAATATGCCTGATACTTCACTTTCAATGCATATACAGCATAGCTCTCTGCTTCAACAGCAGGGGAGAAGAAAAACTGATACTTCACACATCCAGCAGAGCTCTCTGCTTCAACGGCAGGGGAGAAGAAAAAAGGGTTCGCACTCACAAAGCGGGGAGTAGCTGGCTTGTTATGGCGGTTACTACCCCAAACCAAATGTGCCTGATACTTCACTTTCCATGCATATCCAGCATGGCTCTTTGCTTCAACGGCATGGGAGAAAGACTGATACATCACGCATTTCCAGCATAGCTCTCTGCTTCTACAGCAGGGGAAAAGAAAAACTGATGCTTCACGCATATCCAGCATAGCTTCAACGGCAGGGGAGAAGAAAAAAGGATTCGCAATCACAAAGCGGGGAGTAGCTGGCTTGTTACGGCGGTTACTACCCCAAACCAAATGTGCCTGATATTTCACTTTCAATGCATATCCAGCATGGCTCTCTGCTTCAACGGCAGGAGAGAAGAATAACTGATACTTCACGCATATCCAGCATAGCTCTCTGCTTCAACGGCAGGGGAGAAAAAAACTGATACTTCACGCATATCCAGCATAGCTCCCTGCTTCAACGGCAGGGGAGAAGAAAAAACAACCAACAAGGGCTGTACAACATAGTCTGGGTAAAACAAATAAGCATGGGTGTAGCTTGCTTATTGCGGCGGTTACTACCCCTACTACCCCTAACTAATCAAGCTACATATTTCACTTGGATGCAGCTCCATCACTGCTTTCTACATTAATGGTGGGGGTGGAAGGGAAATAGAACCAAGAGCTAAGAGAAACAGATAAGTATGAGAGAAAAAATGTGTGAAGCTTGCTGGGCAGACTGGATGGGCCATTTGGTCTTCTTCTGCCGTCATTTCTATGTTTCTATGTTTCTATATTAGAAAACATTTTTAGTTTGGTATAGTATAGTTATGTTGTTATTGGTATTCATAATTATATAGTTAATGACAATTTTACTTTGACAATTTCTGATAACCAAAATAAAAATATTGTACAGAAATTAAATTGCTCACCAATACCAATGGAATATTCAACCAAACTGCTGAACTGAATGAAGGTCATCTCTACATAGTCTAATACAGGGAAAGGGCTTAGGCATTTCTATCAGGAGACGCCAGCGTTTACATGCCTCCTCCATCAGTTTGAGATGCCCTGCTATCCATTACGGCAACACTAAAGAGCCCATGTGAAAGAAGCAGCCAGTAAGGACGGAATTGCTCAAAAACGCCATTGAGCATGAGCTGATCTCCAGCAGTAAAGGAGAGAACTCTGGAGAACATTTAACTCATATATTTAGGTGACATTTTGTCCCTCTAGAACATTTTATTTTGGACTACATTCTAAGTACATTGGACATCTTAGACAACCTACGTTACCCCAGATGATGAAATGGTTAGTTCAAAACACTGGACCAATGTTGAGGATGGTCAGTTTTGATACAAGTTAAGTAATTGAACATACATATTTTTTAGTCCAACAACTGTGTTTCTCCAAGGATTTTATCAAGTTTCTACATGCAACAGCAGAAAATTCTTAAGAAATATATAAGTCCAAGTGATTGAAATTAGCCATGAACCAGACATAACAGCATAAGAAGTTATGCGTGCTCTCTGAGGCATAATTCTGATGGTCTTTATTTATCCGTTTATGATTATTTATTATAATACAAGCCGTAAAGCCCGTTAAAACGGGCTACATCCCTCTGTCTCTCACCTCCCCCTCATTCTCTCTCCCCTCACTCTTCACCACCCCCCTCCCCCACCCACTCCTCTCCACCCTCCCTCTCCTCTCACTCAGTCCCCCCTCTCCCTCACTCCCTCCCACTCAGTCCCCCCTCTCCCTCCCTCCCACTCACTCAGTCCCCCTCTCCCTCCCTCCCTTCCACTCACTCAGTCCCCCCTCTCCCTCCCTCCCTCCCTTCACCCACCTCCATTTCCTCCCGGCGCCGTAAGCGCGACTTCCCGCAACCCTCACCCGGCTCCACTAACTCCTCCCGCTCCTGCCGGCAGATCTCGGGGGGAGTCACTCCCGCGCGCGCGGCAGTGACCCCCCCCGAGATCTGCCGGCAGATCTCGGGGGGGGGGGCGCGGGAGTGACACCCCCCCCCCGAGATCTGCCGGCAGATCTGGGGAGGAGAAGCAGCGGCACCGCGCGCGCGCGCGGCGCCGCTGCTTCTCCTCCCGCTCCTGCGGCCCCACCGCCATTTTTTTTTTCTGATCGACATCCTTGCCCGCACATGTGCAGTAGAGCTGTGCTCTACTGCGCATTTGCGGGCCGTCGGTCACAGGCCATTTATAAGGTAGATAATCATATTGCTTGAAATTACTGAGTGATCACTCTTGTCCTTAAGTATTTCTTGCCCAAAGATTTAGTATTCTACAGGATGGTACAAGAATATTAAGAAATAGGAGGTTGATAATTCAAAAGCCAATTAGACGGATAACTGAAAAAGTATCCATCTAAATGGAAAAACCAACATATGGTATTTAGGCAGGGGTGCTCTGGGGGTGGGTGAGAGGCTTGTCGGGGATAAGTTTATCTGGATAACTAGCTGAGCCGCTCAGCGGCTGAATATTGCCCCCTAGATGATTTACATAATCAGACATCTAAATAACCAAGCACAGATTAACTGAATCTAAAATAATTGCTTTGAGGCTCCTCTAGCGGTAGTTATTTGCCAACCAAATACCATCTTGCAGAAACTAAAACTGATCTTACAGAATTGTAGGGCCTGAATTTGCACACAGACCTACTAGGGCCTGTGCTAGGGCAGCAACATGTTGGAGACAGCAAAGTTCCTGCTACCCTACAGATCTCCAATCTTGCTTCTCTCCCACCCATCCCCAGATCTCGAGCTATTTGATTTCCACCCCCTTTTTCAAGCAAACATGCAATCTCCCTCCTACCTCCCCCTGGCAGACATCAGGGCTCTGACATTGCTGTCATTAGAAGACCAAGTGTGGGGTCTGAGTCAGCCTGCGACTCTGTCCTTGCATTCAAATTATATAAATGAACTTCATTGAATAAAAATATATCTGAGAGGCAAAATGTTTGTTTACATAGTTTTGAAATTATAAATATATTTTTTAATAAAAATATGTAGTTTTATTAGTAGGGTCAAGATGATTAGATATAGGATTAATGAACAATAGTCATGTGAATTTAACATAGGGACCCTCTATGTCTCCACTATCTATTTTGTCCCTAGCTTAAGTTAGGAGTTGGTAGACCATCCCTGACGAGCACCTCCACTGAGGACTGGGCAATGGGCATAAAAGCAGACAAAGCGGGATAAGTAGCAAGGAATTTTGAGTTGGATATCTAGATAGTAGGAGAGTTTTGGAGTTGGTTCCCATCTTTAGGCCCCACAACCTGATTCTAGGGAGAGAGGCAGATTTCCTGGCCCAGTACCCAACTGGTCTGGCAGGGGTTGTCTCAGGAGCTGGAAAATATTTTTGGAGAGTTTATTTTTAATGGAGTCTATTTTTGTATGGATAGTGGTCCTGTCTCAGGGAGAATTTTTCCCCTTGCCTAGAGGAGGTCAGAAGGAAGAGTGCGTCCCCTAGGGATGTGTAGGGTAAAAAAATTTGTTTTCTTTTTTCGATTTGTTTTTGGGAGTTTTTTTCCCCATGAATTTTGTTTCATGGAATGTTTGATTAATTTCATTTGTGTGAAAAAAAACAATGCCTCATCCTATGCAGGACCGATGCCTTGGCCTAGGCCGGAGCATAGGTCCAGTCTCGGAGCTCAGGCCTCAGAGCAGCTCTGACATGTCCGACATCCTCTTCTACATTGCTGTACATCAAAATGGCACCATCTACTCAGGTGAATGCACCGGAGTTAATTAACTCCGGTATGACTCCAGCAGACGGTGTCAGTTGAAGAAGAACAGAAGAGGACTTCAGATGTGTCAGAGTTGCTCCAAGGCCTTGGCTCTGAGCCTGGGTCCGACTCTAGGGTGAGGCCCAGGCTTCGGGACCTGGCCTTTGGGTTGGGCTGTGGCATTGGGCCTGGGCCTGAGATCCAGCCTAGGCCGAGGCCCAGGAGTCAGAACTCAGCCTCTGGTTTGGACCCCATCGTCAAACCAGGGTGCGGGTCAAACCAGGGTGGGTCCTAGCCTAGGTCGAGGCCCAGTTGTTGGGACCCAGCTTCTGGGCTGGACCCCAGAGTCAGGTATGGGTCCAGGTCAAGGCCCTAGTGTTGGGACCTAGCCTTTGGGCCAGGCCGCAACATCGGGCCTGGGTCTGGGCTTCAGGCTAGGCCAAGGCCCAGGCATTGGAACACAGCCTGGCCACTTCTGCGGACACCCGATGGATGAGGTAAGTTTATTCTGGGTGGGGAGCTCAGCTGAGACCACAGCATTGGCTGAGCCTAGGTCGAGACCTTGGCATCATGCTCTGGCCTAGGCTGCAGCCCCTGTTTTTGGCCTCAGCTTATGCCCTAGGCAAGGCCCCAGCTTCAAGCCTAGGTCTAGGTCTAGACTGAGGCACCAGCATTATGCTCAGGCATAGGCCGAGGCCCCTGCTTTGGGCTTCAGCCTATGCCCTAGGTGAGGCCCCAACCTTGGGCATATGCCTAGGCCCAATGCAATCATCTAAAACAAATGCAATGAGGTTTGTTTCATTTGGTGGGCCCACGATTCGTTTCAGGGCTCCCCAAATGAAATGAGTCATCCTTATTCTTTACGTTTTGCACATTCATTTTAAATGAATGCACATCCCTAGTGTCCCCCTGCTCACACTATACGAGGGACAACAGGGTCTTACATTAGAGAAGTGAGGTGCAGTTTTTAGATGTTTTGGGTTCCTGTTTTGTTGGTAGACATTTTTTTTGGCACCATTAATGCCTTTGAGAATTAGTAAGCACTTTGATTTTTGCTGTATTTCTGGGACTTTCTAATCCAGAGGTCTAAGTTTAACTCCAGAAAAGAGACAAGAGATCCCAGTCTCTACTAGGAGCCCACTTTTTATCACTGGCTGTTTTTCTAGTGCCTGAGTGCCACCAGAAGGACACTAGCTTTGCTGTGCAAATCTGAGACAATCAGTATCATTAAATTTTTGTGAAGATCATTTGGAAAGTTGCTGTTGATTGGTTTGTTGGTTGCAATACATTTTTGTTGGAACACCCCACAAGAGTGTCCAATGTCTTTAGGATAGGGGAACCTAATGCCAGGGCATTCCAACTGCAAGTACATCTGTGTAAGAAAAAAACAGAGATTGTTCCTCCCTGTGTGCCTTGGGTCTTAGAGGATTATCCCCCCCCCCCCACACACACTGAAAAGGACCCTGGTACCCCAGGCTTGTAGATAGAGAGAGGGAAGAAATTGCCTAGGACACCATGTACCCCTGTATTCAGGAAACTCACTGAAACGGGGGCAACATTAGTAACATAGTAAATGATGGCAGATAAAGATTAAAATGGCCCTTTCAGTCTGCCCAGTTGAAATTCATCCTCTTTTGATAGAGGTAGATATAAAATGTAATACTCCATTGTATAATTGTCCTTTTTAAATTATACATTTTCATTAATATTTTTCATCAATATATTTTGCTTACGTACAGTATATATTTTTTTAATTTTGTGGATGCATTTTTCACCTTCATCAAATTGTTTTTGGTGGCTGCTGTTTTCTTTTAGCTAATTTGATGTGATCACTTTTATTTCTTTTTCTCTCTGTTAAGTGTTTGTGTACGCCATGCCTTGAACATGGCAGAGAATAAAGGTCAGGCAAGCACTAATATATCCAATCCAGAACATAAGACCATAAGAATTGCCATACTGGGTCAGACCGAGGCTCCATCAAGCTCAGTATTCTGTTTCCAACAGTGGCCAGGACACAAGTACCTGGCAAGATCCTAAACAATAAATAGATCTCATAGTAACATAGTAATGACGGCAGAAAAAGACCAAATGGTCCATCCAGTCTGCTCAGAAGTTTCTTATAGTTGTAACTACTGCTCTGTGCAGGTTACCCCAAAGCCTTAAGTTAAGGGTAGTAATATTTACAACCAAAACCAAGCAACTGTCAAACCCATAACAAAATTACTGCTAGCAACATTTTTACGAGGTCAGCAGTCTTCCTGATAATTCAGACAATGCTTTGCTTTTAGACTTGGCCAAAAAACAGTCCTGTGTTTTAACCCTGATGTCTGCATATCAGTGCCCTGGTCTATAAAAGTCGGGGCCTAGCATCGACTGTTTTCTGAATCCAATTCCCCTTCTCCCCCCACCATCAAAGCAGAGACTGATGTTGCAGTTGTATTACAGGCAAATAAAGTAGGGTGAAAGCCCAACCCACAATAGTAATGACAAAATGTCACAAAGGTAGAGCAGAAAACTTCTTAGTTGTCCTTTTTGTTCAGTTAAGGTTTATTTAACTTCTTTCAGTTGTATCATAAGATATTCCAGTTTTAATACAAGTTAATTCAGATGTATCTGAAAGAAGTTAAATAAACCTTAATTGAACAAAAAATGGCAACTGACTGCGCTACACTGAACCACCCAAGGGACATGTGTACCCTCTCTCAGTGGCAGAGAATAAAGCCATGTCCGAGTATATTCAGGAAAACCTTCAAAAAGGCTTCATAAGACCTCCAAGTCTCCTGCTGGCGCAGGCTTTTTCGTTGTGGGGAAGAAGGACGGAACATTACGTCCGTGTATAGATTACAGAGGTCTCAACGAGATAACTGTGAAGGATCGTTACCCGCTACCTCTCATCTCAGAGCTATTTGACAGACTACAAGGAGCCAAGATCTTCTCCAAGCTTGATCTTAAAGGAGCTTACAACTTACTTCACATTTGCTCAGGTGATGAATGGAAGATGACCTTCAACACCCAGGACGGTCACTTTGAATATTTAGTGATGCCATTTGACCTGTGCAACGCCCCGGCTGTCTTTCAAAATTTAATGAACGACATCTTCATTTACTTAGATGACATCTTGATATTCTCACAAGACATGACCACTCATCTGGAGGATATCAAAAGAGTGCTGCAAAGACTCCGTGAGAATCATTTATACACTAAGGGGCGGATTTTCAGAGCCCTGCTCGCCTAAATCCGCCCAAAACCGGGCGGATTTAGGCGAGCAGAGCCCTGCGCGCCGGTGAGCCTATTTTACATAGGCCTACCGGCGCGCGCAGAGCCCCGGGACTCGCGTAAGTCCCGGGGTTCTCCGAGGGGGGCGTGTCGGGGGCGGGCCCGGTCGTCGCGGCGTTTCGGGGGCGTGTCGGCAGCGTTTTGGGGGCGGGTACGGGGGCGTGGCTACGGCCCGGGGCAGTCCGGGGGCTTGGCCGCGCCCTCCGTACCCGCCCCCAGGTCGCGGCCCGGCGCGCAGGAGGCCCGCTCGCGCGCGGGGATTTACTTCTCCCTCCGGGAGGCGTAAATCCCCGGAGAAAGGTAAGGGGGGGGGTGTAGACAGGGCCGGGCGGGTGGGTTAGGTAGAGGAAGGGAGGGGAAGGTGAGGGGAGGGCGTTAGAGGATTCCCTCCAAGGCCGCTCCGATTTTGGAATGGCCTTGGAGGGAACGGGGGTAGGCTGCGCGGCTCGGCGCGCGCCGGCTATACAAAATCGATAGCCTTGCGCGCGCCAATCCAGGTTTTTAGCAGATACGCGCGGCTCCGCGCGTATCTACTAAAATCCAGCGTACTTTTGTTTGCGCCTGGAGCGCAAACAAAAGTAGGCCTATTCGCGGAGTCTGAAAATCCGCCCCTAAGTTGTCTAAGTACGAATTCCACAAAGAATCAGTGCCTTTCTTGGGCTACATTGTTTCCAACCAAGGCTTCCAGATGGATCCACAGAAGCTGGAGAGCATCAAGAATTGGGCTCAATCCACTGGTCTGAAGGCTCTCAGATGTTTCTTAGGTTTTACCAACTATTACAGGACCTTCATCAAGAACTACTCCTCGCTCACTGTTCCGCTTACAGCTATGACGAAGAAAGGTGCCAATGTTGCTAATTGGTCTATGGAGGCTATATCTGCATTCCAGAAACTAAAAGATGCCTTCTCGAGCAAGCCGTGTCTCTGACACCTGGACCCCACTAAGCCCTTCATCGTTGAGGTCAATGCCTCAGACGTTGGCGTAGGGGCCGTGCTAAGCCAGGTCGGTGATTCCAAGGCTTTACATCCATGCTTATTCTTCTCTTGTCGCTTCTCTCCAGCAGAGAAAAATTATGGAATAGGAGATAAAGAGCTCCTGGCAATAAAGATGGCATTCGAGGAGTGGCGCTCTTGGCTCGAAGGAGCACAACATCAAGTCACAGTCTTTACAGACCACAAGAATTTAAAGTGCCTCCGCCACGCACAGCGCCTAAACCATAGGAAAGCGAGATGGTCTCTGTTTTTCAACAGATTCGACTTTGTGCTGAAATACCGCCCTGGAGATAAAACATCAGAGCAGATGCCTTATCTCGCTCATTCCTCTCTGAGGATATCCCAGAGGAACCGCAACACATCATCGACCCAAAAAGAGTTATTTTGGCAGCTACTCACTCAGTACCTGCAGGTAAAACTATCGTACCCAAGAACCTCAGAATAAAGCTGTTAGCATGGGCTCATGACTCCAAACTGGCTGGACACCCTGGTCAATGCAGAACTCTGTCTAAACTACAAAAGTTTTACTGGTGGCCCACCATGAAGGAAGACACATTCTCCTACGTTGCTTCCTGCGCAAATTGTGCCAGACAGAAGATGCCACCCGGTCGTCCTTGGGGTCTACTCCAACCCTTACCAGTACCAGTCGAGCCATGGACACACATCGCTACAGACTTTGTGGTGGACTTACCACTTTCAGGTGGAAACAACACGATTTGGTTAACTGTAGATTGGTTCTCTAAGATGGCTCTCCCTGGTTTACCCACAGCTATGGAGCTTGCCCAGCTCTTCATCAAGCACATCTTCCGCCTACACGGCATGCCTAAGCACATAGTCTCCGATCGCCGAGTTCAATTCACAGCTAAATTCTGGAAGGCATTGTGCAAGAAGTTTGACATTTCTCTCGACTTCACCTCAGCATACCATCCTCAATCTAACGGACAAACAGAGAGGATGAACAGGACACTCAAGCAGTTCATTTGTGCCTACGTGAACACTCACCAGAATGATTGGGCAGAACTGTTGCCCTGGGCTGAATTCACCATCAACTCTCATCCTGCAACATCCACTAGATCAACAGCATTCGAAGTGGTTTACGTACGACTACCATTGCCACCACTGCCACTTCCACTGTCCGTGGCAGTGGTGGACTTTGAGCTAAGAAAGGATACGATGCTCACCACTGCAAGGCTCCAGATTTCCAGCCTGGTGACAAAGTCTGGCTATCCACTAAGCTCTTAAGACTTAAAATACCTTCAGTTCGCTTCACTCCATGCTTCATTGGACCATTTCCCATTCTCCGACGATTAGGCAATCTCACCTAGTCTGAAGCTACCACCTACATTGAAGATTCATAATGCGTTCCACATCTCACTATTGAAACCATTGATCCTTAGTGAGTTCTCTAACAAGACACCTGAACCTACACCAATAGATGCAGAAGAAGACATTGAGTACAAGGTAGATACTATCCTTGATGTAAGAAAAAGAGGCAGAATATGGGAATACCCTCTGTCATGGGAAGGTTCTGGACCTTTGGCAGCGAATGGACCCGATCCTCAATGACTTACTGGGCTTCCTCGCCCTATTCCGCTCAGTATTTGATGACCCCGGTTGCAAGACCATCACCGGATCTGTAGTCCTGCATCTACAACAAGGTGTCAGGTCGTTGACCAAGTATGTCATTGAGTTTAGAACTCTCTCTTCAGAACTACACTGGGACCTGGGCTGCTTGCATGCCATATTCAAAGAAGGGCTAAGCTCACTTATCAAGGACGAATTAACAGCACGAGAACTCCCTGAGGCCTTGGACTCCCTGGTCGCATTGATCACCGTCTGCATGAGCAGTCACACGAGGCTAGAGGATCCAAGAGAACATCTTCGGGTGCTCCACGCATTCGTCCAACACCTACCACCCAGACTGGATGTCTTCTCCAAGAAAGTTGCAGATACTCTACCACCTCACCCCTCATTTGATTGCTCTATAAATTTACTACCCAATACCGAGCCTTCCAGAGGAAGGGTGTACCCACTTTCTCTGACTGAGACCAAGGCCATGTCCGAATATATACAAGAGAATTTGGCAAAAGGCTTCATTCGGCCTTCTAGGCCTTCCGCCGGAGATGGATTCTTTTTTGTGGGTAAAAAGGACGGCTCCCTCCGGCCGTCCATAGATTACCGCAGCCTAAACGAGATCACCCAGAAGGATTGCTACCCATTGCCATTAATCTCTGAACTTTTTGACAGGCTCTAAGGGGCCAAGATATTCACCAAGTTGGACCTCAGAGGAACATATAACTTGGTCAAGATACGCCGGGGCGACGAATGGAAAACCGCATTTAACACCCGCGATGGCCATTTTGAATATTTAGTAATGCTGTTTGGCCTCTGCAACGCCCCGGCAGTATTTCAAAATATGATGAACGAAATCTTCAGAGACATGCTCTACACCTGTGTAGTGGTATATCTAGACGACATTTTGTTTTTTTCACAAGACCTTCAGAGCCACCAATTGGACGTCGCCAACGTCTTACAACACTTGAGGGATAACCAGTTATATGCCAAACTGGAGAAATGCTCCTTTCACCAGGAGTCTGTTCCCTTTCTGGGCTATGTGGTCTCAAGCCAGGGGTTCCAGATGGATCCACAAAAAACTAAGAGTATGCGGGACTGGCCCCAACCCATAGGCCAAAAAGCATTTCAAAGATTCCTGGGTTTTACCAATTACTGCTAGAGATGTGAATCGTGTGATCGATCGTCTTAACAATCGATTTCGGCTGGGTGGGGGAGGGAATCGGATCGTCGCGGTTTTGTTTTTGTAAATATCGTGTAAATCGTAAATCGGGGGAGGGCGGGAAAACCGGCACACTAAAACATCCCTAAAACCCACCCCGACCCTTTAAAATAAATCCCCCACCCTCCCGAACCCCCCCAAAATGCCTTAAATTACCTGGGGTCCAGAGCGGGGGTCCCGGTGTGATCTTTTACTCTCGGGCCTGCGATGCGTTGTAGAAATGGCGCCGGCGCTACCTTTGCCCTGTCATATGACAGGTCAAAGGTAGCACCGGCGCCATTTTGTTTTTTGCCCCTCGACGTCAGGAGCGTAGGAGATCGCTCCCGGACCTCCGCTGGACCCCCAGGGACTTTTGGCCAGCTTGGGGGGGCCTCCTGACCCCCACAAGACTTGCCAAAAGTCCAGCGGGTGTCCGGAACGACCTCCTGCAGTCGAATCGTGTTGCTGTACGGCCGGCGCCATTTTGCACAAAACGATTCGAGTGCAGGAGGTTGTTCTGGACACCCGCTGGACTTTTGGCAAGTCTTGTGGGGGTCAGGAGGCCCCCCCAAGCTGGCCAAAAGTCCCTGGGGGTCCAGCAGGGGTCCAGGAGCGATTTCCTACGCTCCTGACGTCGTTTTGCCATACAAAATGGCGCCGGCCATACGCTGTATGGCCGGCGCCATTTTGTACGGCAAAACGATTCGAGTGCAGGAGGTCGCTCCCAGACCCCTGCTGGACCCCCAGGGACTTTTGGCCAGCTTGGTGGGGCCTCCTGACCCCCACAAGACTTGCCAAAAGTCCAGCGGGTGTCCGGAACGACCTCCTGCACTCGAATCATTTTGTGCAAAATGGCACCGGCCGCCCCCTTCCCCTCCCCCTTCCCCCGATTTACGATTTTTGACGATAAATCGGGGGAATTCCTATTGTATCGCGCTTCTAACAATTTTTGATGATTTAAAATATATCGGACGATATTTTAAATCATCAAAAAACGATTCACATCCCTAATTACTGTAGGTAGCTCATCTACCACTATTCAACACTGACCACCCCACTCACAGCTATGATTCAAAAGGGAGCTAATCCCTCCCAATGGTCACCTGAAGCCGTGACCACCTTTCAAGAACTCAAGGAGGCGTTCCTACGAGAACCATGCTTATGTCATCCACATCCACGATGACCCTTCATCATCGAGGTAGATGCTTCTGACGTCAATGTCGGTGCCGTCCTCAGCCATCATTCCGCCAATCACACCTTGCACTCAAGTTCATTTTTTTCCCGACGCTTCTCTCCTACAGAGCGTAATTACAGAATCGGGGATAAGGAATTACTGGCAATTAAATTAGCTTTTGAGGAATGGCGTCCCTGGCTCAAGGGAGTACAGCATCAAATCACGGTTTACACCGACCACAAGAACCTTGAGAACTTACACCATGCTCAACGTCTTAATCACAGGTAGGCCCACTGGTCTCTATTTTTTACCCAGTTCAATTTTCTCTTGCGATACCGGCCAGCTAATAAAAACACCTGAGCCGATGCACTCTCCTGTTCATGTACCACGGAAGATGTTCCAGATACTTCACGGCACATCATCGACCTAATGAGGGTGTTCCTCTCCGCCACACACACGGTGCCAGCTGGGAAGACAGTGGTTTCCCGATCACTCAGAAGGAAGATCCTTAGATGGGCGCATTACTCTTTGCTCGCAGACCATCCTGGACAAGCCAGAACGCTCTCTACTCTTCAAAGGTTTTACTGATGGCCATGAAAAAAGATGCTCAAGCGTACATTGAGTCATGTCCTACTTGCGCCCATCAGAAGCCACTGACAGGCTGCCCCTGAGGGCTCATTCAACCACTTCTGGCACCTAGCGAACCTTGGACACATATAGCCATGGATTTCATTGTGGATTTACCTCCATCCAATGGCAACAACACTATCTAGGTCACCGTGGACTGCTTTTCGAAGATGGCTCACTTTGTGGCATTACCTGGTCTACCCTCAGCTCCAGAATTAGCGAAATTATTCATTCGCCACATCTTCCACCTCCATGGACTCCCAAGACACATACTATTGGATCGAGGGGTGCAAATTACGGTGAAATTCTAGAGGACATTATGCAAGAAATTCGACATATTCCTGGACCTCACGTCAGCCTATCATCCGCAGGCAAATGGACAGACAGAGAGGATGAATTGTACCTTAAAACAGTTTCTCCAGGCATATGTGAACTCTAGGCAGAGTGACTGGTCTGATCTATTTCCCTGGGCTGAGTTTGCCTTAAACTCCTACCAGTCTGCTTCTACTGGATCATCAACCTTCAAATTGACTACGGACGCCAACCTCTGCCCCCTCTTCCAATACCTCTGTCTGTGTCGTCTCCGGCAGCACAGGCCTCTGTACAAAAGTTACACCAACTCTGGGAATACACCAAACAACTTCTACAGCAAGCTGGTCAAAGGGCAAAGAAGTTCTACGATGCCCATCATCATGCAGCTCCTCAGTTGAACCCCGAGAACAAGGTGTGGCTCAGCACCCATTTCATACGCTTGAAACTGCCCTCAGCTCGCTTTGCTTCCAGATACATTGGGCCTTTTTCAGTACTTCGTCGCCTAGTGACCTACAGTCTGCGGTTACCCACTTCGTTGAAGATACACAACGCCTTCCACATCTCGCTCTTAAAGCCGCTCGTCCTGTCTGAATTTTCAAAGAAACCACCTGAACCCCAACCTCTAACTGCTGAGGAGGATGTAACATATCAGGTTGAGGACATCTTGGACATCAGAAAGTGTGGAAGACGTTGGGAATATCTCATCTCATGGGAAGGATTTGGTCCCGAAGAGAATAGTTGGGAACCTGCAGCCAACATCCTTGACAAAGAACTGATCAGACAGTTCCATACCTCTCACCCAAGGGAGAGTTCCTAAGAAGGGGAGTACTGTTATGCCTGTCGGTTGCATACAGTTGCGACCACTAATGCTCACCTGTTTCTTTTCTGCATTGACACCATTGGGGAAAGTAGCAGCCTCAGCCAGCTACCGCTGTCCTGCCTGGCATTCCTGGGATGGTTTTGGTGCTGCCATTTTGTCTCCAGGATCACTTAGGCGCATGCACAGGCCAATCTTAAGCGCATCATGGCAGCAACCTTGGGGGCGTCCCCTCCAGATGACATCTCCACTCCACAATACTTAAGCCAGCTGGTCCTGACTACTGACGACTTGGCAAAGAGTTCCCTCATTGTTGAATCCGCTTCACTCACTACGGACTTCCTGTTCCTGTTCCTGCACATTGGCATGAGACGCTCTGGGTACCTGCTCCTCAGGGGCCCTCTCTCGTCTCTGGCTATCCACTCCTTGGAGGGCCTTCTGCCTTGGACTGCTGCCTAAACCCATTTCCTGGGGCTTCCGCTGGAACACACTTTACTGTGAGTACCTTGACTCTACGAACGGCTACCGTACCATCTCTAGTAGGAGACCTGCTCGGGTGTTCTTCGCACTGTGGACCTCTGCTGTACCATCTCCAGTGGGAAACCCTCACTGGTGCACCCCGTGTTGCTGGTTACTACCGTATCATCTCTAAGTGAGGAATCCCTTCGGTGTACCCTGTGCTGCAGGCCACTACTGAGTCATTGCTACAGTGAATCTCATCGGTGTACCCAGCTCTGTGGACCACTACCGGATCTCCACTACCGAGGTATTCCTTCTGGATATACCCCACCACACAGATTCTGTGTCTTCTCCTGCACTTCCCGCTTCTTGGGCAGTGCCTTTCTATCTTTCTAATAAAGACTATTCCACAGCTGTGTCTGACGTCTGCTGAGACCTCGCCTCCCGACGGTGAGGCTCACAGGCACCTCCCTGTGGGCGATACCATCTCTAACCTCGGCCCAGGGCCCACACACCTACAAATCCTAACATTATTCTATAAGTAAAAACACTAATAGTAGCATAAAAGATTATTTTCTATCATCAAGACAAATATGGCAGGATATCTATACAATGTACTTTCAAAATTGCTATTTTACAAAAATAAGTCAATAATATTCTCGCAATACATTTTCATAATTTTCATGCATTCCTATATTAGTGCATGTTTCTAAATTCATTTGGATTCTCTTAATGCTTCTTAACTTCACTTCTCTTAATGCTGCTTTGCTTCTGTTAATGCTGCTTAGCTTCCCTTAAGAGAATCCAAATGAATTTAGAAACATGCAGCTAATACAGGAATGCATGAAAATTACGAAAATGTATTGCGAGAACATCACTGACTTATTTTGTAAAGCTTTTGACTTTTCTCTTTCCCTCACTACGTTCACACATCCCTCTACTGGGAAATCTTTCACCTTGTGGTTTTCCTCTGACTGTTCCATAAAGGGTGCAATATATACAATTTTTTGCCCTTGCCTTTTGCTGTATATTGGAAAAACTTTCTGCAGCATTAGAACTCGGATATATGTACACTGTTCATGCAGCCAGTCTGGACGATTAAATGCCCCTTTACCAGGAATTGTCCCACTCTATATTGGATTTTCGATTTTGCTTTATTGAAATGTCTCTCTTCCACCCGTGGAGGGGGAGCATTCGCATGCTCTCATTCACTGAGAACAGAGGTGGATACAGTGTTTTGGATACAATTTCCCCTAATGGCCTCAATCAAAACATAGAGTGGTCTATTTTCTTATAACTTTGGTTTATATTAGGTTATTCATTTTGTATAGTTTCTTGTCTGTTTTCCTATTTCCTATTTCCTTCCCCCTTTCCCCTACACCTCCCCTCCCTTTTTTTCTGCTCCTCCTCCCCCTTTTTTTCTCACATCCCCTTCCCCTTCCCATTCTTCCCTTTCCCCCTTCCCTCTCCTTTCCTTTTAAAAGACTGTTACCTCCTTTTAGTTTCCACCCATGACCCATATAACTTTTCTGGATGTCAATCTCTCTTCTAAGTTTCTTGTATTGCCCATTATGGGCAAGATTTTAATAAGGTTACGCTCGCTGGGCCTATTTTAAAAAGGCCCGGCGAGGCACGTAAAGCCCCGGGACGCTGTAGGTTCCAGGGCTTTACTAAAGGTGCGGTCCGGGGCAGGTCCAGAGACCTGCAACACAGCGGCCATTGCCGCTGTGTCAAAGGATTGTGTGTTGGCAGCTGGCCGGCAGGCCCAAAAGGTAAAATAAAAATTTGGGGTTGGGTTAGAGTAGGGCTAGGGGGAGGAAAGGTTAGGGGAAGGGGTGGGAAGGTCAGGTTAGGGGGAAAGGAATGGGGGAAGGCAGCGCAGCTCGGTGCGCGCAAGGTGCACAATGTGCACCTTGCGCGCACTGACCCCTGATTTTATAATTTGCGCCCGCAAGTTATAAAATTGGATGTACCTTTTAAAAATCTACCCCTATATGTATTTATTTTTGTATTTACTTGTTTAGTTTTTGTATGTTATTGTTTACCGCGTGATTTTGATTGACAGTATGTAATCACCTGCCTTTGGTATTGGCACACTTTTTCCCTTTTAATTGCTTTCTCCAGCTGTTATCTCCGGTATGCTGCCTAACAGTCTCTATACTGCTTCTAAGCTGTGTTAGGCATTCTTTAGTTTGTTTAAAATGTCTATATTTTATATATTTATATATATAGATACACACATATGTATGTCATCTGCCAATATGTGATATGTTTATACTTTGAAAAGCGATGCCTTTTCCTTGTCCTCTTTTTTTCATTGTTCTATGTTTATGCTGATTTTCAGCTTCCATGTCCCTCCTGATGCAATTTTTCGAAACATGGTCCATGTTGGAGGACCATTCACCTGGATTATTTAAATTACCCATGCTTGTGTCAAGTATTTACAAAAAAGAATTCTCTGTTTGAACAAAGATCTTTTGTCAAAGTCAACTTGTTTGCCCTTCCTTCTTTAGTTGAACTATTTATATTTATTTATTTAGCATTTGTTTATATACCGAGGTACAGCTGACATAGCCTTCACTCCGGTTTACATTATAACAAACCAGTTACATTTAAATTCATAACAGTGTAACAGAGAAATGAATCAGAACATTAACTTAATAAAGACAATAAATATATTGAACAATACATTGAACAATAGATATGAGTGTAAGCAGCACTTGAAGTTGACGGTTGATACCGTTAATGAGAAGAAAAGGTTTCTGCAAGATAGGACGAAAGACAGAAGGAGGGGATTGCTGGCATAAAAATAACGTGAAGGTGGATATGAAAAAGATTTATGTTCTGTTGTCATTGGGTGAGCAGCCATTGTAAGACTGTGAAAGTAGCCAATCTTTAAGATCTTTTTTAAAAGATTTAAAGTTTTCTTGCGAATTGAGGTTGTTGATGGTTTGGCCTTCCAATGTTTCCTGTTTTCCCTTTGTTGCAACACAAAAGGTTTAGATGGTCTGGTCCTGTGACTCAGTATGGTGGTCAAAGTTGCATCAGTTGTGATGTAAACAGATAATTCTGTAAAGCTGAAACCAGAATGAAAAGAATGAAGCTAGCGGTTCTTTTCAATTTTACAGTTTGGAAATTAAAAAAAAGAATTCATGTGTCCATAGCTGAAAGTATTCTTGTCTATGTTTGGAAGTTAAATAAGTAATTAATGATCTAGGTTTAAAGTTAAAAAGAAAATAAATAAAAGGAGATTGTTTATATTCACTTCTTTAATTTCTGAGATTTTTGTACATTTATGGAAGCAAAAAAAAAAAAATATATACCCTCCAAATTATGGTTAAGTGATGCTCTTCCTGAAAACAATCAATACTATAACTCTGACACCTCCATCCTATGGCCAATAACTGCAGTTTGCTGCATTATGACTGTGTTTTGCATGTCCAATGCTAATTGCTTCTGATCATGACCTATGTTTCTGTTTGCAGTCGGCTGTCCAGTCTTACCTGGAGGGGGTCAGTACTGGCCTGGGGCAACTGCGATGTGCACTTGATGACGTGCGGAGCATTCGCCAGACTCTATGTGAGGTGCGAGAGGAATTGCAGGATAAGGGAAGCAACTTTCAGGGCCTGGAGCAACTCCGCAATGTGGTGACAGAGCATGTCCAGCTCACTGCAGTGGTCCACAACCTGCCCCATGTCTTCTCAGGTGAGGAGCCATCAGCCGGACCAGAGTATGTTCTCTAAGATAGTATTTCCCAATGTGGTCTTGGAGCCTCATGTAACTGACTTTTTAAGATGCCCACATTGAATATGCATGAGATATATTTGTGTACATTGGAGACACAATATATGCAAATAAATCATGGATAGTCATTGTGAATAATTTTAAAACAAAACCCATTAGGTTAGGCTCTAGAACTGGGTTGGAAAACATGATTCTAGGACATTCTTTCATACATGTAGATCTCCTAAAATATAATGTTGAGGACCTTGGGCTTTGGCTAACAATCATTTGTCATTTTTTAGACTTCAAAAAATGCGAAAAAGTATTAAAATCAGTAGTAAGTGAATTCCACTTTTCTTTTGGCAACCTAATTCTCCTTATGATTTTGACTCTTGCTAACAGGAAGAATACCTGCAGGCATGGGATGCATGGAGACTTCTAACACCAAAATATCATACTATGACTAAAATCCTGTCAGTAATGTACTATACCTGTGATACCCAGCCGTCATCACTCCTTAAGACAAATCAGTGTAACCAGAGATGGATTTGGGAGTTTGCCACGCCCAAGCACTGTTGCTGCTGTTGTGCCCAACCAAGGTCAGACAAGTGAGCAGGAGGTGTAAGGCAGAGTCCCACAGTTTGCTGTGGCAGCTCAGGCATAGATTCTGTGGCAAAAACTGGAAAAATCTAAAGCACACTGGCGAACATTTCATATTATAAAAATTAAGTAATTTTCCAGCCTTGTTTGTGTGTGTATAATTCATTTATTTTATTGGGTGAGGAAAAGGGATATTAAGTATCAGTAGAGGAAGGAGATATCAGGGATGTGCAGAAAAGAAGGAGAGGATGAGAGGACCAGGAATGGGGAGAAGAAAGGAGAAGGACTAGCAATGGTTGAGGAGAAGGTGAAAGAACTGGGGATAGGAAGGACGAGTATGAGAAGGTAAGTAGACTGGGAATGGAAGGAGGAGTATGAGAAGAAAAGAATACTAGAGATAGGGGGAGGAGAGATAGAAAAGACTGGGGATAGGAGGGATGAGTATGAGAAGAAAAGAAGACTAGAGATAGGGGGAGGAGAGATAGAAAGGACTGGGGATAGGAGGGATGAGTATGAGAAGAAAAGAAGACTAGAGATACGGGGAGGAGAGATAGAAAGGACTGGGGATAGGAGGGATGAGTATGAGAAGAAAAGAAGACTAGAGATAGGGGGAGGAGAGATAGAAAGGACTGGGGATAGGAGGGATGAGTATGAGAAGAAAAGAAGACTAGAGATAGGGGAGGAGAGATAGAAAGGACTGGGGATAGGAGGGAGGAGTATGAGAAGAAAAGAAGACTAGAGATAGGGGGAGGAGAGATAGAAAGGACTGGGATAGGAGGGATGAGTATGAGAAGAAAAGAAGACTAGAGATAGGGGAGGAGAGATAGAAAGGACTGGGGATAGGAGGGATGAGTATGAGAAGAAAAGAAGACTAGAGATACGGGGAGGAGAGATAGAAAGGACGGGATAGGAGGGATGAGTATGAGAAGAAAAGAAGACTAGAGATAGGGGGAGGAGAGATAGGACTGGGGATAGGAGGGATGAGTATGAGAAGAAAAGAAAAGAAGACTAGAGATAGGGGGAGGAGAGATAGAAAGGACTGGGGATAGGAGGGATGAGTATGAGAAGAAAAGAAGACTAGAGATAGGGGAGGAGAGATAGAAAGGACTGGGGATAGGAGGGAGGAGTATGAGAAGAAAAGAAGACTAGAGATAGGGGAGGAGAGATAGAAAGGACTGGGGATAGGAGGGATGAGTATGAGAAGAAAAGAAGACTAGAGATAGGGGGAGGAGAGATAGAAAGGACTGGGGATAGGAGGGATGAGTATGAGAAGAAAAGAAGACTAGAGATAGGGGAGGAGAGATAGAAAGGACTGGGGATAGGAGGGAGGAGTATGAGAAGAAAAGAAGACTAGAGATAGGGGAGGAGAGATAGAAAGGACTGGGAATGGAAGGAGGAGTATGAGAAGAAAAGAATACTAGAGATAGGGGGAGGAGAAATAGAAAAGACTGGGGATAGGAGGGGATAGGAGGGATGAGTATGAGAAGAAAAGAAGACTAGAGATAGGGGAGGAGAGATAGAAAGGACTGGGGATAGGAGGGAGGAGTATGAGAAGAAAAGAAGACTAGAGATAGGGGAGGAGAGATAGAAAGGACTGGGGATAGGAGGGACGAGTATGAGAAGAAAAGGAGAGATAGAAAGGACTGGGGTGGGAAGAATGAGAGATGGGGAAGATTGAGGAAAGGAATCTGGGATGGAATCTGGGATGGGAGAAAAAGAGGGAGATGGAAGGAGGTTCTGGGATTGAGAAAGGGGGAAGGAGTAGGAAATGGGTTCCAGCATCTGGAGAGGAGGACAGAAGGGAGGATCCAGGATCTGAGGGATAGAATCTGAGATCAAGGGAGAGAGAGAACCTGAATTGCAGTGGGTGAGACTAGAGGAAGCAGAGGAAGGAGGTTTCCCTACTGTGCTCTGGTCCTGCTCTCCCCCCCCCCCCCCACCCTTTACAACTCCTCCCTAAACTCTCAACCTGGCACACACACACCAGCATCAATGTCTTCTCTCTCTCACACACAAACCCTTCCCCCATCTGATCCATTCTCATCCCTCAGCCTCCGTTCTCACCCCACAATGATCCCCATTCAGTCCCTCCTAATCTTACCAAAATGATCTCCCTATGCTCTCTGTGCTCCAGGCTCACTCTCCTCCCATTCTTTTCCCTGCATGCTGCCTGGGAAGGGAGGGGCTGGATCAGGAAGCAGAGGACAAGACAGATGCCTTGGAAAGAAGATTTATTCATAGAAAGGAACCCGCCCGACTCTGGCCAAGTTTCGCCTTTATGGCTGCATCAGGGGCTCTAAAAAAAAATATGACAAATATAAACTTTAATACTAAAAATAATCAATTCAATAAAAATAATAGTAATAATAATAAAATAAAGTAAATAAATAACATTAATAAATAACATTGAAATAAAATAGGACAAATACTACATATATCAAAGTTAATGGGCAAAGGAGACAACATGTTCAGTGTTAAAATCAAGAACAGAGAAAGACAACTTTAAAAATGTTACCTTGAAATTGATATATAGAGTATATACTCAGGCACAATGTATGGTTTTTTGAAGTGTCCACTAAAATAAAAATAAAATAAGAATAAAAATTCAAAATAAAAAGATAGAAAAAAAGAAGAAGAAGAAATAAAAATCAGAGGGCAACATAAGTAATATAATTGATCATGTAAAAAAAGAAAAAAATGAAAATAAAAATGAAATGAAATTACCTGTTACGTTTATTTATAGTGTGGATATATGAATGAATTTGAGGTAATCTCTTGGTGAGTAATCCTATAAAGTTGCAGATCACACAAAAAAACTTATATGTATATATATATATATATATATATATATATATATATACACGGGCATGCAATTCTATGGAATCTTTTGTTAATAAAATTCAAAGTGGGACAAGCCCTATGTGTTGTATATATAATAAATAAATTCATGCAGCCATTCCACTTGCTATATATCTATGTGTTATAATAAAATATCAAATTCTTGCAGCTATTCCATGTGAGTGACTGTAATCTATATATATGTGTACATAATCTATGTGCATTATGTTAAATGGAAATATGAAACCAATAAATACCTCAGAAAATCTTCAGTTTAGAGCATACGATGGCACATTTCACCGAAAAAATCTTAAGGAAACAGAGTGCATGAAAACGACTTCAGTCTCTATAATCAGTGCTTAATATCATGGGTTTGAAACAATATCTAATGCAGAGTTGTAACAAAAGACAACTTACAGATTGGAAGTTACTGAAACCCACAATTAAAATTTGTTAATGTTATTTACTTTATTCTATTATTATTACTATTATTTTATTGGGTTGATTATTTTTAGTATTAAATTTATATTTGTTGTATTTTTTTAGAGCCCTTGAAACAGCCGTAAAGGCGAAACTCGGCCAGAGTCGGGCGGGATCCTTTCTATGAATAAATCTTCTTTCCAAGGCGTCGGTCTTGTTTTCTGTTTCTCACATCCATGGCTACCCTAGACTGATTACCGCTTTGCTTTTTGGGTCCTTCCCTATCAGGAAGCAGAGGGCCAATCTCCGCTGAGTGAAATTCAGCCAGCCTGCTGCCCCCCCCCCCCCCCCCCCTAATTTTTGCCATCCTAGGCACAGGCCAAGGGTGCTTATTGACAAATACAGACCTGAATGTAACCCCATCTTTGGGTAACCACTTAATACTAATGGGGCTATAAAGTAATTTGTGTTCTTTTAGGGCCAATGACTAGCTCAGACTGTGTCCTACAGTCTCTTTCCTCAGGGTCTGATTCTTTTACTGACAGGGGGGTAGGACACCTCCTCCAGGGTCCTAGGTTGGGAGAGGTTTACTTTTTTTTTCCGTCTGATGGATGTGTCACACAAATGACACCAGAGACTCTGGGTGAGTGTCCAAAAATAAAATTTACTGACGTTGTAATCTGAATAGTAATTGGCCCAGTTCACATCAATTATTTTCCCACAGATGGCTATTACAGTTCTTACTCTCTGTAGCTGTGCAAAGGTCTCTCTAGCTCTTCCAGATCAAGGGGCATCCTCACCATCCCAGGCTTGGATAAATGAGGATCCCAGGGGGGAGGGGTATCCTCTTTCTGAGCGGAAATCCCCCTTGCAATCTGGATAGAAAAAAATTGGAAAAACTACAGCCTCTGTACAAAATCCCAGATGAAGGCTCCAAGTGGGATGCTCAGGTGTAAATCAATACTGGTCCTACTCACGTTTATCCAGTGTCTTGCTTTTTCCCCTGAATCCCAAGTTGGAAAGGATCCTCCTGGAACATAATGCTCTCGATGTTCCTCTGGAAGGGAAGGTGAAGGGGCAGCAAAATTCCTCCTTCCAGTTCTTCTAACAAAATGTCCTTTTCCCAAACACGGATGCAAAACACTGGAAGATTCCTACAGTGGGCCACCACCGTACCTCTGTCCTCCAGGGGTTTGCAGAGGGGCAGGTCTCCCCTGTTAAGCTTCCTCTGTGCTTATGGCCAGGGACACAAGAACACTTGGACTCAGTAAAAGTATAATGTATGTTTATTAGTCAATATAAGTGTTCTCGGGAGATGCTGGGTACTGGGTGCCCTTCGTCTTTCAATCTGACCAGCATCTCCATGTATACAGAAAGTGATCCTTGTTTTATAGATAACATTCAATACAGGGTAGAAGGTTCTAGGGACTTGCATGACTGCCCAAAGGATCATTTACATAAGTTGTGATGTCAACTGCATGATTAAATCATCGCTAACTATCCTGATTGGCTTCCCAGGATGTGTAGCCCATTTCCCATGACTTTCTTTGTTCTGGTAAACTGTTACTGGTCAAGACAATCAACACGTCTGTAACTGTGTGGATTACAAACTCCTGAGAATAGTGCCTGAAGCTCCCCTGTGGTGACTCTATGAATAGACATCACCTGTCTGGTGCCAGCTTGCCTCCACAGATATCCAGGGACATTCTGTAAGTCACTCCGAGTCCATTCAGCCCAGGCAGGCCAAAGACACGCAGAGGGTTCTGGGGATTTCCTTCTCCATTTTGATCTTCTGTGTTCAGGCATACTTCTCATCCCTGACCTGGACTCCCCAGTGAGAGGTTTCCCCATGACCTCCCTCCAGGCAAACACCCAGGGATCTCAGAGGCTTCCTACAACAAAAATGTCCACAAGCCCCGAAAACAACCCGAAAGCCCCAACCTATAGCCAGGAAGTGGACCTTGACCAGGGACTATAAGCAGATAGCACCTGAGCCCAAGGGTAGGCCCAAAAATCCAACGAATGACTAAACTCCAACTTCCTCTTAACTCGCTAACCAAAATGCACTGACCCCAGTCTCTCAGTAGAGAGCGGCTTATTAATCTTATCCAAGGGGGTGGCCATCTCAGATCCCTTAAAGGAACCCAGCTGAAGGAGTTACTAAGGCCACTAAGGGTAATGAGCCCGGAGGGACTATTACACCGGCAACAAATTGTGTCTCAAAGAGCTACATTCAAATGCCATCTCCAAATATCTCCAAATAAATAAATAAATAAATAAATCTCCTTTTGAAACAATAAAGTCTGTCGGCTCCACGGTTGCAAACCCCAGGAATTTATCAGTGAAAATCGTTTCAACTGAAAACAAAGGACATTAAGTATCTGAAATATCAGACTGTGTTGTCAAACGTTTTTATTTAACATGAAATGTTACCACTCGGGCTGATTCAGTACGGTGCACTCGGCTGAGTGCACCGTTAGCTCCCATTTGGCTGCGCATTTTCCACGCACTATTTTTACCCCTTATACAGTAAGAAAACGCGCGGCCAACCCTCCCCCCGAAACTAATAGCGCCCGCAACATGCAAATGCATGTTGATGAGCCTATTGGTTAGTCCCGCGCGATACAGAAAGTAAAATGTGCAGCCAAGCCAAAGGCAGGAGTTAATTTCGGCTGGCACCGGGAAAGTGTACAGAAAAGCAGAAAAAACTGCTTTTCTGTACACCCTCCGACTTACTATCATAGCGATATTAAGTCGGAGGCCCCAAAAATAAAAAAATATTAAAAAATCTTTAAAAAAAAATAAAAAATCTGCCCGCAGCCCGCGGGTTGGAAAAAGGATGCTCAATTTTGCCGGCGTCCGTTTTCTGAACCCGTGGCTGTCAGTGGGTTCGACAACCGACGCCGGTAAAATTAAGCGTCGGCTGTCAAACCCGCTGACAGCCGCCACTTCTGTCAAAAAGGAGGCGCTAGGGATGCACTAGTGTCCCTAGCGCCTCCTTTTTACAGCGGGCCCTAATTTGCATACCTTTCCTTAGTTAATCGCGCGCCCAGGAGAGTGGCCTGAGCGTGCGCCGGAAGAGCGGGCGCTCGCTGGCTCTCCTGTGCAGTTCACTGTATCGGCTCGAGTGGTTGTGAGTCTGATGTTGGTGGATCAGGAGAATATCAGGGCACTGCATGACTCACTGGATGGGAAAAGATATAGGGAACCTTCCGCTTATGAGTCACTGGATCCTCCAGTATAAGAATTATCTCAAGATGATGATACTCACAAGGTTTCAAGGCCACATAGGTCCCTTCTGCAGCTGTGACTGATGCTTGTATATTCAGGTAACACCATCCTGAGCTCATTTTGCACAGGTAAGTATGCTACTCAAAAGTTAGTCAGAGATTCATTGAGTGCAATAAAAAAGCATTTAGCTGCAGTGTCTTTGCTGATCTGTGTACTTTTTATTTCTACCCATTTCTAATTGCATTATGTTGTATTTTACAGTGCATTTTCTCATCTTTCTCTCTCTCTCCCCTGTAGTTCTGTGGTATATTTCCACATATCAGCATTCCTGGTTGCTCTCGATCTTTTGCAGATTTGCTATATTAAGAAGGGGTGAAATTTTACCTTCCATAATTGCAGTTTTAACTTCCATCCATAGTCTGGGTGTTTGCTGGCAGGCTGGATTTCTTGGATCATGACAATAGATTTATTTATTTCTCTCTCAAATTTGTGATTCGCCTTTCCCATAGATCAAGGTGAAATAAGCATAAAATAATCCAATCACAGCACAAATATCAGAGAAAAAGAATATTTTTTATTCACCTTTCTAGGATTGTAATAATCCAGACTCCTCAATATCATCAGGCACTTTGTCTTTTTTTTTACCCTGATTTTCTGGGATCTTAATAAACTGTGGAATGGTCATGATTTGATAAAACCGCTAATCAGTAAATATGTGCATTATAAGCAACATTTTTTTTTTATCTGTGTACAATGCAGTTCGATAAAAATCTGTGGATTTTTTTTTTTTAATAAATAAACTGATCTGATTGCCTGCCAGTGAAACTTTCTTTACAGGACCATGGATTTTGCTATATAAATCTTCAAATTTTTCACGATCTATGTAATTCTAGCTTTTGGCCCTTATCTCTCTCCTGCAGTGCCTGAAATAGTCTCTCAGACCCATGGTTTAATTGACAGCCGTCAGCTACTGGAGGCTCATGCAAAGCTCATGGAATTAGAGTGTTGGCGGGACAACATTCTCTATCAGCTTCACCGTGCTAGCAGTGGTACCTTGAGCCCTGAGGATGCAGACACTGTTCTGTCCTACTTCAGTGGGGTCCAGGAACTCAGTGATGCCCTGGCTCGGGAGCTCTGGGATGTGGTGGGATGTGGACTGACCTTTGTCCGCAAGGACCCAGAGCTCTTTGTCTCAGCTGTACGCATTATTGAGAGAGAAGAGAGGACTGACTCGACCATGCTGGAAGGCAGTAGTCAGCACCGCTTTCTCCCGCCTGGACGTCCCAAAGGCTGGAGGCAAAGGTTCTTCCAGGTGATCCAAGAGGCCATTTCTGTGCAGTTTCGGGCAACCCAGATGGACATCAAGGGTCCTGGGCTGGCGAGTCACCTGGCTGCCCTGCAGAACAATATTATGGATGAACTGAGTGTGGTAAAACACCTCATGGTACAGTGCTGCCCTCCGCATTATGACATCTTCCACGCCTTTGTGGCCATGTACCACCAGAGCATTGCTAGACACCTACGGGACATCACCAGCTGGGACCTTACGAAGAATGAGATGTTCATAGTGCTGAATTGGACTCTGTGTGTATACTGCAGGTTGGTATCATGGTATGTGTGCATGATGGGAGGGGCTGTTGTTGCAAGAGCTTGAGGTAGCAGGAAGGGAGGGAGGCAGTACTAATCTGAACACTAAATACTTGCTACAAAATGATTAGTGAGGAGGTGCTAAATGTGGGCATGCTACAATTTCATTTAACATCTGCTTCCTTAAGAAAGATATGCAGAGTATACATGTGCAAAGGCCGATGCTTAAGGGTGCACATTGCACATGCCACAATCCCCTGTACTAACCATCCCAAAGGGCAAGAGCTCATCAGTATTGGGGATCCCTCCCACAGTCTTCCTGAAGTAAGAATATGGCCTTCCCAGGGGCTTCCCTTCTCCCTCCTGACACTCACAATAAAGAATGCTGTTCCTCCAGGTGCTACCCCCAAATGATCCTTAATAATGGGGCTCCATCATACCAGGACTGACCCTAGGTGGGGGTGCAGGACCCGAGCAAATCATCCTGTGCATGGCCCACCAAATCAAACTAAGACTTTGCTTGCCATTGGTGGTCCTGTTAACCTGTGCAGGTTAATGGGACCGTCAATGAGATTGCCATATAATCATTTGGCACTGCTTCAGATATTTTGTGGTTTTTACCATGTAAGGATGGTAGATCCTGCAATACTATGGAGCCCCCCACAGTTCAAATCGCGAGACCTCTGGCATGACACCAGATGGTCCACACACAGGTTATTGGGAACACCGCTTGCAGTGATGCTGAAGCACAGGATCTCCCAAAGTGTGAGGCTGGAACAATTACCCCAAATTGGCATACTTTGGGGCAGGAGTGAACAAATCTTTTGAGCCGTGACACCTCTTATATTCATGCAATCGGTTGGAAGCCCCCCCCCCCCAAGTTGGATATCTATCAAATCTATTGTATCAAAGCCCCTCTTTTGTTTCTCTTCAAGTTGTTGAAAGGAAGAACATATGGGCAAAGAGAGACTGACACCCCACACACAGACATACACAGAGAGAAGTGGATACCTCATATCCAGACAGACATGGTCACCCCACACCCAGATCAACATAAAGAGCAAAACACTTTCCCAGATGGACATAGACACAGACATGCAACATATACACATCAAGACACAGAGAGACACAATTACCTCATACCCGGACTGACACAGAAAAGCAGATACCCTGCACCCATACACAGATACCCTACAGAGAGTTAGAACCCCAACACCCAGACAGAGACATAAAGATACTGTACCTAGATTAAAAAAAACAGACACACCACCACATCAAGACACACCACATCACACACAGACACAAACACAGAGCACAGCAAACCAGACATACACAGAAACACAATCATAGAAACAGAGAAACAGAGAAATGACGGCAAAAAAAGACCAATCAGCCCATCTAGTCTGCCCAGCAAGCTCCCACATTTATTTTCCCATACTTATCTGTTTCATCAACCACCAAGTTCAGGGCCCTTTTTGGTAACTGTTTGATTCAAATTTCCTGCCATCCCCTGTCATTCATGCAGAGAGTAATGTTGGAGTTGCATTAAAGGTGAGCATAAGGCTTAATGGTTAAGGGCAGTAACCGCCGCATCTAGCAAGTTACCCCGATGCTTGTTTACCCAGACTGCACAGATCAATGCCTTGTTGGATGTTGTCTGAATGTAAATCCTGTTTTCCACATTTCCCCCTGCCATTGAAGCAGAGCACAATGCTGTATATGCATTCAAAGTGATGTATCAGGCTTAATTGGTTTATGGTAGTAACCGCCGTAATAAGCAAGCTACCCCCACGCTTATTTGTTTACCCAGATTGTGAGGTTCAGTCTTTGTTGGTTGTTGTCTGAATGCAAATCCTCTTTTCCACATTTCCCCCTGCTGTTGAAGCAGAGAATAATGTTGGAATTGCATTAACTGTGCAAAGGCTTATTGAGTAAGGGTAGTAATCACCAGGTAGTAGCCTCCACTCCAGTAATCCACCCCCATGACTCTTCTCTTCATTCCCATCCTCTAGCCTTTATGGATCCACAGTGTTTATCCCATGCCCCTTTGAAATCCTTCACAGTTTTAGTCTTCACCACTTCTTCCGGAAGGGCATTTCAGGCATCCACCACCCTCTCCGTGAAGAAATACTTCCTGACATTGGTTCTGAGTCTTCCTCCCTGGAGCTTCAAATTGTGACTCCTAGTTCTACTGATTTTTTTCCAACGTAAAAGGTTTGTTGCTGACCATGGATCATTAAAACTTTTCAAGTATCTGAAAGTCTATATCATATCACCCCTGCTCCTCCTCTCCTCCAAGATGTACATATTTAGGTTCTTTAATCTCTCTTCATAAGTCATTTTATGAAGAACATCTACCTTTTTGGTCACCCTTCTCTGGACCGCCTCCATCCTGCTCTGTCCCTTTGGAGACACAGTCTCCAGAACTGAACACAATTCTCCAGGAGAGGCCTCACCAAGGCCCTGTACAAGGGGATCATCACTTCCTTTCTCTTACTAGATATTCCTCTCTCTATGCAGCCCAGCATTCTTCTGGCTTTAGCTATCACCTTGTGACATTATTTTGCCGACTTTAGATTGTTAGACACTATCACCCCAAGGTCTCTCTCCTGCTCTGTGCACATCAGCCCTTCACCCCCCATCAAATACAGTTCTTTCGGATTTCCATATCCCATATGCATGACTCTGCATTTCTTTGCATTGAATCTCAGCTGCCATATCTTCGACCACTCTTCCAGCTTCCTTAAATCCCATCCAATTCTCTCCACTCCTTCCGGTGTGTCCACTCTGTTGCAGATGTTAGTATTATCCGCAAAAAGACAAACCTTACCTTCTTTCCCGTTCGCAATGTCACTCACAAAGATATTGAACAGGACCAGTCCCAACATCGATCCTTGCGGCACTCCACGTAACACCGCTCTCTCTTCAGAGTAAGTTCCATTTACCATCACACATTGTCTTCTGTCCATCAAGCAGTTTGCAATCCAGGCCACCACCTTGGCACTCATTCCTAAGCTTCTCATTTTATTCACAAGCCTCCTATGCGGGACCGTATCAAAAGCTTTGCTGAAATCCAAGTAGATGACATTGAGTGCTCTTCCTCGATCTAATTCCCTAGTCATCCAATCAAAAAAGTCAGTCAGATTTGTCTAACAGGACCTTCCCCTGGTGAATCCAAGCTGCCTCTGGTCCAGCAATTCTTCTGACTGTAGATAGTTCACTATCCTTTCCTTCAGCAGCGTCTCCATTACTTTTCCCACCAGCGAGGTGAGACTAACTAGCCTGTAGTTTCCAGCCTCCTCTCTGCTCCCACTCTTGTGAAGTGGGACCACCTCCGCTCTTCTCCAATCACTCGGCACCACTCCCATTTCTAGGGATCTATTAAACAGGTCACGTAGCAGACCCACCAGCACAACTCTGAGCTCCCTCAGTATCCTGGGATGAACCTCATCAGGCCCCATGGCTTTGTCCACTTTTAGTTTTCCTAGCTCTTCCCATACATTCTTTTCTGTAAACGGAGTTACATCTATTCCACTCCCCTCCAGTTTCTTGTTAACTAGCGACGTTGTTCCTTCTCCAGTTAGTGAACACCGAACTAAAGTATTCGTTTAATATTTCTGCCATTTCTTCGTCTCTCTCCACACATTGATCCTTTTCACCTTTCAATTTCACTATATCACTTTGAACTTTTCTCCTTTCTCTGATGTATCTGAAAAATATTTTGTCACCTCGCTTTACCTCTTTGGCAATCTTTTCTTCTGCTTGACTTTTTGATTACTTTCTTTGACTTCCTCAATTCCACCAGATATTCTTCCTTGTGCTCCTCTCTTTGGGATCCTTTATATTTCTTGAACGCTGTTCTTTTAGCTTTTATTTTGTCAGCCACCTCCTTTGAGAACCAGATAGGTTTCATTTTTCTTTTGCTTTTCTTTACTTTTCTAACATACGGGCCGATACAGTAAAGTCCGCGGGAGAGCGGACAAACGCCCGCTCTCCCGGTGCGCGCGATGCTGTATGCAAATTAGGTGGCGCAGTAGAAACGGGGAAAAGGAGGCGCTAGGGACACTAGCGCGTCCCTAGGGCCTCCTTTCTGACAGGAGCGGCGGCTGTCAGCGGGTTTGACAGCCGACGCTCAATTTTGCCAGCGTTGGTTCTCGAGCCCGCTGACAGCTACGGGCTCAGAAACCGGACACCAGCAAAATTGAGCGTCCGGTTTTCGGCCCGACAGCTGCGGGCCGAATTCAAATTTATTTATTTTTTACTTTTTTTACTCTTCGACTTAATATCGCTATGATATTAAGTCGGAGGGTGCACAGAAAAGCAGTTTTTACTGCTTTTCTGTGCACTTTCCCGGTGCCGGAAGAAATTAGCGCCGACCTTTGGGTCGGCGCTAATTTCTGAAAGTAAAATGTGCGGCTTGGCTGCACATTTTACTTTCTGTATCGCGGGGAATACCTAATAGGGCCATCAACATGCGGGTTGGACGCGCGTTTTCCTCCCCTTACTGAATAAGGGGTAAGGGAAAACGCACGTCCAAGACTAGGCTAACAGTGCATGTTGAGGGCGCTATTAGGTGCCACAGGTTGGACGCGTGTTTTCCTCCCCTTACTGAATAAGGGGTAAGAGAAAACGCACGTCCAAGACTAGGCTAACTGTATCGGCCTGATATAGATTAATTGTCTTGGTAATTAATTGCTCCTTTTAGTTTAGTCCATTGTTGTTCCACATCTCTCTCGTTCTCCCATCCTTCTTGTTCTTCCTCCAGATACTTCCCCATTTCATCAAAGTCTGTGTTTTTGAACTGCAAAACTCGGGTCTTCGTGCTTCTTCTCCGTATCCTATTTGTGATATGAAACCATACCATTTGATGATCACTGGTACTGAAGTGGGCACCCACCCGGACATTAGAGACATTATCTCCATTAGTGAGCACTAACTCGAGTATAGCTCCCTCCCTCGTAGGTTCCATTGCCATTTGTTTGAACAGAGCCCCTTGCAGGGCATCTACTATCTCTCTACTATTGTTAGATTCTGCAGAAGGGATTCTCCAGCTACATCTGGCAGATTAAAATCTCCAACAATCACCACTTCTCCCTTCTTCCCCATCTTTTGGATGTCTTCAACCAGATCTCTGTCAAGCTCTTCCATTTGTTTTGGAGACCTGTAAACCACTCCAATAAAAATGGATGCCCCATCATCTTTTTTTAGGTCGGCCCATAGTGCTTCTTCTTTGCCCCTTCTTCCTTTCAGCTCAGATGCTTGGATATTGTTTCTGAAAACTATACCCAAACTTTTATAACATGATACAAAATACAATAAATGCAAGACTTGTTATATATAGGATGTGGATTGAGAGTGCCTTCATACAATGCTAAACTGATGTTCAGCTATCGTGTCTGTAAGCCATTCTCTGGCTTTAAAATCATTAGGCACCTCAATGTGGTTTTAAATTGCTGTTTGTGTCCACTGGTTTGCGTGCTCGTCAAATTGTTTTCTTGTATGCAAGCCACAACTTAACTTATACTTGCGAGTGTGTAGTCAATCTTGTGCTGCCGACACCAAGGCGTTTCGGAGCTTGTGCTCCTTCTTCACGGGCTGTGCTTTGGCAAGAGAGACTGGTCAAACACTGTGGCAACTGTATAACATGAAAATAAACCATTACTAAACATCCTGAAACTATTGACATTCTCTGTCACTTAGTAGGGTTGCTCTGATCTGAGTGTGGAATACATACTTGTTACGGTGGCTGTATAAAGAACTGTGGACTCCGGCGCTGAGGATGCAGAGTGTTATGCTCCGCTGTAGAATACAGAATGCTCTCTTGTTAGCCTCGCAGAGTGTATAAAAGATATAAGTATGCTAGACCTGCCAATCACTGCATTTGTAGCATATTCTGCCTTTTAAATTATTCGGTACTTACTTGATAACTTACGGCTGCCGCGTCCTGCTCCTGTTTCTAGTGCGGGAGTGAGGCGGGAAAGTCGCCATTTTTAAAGGGACTTTCGAGTCAACCTCATGACGTATGGGGCGGAGATGTTGACGTCACTCAGATTATCGAGACGGAGTGGTCACTAGATGAGTGAAAATCACTCTGTTTTATCATTAGGGCCGTGGGGTTTTTGTTAAATTCGTGCGGTGGATAGTCTAATTCTCTTTTCTTCTTGAAATAATTACACGGATCCCACCTTGTCATAATGCTCTCACTGTATTGGCACTATCCCATTCTCAGAATGCTACGTGCATGATGGATGCTAGATGAGTGACATCCACTCAATTTTATCATTGAGTCCGAAGGGTTCTAATGCATTCAAGCGGTGAATCCACTGATTCTCTTTTCTATTAAGTGTGATTTCACGATTGCCGCCTCGCCATGATGTATTCGCTTGTTCCAGCACTGCCCACTCGAAATCTCCAAAAGTGTGACCTGCATCCACACAATGTTGCACCGTCGGAGCCTTTAGATCTTTATTGTTTATTCTGCATTTGTGCTCTATAAGTCGGATCCGTATTTTCCTCTTGGTCCTGCCTACATATATCTTGGGACAAGGGCATTGCTGGAACAAGCGAATACATCATGGCGAGGCGGCAATCGTGAAATCACACTTAATAGAAAAGAGAATCAGTGGATTCACCGCTTGAATGCATTAGAACCCTTCGGACTCAATGATAAAATTGAGTGGATGTCACTCATCTAGCATCCATCATGCACGTAGCATTCTGAGAATGGGATAGTGCCAATACAGTGAGAGCATTATGACAAGGTGGGATCCGTGTAATTATTTCAAGAAGAAAAGAGAATTAGACTATCCACCGCACGAATTTAACAAAAACCCCACGGCCCTAATGATAAAACAGAGTGATTTTCACTCATCTAGTGACCACTCCGTCTCGATAATCTGAGTGACGTCAACATCTCCGCCCCATACGTCATGAGGTTGACTCGAAAGTCCCTTTAAAAATGGCGACTTTCCCGCCTCACTCCCGCACTAGAAACAGGAGCAGGACGCGGCAGCCGTAAGTTATCAAGTAAGTACCGAATAATTTAAAAGGCAGAATATGCTACAAATGCAGTGATTGGCAGGTCTAGCATACTTATATCTTTTATACACTCTGCGAGGCTAACAAGAGAGCATTCTGTATTCTACAGCGGAGCATAACACTCTGCATCCTCAGCGCCGGAGTCCACAGTTCTTTATACAGCCACCGTAACAAGTATGTATTCCACACTCAGATCAGAGCAACCCTACTAAGTGACAGAGAATGTCAATAGTTTCAGGATGTTTAGTAATGGTTTATTTTCATGTTATACAGTTGCCACAGTGTTTGACCAGTCTCTCTTGCCAAAGCACAGCCCGTGAAGAAGGAGCACAAGCTCCGAAACGCCTTGGTGTCGGCAGCACAAGATTGACTACACACTCGCAAGTATAAGTTAAGTTGTGGCTTGCATACAAGAAAACAATTTGATGAGCACGCAAACCAGTGGACACAAACAGCAATTTAAAACCACATTGAGGTGCCTAATGATTTTAAAGCCAGAGAATGGCTTACAGACACGATAGCTGAACATCAGTTTAGCATTGTATGAAGGCACTCTCAATCCACATCCTATATATAACAAGTCTTGCATTTATTGGATATTGTTTCTGACATAAAGAGTCACTCCTCCTCCTTTCCTGTCCTCTTTGTCCTTCCTTAACAAGTTATAGCCTGGTATTGCTGTATCCCAATCATGAGATTCTGTGAACCACGACTTTGTGACAGCAACAACGTCCAAGTCCTCTACCAAAAAGTCAGTCAGATTTGTCTAACAGGACCTTCCCCTGGTGAATCCAAGCTGCCTCTGGTCCACCAATTCTTCTGACTGTAGATAGTTCACTATCCTTTCCTTCAGCAGCGTCTCCATTACTTTTCCCACCAGTGAGGTGAGACTAACCAGTCTGTAGTTTTCAGCCTCCTCTCTGCTCCCACTCTTGTGAAGCGGGACCACCACCGCTCTTCTCCAATCACTCGGCACCACTCGAGCATTTGTGCTCATAAATTTCCAGCTTTTCTCGTTCAGGTTACTGCTTTTCTTGGACTTCTTTTGTGACTGGTTTAGTTGAGTTTTGTTATCCACTTCACCCTTTTCCATTGCATTTGTATTTGGGGGTTGACATTCTAGTTTCTTTCTGCCAGCCCTGGCATCTAGTTTAAATGCCTTATGACATAGGATTTGAATTTATCTCTTAGGATCCTTTTTCCTGCCACAGACAGATGTAAGCCATCTTTGACAAAGAGCTTGTTACTGTTCCATACATGGCCCCAGCCCCCATTAAATCCAAAACTTTGATCCTTACACCAGGATCTGAGCCATACATTGAAGTTATTAATATGGCTTAGCCTCTCCTTCCCCTTTCCATGAACAGGTAACACTTCTGAAAAGGCAATGGTTGTCGCCATGTGACTAATCTGCTTCGCTAGAGACTGGAAATCTCTCTGAAGCGCTTGGATGCTATTTCTAGCAAGGTTGTTGGTTCCCAGATGGATGATAATATCAACTTTAGTCTTTGCTTTCTTCTTTGATCACTTTGACTATTTGAATAGCATTTCTGCTGGCCAATGATCCTGGGAGGCTTTTAACTGTAGTGTTTCCCTCGCTGAGAGTTCCCAGATTAGTGCCTCTGAAGACAGAGTCACAAAGCACAATGAGCTTTTTCCTTTGGTTACTGATTGTATTATGGAATTTCTGTATGCATTGGGTTTCTTCCTTCTTTTCAGATAACACTTCAATCTTTTTCACAAGAGCTTTTTCATTATCTAATACAGAGAAGGCGGTTTGTACTTGTGTCACTTGATACAGTGTGTGTCTCTGCATCACAGGTCTAATTCTACCAGAGCCCACTGTAATCCTGTTGTTTTTTGAGTTCCTTAATGCCCTGTGTGATTGGGGGGGGGGGGGGGGTAGACTTGTGGGCTGCACAGCTGTCAAGAACGGGTGCCTGTGGGTCACAATCTTATCCTTGAGCCCACCGTAAACCCCTTTTTCCTTGACTTTTGGTTTTTCTGTGGTAATGGGGAATTAATTCCTGAATAATGTAGAGTGGGTGAAACTTTCTTTATTGCAGCTAATTCAGCTTTAACTTCAGCCAGCTCCTTTTTCAAGGAAGAGAGTTCTGAACAAATGGGGCAAGCCCTAAGTTTCCAGATGATTTCCCTCAGAATAAAGGCTCTACAATCCACACCCGGACAGACCCACACAAAGATGCACCATAGGCCACATATCACAAGGATACAGGCTGGAAAATGTTTCAAAAAAGTTTTAGGAACTGAGAAAAAATCCATCCCATCCTACTCAACTTTCTTTTTGCCTGTTTTCACACATTTTTCCTATTTTCTCTCTATTTTTGTATTTTTCTTAGTTTGCCTTAATGAGGGAATAATATCAGTGGCCTAGTAAATTGGTCCTTTAATGAGGGAATAATGTCAGTGGCCTATAGAGTGTGACTGTAACAAATGAAATGGGAGTTATACAGAGACCCGGGTATAATGTACTCCATGCTAGAGATTAGAGGCTCAGGCTGAGACACTTTTTTTCTGTGATTCCCTTTTTCAACTGGATTCATTGCAGCGCAGAGATGATGGGTCACCCTGACCTTTGCCCTGATGTGGATATTACCTCACTTGGACCACTGATAGCTCCCGAAGCAATGGAACAACTTCAGAGAAAATATGTCAGTAAAGTTAAGGTGAGTATGGGAGAGTGAGACCGAACTGGAGCAAAATATGGAGAAACCCAGAGGGAATGGACTGGAGTAGAGGGGGACTGGATGGGTCAAGGGAGTTAACTTTTAACACAGGGTTACAGTCCTTCATCTCTAGGTCACCAGTTCATATACAACTCAGGATCAGTAGTGACTGAAAGCTGATTTTAGCCGGTGTAAAATGAGTTGAAGGTCTGATCCCCCTTTCCCACTGGACAGGTGGACAGGTGTCCACATATTGCACAATTTAGCATTAATTGGTATCATTGGTTGTAGTCTCAACCAGCGACTGAGCATATATGATGCAGACTGAATTATCATCTCACTGTCACAGGAAGTGCCTCCATAAGGTTGCCAACTTTCTAGTTTCTCAAAACTGAACACTAAGGGGTAGATTATAAAAGGTGCGCACGCATCCATGCGGGCACGGATTTTATAACATGCGCGCACATGTTATAAAAATCCGCGGGCCATGCACATGTGCATGCCAGATTTTATAATCCGTGCACGCATGTGCGGGCGGCGTGCTCGCGTGAGGGGGGGGGGGGGGGAGAAATTTAGTAAATTATGTGCGGCGACGCAATCGAGCCTTCCCCAGTTCCCTCCCAGTCTGCTCCAATTAAGAAGCGGACTGGGAGGGAACTTCCCTATCCCCCTACCTAAACTCCCTTCCTCTTCCCCTCTCCTCCCCACCCCCTAAACCCATCCCAGCAACTTACGTTTTTTTTGTTTTATTACTTACTGCTCCCCTGGAGCAGAAGTAGTTTGCGCGCGATAGCCAACTGCCAGCGAGCACTTCCCCGGGACAGCGGCCTCCGTCCAGCTCCGCCCCTCCCTACCCAGGCCTTGCCCCCGGCCTGCCCCCTTTTCAGGGCCCGGCAACTGTGCACGTAAGTGCTGATATTTGCGCGCGTGGCCATTTTAAAATTCGGCCTTATTATCATTTTTGTGACCTGGCAGTTTTCTCCTGCTCCTTCCAGCTCAATCAGAATTGAGGCTGCGATCTGGCATCATGACCCTTCAAGTACAACTACCCAGGGATTTTCCCCCTATTTTATATAGCACCCTCTCCTCTCAAACATATCCAGCCTGGTCGCTGCAGGGATACTCCTGGGCCAGGAGACGTGCACCGGGGCTTATCTGGAACCCTAACTATGGCCACCAGGTGTGACCCCACCCCAGGGCTGTGAACACTACCTCTGCAGCATCTCCAGCCCTGGCTGACTCGTGCCGCAGAAGAACCAACTTAAGCATTGAAGCAGAGAATCTTCCACGTGGCAGGGTATAGCCCTTACCTTCATAGTCACCAGGCAGGCCTGCCCACTACAGTCTTTTACCATTTCTAATGTCACTAAACCAATGCAAAATGCAGACCTCTAGATAATTACGTACAGAAAATATTCCACAATGGATGTGGAAGTAGTACCTGGTGCTATTTTCTGATTCAGAGGGTGTGAAGTTTTCTCCTACCCCCACCTAATGTTCTGCTGCATCGGATAATGGTAGATGAGCAAGGGGGGAGGGGGACCTAGGTGCCTGGAACCACTTTGGAAGCTCTCGGGGAGGGGGAAGGAGAGGAAGCTTTCACTAGCTGGGGGCATGAGAGAGGTGAGTTACTTGGCTTGCAGCAGATCTTTTATTTATTCTGTTTGTGTGATGGGGAAGGGTTGGGCTGTGGAGACCCTTCTTGTACACTTTTTTTTTTTTTTTTGGGGGGGGGGGGGTGGGTGGGGGTGAGCTGCTACTGCTGTGCCTGGTAAGGCAGATGTGTCACTGTCACTTTGAGGTCGATATGTAAACGTTTTCTCCAGCTAACATTTGGAAGTTACCCAGACAAAACGTGCTGTGTCAATGCTCTCCCCCCCCCCCCCCCCCCCCTCAGGGACTGCCTATATTTGTCTGGAAAATTCATAGGTTGCAGAACATTTAGCCAGCCAAAAAGCTGGGGGTGTACCAAGGGTGGAGTGAAACCTTGGCTAATCAGCGCCGATATTCAGTACTGGCCGGTTAAAGTTACCTGGTTAACTCTGAGCAAGCAAATAGCAGGCCTGGAGTTAGCTGGGCAACCCTCCCGGTCCAAAGTGTGAATAGTGCCCCCTTGCTCTATCGCTCCATCCCTGCTGCTGGCCTGATGTAAAAAAAATGAAGTGCATCCCGGGAGGGGGGGGGGGGGGGGGGCTGAGCTCATCTCCCTCCACCCTCCCTTCCAGCAAAAGGTTAATTGAGTGGGGGTGGCTGGACAGGCTCCAGCGAGATACCCTTCCCTCCCTCCTGGCAAAAGTAGCGATGGGCCCAAAAAGCAATAAGGTAGGCAATCTAGAAAAGCCGTGAGCACACGTAGGAAAATAGATGCCTGAAGAATGTCTTTTTCAAATCTTTATTGGCTGGAGACGCATAAAACAATAAAAAATGCCCGACTCAGGCCGAGTTTCGCCACAACCGTGTGGCTGCCTCAGGGGCTTATAAATCACTGTCAAATTTGTAGCAGATTGGAATTTGTTCCCAGTAAATTAATCCTATGGACTCTTAAACATAAACCGCAGCACGGACGTATCTTAATGAAGTTCAAATTGCTCATACATTCTTGCTGGCTCCATAACCTTAATGGTGCCTTTTATGGTTTGCGCAGCTGGTTAATGAATACCGTCTCCAGTCCACACAAGTAAAACCCTTCTGGCAAAAGTAGTAATGGGGCAGGTAAGCTTCTACTTCCGGCTTGGCTTTAGGGGTCTATTTGGGGTTTGGGGAGGGTTTTCTTTGAGGGGGTGAGGGGTTCAGGAGTGTGGGGACCTGGAAGCACGTGGATATTTATTTCAGCAATGGAGGGGATAAGTGTTAGGATAGTGGACCCTTGGACCGGCTGAGACTGCAGGTGCACTGTGGGGGCCCACAATGGGCGTTGCAGCCGGGAGGCGGTGCTGAAGAGGTGTTCCGAAGAAGGCTTCACCACTGGAAGCCCGAGGTCACCCCAGGAGGAGCCCGTAGGGACCCAGGCCTCTTGGACTTAGGTGTGACCCTATGCGACCAAGGATCAAGGAAGCAGCTGAAGAGATGGTTGATGGGAGCGGTTGGGCCCCGGAGGCCAGAAGAGTCTTCTCCCTTGGAAGCCCGCGGCTCCCCCAGGAGGAGCCCGTGAGAGCCCGAGCCGCTGGGACTTAGGAGAATCCTCTGGGCAAGCAAGAACTTGATACCTGTAGACGACGAGGGAGCTGAAGTCGGAGTCAATGGATGAAGCAGGGTCAGAAGCCAGAAGTCAGAAGTCCGAAGCCAAAACCAGGGATGGAAGCTGAAGTCGGAGTCAATGGACGAAGCAGAGTCAGAAGCCAGAAGTCAGAAGTCCGAAGCCAAAACCAGGGATGGAAGCTGAAGTCGGAGTCAATGGATGAAGCAGAGTCAGAAGCCAGAAGTCAGAAGTCTGAAGCCAAAACCAGGGATGGAAGCTGAAGTCGGAGTCAATGGATGAAGCAGAGTCAGAAGCCAGAAGTCAGAAGTCCGAAGCCAAAACCAGGGGCGGAAGCTAAAGTCGGAGTCAATGGACGAAGCAGGGTCAGAAGCCAGAAGTCAGAAGTCAGAAGTCAAAATAGACGGGAGTCCTGGGACAGCAACTAGCAACTCCGAAGAGCGAACCTCGTTGCAAGGCGAGGTCTAGAGGTGACTGCAGGGTTTAAATAACCCGGCAGCGTCTGACATCATCATTGAGGCTGTCCTCCATTTCCCATGCTGGCCCCTTTAAATCCGGAGCCCCGGCGTGCGTGTGTGCCTAGGGGGTGGGGCCAGCGACGGGAGGTTGACAGCGTCTCTTTCGCGGAGGGGACACCGCAGCAGGCTGAGTTTCGGGCCTGGACGGCCGGGGAAGGGTTCCCATGGCCCGGCCTGGCCGCGAGGTGAGTGCAGGTCCCAGGGCATGGCCCGGGACCGTAACAGTACCTCCCCTCCTATGCCCCCTTCCTGGAGGCCTGGGTTTAGCCGGATGATCCACATGGAACTGGTGGAAGAGAGTTTTGTCCAAGATGTTGGAGGCTGGCTCCCAGGAATTCTCCTTGGGACTGTAGCCCTCCCAAGAGAGGAGGTATTCCCAGCGTCTGAGGCAGAACCACACGTCTATTACTTCCTTGACTTGATAGACTGTATCGTCATGAGCCTCAGGAGTGGCCAGCGCAGATGTCTTCCTATGGAAGAGGGAGAGAACCAGTGGTTTCAGCAGGGAAATGTGGAAGACATTGTGTACCCTGAGCATAGGCGGGAGACGGAGCTGGTAGGAAACTGCCCCTACCCATTCCATGATGCGGATTGGACCAATGTACCTTGGGGCCAGGCGCATTGAAGGAAGCCGCAAGCGGAGGTGTTTGGTGCTTAGCCACACCTTATCCCCGGGGATGAATGACGGGGCTGGATGTCGTAGGTGGTCTGCAAACCTCTTCGCAATCACCGCAGTGCGCAGAAGTTTCTCCCGGGTGGATCTCCAGAGTTGGCGCAACTGTTGAGCTGTGAGTTGTATGGCTGGAGATGGCACTTCCAACAGCAAGGGCAAGGGAGGTCGAAGGCGCTTCCCATATACTGTATAGAAGGGAGAACTGCTGGTGCAGAGTGTTTGTGGTGGTTGCATGAGAACTCCGCCCACAGAAGTAGGGCCACCCAATCATTCTGCAAATTTCCCACGAAGGACCGGAGGAACGTCTTCAATGTCTGGTTCGTGCGTTCCACTTGGCTGTTAGCTTGGGGGTAGAAGGCGGTTGTGAAATATAGCTGGACCCCAAACTTTTTACAGAGCGCCCTCCAATACTTTGCCGTGAACTGAGAGCCTCTATCCGAGGCGATATGTCAAGGGAGTCCATGAAGGCAAAAGATGTGACGGGTAAACAGGTTCGCAAGTTCAGGAGCCGTGGGCAGCTTAGCGAAGGGAACAAAGTGAGCCATCTTGGAGAACCTGTCAATTGTAACCCAGATCACCGTCTTCCCTTCAGAAGCGGGTAGATCGACGATGAAGTCCGTGAATAAGTGGGTCCATGGCTCAGTAGGAATAGGCAGTGGCTGAAGAAGGCCCCAGAGGCGACCGGTAGGAGTTTTCTGTTGGGCACAGGTCGGGCAGGAGCTGACATAGAGCTGGACGTCCTTTTTCAAGTGGGGTCACCAGTAGAACTCGGAGAGTAATTCCTGGGTTCTAGCTACCCCTGGGTGACCTGCGGTCAGGGAGTCGTGGGCCCAAGAGAGTACCTTTTTTCGGAGACGGAGTGGTACTACTGTCTTTCCCATAGGAACCACGTTGAATGATGCGAGGAGCACCTTAGCCGGGTCAAGTATGTACTGTGGTGGATTAGGGGTGTCCTCCGTCTCCATCATACGGGAAAGGGCGTCTGCCTGGATGTTCTTGTCTGCTGGTCTGTAGCAGAGGAGGAAGTCGAAGCGGCTAAAGAAGAGGGACCACCGGGCCTGTCGGGGGCTGAGGCGCTGGGCGCGGCATAAATATTCTAAGTTCTTGTGGTCCGTATCCATGACCACTGGGTGCTGGGCCCCTTCCAACCACTGGCGCCATTCTTTGAAGGCCATTTTAATGACCAGAAGTTCCTTGTCTCCTATAACCATAATTTTTTTCTGCAGGTGAGAATTTCCGGGAAAAGTAGGAACACGGCAGGGATTTGCCGTTGCTGGATATTTGACTCAGAACAGCTCCGACCGCCATGTCGGAGGCATCAACTTCCACAATGAACTGACGTCGGGGCTCCGGGTGATGGAGACAGGTGTCCTGAAGTAAGGCTGCCTTCAGCTCTTGGAACGCTTGTACCGCCGCAGCAGGCCAGTTCCTTGGGGAGGGCCGTAAGCGGCGCCACCATTGTGGAGTATTGTGGTATAAATTGCCGGTAGAAGTTGGCGAAGCCAAGAAAGCATTGGAGCGCCTTGATTCCCACAGGTTGAGGCCAGTCCTTGATGGCCGTCACCTTCTCGGGATCCATATGGAAACCTGTGGAGAACACGATATACTCCAGGAAGGGTAAGGACTCCTGCTCAAATTGACACTTCTCCATTTTTGCGAAGAGCCGGTTATCCCGAAGCTTCTGCAGAACCCTGCGGACCTCATGGCGGTGCATGCCCAAGTCCTTAGAGTATTTCAGCACGTCATCTAGATAGACAATGACCGACGTATGTAACATGTCCCTTAGTACCTTGTTCATGAGGTTCTGAAAAACCGCAGGAGCATTGCAGAGACTGAAGGGCATGACCAGGTATTCGTAGTGGCCATCCCTTGTGTTGAACGCAATCTTCCACTCATCACCTGGCCGAATCCTGACCAGGTTATAAGCCCCACGGAGATCCAGCTTTGTGAAGACTTTGGCTCCCTGTAGTCGGTCCAGTAGTTCCGGAATCAAGAGCAATGGATAAGGGTCACGTCGGGTAATACTGCTCAGACCACGATAATCTATACAAGATTGGAGGGACCCGTCCTTCTTTGCTACAAAGAAGAACCTGGCTCCCGCCGGGGAGTTGGACAGTCGAATGAACCTTCGGTCCAGGTTCTCCTGGATATATGCAGACATAGCTCGTGTCTCCGGGAGTAACAACGGGTACACCCGTCCTCGAGGGGGTGTGGTACCCGGGATCAGGTTAATGGCACAGTCAAAAGGTCGATGCTCCGGGAGGAGCTCAGCTTTCTCCTTCGAGAAGACATCCTGATAGTCTTGATACTGGGGCGGCAGCACTACCGAAGCGGTCAGAAGAGGTATCAAAGGTCGCGGAACAGTGGTCAGACAGGGTTGAAGCACGACGAACCCCAGGACGCCAGCTGGAAAGTATTCCAACAGATTACCAGGGTGCATGGATTTTTCCAAGATGAGGAATGCGATCTCCTCTACATGCAGAAGGCCCATGCGTAGGGTGAGGGGCTCAGTAAAAGTAGAGATAGTCCCTGGAAGAGGGGTCCCATGGATGGAAGACACCCGGACAGGAGGTCTTTGGGGTTGGACCCCAATCTGGAGTTGTTGGACTAAGTCCTTGAGGATAAAATTGCCCCCGGCTCCGGAGTCAATCAAGGCTAATGTATCGAACTCTCCCTCGGGAAGAAGTATGGTCACTGGAACAGTAAATGGGGAGGCGGAAGTGGTGTTACCTAGAGTTAGCTCCCCGACTATCCCTAGGTCCGGGCGTTTCCCGGCTGCTCACCACAATGAGCAAGGAAGTGGCCCTTGCCACCACAATAGAGACACAGACCCTGGGACCAGCGTCTTCTTCTCTCCTCCTGAGAAATTGGACCTCAGCCCAACTGCATAGGTTCTGTATCTTGATTTCCTGTAGAGGCCGAAGAAGAGGGTACTGGTTGGGAAAATGGGGTTCCAGAGTGTCCGGGCCTCCGACCAGGTCTCCCCTCCCGGAAGCGGCATTGGATCCGGCGGTCCACGCGACTCGCCAGGTCAATGAGGCTGTTCAGATCGTCCGGGATGTCCCTGCCTGCCAGCTCATCTTGGAGTCTTGGGGAGAGACCCTCCAGAAAAACGCCGTGAAGGTTGCTCACATCCCCAAAAACACAGGGAGTCTTGAGTTGCTGAATTTGGAGAAAAAGAGAGGGTTGTGGTAAGCAGGATGCAGTAATCTAAATCATTTTTCACAGTTTCGAGAAGATTTAGCATTTTCTTAGAGGCTGACTCTTGTTTGTGCCGCACCCCATTGCCAAAGTTTTCTTGTATACAAGACAGGGGATGCGCCACCCTCGCCCAAGTCATCTCTCAAGCAAACATATAAAGGAGATACCAGATGGTTACCTCCCTTCTGGATCTTTCCAGCTGGAAAAGCTGGTCCCTGTCAGACGATTGCTTTGACAGAAATGCTGGTAGCTTACATGAACTAGTATTGTTGCCAGAGCAACGCCGGATGCAAGTTTCAAAGAGCTCAACACGGTAAGGTCTGAGCTCCTGCTCCCTATATGAAGTTTAGGAGGGGGGAAGGGTGCAGGTGGGGGTAAGAGTTGGCTTGGCAGGGGTAGGAGAGATGAGGAAAGGTGATCTAAAGCTGTAGACCTTATACTTCTTAATTGTTTTTACTTTTGGGGGTGTGTGTGGGGAGGGGGAGGAAGGTTTTTCAGGCCTAAAGGCCTGCAATGTTAAATACTAATTTTGGGACCTTGGAGGGAGGTAGAGGCTCAGTGATCTTTCACTGGGGTGAGAGTCTGGGCCACAGGATGTTTTGTTTTTTTGCTTGGTAATTGGCAATATTCTATGAATATCACTGGTTAAGTTAAAGTTATCTGGGTACACATTCCTGGATACCTATGACAATCCAGTGGGAGCACTGAGAGGACAGGATCACCTTGCTGGTGGCTGGAAAAAAAAAATTTTTTTGCTTGGAGAAATCTTTAAAACTTAAACATATTGGGGAGAAGTAAACTGTTGGGGTATATTATTTAGTGTGTTCATGTGTTTTGTTTTAAATAGGTGGTCAGAAAGTCAGACAACAAACAGAAGTTTGTGTGTTTTGTTTTAAATAGGTAGACAGAAAGGCAGGCAACAAACAGAAGTTTGTGTGTTTTGTTTTAAATAGGTAGACAGAAAGACAGGCAACAAATAGAAGTTTGTGTGTTTGTATTTCCCAGCCCACCCACCCTTAACTCATCCTTAACTCATCCTTTAATTTATAGGCAGGTGTCATTTTCACACTTAAAATTTTTTTTTTTTAAAATTGGCCTTTTAACTTTAACTCAGAAATTCCTCACAGCTTATCAAGAGTTTGATCATTCCCTTGAGGGTTACTACCAGATATATAGTGAATACACTAATTCACCCTCTGTCTCTAAATGTTTCCCTAGTTTACTACATGTACGTATGCCCACCTCAGTTTCATTATTTATGAATGTCAAACCTGTACACCATTATGAACTAGTGATTTTCACATGGAATAATGGTATATAAAACACATAAATAAATAAATACATTTAAAGGATCCTAATCATATGCAATCCTATACCCATTACAACCTAAAACTTAACTAGGAATTGAACAAATTTAAAATGAAGGCAGCATTAAAAGGGGAGCCTCCCAGTCTTTTGCATTGAGTGTCACATGTACAATATTTTTACCCAGTGGTGAGAAATTGTACACTGTTCTACCAGGGTACAAATTATATTGCAAAGATAGAATGGATCAAATTGGTAGAGGGGTGGCACTTTTTATTAAAGAGAGCATAGAGTCAAACAGGAGAAAAGTTCTGCAGGAAACACAATGCACTATAGAATCTTTATGGATAGAAATTCCATGTGAGAAGCAGACTAGAATAGCAGTAAGGGTGTTCTACCATCCACCTGGCCAGAACGAACAGATGATGAAATAGAAACATAGAAATGACTGTAGAAGAAGACCAGATGGCCCATCCAGCTTCACACTTTTGTTTTTCTCATACTTCTGTTAGTCTTGGCTCTTAGTAACCTTTTGGTTCTATTTCCCTTCCACCCCCACCATTAATGTAGTGAGCAGTGGTGGAACTGCATCTAAGTGAAATATCTAGCTTAGGCCTGGATTTATTGCAATTTGTGCTAATTACCTGTGCAAAGAGCTAAGTTAGTGCAAACTCCAATACCATTTTCAGATTCTGTGATATGAGAGAGAGAGAGAGAGAGGGGGAGAGAGAGAGAGAGAGAGAGAGAGAGAGAGAGAGAGAGAGAGAGAGAGAGAGACTGGCCATAATGTCATGGCCCATAGGTAGGTATTTGTATCCCTATGGTAGGCCCACCTAGTAACTCGAGGTGGGGTTTAGGTAAGAGTGTAGGGGGTTAGGGGCCACGTTGACATTCTACGTGACACCTACGAACAGAACAGTGGTCTCTTGTGAAGATTTGATGGCCTTCGGAGTGAGGAAACTCACTCCAAGATGAGATTTGGGCAATGTTCTCTCAACCTAGCTTGATGTTACCCAGGTAGAGAGTCTCTCTCTCTCTCTCTCTCTCTCTCTCTCTCCAAGGCTCTGAACCCATCAATTCAGCTGAAATAGGACTTATGGGAGACATCACAAATGGCGATGAAACCTTACCTCATGGCAGCTATTCCACAGCCTAACACAATTCAAAGAGGTGTTGTTAAAATCTGTGTTATGGCTGTGTGACAGCTCTTCGCAGACAGGCTAACCCAGCCCACTCTCCAACCCTAACTCCTCCTATTTTCTGAATTTGCATCGCACCATACGATATGGTGCGATCGCATGCGGTAAACACGTTTTCGCATGCGGTAAGGGCCTATTGCATGCGTTAACAGGGCTTTTCGCATGTGATAAGCCCTTAACGCATGCGAAAACGCCTTATCGCATTTTGATAAATGACCCCCTTAATTAGTTAGGGGTAGTAACTGCCACAATAAGCAAGCTACACCCATGCTTATTTGTTTACCCAGACTATGTAATTCAGTCCTTGTTGGTTGTCTGTATATAGATCCACTTTTCTTCATTCCCCCTGCCATAGAAGCAGAGAGCTATGCTGGATATGAGTGAAGTATCGGTCTTTCTCCTCTGCCATAGAAGCAGAGAGCTATGCTGGATATGCGTGAAGTATCGGTCTTTCTTCCCTGCCGTTGAAGCAGAGAGCTATGCTGGATATGCATTGAAAGTGAAGTATCAGGCTTATTTGGTTTGGGGTAGTAACCACTGTAACAAGCAAGCAACTCCCCGCTTTTTTGTGAATACAAATCCTTTTTTCCACATTTCCTCTTGCCGTTAATGCTTAGAGCAATGTTGGAGTCGTATTAACCATGTGTATGTTTATTGAATAAGGGTATTATCTCCAGGCAGTAGCCATCATTCCCGCGAGCCACCCACTCTTCATTCACGTCCTCTAGACTTTATGGATCCACAGTGTTTATCCCACGCCCCTTTGAAGTCCTTCACAGTTCTGGTCTTCTCTTCACCACTTCCTCCAGAAGGGCATTCCAGGCATCCATCACCCTCTCTGTGAAGAAATACTTCCTGACATTGGTTCTGAGTCTTCCTCCCTGGAGCTTCAAATCATGACCTCTGGTTCTGTTGATTTTTTTCCGACGGAAAAGGTTTGTCGTTGTCTTTGGATCATTAAAACCTTTCAAGTATCTGAAAGTCTGTATCATATCACCTCTGCTTCTCCTTTCCTCCAGGGTGTACATATTTAGATTCTTCAATCTCTCCTCATAAGTCATTCGATGAAGACCCTCCACCTTTTTGGTCGCCCTTCTCTGGACCGCCTCCATTTTGTCTCTGTCTCTTTGGAGATACGGTCTCCAGAACTGAACACAGTACTCCAGGTGAGGCCTCACCAAGGACCTGTACAAGGGGATAATCACTTCCCTTTTCTTACTCGATATTCCTCTCTCTATGCAGCCCAGCATTCTTCTGGCTTTAGCTATTGCCTTGCCACATTGTTTTATCGACTTCAGATCATTAGACACCATCACCCCAAGGTCTCTCTCCTGCTCCCTGCACATCAGGCTTTCTTCCCCCATCAAATATAGTTCATTCGGATTTCCACTCCCCATATGCATGACTCTGCACTTCTTGGCATTGAATCTCAGCTGCCATATCTTCGACCACTCTTCCAGCTTCCTTAAATCCCGTCTCATTCTCTCCACTCCTTCCGGCGTGTCCACTCTGTTGCAGATCTTAGTGTCATCCACAAAAATGCTAACAGAAATTAGGGAAGCTAACAAAATTAACAACATAGTAACAATGGGTGATTTCAATTATCCCAGAATTGAATGGATAAATGTCATATCAGGATATGCTATGGAGTTACTGAAACATCTGTGGGCAGATTTCACAGGATGTTGAAAACCAATTTGTTCCAACAAACTTATGAGTAGTGGGGTTGATACTGAAACAAGGTGAAATGGGGGTATTTGTTATAGATAGAGGATTGGCAATATAATGGTGCAAAGTGGACTAGAATGTGATTTTCATCTGTAAAGTCCTCTGTGACTGGGGCTTTTATGTGGTTGGCACAAAGATTGTGAATTCACTAGAAATGCAGGATACTTTGTTTTTATGGTTTTTATCATGTAATTACTCTTGGTATAATTTTGTTTTAGAATATGTTTTTGCTTGTTTTTATGATTTGATTTTATTTGTTGTAATATGCTGATTTTTATGGATGTTATTTATGTAACCCACCTAGAATAGTAGATAGCTGGGCTATAAATATTTTAAATAAATATGTAACAAAATCAAATTTGACTTGATAACTGGAGAGAGGCCACTAAAGAAACCTATTGCAATATCATTTAATTTTCAAAAGGGAGATTTTGATAAAATGAGGAAAATGGTTGGGAAAAACTGAGAGGAGCAACTGCAAAAGTCAAGAGTTTACATTAGGCATGGACATTGTTTAAAAATATCATCTTGGAAGCCCTGATCAGATGTATTCCACGCATTACAAAAGGTGTGCCAGCATGGTTAAAAGGTTAGGTGAGAGAGGCTATTCTAGCTAAAATAACATCTTTTATAAAAATGAGAACGTGATCTGAATGAAGAAAATAGGAAATGGCATAAACACTGGCAAGTTAGATGCAAAACATTGATAAGGAAGGCAAAGACCAAATTTGAAAAGAAAATTGCTGTGGAAGCAAAAACTCATAATTAAAACTTTTTCAAATCTCAGTGATCTTGGAAGATGTAATAGAGCTAATTGATAAACTAAAGAGTAGCAAATCACCTGGACCAAATAGTATACATCCCAGAGTGCTGAAAGAACTGAAACATGAAATTGCAGACCTTCTGTTAGTAATTTGTAAACTATCATTAAAATCAGCTACAGTAGCTGAAGATTGGAGGGTGGCCAGAGTAATACCAGTTTTTAAAAAGGGTAGGAAACTACAGACTGGTGAGCCTGATGTCAGTGCTGGGGAAAATGGTTGAAACTATAATAAAGAGCAATATTACTGAATATATAAATAGTCATAGTATAATGGGGAAAAGTGAATATGGATTTAGCCCAGAGAAGTCTTGCCTCACCAATCTGCTACATTTTTTTGAAGGCATTAATAAATATATGGATAAAGGTGAGTCAGTTGATATAGTGTATCTGGATTTTCAGAAAATGTTTGACAAAGTACCTCATGAGAAATTTTTGAGGAAATAAAAAAAATAATGGGATAGAAAGCAATGTTCTGATGTGGATTGAGAACTGGTTAAAAGAAGAAAATAGAAAGTAAGGCTAAATGGTCAATTTTCTCAATGGAGAAAGGTGAAAAGTGGAATACCTCAGTGTTGTGTCAGAGGTGGACCCTTGGGCCGAGGTGGGGTTGATGCAACCCGTAGGTAGGAGACCTATGGGTCCCCACTGTCAGCAAGCGGAGTGGGCTGCTGGAGAGAGGCCAACTGGAGCTTCACCAATACCAGCCTTCGTTCCCTGCAGGTTGAGCCTTTGGGTGCCGAGACCAGCTGGACTTAGGTGGGCCTCTGAATTTAGTTGATGTAGAGATCGGGTTCAGCCCAGAGACAGCAGGTGAGGGATCGTACAGTCTTACACTGGACAAGGTAGTGTCCCAGAGACTCGGGCGCCAAAGGAACGAAGGCAGACAGGGGGCACCCGAGCAAGAGCAGGCTGAAGCCTGAATAGACCAAGTCCAGGAAGTAAGCTGAAGAGGCGTCGAGAAACAGGCTTGGGTCAGGGCTTGCAGCAATCCAGAGGCAGTGGCAAGCGAGGCTGAGGTCTGATCACGGAGAAAGTCAAGCGTAGTCAGGCGAAGGTCTACCACATCTTCTAGGTTCACCGTGATTTGGTTTGGTCCATCTGAATCATTACCCGTGAAAACCTTCTCCAGTACGGGTACCTCCCCAACATCCTCTTCAGTAAACACCGAAGAAAAGAAATCATTTAATCTTTCTGCGATGGCCTTATCTTCTCTAAGTGCCCCTTTAACCCCTCGATCATCTAACGGTCCAACTGACTCCCTCACAGGCTTTCTGCTTCAGATATATTTTAAAAAGTTTTTACTGTGAGTTTTTGCCTCTATGGCCAACTTCTTTTCAAATTCTCTCTTAGCTTGTCTTATCAATGTCTTACATTCAACTTGCCAACGTTTATGCATATTCCTATTTTCCTCTGTTGGATCCTTCTTCCAGTTTTTGAATGAAGATCTTTTGGCTAAAATAGCTTCTTTCACCTCCCCTTTTAACCATGCTGGTAATCATTTTGCCTTCTTTCCACCTTTCTTAATGTGTGGAATACATCTGGATTGTGCTTCTAGGATGGTATTTTTTAACAATGACCACGCCTCTTGCACACTTTTTACTTTTGTAGCTGCTCCTTTCAGTTTTTTTCTAACTATTTTTCTCATTTTATCAAAGTTTCCCTTTTAAAAGTTTAGCACGAGAGCCGTGGATTTGCTTACTGTCCCCCTTCCAGTCGTTAATTCAAATTTGATCATATTATGATCACTATTGCCAAGCGGCCCCACCACCGTTACCTCTCTCACCAAATCCTGTTCTCCACTGAGAATTAGATCTAAAATTGCTCCCTCTCTCATCAGTTCCTGAACTAATTGCTCCATAAAACTATCATTTATTCCATCCAGGAACTTTATCTCTGTAGCATGTCCCGATGATACATTTACCCAGTCAATATTGGGGTAATTGAAGTCTAACACAACTAAATCAAAAAGAGTCAGTGGTAAACCACACAATGTATATTCACCAAAAATTAGTGGTAACCAAAAAATAATTTTTAGTATAGCCTAGAAGGTGTCAGCAAGCCAGGCGTTGACTCCTGGCTTAAAAAACTAGAAAAATACGTTTTCATTAAAAAGAATTTTTGAAGGTGGATGATTAGTAGACCGGTTGGTTACTTTTTAAGTTTCACAACGCCTGGCTTGCTGACACCTTCTAGGCTATACTAAAAATTATTTTTTGGTTTCCACTAATTTTTGGGTAATTGAAGTCTCCCATTATTACTGCACTACCAATTTGGTTAGCTTCCCTAATTTCTCTTAGCATTTCACTGTCGGTCTCACCATCTTGACCAGGAGGACAGTAGTATACCCCGATCACTATTGTCTTCCCCGACATACTAGGGATTTCTACCCATAAAGATTCAATTTTGTATTTAGTCTCATGCAGGATGTTTATCCTGTTGGACTCTATGCCATCCCGGACATAAAGCGCCACACCGCCTCCCAAGTGCTCCTCTCTGTCATTGCGATATAATTTGTACCCCATTATAGCACTGTCCCATTGGTTGTCCTCCTTCCACCATGTCTCTGAGATGCCAATTAAGTCTATATCATCATTCACTGCTATACATTCTTATTCTCCCATCTTACTTCTTAGACTTCTGGCATTAAACATTTCAAAGTTTGTTTTTTGTTTGTATTTTCATTCTGCTTTTTAATTGATAGGGATAAGTTAGAATTTCTTTAGCTCAGGTGAGTTTTTAGTTACAGGCACATGGACTACTTTTCTTATTATTGGAACCTCACTATTGGGATGCCCTAATTTTAATGCATCATTAGTATCCTTTGAAGATACCTCTCTCCGAACCATGTGCTGCTGAGTGACTGTCGGCTTTCCCCTTAGTTCTAGTTTAAAATCTGCTCTATTTCCTTTTTGAAGGTTAGCGCCAGGAGTCTGGTTCCACCCTGGTTAAGGTGGAGCCCATCCCTTCGGAAGAGACTCCCCCTTCCCCAAAAGGTTCCCCAGTTCCTAACAAAACTGAATTCCTCTTCCTTGCACCTTTGTCTCATCCACGCATTGAGACTCCGGAGCTCTGCCTGCCTCTGGTGACCTGCGCGTGGAACAGGGAGCATTTCAGAGAATGCTACCCTCGAGGTTCTGGATTTAAGCTTTCTACCTAAGACCCTAAATTTGGCTTCCAGAACCAAGATTTGAACCCTTGTTGCCCTAGTTTTTAGCTGACTCTAAGCAATATACCTCCTATGCACCGAATCTCACATATATACCCACAGTGTGACACACACACAGTCATCTCACACGTCCCCTTTCAAAAGTCATATCCCAGCTGATTGTCCTTGTACCTGACTGACAGGATGCTGCCACTTTGCAAGCAGTCCCAGCTGTGCTGTATGGCAGGATGCAGGATATTCAGAGGCATGTGCAGTTCCTTCCTGTCTGTAACACAAATTAAGAAAGAGGATACATTTTTCCAGTCATCAGAAAACAGAATATTTCATCCGTCTCATGGAGGGGAATGAGTCAGGAAAGTAGGATTACACTTTTATGCTTCTAGTAAATGTGAATATTCTGGGATGGAAAAATATTTAGAAAACTTAGACACAGCCAACATTTTTAGAAGAGAAGGAAAAAAAAATATATATAGTTAGTTAGTTCAAAATATTTTGGGGGCAGAGGAGGTGCTATTTCTGCTTTTTTGTTTTTTAGGTATTCTTGTAAACATAAAGGAAGCTTTACATAAAGGTTGTTTCCGTCTGTCTTTGATCTTTGTGTGGAGAAATGGCTGGTCAGATTTATGTGAGAGTTGGTGGATGGTTGCTGCTGCTATCGAGAAGCTCTGCTGCCAATTTGCAAGTGTCTGGGCGCAGGCGTTGCCGTGTTATGAGCTGCTGTGCATAGAGGGTACTGGCGAAGGGCCAGGAGAGAGGCGAAGGAGAGAAATGCCAGAACAGCCTCCAGAGGGCGCTGTGGTGACAGAGGACAGCGCCTGCAGCCACTGTGTGTGACATCAAGCGCAGAGAGAAGCCCAGTATATAGGATGAGAGACTGCGTGGCGGGTGAGTCAGGATGTGCAGGGACAGAGTCCCGGTTTCCGAGGACAGGTTACCACATTTATGGGCCTGATCTTTGCAGGCTGTGTAGCTTTGAACAGACAAGGGTTATACTCCAGTGCTGGGAAGGACCAGTTGACCAAGATAATACTGGCAGAAAGGACAATGTGCCATGAAATAAGAACATTGTGGACTCCCTCTGTATGTCTCTTAGGAATAAAGCCTTTTCATTTCCCCCTTTATTTTTAAGCCTATTTTGCTCTCTTTTTTACTATTTTTTTGGCAGAGGAGGGTTCTTTTTGTTTATTTTCTTCATCTAGTCTCATTTTCATCTTTCTTCCTTCAACCTCTGCTTCCTTCTTTTTTTCCCTGTCTCCCTCTGTTGCGTCTGTCGCTGCTCGACGCCTTCACTCCGCCCTCTTTACCTCTGTGGCGACTCCCTCCGGGTCTGATGGACGGCTGCTGCCGCGGTGTCTCCATGCCGTCTCCCTCCGGCGTCCCCGGACCGGCTCGACGTTGCAGATCCGCCATGTTGCCTGAAGACCTAGGGCGCGCGCACTCTGACTGAAGTACCAGCAAGGCTGTGAACCTCAGGGGCGTCCCCCTGAGATGACATCATCCGCTTCCAATATTTAAAGGTCTCTATTTCACTATCTAACTGAGTTAGCAAGGGGATTGCTTCGGCTACACCTCGCAAGCTACTCTGCCTCCTTGGACTTACCAGAGGTACCCGCTCCTCGGAGGCCTCGCTCTTTTTCTTTACTTTCAGATTACAGATAGGAACCGGTACTCGCTCCTCGAGAGCCCATGTTCCTGGACACTCTGAAGATTCTCTACTGCCTGGAAGCTATCGCTGCTACAAACAATTGTGAGTTACCATCGCTCTCTCAGAGCTTTCCCTGGAACCAGGTACTCGCTCATCAAGGGCCTAAACCTTTCCAGCTCCTGAGCTTCCTTGAGACCTTACGTGAGTTTTGTCATCTAGCTCTGTTCATGAACCTTGTCTACACTGCCTACTCACTTTCTATAGTTTCTCAACAGCTCAGCCATCCTGGATCACGGTTCCAGTGCCTGAGGGACTACAGCCCTGCCGGGCATATCAGCTCACTACTGCCACCTCTGGTGGTTCCATAATCCTGTTTAATAAAAGAACTAATGTGTGTCTGTCTCCATACACAAGCCTAGCCGGTGGTCCCTCTCGGGATATCCTCCCGGGGGCGTGGTCATCTGCCACCGGCCCAGGGATTCACCACTACTATCTCAGATTCATAACAGATTGCTAACTCCCAGCATAGCGGAATATACAGAATCTGAGTCACTACAAGATAGCTGACTCTTCCTTCTTAGGAGCCATTCATTCAGATTGCTCCTCCCATCTAATGCCCAGCTTTCTTACAGATTTACATCAGATTGCTAACTCCCTAGCAGATTCTCAACAGATTTATAACACCCTCCACTGAAGTTCCCTCGCATCTCTCTCCTGGAACAATCTTCAGCCTGAAGCTGCTTTTTCTGCTTTTGGCAGCAGTGCTGTGGACCCATGACCCACCTCTTCCACTCCTAGTGACACAGCTCCAGACCCATTGCCTACTTCTGTTGCGCAAGGTGGCTCTGCTCTTGGCTGCAGGTTTTGCTCTTCAGGGCCCCATGCAGGGCCACAATAGTGCACAGTGCTGAATGCAATTTGGCAGGTGTAAGGCATAAAAATTTGGTTACTTAGGATTTTCCACTCCTTTGTATATTATATAAAGCACTATTCCATGCTGTATCTCAGCTGCCATTCCTCGACCTATTTCTTCAGGCTGTCAAGCCTCCATAAGAACATAAGAAAATGCCATACTGGGTCAGACCGAGGGTCCATCAAGCCCAGCATCCTGTTTCCAACAGTGGCAAATCCAGGCCTTAAGAACCTGGCAAGTTCCCAAAAGTTAAGTCTATCCCATGTTACTGTTGCTAGTAATATAGCAGAGGCTATTTTCTTAGTCAACTTAATTAATAGCAGGTAATGGACTTCTCCTCCAAGAACTTATCCAATCCTTTTTTAAACACAGCTACACTAACTGCACTAACCACATCCCCTGGCAACAAATTCTGGAGTTTAAATGTGTGTTGAGTGAAAAAGAACTTTCTCCGATTAGTTTTAAATGTGCCCCATGCTAACTTCATGGAGTGCCCCCTAGTCCTTCTATTATCCGAAAGAGTAAATAACCGATTGACATTTACCCGTTCTAGACCTCTCATGATTTTAAACACCTCTATCATATCCCCCCCTCAGCCGTCTCTTCTCCAAGCTGAAAAGTCCTAACCTCTTTAGTCTTTCCTCATAGGGGAGCTGTTCCATCCCCTTTATCATTTTGATCGCCCTTCTCTGTACGTTCTCCATCGTAACTATATCTTTTTTGAGATGCGGTGACCAGAATTGTACACAGTATTCAAGGTGCGGTCTCAACATGGAGCGATACAGAGGTATTATGGCAGTTTCCATTTTATTCATGATTCCCTTTTTAATAATTCCCAATGTTCTGTTTGCTTTTCTGACTGCCGCAGCACACTGAACCAATGATTTCAATGTGTTATCCACTATGATGCCTAGATCTCTTTCTTGGGTGGTAGCTCCTAATATGGAACCTAACATTGTGTAACTATATAGCATGGGTTATTTTTCCCTATATGCATCACCTTGCTCTTATCCACATTAAATGTCATCTGCCATTTGGATGCCCAATTTTCCAGTCTCACAAGGTCTTCCTGCAATTTATCACAATATGTTTGTGATTTAACTACTCTGAATAATTTTGTATCATCTGCAAATTTGATTACCTCATTTGTCGTATTTCTTTCCAGATCATTTATAAATATATTGAAAAGTATGGGTCCCAATACAAATCCCTGAGGCACACCACTGCCCACTCCCTTTCACTGAGAAAATTGTCCATTTAATCCTACTCTGTTTCCAGTCTTATAGCCAGTTTGTAATCCACGAAAGGACATTGCCACCTATCCCATGACTTTTTACTTTTCCTAGAAGCCTCTCATGAGGAGCTTTGTCAAATGCCTCCTGAAAATCCAAATACACTACATCTACCAGTTCACCTTTATCTACATGTTTATTAACCCCTTCAAAAAAGTGAAGCAGATTTGTGAGGCAAGACTTGCTTTGGGTAAAACCATGCTGACTTTGTTCCATTAAACCATGTCTTTCTATATGTTCTGTGAACATATTTCCACTAGTGGAACACTTTCCACTATTTTTCCTGGCACTGAAGTCAGGCTAACAGGTCTGTAGTTTCCTGGATTGCACCTGGAGCCCTTTTTAAATATTGGGGTTATATTAGCCACCCTCCAGTCTTCAGGTACAATGGATGATTTTAATGATAGGTTACAAATATTTACTAATAAGTCTGAAATTTCATTTTTTACTTCCTTCACAACCCTGGGGTGTATACCACCCGGTCCAGGTGATTTACTACTCTTCAGTTTGTCAATCAGGCCTACCACATCTTCTAGGTTCACCATGATTTGCTTCAGTCCATCTGAATCATTACCCATGAAAACCTTCTCTGGTATGGGTATCTCCCCAACATCCTCTTCAGTAAACACCGAAGCAAAGAAATCATTTAATCTTTCTGCGATGGCCTTATCTTCTCTATTGCCCCTTTAACCCCTCGATCATCTAATGGTACAACTGACTTCCTCTGTTACGATTCCGGAGGTGGACCTTGCCTTAAATACCTGAGCCAATGGAACTCTTTAGGAAGGAGCCACGACAACTTCCTATCGTGACCCCTTTAAATAATATCTTCAGCCGCGCACGCAGTTCTAGTAGCACAGAGGGGAAGGAGTCAGCCCGGCATCGCAGGACCACGCAGCTGGGTTCAGCAGTGGCAGCGGCTGTGGGGAGAATGTCGAAGGGAGCAGCCTGCTCCCATAGGAGCCCCAGAGACGGTCCGACTTTGCGGACAGGTATTTGGCCCCGGTCGCGAACCACCGCGACCGGCGGCCATGACGGTGCGGCTCGGCCCCGGTCGCAGAACGCCGCGGCCGGCGGCCATAACACCCTCACAGGCTTTCTGCTTCGGATATATTTTTTTAAGTTTTTACTCTGAATTTTTGTCTCTTTTCTTTTCAAATTCTCTCTTAGCCTGTCTTATCAATGTTTTATATTTAATGCCAACGCTTATGCATTATCCTATTTTCTTCTGTTGGATCCTTCTTCCAAGTTTTGAATGAAGATCTTTTGGCTAAAATAGCTTCTTTCACCTCACCTTTTAACCATGCCGGTAATCGTTTTGCCTTCCTTCCACCCTGCCCCAACCCTCAGAGTAATTTTAACATAGCTTTTGTTAATGCTGGAGATTTGGAATTGATATAATTACTATAGAATTTTGATTGGTAGGTTCTGAATGAAGTTCTCTAGACGGTGAGGCTTTGAAGACAACCAACAGACTTCTAGCTGAGTGCTTTGATTGAGAGTTATGTACTTGTGAAGGTATATATCTAAGACTGTAGACAGCTGTCCACAGAATCTGAAATTCAAATATATTTTAACAAGCTAAGGCCTAGATTTATCAAAATGTGATAATTTTTGCATTAATAATGCCTGTGATAAATAAGGAAAAGGTGCGTAGCTATGATAATTTTACAGTTACTGCACTATGTGCTATTTTAGTGCTTTGCATAGTTAGTTTATTGTGAGGTGTGTTAAAGTTTTTGCATGCTGCAATATTTGTACTTTGCTATTTATGAAGTGCCTAGACAGCCATTTTCTTACTAAGGGGGAAAGAGGAAGAGAGGGAGATAGAGAGACTCTTTATAAGGCTATTATAGTAGTCAAGTATTTATATCACTGTAGGAGGGCCAGCTAATAACTCAAGGTGAGGTTTTGGTGGTGGTCTAGGGTTTTGGGGCCAGTTTTACATGCACAGTGAGACATACGAACAGCACAGTAGACCTCTGTGAATATTTGCCATGATCTGGAGCGAGGAACGTCAGACTAGGATGAGATTACTTCCGTGTTCTCTCGCCCTAGCTTGATAGTATCCTGGTAGAGAGCCCATCAAGCTAGGGTGAGAGAACATTGTAGAAATCTCATTTTTGTATGACATTCCTCAATCCAAATCACATCAAATCTTCACTGAGGCCTACTGTGCTGTTTGTATGTCTCACTCTGCATGTAAAACTGGCCCCCAAAATCCTCGACCACCACCAAATCCTCACCTTGAGTTCTAGTTGGCCCTCCTATAGCAATATAAATAGTTAACTACTAGGCATACCATCCCAGAGATTCTCTCTCTCTCTCTTTTGTATTTCTGGTGATGGCACACTGCAATAATGTCTCTCATTTTCATTGATCCTACCCCTTTGAAAAAATTTGCACATACATTATCACGTGTGCTAACTCCATAACACATTTTGAGAAATGACCCTGTAAATTTGTAATACTGTAACAAAGTCTAAAATGTCATAGAGCATGAAAATCCAGTAGGCCAAATTATTTTATTTAGCTTCAGATACATATTTTTACTTTGATGATTTAGATATCACTTAGCATAGAAGCAAAAGAGCACTGGAGGAATACTGATTCCAATTTGCAGTGCAGTTTGCATTCTCAGCATGTCACGCACATTTCCTACAGAGGCCAAGAATTGTGTGTCTCCCACAGGCTAATGTGATAGAATGGATGCAGAAGGCATTAGAGGCAGAGTTTAGTGACTGGCTCACTGAGCATGAACCAGACATGGATCATGAAGGATTCTACCATTCCACTCTTCCAGCCATCATCATGCAGGTAGGTACATTCTCAGAGAATGACTATGTTTGGAATATGGATCTGGTGCATATTGGATCCGTATAACAATATGGCAGTATTGGTTCTGCATAATAATTTACATTGACTTTACCATTACTAGCATGTTAGATTCTTGTATCCAAAGCATTACAAAAAAGTGGTGAAAAATGATGATTGTGCGTGACCTTTATATCTGCAGCCTAGTAGAGTCCAAACATCTTTCTAGCATTTCAGAGTAAAGCATGGAATGTGTTGTCTTTATAGTAGGGATGTGCATTCTTTTGAAACTAATAGGTACTCTGAAACAAAAACAGGCCATTTTTGTTTGTTTTCATTTAAAATTCAAATAATCAACATTTTTTGTTTGTATTCATTTTTGGATCCTGGGGCAAGCAAAACTGCAGGTATTTTTTCCTGCTGAAGTCAGACAGAATGAACCTGGGGTGGGAAAGGGCAAGGATGGAGCAAGACCAATGAAGACCAAGCATTTTTTAAACTAGCCTCTCCCAGCTGGCACTTGCATGGATTGACAATGAATTCCTAATTGAAAGAAACATGTAACTTTGAGTAGTCCCCATTTTGTGTTCAGACATTTCTCTGCTGGATTCCAGACAGAGGTCGTGCCTCTAAAAAGCTCTTTCTCAGAGCCAAATACAAAATTCAAAAAAAGATTTGGTGAAGAAAGGAAGAAGAAACTTAGAGCAAGGTGGGCTGGCCTCTTGCTTGTTGTCAGTTATCACTGTGAGAGGAGACACTGCAATTTAATCTGTCTATTCACTGTTACAGAGTTACTATATCATTGAACAGGCAGGAGCAAGAGGGTCTCTATAGGGCTGATGCAATACAGTGCGCTCAGCCGAGGGCACTGTTAACCCGCAGTTGGACGCGGGTTGTAGAGGCACCAACCAATCCCCTATGCAATAAGGGGATTAGCGCCTCTACAACGTGCGTCCAACACGGAGTGATTCTAATAGCGCTCATCATGTGCAAATGCATATGAATGAGGCTATTAGGTATTCACTCCCGATGCAAAAAAAAAAAAAAAATGTGCATCTAGGATGCACATTTAGTGATCAGAAATTAACACCTGCCTTAAAACTAGTACAGAAAAGCAGAAAAAACAGCTTTTCTGTACTGCCTCCTACTTAATATCGTTGCGATATTAAGTAGGAGGGAAAACAAAACTAAATAAAGTAAAAAAAAAAAAACAAAACGCCGGCAGTCTGGTGCAGGAAATGGACGCTCAGCTGACAAGGATATTGAACTTCTAGTAGCTCAGGAAGGTTTGAGGAGTCTAGTTACTAATGTGTTATCTAGTGAACAGCCACAGGAGGCACAAAGTGATACTGCTGGGGCAAAGAGCACCCCCTGGGGAGAGCAGGTACTGTGGAGAACATGAGGTGTCCCTGTCCTGTTCCACCCTAGTCCATTCTCAACCCTAAGCCCCAGCAGCAGCACCTAAGGCTCCAAAGAGGGAGAGATCATACAAGACATCAAAGGTGTGAAGGCACTTTACGGTTAGGAAAGACCAACATTTTGCAGAATGCATTCACTGTTGTAAGGCCACTTGTAGAGGAAAGATACCTGGCTGTCTTCCAAAAAGTGGCATGCAGCATTTTAAAAACACCCATTAGCATAGGTTTCAGGGGAAGCTGCCAGTACATAGAAACAACATGATGGCAAAAAAAACAAAAAAACCAACCCAAAACAAATAATACAGCCTATCTAATCTGCCCAGCCACACCAACTACTCAGCTCTATAGTTCCTATCATTCCTTTAGAGATCGCCTGTGCTTGCCTCATGCCTTCTTAAATTCAGATACTGTCCATGTCTGTACCACCTCCACTGGAAGCCTGCTGCATGCATCCATCACTGTTTCTATAAATAAATATTTCCTTAGATTACTCTCAAGTCTATCTTTATTCACCCTCCTCCCATGACCCTTTGTTCTAGCACGTCCTTTCCACTGAAAAAGATCAGTCTCCTGCACATTGATACCTTGGAGGTATTTTAACATGTCTATCATAGCTTCCCTATCCAACCTTACCTCTAGGGCAGGGGTTCTCAATCCAGTCCTTGGGACATACCACCTAAGCCAGTTAGGTTTTCAGGATATCCACAATGAATAGGTATGAGCAAATCAGCATGCATTGCCTCCATTGAATGTAAATCCATTTCATGCCTATTTATTGTGGATATCCTGAAAACCTGACTAGCTAGGTCTGTCCATGGACTAGGTTGAGAATCACTGCTCTATGATATATGAAGTAGAATTTAAGACCTGTGCAAGGGTGTTCATGTGCGTGCAGCGATTTTATAACATGTATGTATGTGTGTGTTATAAAATCAGTTATATGCGTGTATGTGTGCACACAATTGTATATTGACGTGCGCATCTGCATGCAAATGGTGACTTGAGCACATAAGTGTGGGGAATTTTAGTAGATATGCGTGCCGACGCAATTACCTGTTTCTCCAGTTTGTTCCAAGTTTGTCCCAGTAAAGCAGAGGACTTCCTAAACCCCCTAGCTAACTTGCCACCCTTTTTTACCTTAGCCTTGAGCCTTAAAACGTCCACTGGCTAACCTAGATCATTTTGTTACATGACTTACATGTTGACCATAGCAGAAGTAAAGTTACGCGGTAGGGGATCCCAGTGCACGCTTGTGAGCATAAATACTTACACACGGACTTCATGGTGCAGCTCCGGCCCACCCATTCTGTGCCCAGGCCATGCCCACACCCCACCCCTTTTAGCAGAAAAAATGTTTATGGTGTACCTCTGTGGATTTTAAAATCCATGCAGTGTGCGCCATGCTGCCGAGTCACGTGTGTATCTCCTGGCTTCGGCATGCGTAGGGGTTTTAAAATCTACCATTATATGTTTAAGTCTGTCTCTATACGCTTTACAATGATGACCACTGACCATTTTAGTAGCCATCCTCTGGACTGATTCCATCCAGTTTATATTTTTAAATTGCAGTTTCCAGAACTGTACACAGTATTCCAAATGAGGTCTCACTAGGGACTTATATAGGGGCAATATCACCTCCTTTTTTCTGCTGACCATTCCTTTTCCTATGCAGCCAAGCATTTTTCTGGCTTTTTCCCTTGCCTTATCCACCTATTTGGCCAAAGAATATATACTAATGATGTGCAATTTTATATGGGGGAATTTCCAGTAGATCTTTACTGTCATAGTATGACTGGTGTTAAGGAGTGGATGGCTAATAATGGATTGTGCCTTAATTGTAGTAAGACTATAATACTTTGCCTGGGGAAGATGGCCCCTCCTATGGTCTCATTAGGTATTTCACAAGATGGTTTATTGGACTTGAAGTCTGAAGCTCAGAACTTAGGGGTATTGATTGATTCCGAATTTTCCTTCAAGTCGCAGGTGAACAGAATTGAAAAAGTGGCCTTTTTTTACATTGCATCTGCTGAGTCCTCTTTGTTTGATATTGTCTCCTCGGGATTTTAAATAAGTCATCCAGGTAATTGTAATCAGCAATTTGGATTATCATAACTCTTTATATTTGGGCATGCCTAAGAATTTAACTCAGGTATTACAACTTGTCCAGAATGCAGCGGTATGTATTAATTATGGATTGTGCTATGGTATTTTATTTTTATTTATTTAAGAGGTTTTATATACCGATGCTCATGAAAAATCATATCGCGTCGGTTTACATATAACTTTAGATGGAATTACAATAAACAGGGTATGAGTATTTCATCATTTATGAAATAATTACATTGGTTGCAGTTTTTCAAAGAGTTTCATTTAAAGTGCTTACTCTAGTTCATAATTCGGTATAGTCAGATAATTTTTGTCTGTCGCACTGAATATGGTATATTCCTTCAGTCTGAGGTCAGACTCTCAGAAACTTCTTTCAGTTCCCCTGCATCTGCATTTTGTTTAAAAAGGACAAGGAAAAAGCTTACTCAATAGCTGCCCCAACTTTATAGAACTCACTGCCATTGCAGTTATGTAGGCAAATGGATTATTTGAAATTTAGGAAGAAAGTCAGGGCAGTTTTATTTCAGAAGGGAGGCTTTTCATAATTAGAATACATTTAAGGGCTTTCTAGGAGCAGTTTTTGACAAGTTGAATATGAACTATCTTTTCTGTGTTTCTCAGGTCACATTTTAATCATTGTTTTATTGTGTTTTATATGTTTTATTATGTATGTAAATTTATATTTATTTATTTGTTTATTTTAGTTCTATACCATTTACTAAAAAATCTTAACAGTTTACATTTCTTACACACATAAATATTTTACCCATAAAATAGAACAAAACAATACAAATAATAAAACATTATTGAAATTACAATATAAAAATAAACATTCAGTGATACACAATAAAAAATAGACAGGTTGACATTGATTATCAGCTGTTACTATAATCATTATTATGTACTTGTCTCTATAAAAATCTTTCATGGTCTACATGATCCACCTAGTACAATACAGCCCCTTGAAAATGTCTCTAAAGAGCCGGCCGTACGGCAACACGATTCGACTGCAGGAGGTCGTTCCCGGACCCCCGCTGGACTTTTGGCAAGTCTTGTGGGGGTCAGGAGGCCCCCCCAAGCTGGCCAAAAGTCCCTGGGGGTCCAGCGGGGGTCCGGGAACGATCTCCTACGCTCCTGACGTCGGGGGACAAAAAACAAAATGGCGCCGGCACTACCTTTGTCCTGTCATATGACAGGGCAAAGGTAGCGCCGGCGCCATTTCTACAACGCACCGCAGGCCCGAGAGTAAAAGATCACACCGGGACCCCCGCTCTGGACCCCAGGTAATTTAAGGCATTTTGGGGGGGGTTCGGGAGGGTGGGGGATTTATTTTAAAGGGTCGGGGTGGGTTTTAGGGTTGTTTTAGTGTGCCGGTTTTTCCGCCCTCCCCCTTCCCCTCCCCCTTCCCCCGATTTACGATTTTTTACGATAAATCGGGGGAATTCCTATTGTATCGCGCTTCTAATGATTTTTGACGATTTAAAATATATCGGACGATATTTTAAATCGTCAAAAAACGATTCACATCCCTATTCAGCAACACAATATGCGCAGAGGGGTAGATTTTAAAAGGTGCATGCGGGAGTAGATTTATTCGCACAACCCGGCGCGAACAAATCTACTCCCGATTTTATAACATACGCACGCTGCCATGTGGATGTTATAAAATACAGGGTCAGCGTGCACAAGGCTGCGCAAAATCGGCAGCCTGCGCGCACTGAGCCACGCAGCCATCCTCCATTCCCTCCGAGGCCATTCCGAAATTGGAGCGGCCTTGGAGGGAACTTTCCTTCCAGCCCCCCCCCCCATCTTCCCCTCCCTTCCCCTATCTAATCCACCCCTCAGCCCTAACTAATTCCCCCCCACCTTTATTTTACTTGCGCGCGCCAGCCGGCTGCCGAACTATGGGTAGAGACTGAATACAGGACGGCGTTTTGCAAGTTATCTTTCAGCGCTGGTTCACAGTGACCTTCTCTTGATGATTTTAAACTCATCTGAGATTCTTGATTGTCTAAGCCCCTGAGGCAGCAGCTGTTGAGCTGCAAAATTCGGCCTGAGTTGGGCATTTTTATGAATACGTCTATACGTCTGTACTTTAATAAATATTTGGAAAAGATCAAGGCATCTAATAGGCAGACTGGATGGGCCGTTTGGTCTTCTTCTGCCGTCATTTCTATGTTTCTATGTTTTTATAAATTTAAAGGGTCAGCTTTATCATTTTTTAAAAGTGGCCGCACTATAGCTTTTTTTAAACCAATCTGATCAAATCCCCTCTCCTAAAGAGAGGTTTACTAGTTTCTCAATATACTTAGAAATTTCTATATGAATTGATTTCAAAGGATTGACCTGAATTAGGTTTAATTAGCATTATCACGGATTCAATTTTGACATTATTGTACTTCCAATGTAGAGATGGTATCAAAAGTATTTCATTGTTGAATCATTTCTGAATCCTGATCGGGAAGTGTGAACGGTGGCCGTGAGAGGTATATTATATCATAGAACATGCAGAAACAAATATTGCAAAAACAAAACTTAGTTCACAAAATGTTGTGAATATATGGATAATAAATCAGCAAAGTAATATCAACATTGAATATAGTATCACAGTAAGCTATACATAAATCAATGCAAGTAAATAGGAGATAGGCAGAAATAAATATAGAATATTAATCAAAGAATAATAAAGAACAAAAGAATGAACACCTCCCTTATACGCCCTCCTCATATAAGCCAGCATTCATATGTAATCCGGAGGACTTTTATGGGCCTAGAGACTGAAAAAGAACCAACTATTTGCTCTCTGTTATCCTCAGCTCATCCAGTTAGAATAAGCAAATGCTATGCTTTATATATTTCTCTGCAAGTTAAGTATTTCAAAGGCATTTCAGTACCAGTCCTTTGATCTCCCATTTGGTAAAATATATCAGTTGTTATAACTCATTATCAGCTCATTGGTATTTGTGTTGGTCTTTAGCATTTGATCTTCCCAAATGATAAAGAAATACCAAATGTCATGGCCTTTGATGTTCCCAGAGACACCAAATGTTCCTTGGGGCCATCCTCGCTCTTTATCAGCACATTGGTGCCAGGAAGTCTCAGGAATGAGGGAACAAATAGTAATAGTGTCATGCCTTTATACATCTTTGTACTTAAATTATCTGCAATATATTGATTCATACTTATCAATCATTAGAGGATATAAACAGGATGGAGCTGGTTTAGAGGATGGCTACTAAAATGGTCGGTCGTCTATGTTCTAAAGTATATGGAGATAGACTTGGAAATCTAAGCATGTATACCCTAGAGGAAAGGCAAGATAGGAGAGATATGATGGAGACATTCAAATATCTCAATGGTTTCCATGCATAGGAGGTGAGCATTTTTCAATGGAAAGGAGGCTCTAGAACAAGGGGTCATGCGATGAGGTTGAAAGGGGGCAGACTCAGGAGTAATCTTAGGAAATATTTTACAGAGAGGGTGGTGGATCTGTGGAACAGCCTCCCAGTGGAAGTGGTGGAGTCAAAACCAATATCGAATTTAAGAAAGCATGGGATAAATACAGGGGATTTCCAAGGAAGTGATGAGAATTATAATGCTAAATTAATTGGATGGATGGGCAGGCTGGATGGGCCATATGGTTTCTTTTTACTGTCATGTTTCTCGGTTTCTAAATAGTGTGCTGAATTTATATTTTTTTGTGCAGAAATACCCCAGAACTGAACATTCTTGCCTAATACACTAGTTAGAGGGTGAAGATTGTTTAAAGTACATTGATCTGCTGGGGCCAGACACATGAGTGTCCATCTTGATGAGCGGTTTCTGGTCAGAAGACTGGATTTGGTACAAACACAGGCTTGAATTCAGAGCTTCTAAAGTAGCCATGCATGAAAATGCTGAAGTTAGGAGTTTCATGGATGGCTACTCTGGAAACTCTGAATTCAAGCCTCTCTGATCAAAATACATAGCTACATAGTGACTATTCCCCAGCACCAGCACATCAATGCACATTAAGCAATCCCCCATCCTCTAATTCAATTACACCTGGATCTCCAAATCAAAATTAGAACGTTTTCTGCAGCAACAGACAGTGGCTCCTGTATGAAGTAGAGGTGGATGGATCTCATATATGCAGATAGTGGTGTCCATTGGTGGAGGCTCTGCTGTGCAGGCCCCCCAAGCTGCAATGTTTACTCAGGCAAGAGTTTTTCCTGGCAGCGGCACACAGAACAGTTCTGCCACCTGCACGTGTGCCCCATGTTCCTCAGGAGGCACCATGTTCTGTACCAGTGCAGCTGCTCTGGCCCCATTCCAATGGCTGCTGCAAGAGACTGCTAGTTTCAGAAGTCATTGCTGTGCCAGTGGAGAATACTCTTGCAGGTGTTGGGGTCTGAGCTGCTGATAGCCCAGCCGTGGCTATGTCTTTCAACTCCTCATGGCAGAAGATACCAGACAGAAGCTGATGGGGAAAGTGTTGACATGTCCCTCTTGCACTGCCAGTTCCTACGGTGCCCTTTCTGTACTGGTGCCTATGGCGGGGGCCATATTGATTATAGGCTAGCTATGGCTTTGGTTCTACCTCTCTTATTGCCCAGCCTGCTCCTGGCCCCCTCATGATATCTTTGAGAATGTCTGCCACTAATTGCACTATTTTGCTCCTCTTAAGATGCCTTGGGGTATTCAGGCCTTTGCCCTTCACTCTGTGCCTTGAGGTTTTGATGCAACTGTGCTCTCTGACCCTCATTCTGTTGGAGAAGGAAAATGTTTATTCCACTGTGCTAACTGCCTTACCCTCCATCTGTGCCTTTGGTTTTTGATGTCACTGTGTTTGCTGCCTTTCCCTCATTCTGTGCCTTTGGGTTTTTCATGCCACTTTGCTCTCTGATTTACCCCTCACTCTGTGCCTTGGGCTGTTGACCATGGTGCTTCCTTCCTTACCCCACTCTTAATTTCTGGGGGGTGTTCACGCCACTGTGTGCTTTATTTTTATCAAAATCAATTGTCTATGTGTGTATGAATCAGAAACCATTGGGTATTTTGTAATGCAAAAAACCTTAGCTTGCTGCCATACCCTCACTCTAAGCCTGTCAACTGTTTTGACATGCCTTGGGTTGTTCATGCCACTGTTGGCACTGCATACCCCCTTTTTTGGTGCTTTGGGATTTATTTGTCACTGTTGATAGTTCCTTTTGCCCCTCTTAGAGTGCCTTGGGGTAATGCCTTGGTTTAGGCTATTTTGCCCTGTCAGAGTGCCTTTGCCTGTTCATGCCATCGTTGGTTCCACTTTACCCTACTCCTGGAGAGCTCATACCTCTGCTGCTGATGACTGCCTGCAATTTTCTCTAAACTTGGACAGAAAATCCCAATTTTTGAGTCTAAAAAACTATGCATTGCTTCCTCCATTGACTTCAATGGGAAATAAGTGACATGAAAAAAATAGTTGTGTGGCCCCAAAATGAATGAAACTGAGTGAGACAAGCAACCTGAGTGAATGAACTAAAATGCAATTTTTTTTCCACACATATCCGTACTTTATAGCTACACCAAAGAATAAATATTTCAAATGAAAAAGACAGTAGTTTACTGTTAGAATATTCCCTCAGTGAGGTAAAGGGTCCTTCTGCTATCTTTAATTTCACTCCATAGATCCTGGATGAGAATATTCGTGTGGCTTCCTTGATAGGAGACTCACTCCAGTATAAGGTGGTCTCCATGGCTGTACATGAGTTTGATTCTTTTCTCTGCCGGTGAGTATGGGCCCTGGTTTCTTTGCCCCAGTCTCTATCCAGCTTCTTTTTCATTAGTTCCCTTTTAACTCTTTTGCAGGTTGCGGAACGCGCTAGTGGAATATGGGAAAGAGCACCTTAAGGACAGATCTGTACCAAAGTATTATGTACCATATCTACTGGCAGCCATCAACAACTGCATTGTTCTAAGGTATAAGAAAATGAAATAAATCAAGGACAGTCCTCTGGAGTTATCGATCTGGTTCACTGTTCAACCCCAGTGTGAATACTCCTTTAGTAGAACTAATTCAGTGTAAATATTTCTACAGAGCCAATTCACTGCTTTATCCCAGTATAAAAGCTACATTTCTTTCTGTAGAGTTGGTTGACCCCTGTACTTCATTTTAAACATTTCTTTCTACAGAGCTAACTGTTTTAATCTAATGTAAACATTTATGTCTAGGGAGACCATTTATAAGAGCATTAGAACACGAGAAGTACCATGACGGGTCAGATCAATGGTCCATCAAGACCAGCATCCTGTCTCTTGACAATGACAATGACCAATCCGGATCACTTGGAAGATCTTTATGCCCTGTTGCTCACTCCCAGAAGTAAAAGGTGGAAATCTAAAGTCTACTTGGCCCATTATTATTAATGACCTCCATCCTCCGGAAACATGTCCAGACCTTTTTAAAATCCATTTATCCTACTAGTCTTGACCACATTCCTTGTCAACAAATTCCACAGCTTAATTTTGCATTGACTAAAAAAATACTGTCTTAAATTTGTTTTGAATCTTCTACCTGTTAGTTTTAATGAGTATCCCCTAGTCCTAGTATGGTTGGAGATGGAAAATAACTGCCCCTAATTGTCTTATCCCACATCACTCGTGATTTTGTAAATCTCTGTCATATCCCCTCTCTTTCATCTCCAGGCTGAAAAGCTCTATCCTGTTAATCTCTCTTAACCCATTGTGCCCCAGTGTCCTATATAGAGGATAGCTTCTTAAAAAATTTGGGATATAATGGGTTAATAAAGAAATCGTTCCATACCTTTTTTCTAGCTCTGCTCTGTCCTTTTTGAGATGCACACAGTACTCGAGGTGTGATAGATCCATGGTACAATTCAGTGTAATTATGTTTTATTCTCCATGGCTCTTTAGATCATTTCTAGCATTCTGTTTACTTTTTTTTATCCGTGGCTGCACACTGAGCTGAGGATTTAAATGCATTGCCCACAGTGACTCCAAGATCCTTTTCCTGGATGGTTGCTCCAAATGTGGAACCCAGCATTGTGTACCTATAAGAGAAGATTTTCAAAATGTCTGCATTGAGGCAAAGGTTGTGCATGCTTTTTAACCCATGGGCGTTACACCTTTTCTCAAAGTAGAAGTACCCAGAAGCTTTCTCTTTGAAAACTGACACTGATACAAATTATGCACAATCACTTGCGCCTGCTTTTTGTGCAGGTAGAATTTAGAGTGAAAAGTAATTGCATAATTTGAAAATGCCATCCTTGTGTGCACTTTTTCTCCTCTGACCTAAGCATGCCCTAGGAATGCCTCCTCTCAATCAGTCTTTAAGTCACACTCGGGCCGATACTGTACAGTGCGCTCCGGTGGAGCGCACTGTTAGCCCGGGTTTGGACGCGCGTTTGACACGCTAGCTTTACCCCTTATACAGTAAGGGGTAATAGCGCGTCGAAAACGCGGGTAATAGCGCGTTTGATGCGCTAGCTTTACCCCTTATACAGTAAGGGGTAATAGCGCGTCGAAAACGCGCGTCCGACCCCCCCTGAAACTAATAGCGCCCGCAACATGCAAATGCATGTTGATGGCCCTGTTAGTTATTCCTGTGTGATACAGAAAGTAAAATGTGCTGCCAAGCCGCACATTTTACTTTAAGAAATTAGTGCCTACCCAAATGCAGGGGTTAATTTTGGCCGGCACTGGGAAAGTGTACAGAAAAGCAGTAAAAACTGCTTTTCTGTACACCCTCCGACTTAATATCATAGCGATATTAAGTTGGAGGCCCCAAAATGTAAAAAAATCCAAAATTAAAAAAAATATATTTTTAATCGGCTGGCGGCCCGCCGGTCGGAAGACGGACGCTCAATTTAGCCGGCATCCATTTTCCGAACCCGTTGCTGTCAGTGGGTTCGAGAACCGACGCTGGAAAAATTGAGCGTCAGCTGTCAAAACCCGCTGACAGCCGCCGCTCCTGTCAAAAAGGAGGCGCTAGGGACGCGCTAGTGTCCCTAGCGCCTCTTTTTACCACAGGCCCTAATTTGTATCTTCTTCCCCCTGAATCGCGTGCACAGGAGAGTGGCCTGTGCGCGCGCCGGGAGAGCGGGCGCTCGCCTGCTCTCCCGCGACTTTTACTGAATCGGCCCGAGTTGGGTAAGCAATTATCAGAGAGACTATTCACTCATTGGTCCCTTTTCCAGATCTTTAATGAATATGTTAAATAACACCCTGATCACAGTACACATCCATGGACACTCTACTATTCATCTTGCTCTACTGGGAAAATTGACCATTTAGTCCAATTCTTTGTTTCCTATCCTTTAACCAGTTACCAGTCCACAATAAGACATTGCTTCCTATCCCATGACTCTTTGACTTCCACAGGAGTCTTTCATGAGGGACTTTATCAAATACCTTCTGCCTGCTCACCCTTATTCGCATGCTTCTTTGCACCTTCAAAGAATTATTTCTTTTTGGCCTGGCAGTTCCTCCTTTCTCCTTTTTCTTCCAGCTCACTAGGAACCACTGCTGAGATTCTGGTGCCATGAGCCTTCATTCACAACTATCTGGGGATTTTTTCCCCACCTTTAAGAGATCCACCCTCACACTAGTCATTGTAGCGATGGTCCTGAAACTGGGAGCCATGTACCTGGACTCTTTCCAGAACCTTGTACTATAGCCTCTAAATCCAGTCACTAAGGGCCGGATTTTAAAAGGGTTACGCGTGTAACCGGGTTTATGCGCACCAGGCCTATTCTAAAAAGGCCCGGCGATGCGCGTAAAGCCCCGAAACGTGTGTAAGTCCCGGGGCTTGCAAAAAGGGGTGGGGAGGGGGCGGGGGCTGGGCGAGGGTCCGACCGGGGTCAGGCTCCGGGCACAGCGGCCATATTTGCCGCTGTGCTGGGGATCGCGCGCCGGCAGTCGGCCAGCGTGTGCAACTTACTTCAGCCCCAGGGCTGAAGTAAGTTTCAAGATAAAAAAAAGAAGTCATCAAAGGTAGGGGGAAAGGGTGGGGGAGGTAGGGGAAGTGAAGGGATGGTGGGGTGGGGGAGGGGGAGGGGGAGGGGGTAGGAAAGTTCCCTCCGAGGTCACTCTGATTTTGGAGCGGCCTGGGAGGGAAAGGGGGAAGGCAGCGTGGCTTGGAGTGGGTTTTGCCGTGTGCAAGGTGCACAATTGTGCACCCCCTTGCGTGTACCGACCCCGGATTTTATAACATGCGCACGCCTCAGAGACATCTGACCTATAGTTGGATTGATTTTTTTTTTGTGCAATCCGCTTATGGCTGCAAAGTTGTCTGATACTGACATTTTATCCTGTGCAATATCATGCATTCCCTATATCTTTTAGATCTCACCTACTTTTGAGATTCTTCAGGCCCTGGAGTGGAGACTCAATGTATCCCTTGCTTGGTAAGAGAGAATTTAAGGAGAAGATGAGCTAGGTCAGTCGTGTTCTGTTGTTCACAGTCCAGCCACTGACTCTAACCCAACTTTAAGATGGGAAACATTAAAAGCTGTGGTCAGAGAACAAGTCATTTCCTATGCTAGTCATCTTAATAAACAGAGGGAATCTAGACCGGTAGAGCTTGAGGCCCAGATTCGAATGTTGGAGAGTAAACACAAAGCAGATAGATAGCTCTGTTAACACACTTAAGAGACTGAATGTGGTGAGGGACGAATTAAAAGAGCTACAAGAGGCTAATATTGAAAATTCATTATGGTTTACGAAACAGATATTATGAACTGGAGGAAGGTACGACCTTTATTAGCCAGGGCGGTTAAGGAATGACTTGATAGTTTCAGTCATTTTACTGTCTTTTTGTAAAAGCTGGGCTGAGTGGATATATATTACATTATAGAATACACCACACACAATCTTGTAAAAGCAAAACTCAGTTTACTAAATATAATGAATAATTGGTAGAAAGCTATATATAAGCAACAAAGACAGTATCAAAAGTAAATATCAACAATAAGCACCACCCTAAGCATTACATAAATTAATCAAGGTGAATAGTTATTACAATAACAAACGATAGGACTAAAGAAAGGATTTTTTACAAAGAAGACTTCCCTCAGGAGCCAATGTATTCTGTGAAATGGAAGACTATACAAGCTTGAGGCCTCTAAGAACAAGCTACCTGCTGTTTCCGTGGCTTAACCAAACAAAACACTGTCACTGTAGTTCCTTATATCATCATTTTCCTGGCTTTATTTCAGGTTCTGCAAGGTGGATGTTTCGATTTGCACCCATAGTTCTGACATTAGTCAGGCCATCTGCAGCTCATTAAGCTATGCCAATCAAAGATCATGATACTACCTGTCAGGCAATGCCTGACTCCCAAAAGGTTCAAACACAGGCCTTTACCAGTCTTATCTCTTAGAATAACAAATGTGTTCCTTGCTCTTATGTCAATGGCTATTACTAAGCAAGAAAAGAAGAAGAAAAAAAAAAACCAGATGCAATTTAAAAATGTCTTATGCTGAACTGTGCTAAATGTATTTATATATATATATATATATATATATATATTGATACACATTTATCAATTATTGGGGCCTGTTTTGATCCATATCTAACTCCATCATCACTTCAGAATGATCTTCCAGAAATCTAGCTAACTGCCTAAAATAATCTTCTCACATTCCACCCGCACTCTTTTGAATCAAAACAAAAACACCCAAAAGATTGTCAAGAAAAATGTGGATTTATTTCTACTACGTTCCATAAAAAATTAAATCATGTCATACACTGTAGCATATACTGGCTTAATTCAAATAAGTTCTCAAGTTCTTGATCTAAGTAGTGCTCCATATATAGTAATGGGCATGAAACAAACAATAATCCTTTGTAGTAAAAGCTACTGTAATGCAACATGCAAATCCTATGAGGAAATAGATTAATACTTTTGATCCCATAAAGATAGCAAAAAATGTTCATCACTAGTTCAACTAACTAGTCAGGGGACAGTTTATAATTGTCTTCTAAATGCTAAATTAAATTAAGAATTATAGGGGTACTATCAGTAACCTCTACACAACATTAACAACCATAAATGTTCTGGAGTATGTGGCATAGGCTTCGTGGTATTATTAACAGCAAGGCCCGGGCCAATCTATGATCTTGTAAAGAAGCTGTTATTTCTCCTAATTGAATGATAATATGTTTCTGTGATTCCACTGTAATGTAAAATGATGAACACTAAAACCTTGAAAGATCCAACCTTAGGGGTCGATTTTAAAACCCCGGCACGCGTAAATCCTGGGGTTTACACGCATGGCTGGGCCTTAGGCACGCCGGGCCAATTTTCAAACAGGCCCGGCCATGTGCATAAACTCCGGGACACGTGTAAGTGCCAGCGTTTTAAAATGGGGCGGTCTGGGGGTGGGTCGGGGCTAAAGGCGCCCGACACAGCGGCCATTTGCCACTGTGCCGGCACGCGAAACTTGCTCCTGCTCCTTGGCAGGAGCAAAAGGTAAAACAAAAAAAAACTGGGGTAGATAGGATAGGGATAGGGGGAGGGCAGGATAGGGGAAGGGGAAGGGAAAGGGAGGTTAGGGTAGGAGGTTGGGAAGTTCCCTCCCAGTCTGCTCCTTAATTGGAGCAGACTGGGAGGGAACTGGGGAACGCCCCGATGCGTCACAGCACATATTAACAAATTTATACCCCCCTTGCGTTAGCATGCACATGTTATAAAATCGTGTGTCCATGTATGCGTGTGTAAGTTTTGAAAATCTATCCCTTATTGTTCTACCCGTATACAATATGTCTCAGAAACGCATGTGCACCAAAACTAAAAGTACTTTTTGTTTAAGGCAGCCTATTTTTAATAAGAACATAAGAAATTGCCATGCTGGGTCAGACCAAGGGTCCATCAAGCCCAGCATCCTGTTTCCAACAGAGGCCAAACCAGGCCACAAGAACCTGGCAATTACCCAAACACTAAGAAGATCCCATGCTACTGATGCAATTAATAGCAGTGGCTATTCCCTAAGTAAACTTGATTAATAGCCGTTAATGGACTTCCAAGAACTTAACCAAACCTTTTTTGAACCCAGCTACATTAACTGCACTAACCACATCCTCTGGCAACAAATTCCAGAGCTTTATTGTGCATTGAATGAAAAAGTATTTTCTCCGATTACTCTTAAATGTGCTACTTGCTAACTTCATGGAATGCCCCCTAGTCCTTCTATTATTCGAAAGTGTAAATAACCGATTCACATCTACTCGTTCAAGACCTCTCATGATCTTAAAGACCTCTATCATATCCCCCCTCAGCTGTCTCTTCTCCAAGCTGAACAGCCCCTATCTCTTCAGCCTTTCCTCATAGGGAAGCTGTTCCATCCCCTTTATCATTTTGGTTGCCCTTCTCTGTACCTTCTCCATTGCAACTATATCTTTTTTGCGACCAGAATTGTACACAGTATTCAAGATGCGGTCTCACCATGGAGCGATACAGAGGCATTATGACATTTTCCGTTTTATTAACCATTCCCTTCATAATAATGCCTAACATTCTGTTTGCTTTTTTGACTGCTGCAGCACACTGAGCCAAAGATTTTAAAGTATTATCCACTATAATGCCTAGATCTTTTTCCTGAGTGGTAGCTCCTAATATGGAATCTGACATCGTGTATCTACAGCAAGGGTTATTTTTCCCTATATGCAACACCTTGCACTTGTCCACATTAAATTTCATCTGCCATTTGGATGCCCAATCTTCCAGTCTTGCAAGGTCCTTCTGTAATGTATCACAATCCGCTTGTGATTTAACTACTCTAAATAATTTTGTATCATCCGCAAATATGATAACCTCACTCATCGTATTCCTTTCCAGATCATTTATATATATATATATATATATATATATTGTAAAGCACCGGTCCAAGTACAGATCCCCGAGGCACTCCACTGTTTACCCTTTTCCACTGAGAAAATTGACCATTTAATCCTACTCTCTGTTTTCTGTCTTTTAACCAGTTTGTAAACCACAAAAGGACATTGCCTCCTATCCCATGATTTTTTAGTTTTCTTAGAAGCATCTCATGAGAGAATTTGTCAAATGCCTTCTGAATATCTACAGGTTCAACTTTATCCACATGTTTATTAACCCCTTCAAAAAAAATGTATTATGATTTTTATTTTTATCTGTTAATTTTAATTTGTTTTAATTTTATTATTTTTAATATAATTTATTGTTTATTGAGCTTCTATTGTATATTGTTATTTTAGTTCTTTTGGTATTTTTATTATGTTTTATGTATGTATCATTGTTCATCACCTAGACCTATTTTTATTGTTAGGCGATTCATAAATTTTAATAAATGTAAATGTTTCTAGCAAAAGGTGACTGTTGGAATTGGAAGAAAACTTACCCTTATTGGGGAGGGCATTTTGGACCAGGACACAGTTGAGGAAAGGAAGGTCATCAAAAGAGGCACTATGCATAAAGAAACATGCTACTTTTTGATTAGTATTTTTCATGGTTTTGATTTTTGGACTCATTGCTTGATATTTATTTTTTTAATAACTTTTTATGTTTTGGTTTTTAAACAGGCACCAACAGCTTATGTTCACATAAATCATCTGTCACAGGTTGAATTCTAATGCAGAGAAATTACATATATAAAACAAAAAAATCTTTGAATCTTATCCCAATTACACCTTTCATCATTCTATCTATATCTATACAAACAGATGCAACCTATCTATGTGTATCAGTTACTTATTTTGTCACCTCTCCAGGTCCAATATGGTCTCCACACTTGATTATAAAGATCTGTCTTGTTCTGAAGCATATATGTCAACTTTTCCAGCATGGCTATTTCTGCTACTTTAATGTCCCAAAAATATCTCGGTGGTGAGCATTTCCATTGGTAGGCTATAGTAAATCTTTTTATGATTTGAACACCAACCTTGGACTCTGAGCTTTTATTCAAGTATGCCCTTTTGGATCGACTGAGCCCTTACTGGGAGTATTAACCAAAGCGTGACAGAGACTGTGCAGCCTGGTTACCCCACTACAGCACTTAGGACTCTGGAGGCTCAGGTCTCATCCCTGCTGGAGAACCCCAGCCCCCAGGGCTGAAGTTTGGTGCTCGACAGTGATAGAGATCTGGGAGACTAAAGGCAGCCCTGGGATTTTGCTGTAGCCCCTGCATTAGGGACCCTACCCCAGAGAGAAGGCTACACATATTTGCCTACTCTTCTTATAAATCCACCTGAACTTCCTCAGTTTTTTCCATGTCCTCTCTATCAGGATAGTCTAATTTCCCTTTTTTGACCATATCCTTTGAAGATAGCTCATTCCAAATTATGTACTCCTGAGCAACTGTCAGCTTTCCCCTTCAATCTACTTTCTAACCTAAATGTTAAGTTGTCCCGTGCTCTTACGTTCGCTGATCTCTTACCACACCAGCATTTCTATAAAAAGAATCAAATTACTTCTTTTCTTACCAGTTCCTCCATTTCCTGTCTGAAGCAGGAAAGGACAAACATTTCACCATTTGAGAAGTCTTTGCCGTCCCTTCATGCTGCATTAGACAAAACCCAGAAGAAAGCTTGTCGACTCCTAATGGATGAGCTACTTCTAGATTTACAGGTATCAGTGTTCCAGTCTCACAGTAAGAAAGATACAACATAATAATGACTGCATTTCAATGGAGTCATTCTTTTTTTTCTATTTGTAATTTAAAAGATAAACTACAGGAAATAATTCTATACAAAAATATAGAGTGTAAATTAAACATAATTCCACATCCCCTGTAACTTATATTTGTTCATTAATATGTTGTAATCCACTTAGAATAGATGTACTGGATATAGGCAGAATATAAATTACTGAGTCATTCGTGCATTTCACTTCCAGACTGCTACACAACGCAACATGAATGGTGCATGCCATTGAAGTTCCATATTGGGTTGTCCAGCTTTCTGCTTACAGGCTACAACAGTTTGGATTATATTCTACTGAAATTTGCCATTACAACTGCCAATTAAACCAGGAACCTCAGGGAAGGCGTAGTAGACATATGGGGCCGGATTTTCAAAAGGTTATTTTCAAAAGGCTCGGCGACGCGCATAAAGCCCCGGGACACGTGTAAGTCCCGGGGCTTTACAAAAAGGGGGCGGGGGGGGGGGGGGGGCCAGAGGCCTCTGCACGGCCGCTGGACCGGGGATCGCGCACCAGCAGTCGGCTGGTATGCGCAACTTACTTCAGCTCCAAGTTTTAAAACAAAAAAAAGAAAGCAACAAAGGTAGGGGGCGGGGGAGGTAGGGGAAGGGAAGGTGGGGTGGGGAGGGGTAAGGAAGTTCCCTTCGAGGCCGCTTCAATTTCGGAGCGGCCTGGAGGAAACAGGGGAAGGCAGTGCAGCTCGGAGCAGGCTCGGCGTGCGCAAGGTGCACAATTGTGCACCCCCCTTGCGCGCACCGACCCCGGATTTTATAACATGCGTGCACCTGCCCGCATATGTTATAAAATCGGGCATACATATGAGCGCGCCGGGTAGCGTGCGCACATGTAGGCCACACACGTATGTTTTAAAATCCGGCCCATGGTGAATATGTGAGGTTGTGACTACACTGGATCTTAAGAAGCTAAATATACAGCCTGGAGGGACAGAAAGTGAGAAACAAATATATGGTGAAAGCAGGAGAGATTAGAGGTAAGGGCAGGAAGAAGGGGAGTTATTTTATAAGCGTATTAAAGGGTGCTACTGCAGCCGGACCCATGAGTTTCTGACTGAATAGGTAATAAGTAAAAGAGCAGGTGAGCAAGAAAAGGTGAGACAGAGAGAGTGAGAGCACAAAAGTTCCAGCTTTTCTCTCTTCCTGAGACCAATATTCTGTTTCCTTGTTTCAGCCTCTGTTCCTGCAGCTGCCATCTCGTTCCTGGCTCTTGAATTCAGAGTTTGTTGACTGTGTGTGTCAGTTGATGGACCACTACTATGCACACTTCTCCCGGGTCCGAATACCTATATTTAAGGTGAGAGTGCATTCTGGGACTCAGAAGGAAGGGAATATTCAGCTCTCCAGAGAAATAATGGATTTTAGACATAAGCACCAGCTCTGAGGATGATCGAGCAACCCAGATATTATCTCCTGCACGCCTGTAGCTTGGGAGCTGAAATGCTGCAGGGCTGTCAGGAAGGCCAGTAAGGAAGTGCTTTTGTCTCTGCCCCCTCCTCCCCCTGCAGCCTATTGGCTGGCTCTGAAATGTCTGACCAATGGTCTGCAGGGGGTGGCAGGCACTGCAATTCTGTCTCCCAGCTACTGCTCCCACCTCCCCCTACAGCCTATTGACTTGCTGTATAATATCTGACCAATGGGCTGCAGGGATATCAGCAGTGTAGGACAGTCTTCATAAGGTACAGTACAGATGGAGAGAGCTACCAATAGAGGGTCTGAGAAAAGGTAAAGAGACACAAAGGAGCTGTAAGGAAGGTGAGAGAAGGGCTGAGAGAATTCCTAGAATACTAGCCGTTAAGCCCGTAACAACGGGCTCGGTCCGTTTCCTTCCCACTCCCTCCCCGTCATTCTCCCTCCTCCCCTCCCTCTCTCCTTCCCCCTCCCTCTCCCTCTCCTTCCCCCTCCCTCTCACCTTCCCCCTTCCCCCCTCCCTCTCACCTTCCCCCCTCCCTCTCACCTTCCCCCTTCCCCCCTCCCTCTCCTTCCCCCCTCTCTCTCACCTTCCCCCCCCTCCCTCCCTCTCACCTTCCCCCTCCCTCTCTCTCACACCTCCCTCTCTCTCTCTCACACCTCCCTCTCCCTCTCACCTCCCTCTCCCCTTCCCCTCCCTCTCCTCAGGCACTCCCCCTTTCCTTTAAGATCATCCACAACCGGCAGATCTCGGGGGGGGGGGGGTGTCACTCCAGCGCGCGGCGCCGCTGCTTGTCCTCCCGCTCCTGCCGGCAGATCTCGGGGGGGGGGGGGTGTCACTCCCGCGTGCGCGCGGCGCCGCTGCTTCTCCTCCCGCTCCTGCCGGCAGATCTCGGGGGGGGGGGGGGTGTCACTCCTGCGCGCGCGGCACCGCTGCTTCTCCTCCCGCTCCTGCTTCGCGGCCGCCACCGCTCCTGCGGCCCCACCGCCATTTTTTTTTTCGGGCACGCACGGCTCTGACCGACGGGCTCGCCCGCACATGCGCGGTAGAGCTGCTCTCTACTGCGCATTTGCGGGCCGTCGGTCAGAGCCCATTTATAAGGTAGATTATTTAAAGGGAATAGTGGCTGGGAGAGACAATACTGTTGTGAGGGTCTGGGAAAGGAACTGAAAGAAGGAATTCTGGATGGGAGAGGGGGAGGCAAGGAATTGTGAAGGAAAGAGGGACTGAGAGAAGATCTCTAGGAGAGGGAGAGGAATAGACACGGGCTGTGAGGCCAGAGAGGGGACATGGGCTATGAGTAGCTGGAAAAAGGGGAAACAAGTTGGGAGAGGATATAAGAACATAAGAACATGCCATACTGGGTCAGACCAAGGGTCCATCAAGCCCAGCATCCTGTTTCCAACAGTGGCCAATCCAGGCCATAAGAACCTGGCAAGTACCCAAAAACTAAGTCTATTCCATGTTACCATTGCTAATGGCAGTGGCTATTCTCTAAGTGAACTTAATAGCAGGTAATGGACTTCTCCTCCAAGAACTTATCCAATCCTTTTTTAAACACAGCTTTAATAAGAAGAAAAGCAGGGTTAATATTTTATTTATTTATTTATTTATTTCAAAACTTTTATATACCGGTATTAGTGGGGACATCATACCGGTTCACATAATAACTAAAAGTTTGGAAAATACATTTCAACAGGGAGAATGAACCTGGGCGGGGGTAAACCAAAAGGTAGTAGGAGGATAGAGAAAACAAGAAGGTCATAACAAGAGAAATAATTTACAAATTTACAATGAATGTCTCCTTAATATAAGGAGAGGGCGTACACCTGAGTGGGGGGGGGGGGGGGGGAGGTGCAGGAGCTATTCTGTGTAGGCATGGTTGAACAGGAGAGTTTTTAGTTTCTTTTTAAATTTAATTGTACATGGTTCAAGGCGCATGTGGGCAGGTAGTGAATTCCAGAGCGCCGGACCGGCAATGGAGATGGCACGGTCGCAGGTGGAAGAGAGGTGAGCCATTTTCAAGGATTGGACATGAAGGGTGCCATTGTTGGTGGATCTAGTAGCTCGGATGGACAGGGGGGCAGTGAAGGGTAGGTCGAGCCAGTTGGAGTTGTGGGTGTGGATAGACTTGTGTATTATGGTTAGGGTTTTGTAGTGTATGCGGGATAGGATGGGGAGCCAGTGTAGATCCTTCAGGATCGGGGTAATATGGTCATGTTTGCATGTGTTAGTAATGAGTCTTGCGGTAGCATTTTGCAGGAGTTGAAGGGGTTTTATTGAAGACAATGGGAGCCCTAAAAGGAGGGCGTTACAATAATCTATTTTGGAGGTGAGGGTAGCTTGAATCACTGTGCGGAGGTCATGGGTGTAGAGCAGGGGTCTGAGTTTCTTTAGAACATTGAGCTTGAAGAAACCAGATTTAAGGATGGAATTGATGTGAGGTTTCATACTAAGATTGGGATCAAGAAGGACTCCGAGGTCCCTAACGGAAGGTAGCGCTGTAAGGAGGTTGAGTTTGGGGTCGTTAGGCAGGAGGTCAGGGGGATGTGAGGAGATGTGGAGGAGTTCTGTTTTGTTCTTGTTTAGAGCAAGCTGGAGGTTGGTGAGAAGGGCGTTGATAGCTGTAAGGCACTTTTCCCAGTGCTCTAGGGTGTCGGATATAGAGTTGTGAATGGGGATGATGATCTGAACATCATCTGCATAGAGGTAGAATTTGAGTTTGAGGTCGGAGAGGAGGTGGCAGAGAGGGGTGAGGTAAATGTTGAAGAGTGTGGATGACAGGGATGAGCCTTGTGGAACTCCTTGTTGTAAGGGGCATGAGGCTGATAGGTTGTTTCCGATTTTAACAGAGAACTTTCTGTTAGTGAGATAGGATTTGAACCAGGCTAGAGCTATTCCTGAGATGCCAATGCTTTCTAGCCGTGTCAGGAGGTGGTGGTGGCTGATGGTGTCAAAGGCCGCTGAAATATCGAGGAGGGCGAGGAGGTAGCTGTGGCCTTGTCCTAGTCCTCTGAGAAGATAGTCAGTAAGAGAGAGCAGTAAGGATTCAGTATTAAAGTGTTTCCTGAATCCAAATTGGGAAACATGGAGGATATCATGGTTTTCTAGGTAGTCCATGAGTTGTGCATTGACAACCTTTTCCATAAGTTTGGAGATAAAAGGGAGGTTGGAGATGGGGCGGAAGTTGGAGGGGTCTTTTGGATCTAGGGAGGGTTTCTTGAGGAGGGGTTTGACAACAGCGTGCTTGAGAGGATCTGGGACTGGAAGGGATGCAGGGGATGCAGGGTTAGATGAAAGAAATTCAAGAGGGAAAAAGAGGTGAAGATGACTGGAGAAAAGAAGCTTTGTGGACAGAGAGGAGGGTGGCTGATAGGGGAGGTAAATCAAGAGAAGGGTTGTAAGAAGTGAGGATATCATGGTTGAGGGACGAGGCCGGTGAGATGGAAGTGGCAGGAGGGGGAAATTAGATGGAGGTGAGAGAAGATAATGAGCTGTGAAGAGAGAGAGAGAGAGATACACACATGGGAGAAAAACAACAAATGAAAAGAAATGAAAGGAAGATCAGAAACTAAACTTTAAAAGAAAAAAGGAATAAGGAAGCAAAAAAGAAAGAAAAAGCCACGTACAAGCAAAAACAGAGGAAAGATTCAAACTACAGACACCAAGGTTGGAAAATTGTTTATTCAAAGTTTGGTGAAGATTTCTGTACTCGCTGGGCAGGATCAAGGGAAGGGATAGGTGATATCTGCCCTTTTCTTCCAGCCATGTAGTCACCAGGGTAAATTTTATTGCAAGGGTAGGGAAGGGAGTAGGAGGTTGTCGTGTCATAGGCTCAAAATCTCTCTTAAAAATTGGCAGCTCCGGTATTGTGAGGGGCTGCAGTCAGGTCTTGAACTTAGGAAGAATTTAGGTGAACATTGTTCCCCTTATTCACAAAAATCAATAACATTCCCCTGTTGTATTGCAGACAGCAGTTAACCCTGGGCTTTCCAGATTGAGGATAGGAAGCACCACATGCTGGAGAGGTACAGACTGCTGATCTGTTAGGGCTCAGGGCATGCAGATGGTGGAGTGTCTTGTGTGCAGGAATGGGACTGGCTTTGGCCTGGAATCTGTGAGTGCCAAGAGAAGTACTGCAGGGGGAGGGGGGGGGGGGAAGGCAGGAGAAAATCCAGAAAAAAGTGCCTGGGCTCAGGGAGTGCAGAGCAGGGAAGAGATCCAAGCCTGTGGGGGAAGAGGGAATCATAGATTGAAAGGTGAGCTGAGCCAGCCAATGAAGGGAAACCTAACATGCTGATTAGGGGAAGGGAGCAGTGAGAGGATGGTTGAACCAAGCCTGCAGAGGTAGGCAGCTGGTTAAGGAGGGGTGTGAGGAGGAACCTGCTGGGGAGTGGAGAGATGGGAAGAGGAACTGGAAGGGGAACTGAGGACAGGTCAGTGGGAAATAGGGAGCAGAGCAAACTCCGGGAATGTGGAGAATGGAGTTTGAACAGGGATAATAAGCTCCTTCCTCCAAATATAAAATTCAAAGCATGCCTATGTAGGAGGGTGAGAATTAAGAGTGCAGATGGAGTAAAGACAGGAGTAGGAAAAGATGAGGAGAGAAGGAACAGAAGATTAGGAAGTCTTATCCAGTTATATTCAGCCCTTATCTGGCTAAATTCTAGCCGGGTAACTAGTTGATCTCCAGATGGGGATCACTTTGAGTGGGAGGACTAGTCTCAGTCTCCCTCGTGGTCACCAGCTCCCCACTGCAGCTGGACTCACTACTTCCATCCCTGCTCCATTTGGATTTGATAGTTAATGGGGGGCCCAGCTGTCCCCCTGCAGCACATTGAGTCTGTATGCATACCAGGGCAGCTTTGGTGTTGTCTCCTCCCAAAGATCCTTCGCTAGTATCTGCCTCCAAGAACATCACCACACAACAAAAGCAACACTGCCATGCCATGGGCTGGGGTCACTGGAATGAGTGGCATTCTACACATTCAGCTGATGCCACTATGGTACATCCAAGCAGAGAAAGTTGCAGCCTTCTGCAATGGTAAAACAAACGAACGCCTTCAGTGGCTAACTGTGGTCAAAACAAAGCTCAACAGTCCAAATGGCTAACTTGACTGGTAAGGGCACTGGTCCCCCCTTGTATGCAAACTCAGTCCTTCTTCCAAGCGTGCTGCTGGAGAACTGTCCCTGGCACATATTATCGAGAGGCCTACCATGGCCAACCACCACTGTACAATAGGAGTCTCCTCAATTTCATCCACACTTCTCTCTCTCTCCTCTTGCCTTTGTTTCAGAGTGTGGCACACAGGTGTGATATCCCCATCCCTTCATGGTAGGGCAGAGTCTCCTCTAGCCCATGAATGCTGGCTAATGCTGAGACACCCTGCGTTTCTAACTGCTCATGTGCTCGTCGTCCTTCTTCCAGGTCTTTTGGCGTGCATCTGCCATCTCCCTGCTCGATTGGCTGGAAATCCACCATCTTGTCAAAATTTTGTGAAAAGAGAAAAAAATCCTCCAAATCCACAAAAAAGGTTCCTCCAAAACAGGAGTTTCTTCTCCTGTAGTCCTAATGTCGTCCACACCAGTGGGCTCCTGTTCGTGTGCCATCTGTAACAGGATCCCTAGTTGGCCTGTTGGCTGAAACCAGGGAGCTACAATGCCGGGGACCATCCAGTGGGGGAGGGGGAGGTTTAACCTCCTGGGCACTTGGTGTGGTCATCCTCATTAAGTCCCAATCCACTGGTCTAGTCACTGGGCAGGGGCATCCTCCAGGAGGGAAAAAGAGACTAAGAAATAAAATAAAATTTACTCCTCCACTCAATGTTTTAATGTCTCATTAGAAACAAAAAACCCCACAGAGTCCAGTAATGGTGTTCAACATAAAAGTTTACTTGCGTTTGAAAATCCAAATCCAAGACAGAATAAAAAAAAAAGAGAAACAACATCAGAAAAATCAAAGTTAGGAAAGACGTTGTTTCTTTATCCATGACACTCCTCCTAGATGTTCTTCTTACCCCTGCACCATTATCCATTTCCAGAATCCCTTCCTCTTGGAGGGTAGTGTGGTCTCTTTTTGTAATTCCAGCACAAAGAAGGGCTGGAAAGGGTGACAAAACGCTCCTGGTTCCAAAAAACTAGCCTTCAAAACAAATAGATCCAAAAGGCTCTCTCAACAATGTCCAAGATCTCAAAAATATTTCAACTCTTCACCCTTGCTGTTGACTATAAGCAAAGGCAAAAGAGATGTAGGATCCAGCCCTTCCAGACACCAGGGGCTTTCCCTCCCTTCAAGAACTGGTTCAACTCCAAAGAGTAGCAAATCTCTTCCAGTGTCCAAAACTCCTCTCTGGGTCAGTCCACGCTACGCAGCAGCAAAAGACCACCTCCTGGTCACGCCTCTCGGGGAAAGGCAGTGACCCGATAACATGCTCCAGGGGACATTTGTAATCCCCAGACACATCCCACAAAAAGGTGGGGACAGAACAAGGGAGGATTCTATAATGGAAAAAAACACACCCTTCCCTGATGGAAAAGATGGGGAAACACTTTAGTGACAGGTAAAGCCGGGACACGTATAAATTGCAGGTGTCCAATCCTATGGGAAAATTTAAGCTTGGGAAAAGGAGCTTAAGTGCAACATAGATGAGGAGGAGAAGGATGGGACGACAAGTTCATAAGTGTCAAAACCTTCTATCTCCATGCTTTTCGGCAGAGAATGCATATAAGGTTTACTACAGATGGTATCTCAGTCCATCAAGACTGCGTGAAATGTATAGCCAGGTCACTGACTGCTGCTGGAGAGAATGTGGCGAGGAGGGGACTATGGAGCATATCTGGTGGACCTGTCCTGTTACTGTAGTGTTCTGGAGAGAAACACAGAAACTGTTGCAGTGGATAGCACAATCACAGTGGACTGGGATCCAAAAATCCTTTTATTGAACTTCCCAGTTGAGAGTGAAGAAGACAAACTTACTGATTTAACAGAGCTTTACAGCATCTAAGTGTCCGATTGAGGCTAGGTGGAAGAAAGTTACGACTCTAGATGTTAATTTACAAGAAAATATGAGATGTCTGAACTATGGAAAAACTAACAGCAAACAGGAGGGAAGGACTTGCAGATATGAAGCTATATGGAAGCCCTTTGAGTTTGGGAGACAGTGACCGGAAAGGACTCATTAAGAGGGGTTTGGGGCTTTGTGGGGAGGATTTTTGTATGAGTCTATCTGTGCTATTCACATTTAGGACATCTTCTGCAGTTGATGGTTAGAATGGTACGATAATTTTGTGGTTAAAAACTTCAATTGAAAAAAAGAAAGAGGTTTTAGAACATAAAAACATAAGGAGGGAAAGAGCACAGGGACATTCAGTTTTCAAACTATTTTGCTATTTTGCTCCCCCCCCCTTCCTTCACTGGCTGCACAGATTAGCAGGTGCAAAGCAGAAGGCCACCTTTAATGCACAGACTTTGCGCATGCTAGTTTTCAAAGCCTCGTTCCTTTCCGAATACTGGCGTAAAGTGCGCACGTTAAAACCACTTGGGCAGATTTTCAAAGCCCTACGCACGTAAATCCAGGAGGATTTACGTGCGTAGGGGGGTTACGCGCGCTGGGCCTATTTTCAAAAGGCCTGGCGGCGTGCGTAAAGCCCCGGGACGCGTGCAAGTCCCAGGGCTTGAAAAAATGGGCGGGGAAGGGGCGGGGCCAGAGGCCTCTCCACGGCCGCTGGGCCGGGGGATTGTGCGCTGGCAGTTGGCCGGCAGGCGTAACTTGTGAAATAAAAGTACAGGGTTGTTTTTTTTCGGGATGGGGGGTGGGACAGGTAGGGGAAGGGATGGGAAGGTGGGGGGGGGGGAAGGAAAGTTCCCTCCGAGGCCACTCCGATTTCGGAGCGGCCTTGGAGGGAACGGGGAAAGCCAGCTGGTCTCCCCGAGGGCTCGGCGTGCGCAAGGTGCACTAGTGCGCGCGGCTGCGCATGCATGTTATAAAATCGGGCATACATTTGTGCGTGCCGGGTAGCACGCACAAATGTAGGCTGCGCACGTACCTTTTAAAATCTGTCCCACTGTGCGTCAAAGCAGGCCATTGGAGAATTGCCCCTGTGTTATGCATGAGATGCTAAGACCAGTTTAGATGACCTTAGTCCCATAAAGTTTGGTTAACTTAGACTTTAGGGGTAGATAATTAAACTACCCATTTTTTTCCCTAAATGTGCAAAGCAAAAATACACAGGGAGGTCTGGCTTTGATTATTGCCCTATGAGAAATACCCAGACAAATTTGCACCTGCTTTTTGAGCGAGTACCTTTTTTTGGACAAAACTACGTGGGTAGTTTTGATTATTCAAAATTTAGCTGCATGGGTGCCTCACCTGACCTAATCCCACCCCAGGAGTGCCTCCAAAGATTTGCAAGTATGCATTGCTGACACATGTGGGTACTTTTATCCACATTGAGGGTGGGCAATACTAAAACAGCCCGTTTCTGTAGGTAAAACAGCATGCTCGCCTGTGACAAGGGCTTTTTATTGCCTTCTAAATGAAATGTATTTTTTTTCTAATAACTCTTTTCCTGCTCTAGTTTTTGCTGTTGGAGAGCGAGCGAGTGGTTGTCATTGAGTATATCCAAGCACTCATGCAGAAGAGACTGCTGTGCAGGAACACAGAAGAGAGACTGCAAGTTTCCGACCGAATGTCTAAGGACGCCTTAGAGCTTACACAGCTCTTCCTCAAAATGGTGAGAACATGTCTTCTGTCTGAGAACTTGGAACACTGCACTGAGATAGGCCCTGCTCTCTGAATCAATGGGCAGATTGCACCAAGCCGAAGTAATGAGAAAGGGAGGATAAGACTGCTGATCAATCCGAATCAGAGCAGAGAAGCCAGGATTTCTAGGCAGGAGCTATGATCAAACTCTGCAAACAGAGGGAAATGTTAGTCCAGATTTTGGCAGGTAGTCACAAAGTGGTATAGATCAATTAGAATCCATTAATTGTGAGTCAGGCATGGATACCATTAGGTTGGTAATGTAAGGTCAGGAAAGAACATCATTGGAAGGTCCATATTAAAACAGATTGTCCGGCTAAATTTGGCACTTAGCTGGAAAAACTGCGAGATTGAAACTGGACTAGCAGATGGTGAAATAACAAAGATGTGATACTGCCTCAATAAAAAAACAAGCTAGGAATTCACTGCAAGCTTGAAATCTTGAAAAATCATAGTAGATTTAATTTGAGATTTCTCAGTTTTCCTAAGTATACCTAGTGAAATGCTCGGGAGGTAATTTAAAGACATTTTGAAGGTTCAAGAAGAGTCCATGCCCCTTCCTACCAGGATCTTCTAAATTCCATTGGTAAATCCAAGGAGAATAGTAAAAGTGATACAAAGAACAGCACAGACACTTCTGTCTAGCTATCACTGGATTCCTGGAAGATCGCTAATTGGAAGCCATATCCAGGAGTACTCTTCTGGTGACCCAGATAATAACTGATGAACATAATGTTTTTTTTAGGTTCAAAGATGTGAGCTGTTTGAGTCATAGGATCTCAGTCAGGCAAGATGTAAATATTTTTTGTTTAGTGAACAGGATGTTATCTCCGGGGCAACAGTCACGTTGCGCTTTCTTTATTTAATTGTTATTACTTTTCAAGTTAATAAGTCGTTTTTTTCAGGATTCAATTCAGCTACACTATTTTTTAGAAAGTAGGGCTGTTCCACAAATGATTGTGCTAGATGTGCCTCCAGTTCACACAGGTTTTACTTGAGATATTGGGTAAGGAGAGAAGCAAACGTAAATAGGAATTCTGTCTGTTCTCTCTTCTTTTTTTTTTTTTTCTTTTCATTTATTGTCATTAGTCCCCTTTGCTTTTTCTTTCTTGGACACCCCAGTGATGTAGTGTTTCCCACAACGTCTTGTCAGATGTTTCTTATATGTTATGTTTTTTTCTTCTTAAATATTGCATGCAAGCATATTAATTTTTCTTATCAAGGTTGATTCTTGCATTTTTTTTAAATATTTAATACATAGGAAAAAAAACCATTTCCTACTGATCCAGTACCCATTCCTGATGCAATAATATTCATTACTAATGCAATGATACTCACTACTAAACCCATTTCCAATGCAATAATATCTACAAGGATAGTGGTAAGTGGAGTTCACTCCAAGGAGAGGGGTGTTAATGAGTGATGTGCCACAGGGATTGGTCCTTGGACTGGTTCTTTTCAACATTTTTGTGAGCAACATTGCAGAAGGCTTATCAGGAAAAGTGTATCTTTTTTGCCAATGATACCAAAATCTGCAAGAGGATAGACAGCAAGGAAGGTGTGGAAAACATGAGGAGGGATCTAATGAAGCTTGAGGAGTGGTCTAGGTTCTGCAACTAAGATTTAATGCTGAAAATGCAGAGTTATTTATTTAGGATACAAAAACCCAAGGAAGACGTACAGTATAGGGGGAGACATTTTTCTAAGCATGAAAGAACAGGGGTGATTGTATAAGATGATCTTAAGGTGGCCAAACAGGTGGATAAGGTGATTGAGAAAGCCAGAAAGATGCTTGTCTGCATAGGGAGAGGAATGGTTAGTGCCTCATTTGGAATATTGTGTACAGTTCTGGAGTCCACATCTTCAAAAGGATATAAACCAGTTGGAGCTGGACCAGAGGGTGGCTACTGAAATGATCAGTGGTCTTCATTCTAAAGCATATGGAGACAGACTTAAAGATCTAAATATGTATACCCTAGAGGAAAGGCGAGATAGGGGAGATATGGTAGAGACATTCAGATATCTCAAAGGTTTTCATTCACAAGAAGTGGAAAAATCTCATGGGATGAGGGTGAAAGGGGATGGGCTCAGGTGTAATCTAAGGAAATAGTTTTTTACAGAGAGGGTAGTGGACACATGCAACAGCCTCCCTGTGAAGGTGATGGAAATGAGGACAGTTTCTGAATTCAAGAAAGCATGGATAAACACAGAGCATATCTGGGGGAGAGGGTGGGTAGAGATTATAAAGCTGAATAGTTGGTGAGGATGGGCAGACCAGATGGAAAAAGACCAAATGGCCTGATATCATGTTTTAATGTTTTTATAGTACTGATCCAGTGATGTACATTACAGAATCAGTACCCATTTACTGATCATTACTGACCCAATAATATCTATTATTGCACCAGTAATATGTTCTGGATTAATCATAAGCCCAGTGCTTCACGGGCTTCACATTATAAGCCATAAGCAAACTGTGGCCATATATGACGGTTGCAAGAATATACACCTCTTCTTGAGTTCCTGTTGACAGCTGAATGTTTATTATTCTGGATTAATCATAGGCATCACTGGGCCAGTTATGAATATGATTATATCCAAATGGTCACGTATGGGTAAGCAGTGGTGTTATTTATAAATATCTTTGCCTTGGTTGCATTATTATTTTGTCTTATTTCTTTCTGTAGGGTCTGGAGGAGAATGAGCTGAGTGCTGGGGTCATTCTGGCCCTCCAAGAACTGATCCGCCTGAAAGATCCTTCTCTGCTCAGTCTAGAAGTCTCAGGGTTTGTTGCAAAATACCCTGATATCAGGTAACACACTTCAACAAGGAAATACTTATAAATTACTATCTCATTATCTAGAGCCACCTTCTTACAAAGTAAATACTTCAATTTGATACAAGATAATAATCAGATATCAAGTAATACACATTGAAAAAACAATACCCCAATAACAGATGGCATCCCTTTGAGAATACAATTCCCCAGTATCAGCTAACATATCCTTTCAAGGTTACTCCCTTACATGGTAACAGCTTGATATTAATGAAGCATCTATAAATAACTAGTGTCATTACTATTCTCAATGGTAGATTATTCAAATCCATATTACAAAAACAACTTTGAAGGATACTAACAAAAACTAGAAGTTAGGGCACCGCAAGACAGAGGTTCCAATAAAAGCAAAAGAGGCCCAGATACCTCTAAGTAAAGAGCAGAATGATTTAAAATATTCTGAACTATCTCCCTCACCTGCTGGAAAGGCTATAAATACAAAACAAAAACCATACTTTGAAATGTCTGTATGCAAATGCATGGTCTAAAAAAATAAGATGGGAGATTTAGAAGGTATAGCATGAATGTAGATATAATTGGCATCTCAGAGACCTGGGGGGGGTCAGAGGATGATGTGATGGTGTAGAGCAGTGGTTTTCAACCTTGTTTCCATCATGACACATGATGCTCACATGAGTGACACATTGCACACTTCATTTAACAGCTATACTTAAAAAAATTGTTCATTGTAAGACATTTACTTGTCAATGTTATTGTTAGAATGTAAACCGAATTGATCAGTAATTCTGTTATTGGAAAGTCGGTATATAAAAATGCTAAATAAATAAATAAAAAAAAATCAGATATTTTATTGTTGAAAATGATGCAAGAGAAAGAAAACATTCTTTAATTTCAGTAACTGCTTATAAAACATCATTATTAAATGTTATTTTTTTCACACACATTTTAATCTTTGCTTCCTGCATCAGTGAGAAATCTGGGACTGATATGCATATGCAGCACACAGTGTTTTGTTTTGTTTTTTAAAACACAGACAAACACTTATGCATTTCACTGTCAACCTCAGAAAGTTCTGACCTCTTCTGGAGTTTATACAGAGCAGAGTTGGGAAATTTCCCCATTCAACTAGCCATACAAAAAATATATTCAATTTCGGATATCCCCTCAGTAATAGTACTTCAAAATCCCTTCCCTGCCAGCCACTTTGTGAAATAACATGAAAACCTGCTAAAAAGACATTTAGAAATTATATAACATACCAGCCATATCATAATAAGAGCACTAACACCCAGGACTTTAACAGCAACAACCTTACCTAGGAAAAAGCAAGGCTGCAAATACAGAACACAGAGCACTTACTACTGGAAAAACAAAGCAAGCCAGACTGCTCTAGATTCCTACACAGAATCTACATCCTGTTTAGCAGAATCCCTCACCTCTGTCAAACATGCAGAATGCAGACTGACCCTTATCTAATACAGAAGAAAAGACCATAAATTTAAAACAAGCATACAGAGAAAAACTGAAACCCCAAGAAGCGGGAAGGTGCAGCAGGATACAACATGTCTGCAACATTTCTGGCTTGGATTGGTGGTGGTGGTGGTGGTGCTGATGGCCATGGTTGAGGGAAAAGCAGCAACAGGGAGCAGTGATGAGGAATTTTAAGTACCAGCTCCTTACTCTGCTCTCTCTTCAAGCAGCAAGCACACATGGCTGTTATAGAAAGCATAGGCTTGCTATATCAAATTTTTGGTGATATACCTTCCACCCCTTGGTGACACGCCAATGTGTCCCGACACACTAATTGAGTACCACTGGTGTAGAAATCCAGAGGTGTGACCTTCAAAGCCAATAGTGAGCAGTGCACAGACAGGGTGAGACTGGTCAGCTCTAATGGGAGTAGTGGCAGGGCATGTTTTGCCTGTGACAATCACCTTCCCTTCAGTCGAGCTCTCAGATGCTGGTGGCTTGTGTCACATTTGAGAGCTTGCAGGACAGCCCCACGAGCCACCACACTCACCCCGATGCACCTGGAAGTCCCTCACACATGCTCATGGCCTTCTTAGATGCACGTGCAAATATGCGGACTCCCTACAGTTGAAGGGCCCACGGTGGGAAACCTCCTGCGGTGCCCTTTGATGAATCATTACCCCTTTACTGTTTAAGACACCTCCTTAGAAGCAGAAGATGCTTCAGCAACAGGATTCCTGAAGGGCCTTGGTCTTCAGTGTGCGTTGCCTTTGTTTCTGCATTCCTGTACTTCCTGTATTTCCATGTTCCTGTCTTGTTCCTGAGCCCTACCCTTGCCTGGTTCACCCTGCCTTGCCCTAGTCATCTTGTCTTGTTGTTGTCCTGGTCTTCATCTTGTCTTCCTTGGCTTGCTTCTCTGGATTCTGACCAATCTGTGTTTGCTGCCTGGATCTGACCTTCTGCCTTGGACCTGACCTCAACTTGTCTGCGGTCTGCCCAGACCTCTGGCTTCTCTTCCAGTATCCACTGTCTGCTGCCCTCCCTGACCTTCACCTGGCTTTGGACTCTCATTCTCTGGATCACCCTAGGGGGACCCACCTACGTCCTGCCAGCTGCCAGAACCCAAGGGCTTAACCGGTGGTGGAGGCGGATGGTATAGGTAAAGCTCCAGCCTGTCTTGCTGCAGGGCATGTCTGCCAGATGTCAGTATGGGCCTAGTGGGATCGCCTGTTAGGGTGCGCCAACCATACCACAGCACTAGGGGCACCGAGAGGTTGGGTCGAGTCTCTCCTGGAACTGCTGGGCCACTGAGAGACAAGCCCAGACCCCTCCTGGGGTAGTGAGGCAAAGGCAGACCCCTCCTGGGGTAACACGGCAAGCTCAGACCCCTCCTGAGGTGGCACGGTACAACTGGTGCAGATGTCCCTTTCAAGACTAGCTGGCTGGAAATAAATAACCCCTGTAGGCTGGACTGGCTGGGAATGAATGCTGTCTGCGGGAAGAAATTGCTGCATGCAGGCGCCTTCTATTGGTCGTGGTGCAGGTTTGCAGGCATCTCGTGCAAGCTCAACTGGCTGAATGTAGGAGCCTGCTGCTGACTGGTCACAAGGTGTAGGACTTTCCATGACTGAACTGGCCATGTTAGACCTAGAAGAGTGTCTAGACATGGCTACAGAGGAGCTGCCAATCCTCTGATCACGCGTCCCTGGTTCTGAAGTGTGGGGTTGCAGATTGGTAAAAGCACAGGCAGGTCTGGAACGTCTTGGGAAGCAGCTCGTGAGCTGTGACTGACCCGCAGCTGTGAAAGGCAGAGCTCTGCTTGGCTTCATTAGTGTTCTCTGCTCTAGAGATCCTTGTTTCTGAGGACAGAGCACGGAAGTCACAGGAACATTACTGACCAGGTGAGTGCCAGGCTTTTTTGGTAGAGATTTTAATTTTTTCTGAGAGGTTTTCTCTAAGATGTCCTGAGAAGGTGTACTGAGATTTTTTACCAAGGGAGTGCCAGTTGTAACTACAGAGTTTGCCTGGCTAGGAGCAGAACACAGGCTAATTAAACAGGCTGATGTTTCTTGTAGACCAGCTGGTCTGGTAGCTGTGCAATGGGGGCAAGCTTTGTCTGAGGGTAGTAGGCTAGGGATACAGGGACACTTCCACCATCCTGGCTTAGGAGTGTTACAGTTCAAGCATTCTTGGTAAACTGAAAAATATTTCTTCTGACAGCTACTGCATGCCCCAGATTTCTGGTCTGAGAGCTGACAGGCTAGACAGTCTTGGTAATGTGGGCCATTCAAAGTTTGACAATGAGTACAGGTAAAATACTGCTGAGTATCAGAAATGTTGTGTAGAGCAGAAAAAAAAGTTAACTCACTGAACTGATGCAGACTCCTGTCCCACTAACTGGAGGTAGATGGCTTTGGCATGCTGTTACAGTTTGGGCTGTAGCCTGGTGTGGTGAACACCACCTGCAGGAGTGACACAGGACAGGAACAATAGCAGGTGATCTGGTGAGGCTGGGTAGAGTCTCCGGAGCCGGGTGCAGGATGATAAGAATCCCTGGAACCGGGTGCCTGCTGAGAAGGCCTCTCCCTTCAGGCTCTCCCCGTAGTTCTTCTGATACAGACCCAACATCATTTTGGTCGCCCTTTTCTGGACCACTTCCAGCCTGTCTTTATACTTTTTGGAGATACAGTCTTCAGAAGTGAACACAGTACTCCAGGTCAGGCCTCACCAAAGACCTGTACAAGGGTATTAACACCAATTTTTTTCCTGCTGGTTATTCCACTCTCTATGCAGTCCAGCATCCTTCTGGCTTTAGCCACCGCCTTGTTACATTGTTTCATTGCCTTCAGATCTCCAGCCACAATCACCCCAAAACCCTTTCCCAGTCTGTGCACATTAGTATTTTGCCCCCAATCGCATACAGCTCTTTTGGATTACTGCCCTCCAAATGCATAACTCTGCACTTCTTGGCATTGAATCCCAGCTGCCAAACCTTCGACCACTCTTCAAGCTTTCTTAAATCTCTTTTCATTCTCTCTACTCCTTTAGCTGTGTTCATTCTACAATGCCACCAGCAGGAAGTGTGGGCCATAGAGCTGGGAGGACTCAGATAGTCCAAAGGGCCCACTGAGACCCTCTGCTAGTGGGAGACAAGAATTGCCCAACAGAAGCTCACATTACTCCCTCTAAAAGGACAGACTCCAGATACCTCCAAAGACCCCCAGGATCCCAGACCCATCTCAGGGAGGCATAGAGAGGTGGAGTCAGAATCAAGCCCAGACCACATCCAAAGTCAGGAACAGTTGCAGTTAGAGTCTTTAGAACAGCTGCCACTGGGACACCTGGAGTCACTAACATGACATAAGCAGGATCTGGAGTCAAACAGGTTATTGGAGCTAGGTTGTCTGGCATTGGATCTGGAGTCAGAGAAGTGACTGGGGCCAGGTTCTCCAGAGCAGGATTTGAAGTCAGAGAGGTGACTGGAGTCAGGTTCTCAAGCATGGGATCTGGAGTGACTGGGATGACTGGGGCTGGATTGTCCAGTGGAGGAACTGGCATGGCTGGATTGTGCAGTGCAGGAATTGGAGTGGCTGGGATGGCTGGGGCCAAGTTGTCTGGTATGGGAACTGGAGTGGCTGGAATGACTAGGGTTGGGTTGTCCGATGTGGGAACTAGAGTCACTGAGATGACTGGAGCCAGAGCCAATTCAAAGCTGGGCTGGATGCATGATGCAGGATCTTGTTTTGAAATCCTGTTAGCTGGGGCAGGTTCCTTCAGGATAGCTAAATGTAGGTGCTGGAGGATGCCTGCTAGGGGTTCCACAGGATCCGCTTTGTCTGGAGTAGCTGGAACAGCTGGCATAGGATTCACTGGCTCAGAAACAAACTTAAATAGTACTGAGAGAGCCAGAGCTGGATTAACCAGTGCAGGAACTGGAGCTATTAAGGCAGCTGGAGCTGGATTCACTGGTGCATGAATTGGTGCTGGAGCTGCTAGAATTGGAGTAACTAAGGATGGCATTAGAACTGCTGGAACAGCTGGGGCTGGAACAACCCAGAGCAGAGATGCAGGAGCTGAAGTCACCAGTGCAAGAACTGAATTTGGAGTTTAACAAACACAATTTGCTGTCATTTCCACATTTCTCAAACAGGATAGCCTATAGTTCTAAAGCTGTCCAACAATCCAGATGAACGAGTGGCAGCTTTTCCAGAACTACTGATGTTTGGACAAAGGTGTTGGCAAGCCACACAAACAGTAGCAGTGTTGCTCATGAAGAAAATATTACAGACCCACTCTTCTGGTTTCTTAGTAAACTTAAATCGAATACCAAAGCTCTAGTAGCAGAATAATTCTTACTATTCTGATTTGATTCTTTCGAAGTTGCAAAACTTTGACATGACAAATAGGCACAGATTGAAGTCAAGAAAAATAAGGCCACAATCTGTGGGATCCATTTGGCCAGAGTTCGTTGTGATAGTGTAGTCTGCCAGAAGTGTGACTCTAAAGTCAAAAGCCGGTAGTGCACAGATAAGGCGAGACTGGCGGGTTCTAAATGAAGCAGTGGCGTCTTCTGCCTGCAATGGCTGTCTTCCCTTTGGGTTGAGCCATTAGGTGTTAGCAGCTGGCAGAACTTGGACAGGAACAAGAAGGCCCACACCAAGACGATATAGAACCCAAACCTGGAGCCATGGGTGCCCACAAAAGCAGGGCAGGACCACTGCAGGAGGACTGGCTACCCAAAACAAACTAGCAGCAAAGAGAAACACTGGATATCCAAAACATTTAGGACCACAAAGGCCAAACCCAGAACCAAGCTCTGGTAAAGTGCACACTGTGAGTCTGTAATATAACTGTGTTCAGAATTGAGCAATATGGGCACCAGCAGGAAATGTGGGCCATAGAGCCGAGAGGAGTAACCAGTGTGTGGATAGGGACAAGATGGCCACCAGCAAGAAGTGTGTGCCATAGAGATGAGAGAGGCTAATCAGATAGTCCAAGAGGTCCACTGAGGCCTTCCTCCAGCAGGAGGCCAGATAACCAGTGGGACACTGCGATACCAAGGTACAAATTATATTGCAATGATAGGATGAATCAGATTGGAGTGGGGAGGCGTGGTAGCGAAGTAAAATGTGATTGCTGCTATTTAAACTAGTATACACATAGCTGTATACTGCAAATGACCTTTGACATATGCTGCTGTTCTAATAAAATTTTAAACCACTTTGGGTGAATTGTGTATTCAAAAAAAGCAGATAAATCTAAATAAATAAATATATGTTAAGGATGGCATAAATTCAAACAGGCTTTTTCAGCCAGGCTTCACATCTTCAGCCCAACTTCTTGAACTCCCAATGAGGGTCTGTGATGCGGCTACATAAATTGGGGGCAGGCCAGAGACAGGTGGAAGGCGTTTCCGAGAGAAGTGGAGTTAACCAGAGTTAGCTGCATAACTTATGTGGCTGACTTTAAGATATCCAGGTATATTCAACGGTGCGGCGGTTAAGTTAACCAGATAGGTGTATCCAGCTAACTTAACTAGCCGTTCCAAGGCTGAATGTCAGCCCCTTCACAAATAGGTTTTCCTGTGCTGGATTCCAATGCTACATTAATTACAAATGTTGATTTGACTGTAAGCTGTTCTAATGCCTCTGTTCATTCACATTTGTTGTAAGCCCCCTTGAGACCAATTTTGGGAAAAGATGGAATATCAAATGTTCATAAATAAAAAAAAAAAATAATACAAACCTTGCAGGAGACAAATGCACTGTGGAATCTCTATGAATAGGAATTCCATGTGTGAGGGAGTAGGGTATAGCGATAGATGTATCCTGCCATCCACATGGCCAGAATAAACAGACATGATGGGAGATTTTAATTACCCCAAAACTGACTGGGTAAATGTCACATCAGGACATATCAGTGAGATAAAGTTTCTAGTTAATAATTGAAAAAGGGATTAAGACTTTAGGAGGAGTTCAAAAGAAAGGGGAAAGATAATAGAAAGATGTGAGAAAGCCAGGGAGAGCTTGTGTGTGCCAAAAAGTCAGCAGTAGTGACTGGGAAGAGGGTGAAAAACATAAATGGAGTCAGTACGGGGCAGGGTTGGTAATGAGTGTGTGTGAGAGAACTACAGTGGGTGAAAGAGGAGGGAGTGTGAGGATGGATGACAGTCATAGGCAGTGAAGGTGGAAGGGAGAGTTAGAGAGAGCTAGAAGGGTGAAAGGAGAGAGGGGGGTAACAGAGCCAGAAACAATGCTGGGACGGGGAAGAATCTTATTCTGCTCCCTTTAGCCTCTCTCTTAATCTCCCACCCCCCCCAACAAGTCTCTCTCAAATCCTTCCACCCCCATCTCCCTGAGCGTTTCAGTCCTCCCATTCTGTTCCCATTCCCAGTCAGCTCTGAAATAAAACAGCAGCCGGTGCTGGAAATGAGGAGGGGGAGGAGCTATTTAGAGCTAATCCTTTGTGGAATGCAAGATTTGGTGCAATAGGTATCAGCAGTGGCGCACCTTGGTAACAGTGATCATATCAGGATCACATTTGACTTAAGTGGAAGTAGGACATTATGGAAAACCAGTGCTATAGCATTTAACTTTCAAAAGGCAGACTGATAAAATAAGAAAAGTAAATTTAAAAAAAACCAAACCTAGAAGGTGCAGCTGTAAAGGTTAAGAGTTTACATCAGGCATGGGCATTATTTAAAATACCTTCCTGAAAGCTCTGACCAGATGTATTCCACATATTAAAAAAGGTGGAATTGCTGGCATGATTAAAAGTTGAGGTGAAAGAGGCTGTAATAGCCAAAAGAACATCTTTCAAAATTTGGAAAGAAATTTCAAATGAAGAAAATAGGAAAAAGCATAAGCACTGGCAAATTAGATGCAAACCACTGATAAGGCAGGCAAAAAGAGAATTTGCAAAGAAGCTGGCCGTAGAGGCAAAAACTCATGATAAAAACTTTTGCAAACAGATCCGAAGCAGGAAGCCTGTGAGAGAGTCTGTTGGAACTTAGAGACAATTCCTTAGCAGAAAGATTATATGAAATCTTTGCTTTGGAATTTACTGAGGAGGATGATATTTATTTATTTTATTATTTGTTTTTAATTTAATTTTTATTGTTTTCAACTCAAAAGCAAGACAATAACTTCTTACATCTGTAAATAGAATGGTGCTAATGAAAACATCTCATATTATAATTAATATGATACTTATACAGGAAAAATACATAAATCAAAATAGCAACTAATTTTAAACATCATTCTCTCAAAGGGAAAAACAACAAGTGAGAGGCCAGTAACCAAGGGAGATTCAAATGAAACAAAAAATATATTATTAAAGTAAAATTAGCTTAACATGAAACGGTAGAAAATCCTTTAATAGATCATATTCGGGATCTCTGTTGACCAGGAGGTGTTGTTATTGTGATAACACTCCTGGAATTTAGGAAAGATTTTAATTGCTCAGGGAAGAAAAAGATATAGCAATCATTGGTACCTCTTATCAAGCACTTGCAGGGATATTTAAGTGTAAAAGAATATTCCAATGCAATCACTTGAGCCCTCAAAGTCAAAAAAATCACGCCTTCTAAGCTGTGTCACCCTTGCAAAATCAGGAAATATATGTATAGTTTGACCGTAGAAATTTGAGGAGATATTTTTAAAGTATCACCTCATAGTATCCTTTAAATCCTGTTCCATTATAAATGAGACAAGCAAAGTGGCTCTCTCAATAACAACTTCAGACGATTCCTCTAGGAACTGTGTTAAATTTGCGATGCCCTCTGCTTGGCCTCCACGAATACTTTCTTTGCTAGGGTTAGGCAGGAAATAGGCTTTATTTATGGCAGGGGTTTTATCCAATTCAAATCCAAGGTTCTGATGAAAAAGGTTCTGTAAGGTGGTATATACTGCTTCACCCAACACTGGGGATGTTAACAAAGCGCAAGTTCAGATGCCTAGAGTGATTTCCCAAGTATTCTAATATCCGTGAACAGGACCCAAAATCTTTTATAAGCTTATAATTACTTGTTTGGGTTTGTACCAAGGATTGCTGAGTAGCTGCCATTTGATTTTTCATTTCCTGAAGTTGAGTATCAAAGATAACATTTTGTGCGTTTAGGTGGAGGCTGAAAACACTCACCCCCTATTCCGGCTTGTGCCTCTCTTAATGGTTCCCGCGTCATTCCTTCAGCCGTCTCTCCCAACTACTGCACTCACGCCGTCGGCTGCTGGTATTCAAAATGGTGCCAATAGCCAATACCGGCAGCCGATGACCTGAGTGCAGGAGATCGCTCCCAGACCCCCGCTGGACTACCAGGGACTTTTGGCAAGTCTTGTGGGGGTTAGGAGGGTCATTGGTCAGCCCCTGTCACATGGTAGGAGCACAAGATGGCGCCGGCCGTCCATTGCTCCTACCATGTGACAGGGGCTGACCAATGGCACCGGTAGCCCCTGTGATATAGTAAGGTCAAAGGCTATCAGCGCCATTTTGAATACCGGCAGCCGACTGCATGAGTGCAGTAGATGGCTCCCGGACCCCCTTGGACCACCAGGGAGTTTTGGCAAGTCTTGGGGGGGGGCCAGGAGGGTGGGGGGTTGTAGTTAATTAAATTTTGGTAGGGAAACGAATAAGAATGGAACGCATGAACGTATCAGGGCCCCCCCTTGTCGAATGCAACATATCTGCCCCCCCACGAATACGAATACCGAATGTAACGTATGCGGTCCCTCTTCACATCCCTAAATGATATACAACCTAGAGTTCTGAAAGAACTAAAAAATAAAATTACAGACCTAATAGATTGATTTGGTTTAATGCGATATAGCCAACATTGACACAGCCTCACCAATCTACATTTTTTTTGAAGGAGTTCATCAACATGGGTAATGGATTTATCTGGATTTTCAGAAGGCGTTTGACAAAGTCCTTCATGAGAGATTCCTGAGAAAATGAAAAAGTCCTGGGATAGGAGGCAAAGTTCTATTGTGGCTTGCAAACTGGTTAAAAGACAGGAAGCTGAAAGTAGGTAGTACTAAATGGTCACCTTTTTTAATGGAGGAAGGTAAATAGCAGAGTGCTCCAGGGATTTGTACTGGGATTGGTAGCTATAAATATATTTTATAAATGATCTGGAAAAGGGATCAGCAAATGAGATCATCAAATTTGCACATGATAAAAAATTATTCCAAGTTGTTAAATCACAAGTGGATTGTGAGCATTTGTAGGAGAACCTTGCAAGGCTGGGAGACCAGCCATCCAAATGGCAGATGAAATGTAATGTGGACAAGTGCAAAGTGATGCGCATAGGGAAAAATAACCCAAACTGTAGATACCTGATGTTCCATATTAGGAGCTACCACTCAGGAAAAGATTCTAGGCATCATAGTGGATAATAAGCTGAAATCCTGGGCTCAGTGTGTAACGGCGATCCAGAAAGCAAACAATGGGCCAGATTCATTATGACTTTTCTCCCATTTTGTGTCTAGGGGAAAAACCCTTAGTGAATCAGGTATAATGTTAGGAATTATTAAGAAGTGAGTGGAGAATGAAATGGTTAAATATCATAATACCTCTGACTCAGCCATGGTGCAATTGCAATGTGCAGTTCTGCCTACCACATTTCAAAGACGGTATAATGCAACTAGAGAGGGCAACCAAAATGATAAAGGGGAGAGAATGACTCCCCTATGAGGAGAGTTGAAGGAAGTTAGGGTTCTTCAGCTTGGAAAGAGATATCTGAGGGGGGGATTTGATAGAGGTCATGAGTGGAGTAGAATGGGTAAACACAGATCGGTTGTTTACTCTTTTAAAAGCTGCAAAGACTAGGGGGTATTCCTTAAAATTACTAAGTAGCACATTTTAAACAAATCCAATAAAATATTTTTTTTCAGTCAAGGCACAACTGAAATTCACTGCCGTGCAATTTGGTAAAGGCAGTTAGCATAGCTGGGTTTAAACATGGTTTGGACAAGTTCCTGGAGGAAAAGTCCATAAACTGTTGTTAAATCAGGTGGATGTGAGGAAAGCCACTGCTTATTTCTGAGTGTAAGCAGCATGGCACCTACCTACTACTTGGGATCTTGCCAGGTACTAGTGACCTGGATTGGCCACTGCTGGAAACAGAATACCGGGCTTGATGGATCCTTAGTCTGATCCAGTTCTTATATAACTTTAAAAATCAATCCAGATGTACGGTCACATTGTTAACTGCGATTAGTTCCACTAAAACTGAAATTGCTTCCAAACTGAGCAGACCGGATGGGCCCTAAGGTTCTTCCATGCCGTGTTTCTGTGGATGCTTACTGGTCGTCATAGCAACCAGGACCCGCCAATGATCCTGAAAGACAACAGCCAGTATTGGGTGTTTGTTTGGTGGCGTATAGGGCCCAGCAGTTTCCTCCTGCTCCCTTTTTAGGCTTTCAGTTCAATCTGAGCCATAAGCTTTTGCTTGCAACTATAAGAGTTTTCTTCCCCCATTTTCTAAACCCCCTTCCCATCTACCACAGCATTACAGCAAGAGTCTCTGGCCAATAAGTCACAGATTATGGCTCCTTATGAAACCTGGTTCATCTGCATCCTGAGTCTGCCTCAACAGCAATCCCAGCCCAGGCTTATACACCTAAGACGTGCCATACTGGGTCAGACCAAAGTATCCTGTTTCCAACAGTGGCCAATCCAGGTCATAACTACCTGGCAGGATCCCAAGGGGTAGACAGGGATAAGCAGTGGTTTTCCCCAAGTCCACCTTAATAATGGTTTATGGACTTTTCCTCCAAGAATTTGTCCAAATCTTTTTGAAACACAACTACACAAATAGCTTTCACCATATCCTCTGGCAACGAATTCCAGAGCTTAATTATGCATTGAGTAAATGTTATGAACCCTCCTGTAGCGGGGCTACAGGAGGCGCCTTACCTCTTCCTGGAGGCCACTCCAAGCCAGGGTCTCACCTGCGAACTGTTCAGGATTTGCTCCAGGGCCTGGGAGACCCCTATGTCCTTGGGGCCTGCCTGAGACTGCTTGTGTTTGCATGGACTTCCTGGTTTGGGCCACGCCCTTCCCTAGGGGCTGGCCCGCAGCACTTCTCCGTAGTTATAGGGCCAGCTAGGTGTGGGCCTGCTAAACTCCTCCCAGGGAGTCGCTGGTCTGCAGCCCTATAAAAGGACTTCAACTTCATTCTTTCTTTGCCTTGCATCAGCGTGAGTTCCCTCTGGAGGCTCCTGCCTGCCAGAGCTTTGTAAGGGCTTCCGTTCTTCGTGGAGCTCCTCGTCTTGTCTGCTTTTATACTACGTCTTCGTGTCTTGATGTCTTGCCTGAGGTCCCTGACCATGTTCTGATGTTCCGCCATGATTTCCCATGTCCTGCTGTGTCTTCCTGTCCAGGATGTTCTTCCCTGCTTCTTCGTCTGCAGTGCTCTTGAGCCTTCCGGTATCTGTGAGGCCGGGGGTCCCTCGGATGAGGTTGTGCCCGAGTGGACCAGCCTACAGGTGGACTGTGTGTCCTGTGCTCCTGAGCCTCCGTTCCCGCCAGCCTTAGAGGGAGCTTCGGGTGACACCGGCTTCGTCATTGGAGTCCCTCTCTGCCTGGACCTTTCCTGCGCTGTCCCGTTCTCCTCGTGGTCCGTGACCAGCCTGCAAGGGCTGTGTAGGGCGCGTAGTGGGACAGGGTGGTCCGCGACTCAGTCCCGTGGGGGGCCTGAGTAGGGTGCCCTGAGAGACAGTGCCAATGTCCATGCCTTGTGTGTTGTCATGTCCGTGATGCCGATGCATCAACCCAGCTGTTGTCAAGTTCCTCGTCCGTGATGCCAATGCATCAACCCAGCTGTTGTCAATTGTCTTGTCTGCGATGCCGCAGCATCGACCATAGTCCTGTCTACGTGTCAAGATCTCCGTCTGCCCGCAACCTCAGGCCAGGCCTGCTGTTCCATGCTGCTCGCAGCAGGTCCAAAAGAGCTTGGAATGGTCGGAGGACCATTCAACTTCCAACATCCTTGGATGTTGGCCTTGGGAGCTTGCAGGCCTGGCAGAGGGTCAGCCCGTCAGCCATGCGGAGCCACCGTCAACCCTCTCCTCGGCCCTGAAGGTCTGGGCCCGGGCTGAGGCCCAAGGGCACACTAAACACCCCCGTTCTCAAACAGTAAAAAAATATTATTTCTTATTAGTTCTAAATGTATTACCCAGTAACTTCATTCGGTGTCCCCTGGTCATTGTAATTTTTGAAAGAATAAATAACAGCCTGTTTACTTATTTCATTCCACACATTATCTTATAGACCGCTATCGTATCTCCCCTCAGCCAAACTCTTCTCCAAACTGAAGAGTCCTAACCTCTTTAACCTTTCCTCATAGTGGAGCTGTTCCATCCCCTTTATCATTTTGACCATACTCTGGGAAGTATGCCATCTGGTCCAGGTGAAGCAGACAGTGATGAAATGTCTTTCCTTGAGTGTGACTGGCACCTTCTGACTGATTTCTTTTTTCATTCCAGTGATGAACATGTCTCCGTCCTCCTGGAGATCCGAGGCGATGTCCCCAAAGAAATCCAGAAGCTGGTTCTGGAGATGATGCAACAAAACCCTTCTTCCCTGCCGGAGAACTACCATGCCATCTTTACCAATATCCTTGTCCCTGCCCGCGTACTACCATTCTGCCTTCGTACCGGCAAGTGTGCCTGATTAAATCCAAACCTTCTAACAATAATGAGGGAGGTAACAGAATCTGCTGGGCACTATTGGAAGGCCTCACAATGACATTGCCTCTCTGCTGAAGCCCAAGCTGCCTTGAACAGTTGGACTGCTGCAGTATTTAATGAATGCAACTAATGGGCCTTTTCCCTAACCTGCCGAGGCCTTGGTTAATTCTTGACAGACAGAAACATGATCAAAGGTTCTAGGGGACAGACTTTGTAACATTAACAGTGGCCAATAGTAACAGGAAACAGAGCTAAGCAGCATTCAGCACACTGAAAGGAAGGTCACAGAAGTCAGGTCAGGACAGATGTTGCTCATGCAGAGTCATTCCAGTCTTGGCGAATGTGTTTTCCCCCTGAAATTACTATCAAATGTTTCCTTCTCCTGAGACCACTGTCAGCATTCAACAGATCTTTCTTGCCTGAAGTTTCTGTTAGGTAACATCTGTTTAAGCCTGGTAGTGACACTTGGTGAGAAACATCTGCCCGCACCTGGCCATAACCATGGTCAAAGTTAAGGTCCTATTTACTAAGTATTTTCCCCATAGATACAACCTGGGAGAAAATCTTGAAGGGCCAATATTCAGCTTGTCTGGCTGCATAAGTTATCTGGATAAACATATCCAGGTAATTTGGCTGAGATATTCATGGCTGCGCTGCTGAATATAATTAGCTATCTTATAGTTACGCAGATAACTTTATCTGCCTAATTTTTAAGACAGCCGAATAACAGTCCTATACTTTTCCAGCTACTGAAGCTGAATATCATCATTTATCCAGGTAAGACGTAGATTCCTGAAGCCACGATGTTTGTTTTTTTTTGTGGGAGGGTGTTGCCGAGATAGTGGCCCCTCCCCTGAAAAACATTGCAGCTGTATTGCCGCTGTATCTCAGAAAACACTATGGGGCAAAACACGGCATCAGCTCTTTACGCATAATGGCATCCTCAACCTCACTGGACCACCATCGTCTTAAAGGGCCATTACAAAAAAAATATAAGCCCACTCAAAATCTGAAAAAGGTGTGGGGGATCAAAGCTGACCCCTTTCCTTACCCCAGGGCCACCACTCAAGGTGACCCCGACATGCCAAGTAAAAAAATAAATAAATGCAGTGTTCACACAAGGACATCACCCCTATCCATATCAAACTTTAATAAAGGGTATCCCCCTGCCTCCTTTCAATACCATAATGTCCCGGCAGGTCCCCGCCTTCCTACTAATCTCCCATGATAAAAAAAAATACTCGTCGGGATATAGGATCCCCCCCTGATCCCCCAACCCGGTTCTTCCAAGTGGTTCAAAAGCTCATTGGAGTTCTAGTGTGGAACCCATCCAATCCCTACCCCCCCCTGAGTCCCCCTCCTGCACCCCCTAATCTTCAAAATCCAAAAAGGATCCAGCTTTGCGGCCCAGGGTTCCCCCTATCCCCAGGACCAGTCAGCAGGCACTGGATCATAGCTATGGAGCCGAGGTCTGGGTTCCTGGATCTTGGCCCCCAGACTGGTGCAAGATCATGTCGGCGCCCTTTTGAAAATTAGCGCTGATTGGATCTAGGGCTAGGGTACACCCCGGGCCCCAACGCTGGGTTGATTTTGGAGGTTAGAGGGGAGGGAGGGAGTTTGGGGGGGGGGGGGGTTCTACACTGGACCCCAATGAGCTTTTGAACCACTTGGGGGATCCAGGTGGGGAGGATTAGGGGAGTGGGGACAAAGGGAGGACCTGCCCAGGACTTTATGGCATTGAAAGGGGGGTGGGGGAAACACTTTATTGAATTTTGACAGAGTTGGGGGGCTCTTGTCAGGCAAACACCTTATATTTTTTACTTGGCATTAAGGGCTGCCTCACGTGGTGGCCCCGGGATGAGATGAGGGGTCAGCTGTGATCCCCCATATACTTTTTTAATGACTTTTACTGGCCTTTTTTAAAATTTTGCATGGCCTGTGTTAGGGTCCCGAGGCTCCCGCATTTGATTACTGTTTCCTCAGGAGGTATAAGTAAATTAACGCGGCTGACAACTTTCTAAGTTGGCCACGTTAATTTATTTTCATTGTATTGCCTATTCATGAGCTGCTTTGCATGCATTTGCAATAATCATGCAGGCATAATGTATGCAAAACAGCTCATTATAATAGGGGAGGGAATCTAGGCAGGATTATGCAATATATCATGTATATCATGCGATATTTCTGCAATAGGACTATATCGCACGCTAAACAGCATGTATTGCAAGATATCTCTGCAATAGGGCTATATCGCATGCTAAGAAGCATATAGCGTGTGATATATGCAATTTTAACATGCGATAGAACCCTGCCGTGACTTGATTCATCTCCCAATAAGTTAGCCGTGCAAGTGTCCTTGCCCCAGAATACCTCCATCCTGGCTCTCACAGTTGCTGACTGTGCCCGGATATTCAAACAATACCAGAACTGGCTAAGATGCACTGAATATCAGGTCCCTAGTAAATAAACCGCTTAGGTAGATATTTCTGTTATGAAGTCACAGCAGCTCAATACAGATGTTTCTCAACTGAGAGTGCTTTCAGAGTGGGACAGATGTTTCTTCCTTGTGTTGACTCTTTGGTACAGGTAGATGTTTCTTACTTGAAGCCACTGTCAGGCCTGGGTAGGTTTTGAAATACAAAAACTCTTCCTGCCCACTGCTCGGCATACTCTACAGTGAACAGTCAACTTTTGCATAGGATGCTTTTTTTAACTCTGCCTTTCTTGATCTTCCTCCTGCACGGTCTCCCTGCTTGTAGCAGCAGGAGGAGAAAGGGGAAGAAGAGAGAGAAGGGAAAGCAGATTCACTTCCTCTGTGTTTTAAAGGAACAGGCACAAACCCGTGACATTTCTCCTGTGAGTTAGCGCTCAGGTCTGAACAAATATTTCTCATTTGAGACGCCTTTCTGGTCTGTAATAGGTTCTTACTGTTCTCATCTATAAGCTCCTCTATTTACTTCTAAAATACAACTGCTTTTCTATGCAAGCGATTTTCCTCACTGTTAAAGGTGCGAGGGTAATTCACAGTGCCTCCTTGTGAGAAAATGATATATGCTTCCCCCTCCCACTATGGACTGAAGGGAGTATGTCCAGTCTTTTCTGATATATTTGGGGGGCAGGTATTTATCCTGCCTTTCCACATGATGCTCAAGGCATCTTGCAGCATTATCAGTATTCAGATACAATAAGTCCCTGCTCCAAAGAGCTTACATGGGTACCTGAGATAACAAGAGACAAAGCGATTCGCCCAACGTCACAAAGGGTGTCAGTGGTTTTATGGAACGCGGTATATGACAACTGAATTAAACTTAAGTGGAATTTGAACCCTCATTCTCACTTTACTTACCTGCTCTGCTGCTGATTCTTTTCACACATAGCACTAGACAAAACCTTATGCACAACAGAGCCTGCTGCAAGCCCTAAAACTTTAGATTATCAAAATATGCTTGGATGTCTGCAATGAACTTGAACATAATTATGCCTGCATCTCTCAATCATGTACTTGCTGCTATGGATGTTTCCATATTAAAAAGCACATATCTATATATTTACACAAATAAATGGAAAAACAGGGAACAAGATGTGCGCAGTTTACTAATGTTTAGTGAGTTGGCTTCAGTATAGAACCTTGCATGCACAGCCACCCAGGATGGTAGAAAAAGAGAGAGACAGCAAAAACTGATTTGGATAAGGCATGATAACTGGATGTATCCTTAATAGCGTGAGCCAAATAACTGAGCAGATTGGATGGGTCTATTGCTTTTTTATCTGCCATTACCTACTAAGCTACTCTGCTGAGATTGCCAGAAATAGTGCCAATTAATGGCACACTGTGATGCTGCTTTAGTGAAATGGACTGCTATCCATTGGGAAGTGGATAGAGGCCACCAATTGATTATGCATAAATTACCTTTTTTAATTCCCTTTCACATAAAGGTGAAGACCTTTGTAACCTGTGCCAGTTTCCTGGAACCGTCTAGTCCAGTGATGGCGAACTCCAGTCCTCGGGTGCCACAAACAGGCCAGGTTTTCAAGATAGCCACAATGAATATGCATGAAATAGATTTTCATACAATGGAGGCAGTGCACGCAAATCTTTCTCATGCATATTCATTGCTGGCTATCCTGAAAACCTGGCCTGTTTGTGGCACCCGAGGACTGGAGTTCACCATCACTGGTCTAGTCCGTTACCTTTCTAGGTATTTTTGATATTGTGTAGATCATCAGTAGTTGACTGCCTTTAACAGTATTTATGAACAAAGACTGATAACTTCATTATGCAAATGCTCTCTGGAACATCTTTTCTAAGTGGCCCAAGGTATATGTATTATGAAAATATGCACACCCTTTCAGGCCACCAAAAATGAATTTACCTGGATATGGCTAACTTAAGCAGTTTTACCCATATAAAAGGCAGTCATGTCTTTGGAGGTTTACCCCAGTATGCACAAGAAGAATAAATGCTCATGGTATGAGATGCTCATGAGTGCTTAATGGATTAAGTACTTAATATGAGTTGGTACACATGGGAAGAAGCTCATGCTATGGTTCTCATGGTATGGCATGAATGATACACATGGAAGAGTGCTTATCATATGGAATGGTGCACATGGAAGGTCATAAAGAAATGTATATGATATGGGTCACAAGGGAGTCTGCTCATGTTATGAAGTTGTACACAGGAAGCAATAGGATGTATGAAGATTGAACACTCATTGAAGCAATCCACAAGGCCACATACTATTTTCCAGCTGGGGACCTTGCGATTTAAACATATAACCTTGCTGCATCTACTACTACTACTACTACTACTACTTAACATTTTTATAGCGCTACACGACATATGCAGTGCTGTACAAACATACAAAAAGACAGTCCCTGCTCATTAGAGCTTACAATCTAATAAGACAAAAATACAGGACAAAGAGACTTGCTTAAAAGAAAAGAAAGTTAGTGAAGTCTAAAAGCAGACAATCAGGCATAAGATTTAAAAGTAGTTTCAAAAAGGTGGGTCTTTAGATGGGATTTAACATGGCAAGAGAGGGACCAGTTCAGGAAGACTATTCCAAGCACACGGCACAGCCAGGTGGAAAGCACGGAGTCTGGAATTGGCATGGGTGAACTACTGAGCAAAAGGAGTAGATTCCACTGGCTGAGCTCCTAGAGCCTTATCTTCTTTTTCCTCAGTGCAAATTTTGCACTGAGGAAAAAGAAAAGCAATCACAACAAAGTATGTTTTTGGTACAGTTAACATTTCAAGGAGAAATTTGTTCTTTCTTGATAATTTTGTTTTCCTTGATTCCTGCTAGACTAGTCCTTACTCGTGGGATATCTCCTCCCCTCAACTGATGGAGACACACCTCTTTTATGACCAAACTCTGGGCTATAAGGGAGGTGTGGTCCTAGGCCTTCTGCCAAAGCACTATGACCAAGTGAAGAACCTTCCTGAACCCACTATCCTGACGTAAAAACAGGGTCCACAGGACCATATCCTGAGTATGGCAAAAAGTGAAAGAGAGCGTGAATAGAAATGTGCTCTGGATGGAGGTGATCTTCCCTATTGGTCCTGTATTGCCAAGCAGGCTCTAGATTGGTTTAGCAGGAACCAAAGAAAGAAAATTAAGAACATAAAGACTTGCCCAGTATCTTACATAGAAACATAGAAACATAGAAACATAGAAACATAGAAATGACGGCAGAAGAAGACCGAATGGCCCATCCAGTCTGCCCAGCAAGCCTCACACATTTTTTCTCTCATTCTTATCTGTTACTCTTAGCTCCTTGTTCTATTCCCCTTCCACCCCCACCATTAATGTAGAGAGCAGTGATGGAGCTGCATGCAAGTGAAATATCTAGCTTGATTAGTTAGGGGTAGTAGGGGCAGTAACCGCCGCGATAAGCAAGCTACACCCATGCTTATTTGTTTTACCTAGACTATGTTGTACAGCTCTTGTTGGTTTTTTTTTTTTTTTTTTTTCTTCTCCCCTGCTGTAGAAGCAGAGAGCCATGCTGGATATGCATTGAAAGTGAAGTATCAGGCACATTTGGTTGGGGTAGTAACCGCCGTAACAAGCCAGCTACTCCTCGCTTTGTGATTGCGAATCCTTTTTTTTCTTCACCCCTGTCGTTGAAGCTATGCAGGATATGCGTGAAGCATCAGGTTTTTTTTTTTTTTTTTCCCCCTGCCCTTGAAGCAGAGAGCTATGCTGGAAATGCGTGATGTATCAGTCTTTCTCCCATGCCGATGCAGGAGAGAACCATGCTGGATATGCATGGAAAGTGAAGTATCAGGCACATTTGGTTTGGGGTAGTAACCGCCGTAACAAGCCAGCTACTCCCCCGCGTTTTGAGTGCGAACCCTTTTTCTTCTCCTTTGCCGTTGTAGCAGAGAGCTCTGCTGGATGTGTGAAGTATCAGTTATTCTTCTCCCCTGTCATTGAAGCAGAGAGCTATGCTGTATATGCATTGAAAGTGAAGTATCAGGCATATTTGGTTTGGGGTAGTAACCGCCGTAACAAGCCAGCTACTCCCCTCTTTATGAGTGCAAATCCTTTTTTCCATTACCTCTTGCTGTTGAAGCTTAGAGCGATGTAGGAGTCACAGTAAGCATGTGTATGTTTATTTAGTAAGGGTATTGTGTCAATAGCCATCATTCTGGCGAGTCACCCACTCTTCATTGGTGGCCTCTTGACTTTATGGATCCGCAGTGTTTATCCCACGCCCCTTTGAAGTCTTTCACAGTTCTGGTCTTCACCACTTCCTCCGGAAGTTTCCAATAGTGTCCAATTCAGGTCACAAGTACCTGGCAGGATCCCAAGGAGTAGATAGAGTCCAAGCTGTGTATCCCAAGAATAAACAGTGGATATCTGCAACTCCAACTTAATGATTTATGGACTTTTCATCCAGGCCCTTGTCCAAACTATGTTTAAGCACAGCTACACTAACAACTTTCACCACAACCTTTGGCAATGAATTCCAGAGCTTAATTATGCATTGAGTAAAAAAATATTTTTTTTTATTAGTTTTAAATGTATTATCTAGTAAATTCATTGTATGTCCCCTAGTCTTTGTACTTTTTGATATTGAGCAGAAGATTTCAACGTTTTATCAACGATGATGCCTAAATCCTTTTCTTGAGTGGTGACTCCTAATGTGTACCCTTGCATTGTGTAGTACAATTTGGGTTACTCTTCCCTAAATGCATCACTTAGGTAAGAACAAATTTCTCCTTCCTTTTCTTCCTACTAGGACAGTCCTTATTCATGAGAGTTATCTAAGCTGTGCTTCACTGTGGAGGGAGGAAGACATGGTTGTCTTAAGCCCTAAAAGCAGCACCTACCTTCGTTTGCACATCCACTCTATAATATCTGATGAAGAAATGTAAGGATGACCAGGTGGCCACCTTACAGATTTCTTCTGGGGAAGATGAAGGTGTCACTGCCCACAACTATGCTGTGGACCCCACAAGCAAGAAGGGAGGTGATCTATGAAAGCCGTTACGATGTAAACAAAAAAGAATAGATGCCGAATGTCCTTTAAAAGTATTTATTATGGTGGAGACGTGTTAAAATGCCCGACTCTGGTCGAGTTTTGCCACTCCTCAAGTGGTTGCCTCAGGGGCTAAGATAAAATAACAGTAACATTAATACATACATATTTGTGCTCACACAGAGACATATAATATAAATAAATAAATAATGTACATAATTCAATGAAAAAAAAATAAAAACAATTAAAACACAGACATACAAACTACAATTAAATTGGTGACAAATAAATATGGATCAAGAGCATAAAAAGTACAGCAAATTCAATCTTAGTGTGTCTAAGATAACTTAGACACTTAGTGTGCAAAAGATAACTTTCAAAGGCTATATACGTGCTGTATCAGATGTTAATTCAAAGGTTGTAGTTTGTATGTCTGTGTTTTAATTGTTTTTATTATATATTTTCATTGAATTGAGTTATGTACGTTATTTATTTATTTATATGTCTCTGTGTGAGCACAAATATGTATGTATTAATTTTACTGTTATTTTATCTTAGCCTCTGTGGCAGCCACTTGAGGAGTGGCAAAACTCGACCAGAGTCGGGCATTTTAACACGTCTCCACCATAATAAATACTTTTAAAGGACATTCGGCATCTATTCTTTTTTGTTTACATGCACACGATCTCTTTCACATGCACTCTCACAGACACAGGCTCTCCACTCCCAAGGGCGCTCACATATACACACACAAGCTTCTCACTCCAATGCGCTCTCTCTCACACACACACACACACTCATGCTTCTCACTCCCATCCTCTCTTACATAGACTTCTCAATCCCATGCTCTCTCATACACACAGGCTTCTCACTCTCATGCTTTCTCTCACACAAACACATAGGCTTCTCTCATGCATGCACTCTCTCTCACACATATACACACCTATACACTCATGCACACTATCAGGGCCTCCCCCTCTCTTCTGGGTTTCTTTGCTGCAAGACCTCCTCTTCTCAGGCCACTGTGGGATGAGCTCCATGGTGGTCCTGCGGCACAGCCTTCTCTTCTCAGGCCACTATGGGATAAACTCTGCGGAAGGGCTTCTTTTCTCAAACTACCTAGCAACACTGATTGGGAAGACCTGAGTCCAACGTGTGTGGACTGCCCACCCATCGCTACATCACTGATCCTTATACCTCTTCTTTCCCTCTTGCTCTGCACAATTAAAATATGAGCTATTTGAATAATGTGGGGCTCCGTACCTATGCAGTACCCCATGGTTCAAAGAGCTCTGCAGGAAGTACAGAAGAGGTGCAGACTCTGGATGCACAAATGGCATTTTCCTGGTTAAAGGCACCAGTGCTAGGCGCAAGGTGGAGCAGTCCGAATAAGGTAAAGTCTCCGGGCAGACCCCTCCCACCCAAAACCATGCAGGTAAGATGATGAATCATAACCTAGGGGAGTATTGGTGGGAGGGAACAGCTGTTAGCTTTTGGGCTATGCAGGCTGCAGCTGCATTTGGAGACTAGAATCTGGACAATTTCTGGACATTTTAGCACCCCTCTTATTCTCTGGACACTGCCCCTAATTTCCGTACTGTCTGGAGAAAATCCAGACAGTTGGAAGTGCTAACACATGCTTTACATTCATATGCTCACACAAACACGCTCACTCATACATTCACAAACACTCACACACACATGCTTACTCATATGGTCACACACGTACTCTCAAGCTCGCTCACATATGCTCACTTGTATGCTAAAACACATACACTTGCATGCTCACATACATGCTCAGACACTTGTATGCTCACACACACACTCACAAGATCACACACATGATCATGTTATGGAGTCTCAGTTTAGTGGACCCTTAGGCCGACCTGCAGGAGACTGGGAAAGGTGGTCAATGTCTCTAGTATGTAGCAGGCCAGGAGGCAGATGTTCAGGCAGGACGTAGAGGTGCTCTTCACCCTGGAAGCTGGTGCTTCCCCGGGAGGAGCCTGTAGGAGCCCAGCCGCTGGGACTTAGGCAGTTTCACCCTTGGAAGCCGAAGCCCCCCCGGGAGGAGCCCTTAGGGGCCCGGCTGCTGGGACTTAGGCTGGTTGTGGATCAGGACTGAGAACTGGAACCAGACTAGGACAGTAGATAAGTACTGTAACAGGGCTCGGGTACTGGAACCAGGCATGAACTGTAGCAAGACGCGGGTACTGGAACCAGGCAGGAACCGTAGCAAGACTCGGGTACTAGAACCAGGCAGGAACTGTAGCAAGACTCGGGTACTGGAACCAGGCAGGAACTGTAGCAGGCAAGCAGGAACGGGGCGAGTAGCAAGGCAACTCACTCCGGGGCACGACGCAACAGGGAACCAGGAGGTAAGCCCGTTGCAAGGCAAAGACTGAGTGACCGCGGCCGGCTTATCAAGGCCGCAGCATCTGACGTCAGGAACTGGGCGGAATCACCACTGGCGGGAAACAGCCTAGAAAAGCGTCCAAGTGGCGCGCGCGCCTAGAAGCAGGACGTCCATGGGAAGATTCCCGGCGGTGCGGCCCCCGCGGGGACGCCACCGAACAGGGCGCAAACCAGGCCTCCAGAAGCGGGAGTAGGTGCAGGAGCACGGAGGTAAGGGTCTGGTCGCGTCGCTCGCGGCCAGAACCGCAACATGATCAGACACTTGTATGTTCATACACACTCTCATGCTCACTCATACAATCACACACTCTCATGTTCACACTCATAAGCTCACATGCTCTCTCATGCTCTCGCACACTCTCTTGCTCACACACTCTCTCATGTTCTTTTACACACAGACATACAGACAGACACACACACACACACACACACACACACATTCACTCACAAGCTCTCTCACTCTTCTCCCCCTGTCCTCTGAATAACTAAAAAAAGAAAACAATATTTTTTCTTACATTTGTGGTTGGGTTGGGGATCCAGGCAGGGCTGCCATTTGAGGCTCATGGTGGTATTCCTTGGAATAGGAAGAAACAGCTGAAAGGCCCCGATGATGAGGGGATTACTTTTTTCTATGGCCTGTGTATGTGGGACGCTGGAACAGCAAACAGCCTTCACGTGGCGATGAGGCAGCTGCGGAGAGTTTATTGGCTACTTCTTGCAGTACAGATAGGGGCAGAGTGGATGTGAGGGGAGGCAGTAGTAGGAATGTTTCCTGTCGCCGCAGTGATGTTGGGGGAGGGAAAGGGTGCAGACAGCAGGCCCATGGAGCTGTGGCTGTTGCTGTGGGAAAAAAAAAAAAAGCAGAGGTGAGTGTAAAGCCTCAAAAAGGCTACAGAAATGCTACTGTGGGGATGGATGGTGTTGGTTGCAGGGGCTCCACAGGCATGGGGCTGCTCTGACCAACATCCACCCATGTGAGTGGCCTGATCAGCCCACCGGGGTATGCCTGAAGCTCCAATAGGCCAATCCGCCCCTGGATTGGAGGTACAAAGATCCATTACAAAGCTTTTAGAGAGACACCATTTTTCTGCTTTACGAAGTTTGTTTGAACTTTACTATGCGTGAGCATCTTCCTGGCAAGTGCTGATGACTGTGAGACCTGACAAGGTGGCATCAGCAAGAGGAGAGCCAGGAAATTCATCTCCTTGGAACAATGTTTTGTAGATATGTTTTGGCACTCTCCTGTTCAGACATAAACAAATGTAATGCTTTAACGTGTCTGTGGTTTTTACAGTGCTAAATATTACTATATTCCAGGTTATTTTGCTGAAAATAAAAGTACCGGGTCTTGGTGCTGGAACCCGTCACTCATTTATATCATTTTTCTTATGGGGCAATTAGCTTTGAGTTATGTTTCAACTTAAGATGTGGACTCCAGGAACCAATTGTGTCTTAATTCTGAGGACCGCCTGTCTGTAAAAATCAGTCAATCGGGAACAGTAGACAATACCTTCTTGGTGGCTTGAAGATGTCAGTTCCTACAAGAAACAGCTGGAACTTAGTATTCTATTACATCTAATGTTTTCGCTGGCGATTTACTTTAAAGGTTTGACACATGGATTATCTGGAGGTGTTTATGCTGGAAACCGTATCCGGAGCTATTATGACCTGTCATGGATGTCATAGCATTATAACTTCTCAGTGCTTTCAGCTAATCCTTATGATAGCATCATGTTGCGCTAACTGCGAAGACAGAGGACACTATTTCGTCCAAGCTGCTCATATAGGGCATTTTATTTTATTTTTTTAATTTTTCAGGCAAAAAGCCATTATTCATCCTTTTAGCGATGATTTCAAAGATGCAAATAACCCGAAGTGTGATTGCCTCAGTCCCAAGCTTCAATTTCCAGATGCGCTAAAGGTCAGAAAAACGTTAATGTCGTAAAAATTGCCAGTTCACCTTTGTAAAAAAAAAAAAAAAAAGAAAAGAAAAGAAAAAAAAAAAAGAAAGACAATCCTTAACCCGCTCGTCTCATTGATCGGCTTTCTGCCTTGTGCGTCCCAGGGCTTGGCAACGCCTGGGGGCGTGGCTCCGTGCTAATCTTGCCGGGTTTGGCAGCCGAGAAAGGAGGGGGGCAGGGCTTCGAAACCTTAATACTTGAGGCACTCGCAAAGATCTGAACGCTGGGGGCGTGGCTGCGACGAAGGGTGGCGATGGTGGCGGGGGCGTGGCTGCGACGAAGGGTGGCGATGGTGGCGGGGGCGTGGCTGGTGGTGTTTCCCGTCTCGTGTGCGGCGCGGGGCGTGTGCGACCGTGCCGGTCGGATCCCGGGTGAATCTGGGTGGCACGGGTAGGGGCAATGTCAGTGGGACCGGTACCGGTTCTGCAGGCCCAGCGGATCCGGCGCGCCTGAGTGGGGGGTCGCAGCAGGGGAGGGAGGGCATGCGTGCTGAGCCCGCTGTTCTGCTTTCCTGCGCCTCTGCGGACCTGAAGACTGGGACACAGGCCCTGAAAATTGAAGAGCAACTGCGCCGGCGGTCGCATTCTAGGGGGCCGACGTAAATGTTGCAGCAGCAGCACCCCAGACGTGAGTTTCGTTGCATAGTTAGGAGAATGGGTGAAGAGGATGAACAGGAAAGAATAGACGTGGCAGCGCTGAATATGGGGCAGGAAGCAGGACACTAGAACGTATGGAATCCAAAAGTGTAGATGATCTATCTAGATGTAAATACAGATATATAGATTACGTGCCTCTTCGCTTTCACTTTTTACGGATAATTGACAGTAAATGACTCGGTATGTTATTTAAGGTAATATCTTTAATAAAGTGTTGATGACCCATAGAAGACAAAAGCAGTATGGGTACGACGATCACTCTTTGAAAAGGGCCTTTATCAAGTGTCATACCCAGTTAGGTCTGAGAAAATAATGCATATTGAAGTTCCCCTTTTTAAACTCATTAAAATTGCCAGGCTCCTTCCGTTTTAGGCCTTTTTCCCCATAAATTTAAGATACATTATAGATTTTTAAAAAACTACAGACAAGTATATTCTGACAGTTTCTACGGGGTAGAAAAAATATCTTGAACCATTTTCAGGCACTGATGCTTTGAGATTGCACATGCATTGACCAGAGTGACTAACCTTGGGGGCCCATTCAAAACAGTGCGCTCAGCCGAGCGCACTGTTTAACCCATGGTTGGATGTGCAGTTTGGATGCGCGTCCACAGCTCCTTATGCTATAAGGGGAATTGGCATGTCTAAAACGTACGTCCAACCCCTCGCGAAACTAATAGCGCTCATCTCATGTAAATGCATGTTGATGAGGCTATTAGTTATTCTCCCCATATCTAAAAAAAAAAATGTTCGTCCGATCTGCACATCTTTACGTTCAGAAAAGTGTACAGAAAAGCAGAAAATACTGCTTATCCTCGACTTACTATCAACACTGAGCACCTATTTTCCATGCTCATTTATTCCACTGGCCCCCTTGTCTATACACATTTAGAAAAAGGGAGGAGAGTGGTGAAGTATTTTGAAACAGACTGAGGACTGCTAATGTTTCATGTCTGGAGGCAGTGCTGGTTTCTGACCTTGCTCAGCTGCATGCAGAGGCGCAGATGGCTCTTTAAAAGGATAACACCAAATCTAATGTGACTTTCACCAAATACTCAAAAATACTTCCAATGCTGAAGCTGAATTAATTATGTGTGGTAAATGGAGGAAAAGACCTCAGAATTAGAGCATGTCTGGTTCACTGAACTTAAAAAAACATGCTCCGTGTTATTCAATTATTGGTCATAAAAACCTCCAGCATCCAACCTTCCTACGTTTTATTCCTTCACAACACTTTATTTTTTTATTTTTTTCTTGGTCATTGAACAGACAAGGTTTTGAGATAAGTCTGCATGCGAAATATTTTTTATATATAGTTTGATTTATGAAGCCTAATAGTATTTTTGTCTTTCCTTCTAGGAAGGTGATTGAGAGGATGGGAAAAAGCTCGGACTTGTTGTAGGACATCTCCTCTTAGCCTGGGCTGGTCTGCCTGGGAGAATGGTGCTTGGCTCAGAGACCCAGTCATATGAAAGAACTTTGAGCACTTCTAGTGTGGTGTCTGATCGGAATGAGGAAGCGAAGAAGCTCTGTGAGCAAAATGGAGTTAGTCTGTATTCTTGCTCTCCTCCTTCCTCCGGTCCCTCTGCCTCACTATCAAGGGCAAAGACAACCTCAAACCCCAAAGGCACGAAAACCCTCGAGTCACGATCAGAGATCAGGAGGTCCTCAGCATGCCCTATGTACAGCGGGCACTGCAGCTGGATGCGCCGAAGTGAAAGCACATGCACAGTTAGCATCAGCGGCATTAGTTGTGCTAAAGGGCGAATACGCAGCGCTGCATCTCTACCTCAATTAGCCAAGTCTGGCAGTAAAGGTGGGCAGCGGGTCAACAGCAAAAGCCCCTGTCTGCTGGTGGCATTGAGGCCTTTGAATGTGGATCAAGAGCGAGAGAAATTTTTCAAGTCCAACTTCACATACAATCCTCAGTTTCAGTATGAGGAGCCATTTCCAGCAGCAGTGCTGACAAAATATAGTGAAGCGTCAGATCAGTTCATTACTCAGGTAAAAATTCGCACCTAATATTAACCGTAAGGTAATCTGCAGCTGATAATAGGAATAATTCTGTAGAAGAGTCAGTTTTTCAGTGGAAAGAAATTTCTAAAACAAATGGTCAGGATATTAGGCTCAGAAGGTAGATTCAAGAATAACATTAGAAAATGTATATTTTCACGGAAGTGGTGATGGATGCATAGAATGGCCTCCCAGTGGAGGTGGTAGAGGCCAAAATGGTAAAAAAAAAAAAAAAAATTCAGAAAAGCATAGGGTACGCACAGAAGATACCCAGAAGTCTCAAATGCAGCCCTCAAGGTCCGCAAAGAGATCAGATTCCTGGTTTTCCACAAGGAATATGCATGAGAGAGATTTGCATGCCTTTCCTCCCCTGTATAGTAATATCTCATGCATATTCCTTGTGGAAATCCTGAAAGACAGGTTTGTGGCTCTCGAGAGCCAGATTTGGAGACTTCATGGCATGCAAAAGGGCAGACTAAATGGGCCTGACAGTTCTCATCGTATTCTGTGCTCTGCAGGAAATTTGTAGAGTGCTGATCAAGATAGATTGTCAGCCAGTGAGCTATTTTGAGCACAGAGAAGTTAAATGAAATTCTTATTAAGAATTGCCATTCTGGGTCAGACCTGGGGCCATCGAGTCCAGAATCCTGACAGTGGCCCATCTGGGTCACGAGTACCTGGCAGACCCCAAAAAGTAGATCTATTTCCCGTTACTCGCTCCCTGGGAGAGCAATAGCTTTCTCTAGTCTAGCTGTGTTGGGGACTTTTCTTCCAGGACCTTGGCCCAGACCTCATTTAAACCCCGCTACGTTAGCTACCTTGAGCAAATCTTCTGGCAACCGATTCCACAGCTTGAGTGTGCACTGAGTTAAAAGTTACTTTCTATGATTTATGCATATTAGATATTTAAAAACATTTGGTACCCACACTTATCCACGGTTCAAGGTGGGGTACAGACTCATAAACTCGCATTATCTTAAAACAGAAAGCATGCAACTGGATGAGGGAGCTACTTCAATGAAACTAAACTGCAGGTACCTCCTGTTTTAGTTGTTGATGGAGAGGGCAGGCAAGAGTACAGCTCATTCTAACTCAAAACAAGATCTCTTCCTTTCTTATTGAGCTCATTCTCACTGCCAGCTTCAAATGCTTGTTTGAAATCTGCTGCTTGTTAGTTTCATGGAACGCCCCCTTGTTTTAATGTTACTTGAAAAGGTAAATAACCATTCTTTATTTACCCGTTCTGCCCCACTCAGTGGTTTTATAACCTTCTGTTACGTCCCCTTTAGGGTTGCCAGCTGTTCTGATTTTTTTTTCCCAGACTTAACAACAGATTTTTGGGTACTGTGCGGAACAAAGAGGGAGGGTGAAAACGTTTGGAAATCTCCTGATTTTAGCTCTCTAGCTGCAGTTCGGCATCCGATCTCCCTGCACAGTACAGCGAGTGCTTTGGTAGCTGCTCTGCTGTCACTCTTTGTTGGATGCATGCATTTTGTGTCACTTACACTGATGTCCGTCCATGATTAAATCAGAGGCCTAAACAATTTTACAAAACAGTAGCTTCACCTCTGGGCTGGTAAAAGCAAACTTTTTTGGAATGATGAAGTTTGGAAACTAGGGATCATGATACGAGGCTCTGAAGAGTAACTTCAGGGAATGTTTCTTCCCAGAAAAGGGTGGCGGATGCACAGAACAACCTCTCTCAGTAGAAGTGATAGAGGCAAAAACAATAACAGTCCAGAAGAGCACAGGACAAGGACAGAGGATCATTAATTGCAATGAAGAGAGGGGAAAGTTAGAGAGAGCCTGGGCTCTGTGGCACTGTAGCAGGAAGTAAACCTGGGCAGGCTAGATGGGTCCTTAACTGCTGATATATTCTGTGTTTCTGTATTTTTTTTTTTTAACGGTGAAGAGTGGCAATGAAAGTCGCATGTACGTAAAACCCATCAGGGAAGGTATTAAAACAGCATCTCATAATGTTCAGAAGGGTGACAGTTGAAAGTTGGCAACCCTAGTCCTTTCTCCAGCCGTCTCTTTTCCAAGCTGAAGAGCCCTAACGTGTAGTCTCTATTCCTAGGGGAGATGTTCATCTGCTTTTATCATTTTTCTGTATAATGTCTAAAGGAATTATTTTATTACAGACTCATTACTTTCAGAATCCTTTAGGTCCTGTGCAATGCTGAATGGAATGGGGGTAGCCATGTGTCCCAAATTGTGGTTCATGCATGGGTCGTACTGTAGGCGATCCAGTAAGTGAACTCATTTGTGACTTTCCTGCCAACTTGGCGGCTTCTAAAAAATTCAGGGGAATTGCAGTGGAAGTTGAATGGTATGACTCTTTGGCCGGGAGCGGCTGGAATTGGGGTGGAATGTGGTTTGTGTGTTGGGTTAAATTTAACGTGTTTTAATTTCCTGCTTTTTATTTCATTTTGTATTTTAAATGTTTGTTTGTACACCAGCCTGGGCAGGCGATAACCTAATTGGGGGTGGTATATAAATAAGTGAAATGGCAAGTACAATTTGTCCTGGTTCAGGATGAGTTTCACTGCTTATTGAGCTTTTGAAAGATTGCACAAAAGCCAGAGTGCAACCAAGCAGCCTACTTAAACGTGTAGAGTAATTCAGCTGGGGTATCTAGATATTGCAGCTTCAGGTGCCAACTAGTGTTCTGTGTTGCCAGGCCATACCTGATGTCAACTGAGTAATAATTCCTACCGGTAATCAGTGGATTTCAAGCTGAAAGTTTGTTAGGGATTTTAATGTTGCAAAATACGCCGTTTAAAACTAAGTCCCTTACATAGTGAATGATGACAGATAGGGACCCCAGCTAAAAGCAGATATTCTAAAGCCGTCACCCTGTTGTCAGTCTCCAGTGGTTTATTGGCTGTATAATGGACAATTAATTATGCGGCCACAGGTTCCCAAGTGCTATGCAATTCATAATCTGCGCCAACATTAAGGGCACGCTTCATCAGACTTTTTCCCTATAAACACAATATTGGGGGGGGGGGAACCTCAGTGAATTTGGCCCCTCGATATGAAATTTTCCACATCAATATTAATAATCTACTGCAGCAGTGCTATTAAAAATACAACCTGGGCCAGCCTGGTGGCTCAGGTGGCAAGCACTGAGCACTACCATGTAGATGGTTCCCAGTTTGATCCCCACATTGGGTCATCTGCCCTCAGGGACAGATGCAAGGTCTTGCCACCCCTAGGCATGGTTAGTGCTTTCAGCCCACTCCTCTCCCCATGAGACCAAACAGCAGGGATTAGAAAGTCTAAGACCCAGCCTCAGTTTGTTGCAGTAGCTCAAGGGTAGATTCTGTGGAAAAAATTAGCAAATTCTAAAGCACATTGGCAAGCGTTTGCTTGTGTCTGGGTGAAGAAAAAGAGATTTCCCCATTCCTCAAAAGGAGAGATCTCAGGGAGAGGAGGGTGAGAGGAGTGAGGATAAGGAGGGACAAGTGTGAGAAGGAGAGGGGACTGAGCATAAGGAGGATGCAAGATGGAGAAGATGAGGCAGAGGGAGGTTCTGGAATTGAGGAGGGCGTAGAAGAGGTTGGGGAGAGAGTTCCAGGATCTGGGGAGAAAGCGGTAGGAAGGAAGGGAGGTTCCAGGATCTGGGGGGATGGAATCTGAGATCACGGGAGAGAGGGTCTGAATTCCAGGGGGGCACAGGGGTGGGTGTGTCTACATGGATCATTTCTGCTCCCCCTTGCATCCCTCTCTAATCTCCCACCCTACCTGGCATACTCCTGCTCAAACCCAGCAGCAATCCCGTCTCTCTCACGTCAGATACATCCCCCTAACTGATCCCTTCTCATCCCTCAGCTTTTCTTCTCACCCCCCCCCCCCAGTGATCCCCCACTCAGCCCCTTCTGTCCTGCCTAAAACGATTCCCCTTTGCTAGGTCTGCTCCAGGGATCACGCCCCTCCCATCCTGTTCCCTGCATGCTGGAGCAGGAAGCAGAGGGCTGTTCTCTGCTGAGTGAGATTCAGAGCAGCTGAAAGGCAGCAATTATTATTTTTTTTTTTAGCCAGCCTGTTGCCTCCCAGATTTTTTGCTGCTCTAGGCACAGGCCTCGTTTGCCTAATGAGCAATCCAGGCCTGTTCTACCCCTTGGGTTGACTGGGGCTGGGGTTGTTGCGGCAGCTACTTTCACTGTTCCCGGGGCTGAGGGAGTTGTGGTCGTTGCTTGAAGGTGACACCTTGTGGCTGGATTTAGACAACCCCCCCCCCCCCCCCCAATGACTACAGAGTCCTGGAAGGAGCCCTGGTTCATGGCCTACAGCGGCAGTGACCAGATTAGGTATATTTGCAAGAAACCCTATTCTTATGCACAAATAGCTTGAGGGACTTTTGGCGTAGAGAAGGTACCGTTTATTAGAAGTACGTATGTTGGACCAGGCAGAACAGACAGAGTTCTGGTTGAAATGGGCTCCTGTTTTGTTGAATGGGAAGGATGGGCCAGCCCGATGGCATTGTGGGTTGGTTCTCTGCTGGAGTTCCTGCATAAAATGATCCTTAGGTCTGGCTCTGTTTCTCATGTCACGCCTGCTGACTGCCAGAATGAGCGCAGATGACAGCGTATTGAAAACACATCCGGCACATACTAGACTCGCTTAGAGGATGAGGAGGCCTCAAGACCGCTGGGAGAAGTAAGTTGAGGCAGGGAGGTGGCTAGCAGGAGGACTTCGCTTGTCTATTTAGATATTTATTACCGGTTTTACCGCAGAGGCTCTGAAGGTGAGATATCAAAACAGAAAATGCAAACCAGGGCAACCATGGAAAAATATCCAATTCCTCACCGATAATAATAAAAATAGTAGAAAACATTTTCAAACAATGAGAAGACACAAACTGCTGTTTTAGCTAGGGAGTGGACCCCATGATTGTCACTCCCATAATTGACCGCTGCTAAATTCATCGCCCAATAAATAATCCACCGCCGTGTCCCTTGTAGAGTGAGATGACTGACGAGTTACTTTTGACCTACAAGGTATCTGATTATGGGGACTGGAAGCAGACTGCTCGTTTGCTTTGGTTCAGGTGGTAAGCTTCTCATTCCCATTCTCGTACCATAGCAAAGAAGTATGACCAGGGGCATGGAGAAACTGTAGAAAATTCTAGATTTCAGGTGGTTAGTCCCATTTCTTGTTCAGTCGCTTGGTATTTGGACCAGAATTGCCCTGCTCTGACCGATCCCGAGTAGAGGGGTCTTAGTCTTTTCCGTTGCTGGTTCTTACCTCTTGCAGGAATCATGGCTGGGATCCAGAGCTGGGAGAACTATAAAAGTAGATTTGTAGTTGTAGCCTGCTTGCGCATTTCTAGAAGTTTTTTGGCTGTAGCATCCTCTCTGATTCTTGGTATCTCTTCCTCACTGCTGCAGGCAGTCCGTATCATGCAAGCAGTCCTGGCGAAGTACGGGACTTATGAGAGCTTTGAGGTGACCAACGGAGGGAGCCAGCTGAGCAAGTGTCAGATCTGGAATAACATCCGGAAATACATGCAGAAGGAGGGCTGTGCGGGAGAGGTAGGAGGAGCATTACTGCGTTCTTGGCACTGTGTACAGCCAGCACTGTACCTTGACTCTCTCACACACACTCTCGCACACGCACACATACACACACTCTCGCACACACTCACACACTCACTCTCACACACACACGCACACTTCGGCATGCTTTGGAGGTGAATTCTGTTTATAAAAACTCTTTCGCAAATTGTAGACTAACATTTATACTGTCCCTTGGGGGCTGAATTTGTCTGCACATTCCTGTGACAGGCTGTAATACACTGACACTTCATAGTGTCGTTGGGACTGGAAAGGGTCCTTACTTGTATTGACTCTTTCACCAGCAGTTCAGACTTTCAGAAAAAGTAGGGATTAGCTGGCGGGTGCACCTCCTGATCCGACTCCTTACTTCTCATCTGCAACAGACTTTTTGGAAACGACAAAGGAATATGCTTTACAGGCTACCTGGGTCCTCTTCCCTGAGGTGCTCCAGAGACTGCAGCTGCATTTTCCTGGCTTCCTACGTTCAGGAATGGTTATGTACCCATGGTGCCGTGGTAGGGGATATTTAGATGCACGTCCTTTCTTGGCAGCCTGTGTTGCAGTATGTTTACTTCCTTATCATCTTGCTAGACCAGTCATTACGTTGGGGATTTCTCTTCTCCACAGCTAATGGAGACAGAGGACGCACCTTTTTCATGACCTCGCCCAGGACAATAAAGGAGATGTGGTCCTAGCTTAGTCTCTGTCTCTGGCAACACAGACACCTGAATGAGGACATAGCTCCCAGAGGCGGGGTTTGGCCTTGGCCTGGTTGAGTCTTTGTTGCTCCTGGGACAACTCCCCTTAGAGGTTACTTCTCCCAGTGGAGTGGCTGAGCTGGTTTTCTTTGTGGACATGCATATGTTTGAGAGAGAGCAAGGCAGTGGCATGGTCATCTTGGCACCTTCTGGAACACCATATATTGGACACATAGTTCAAGACGGTCGCTGTCTTCCAGGCAAGGATTGGTAAAACACAGTCCTGTCTTCCCTGTCCTAGTCACGGGAAGCTTTGGTAACTCCTGAATGTAATGACTAGTCTGTCAGGATGATAAAGAAGGTTAAATTATTCTTACCTGATAATTTTCTCTCCTTGAATCCTGCTAGATCAGTCAGGATCCCGCCCAGGAAGACCAGGGCGAGGAGGATTGAGGAGAGTAAGGGGCATTACATGAGGTGCCTCCTTCTTCTGCCTATATCCTTACCTGTTTTGGCTCACTCAAAATGGGTCCCAATACCTTGTAAGATGTGTTTCAGGCATAGGGCATAAAGGGATTTGTAGTGGTCACATTGCTTTGGAAGTAGGCCACTGCATTGGTCAGGGCTGCACATTTATAGCCTTGAGTGAGGTCATGAAAAAGGTGTGTCCTTTGTCTCCGTCAATTGTGGAAGAGGAAAATCCCAAATGTAATGACTGGTCTAGCAGGATTCAAGGAAAGAAAATTCAGGTGGGCATAATTTAATCGTTCCCTGGGAACATCGTAAGAGGGATATGGATGTAAATATATATCTCTACTTTTTCTGCTTTTTGTTGGCAGATAGTGGTGCACCTCTCAGAAGACTTACTGTCCCAAGCAGTGATGATGATTGAAAACAGTCGTCCTACTCTCACCATCAATCTTTCTGGAGCACGTCAGTACTGGCTGGAGGGGATGCTGCGGCACGAGATAGGTTGGCATCAGTCACAGTTCAACAGGGGAGGAGATTTGGAGTAGCTGAGATTTCCCGCATGCCATCTGATGGGCCATGTGAAATGAGTTGGGTTTCTCAGTCCTGCTTCCATTGAATGGATGCACATTTCACTAAAAGCCTTATCGCCCTAGGGCTTGTAGGTAGTATTTCTCAATGGAGCGTTCACTGATCATGGACTCTGAAACTGAACTATTAACTCTAGAGGTGGCGCCATCAATATAGATTCAAATAGCTTTATTGGCATGACAATTTTACACATGCTTCCAAAGTAAGAATAGTTAAACAGTAGGACAAGGGAAAAATTACAGAATACTAATACACCAAGTAAAGGTAGAAGTTACAGAGTATGCAGTATATAGGGCTGAGGCATTGTTTTTTGTGCTGTCCCCCAGTTTCCCATGAACTGAAAATAAACCATATGAAAAAAAATTGGGATGAGGTATGGGCTGGGCAGAAGATACCAGGAGGAAATGGGCTGACATATCAATTACATTTGCAGAGGTCCTTGTGACCTTTGCTTTACCTTTTGTGCTGTTCTCCAGGAACTCATTACATCCGTGGGGTGAACAATTCTCGGCAGCCGTGGCACAACTCAGATGGACGGAAACTGTTTGGGCTGAAGCCTGCCAACCCAACGGAAGAGGGTCTTGCCAGTCTGCATAGCGTCCTCTTCCGCAAGCACCCGTTTCTGTGGCGGGCAGCACTCCTCTACTATACCGTCTGCTCTGCCAGTCACATGACCTTCTGCCAACTTTTCAAGGACCTGGAGCAGTTTGTCCTGGACCCTGGAGTGCGATGGGAGTACTGTGTGCGAGCAAAAAGGGGTCTGACGGACACTACAGAAAAAGGTGAGCATGGGCAAAATGGGAGTGTGGACAATAATGGGGTTTTTTTTTTGGGGGGAAAGTATATTTGATTTGGTAGGGTAGGGAGTAATTTTTTTTTTTTTTTTGTTTAGCTATGCTTTACACTTTTCTCTGTTTTCCCAGTGAGAGGACAGGCTAGGGATTTTAGGGTTAGGATTTATTAATTTTGTTAATTCTTTATTTCTGTTTTTAAAGATTTATTATTTTTTTGTATTTAATTATTTAATGTTGCTTTTTATGACTACATCCATAAAAATTCGTAACCCAACTGAAATTCAGCTCAAAGTTGCTTGTGTGGGTGGCGTTACGGAGATGTCTGAGGCATTGTGACGGAGAAGGAATGCAGTGAGCTCCAGCCTTTCCCTTCCATTTTCCTTTCAGGCTGTTTTAGTAAAGATCAGGTGTACCTTGATGGAATTCTCAGAATCCTGAGGCATCGGCGGCGCATTGATTTCCAGCTCCTGGCAGCTTTGGGGAAGGTAATGGATCTCTGAGGTAAAACTGTGCAGAGGAAGCAAACATTCAGTTACAGCTCCTCTTACACCAACTCAGCTTCCGTGGGTGTCCCGGCCGCCCACACTCGTCCAGCCTCCCATTAACCCGTCGGAATAGCAGGTCACCTCGGGAGCTGTGGCTTGGGTCTAGGTTTAGGAAATCCGGTGCAGTCCCTCCCAGCGGAAGTGACGCAGAGGAAACGGCAGGGGGGGGGGGGGGCTCGGCGGGCAGTACCAGAGGAGCACTGTGGCCTGATGTGCCGGCGCCCGAGGAAATGTTTTATGGGGCTTCATGCTTTCCTCTTTCCAACTTTCCTTCCAGGTCTCCTATGAAGACCTCGAGCGACTAAAGGATAGTGCAGTTTTACAGAGCCCGCGCATCCCCCATTTCATGCAGGATCAAAATCGCTACCAGAAGCAGTTGGACCACATCATTGTCACAAACCACCTGAGTGACGAGGAGCTGGCCCACCTGCTGCCAGACGGACTGTGACTGGCCTCGATGACCTCTGCATTGCCACCTTCCCACTCCCTGCTGCCGGACGGTTTATCTCAGACTTTTTACCAGCAGCTTCTTTTTAAATGTTATGTAAGATTCTTTTGGGCAGATATGTCCGAGTAAAACCAAAGAAGTTGGTCACCTCAACTTCTGATTTTTTAACCTTTGACTGCTCTTAGATTACAGGTGGTCTGTAACGGACGAGGTGCCCAAAACAATTATCAAGGAAGTTATTTATTTATTTGTTTGTTTCATGAAAGGATTGGGTTGTTTATAAAAAAAAAAAAAAAAAAAGTCTCTTAACTGTCACCCATCTACTTCCTGACCCAGGTGGCTTATGGATAACTAAAGAGTTCGGCCATGATCTGAGACCGCGCATCAGTGTTCTAGCAAAACCGCTTGAGTGTATAATTCTATAGTGACTTTTGTACCCTTGCTTGGAGGGGGGGGGAGCGATTTAGTACCTATTTCGGGGATGATGTATGGTGGGGGCTGATAATTCATTGGCATTGCATGAAAAAGATGCAGCATGGCCCATGGCGCATAGGGCCTGAGGGGGTTAACATAGCCACTTAACTGCTGGAAAAACCACAGGTCCAACAGAAACGACAATTTTATAATACAGAGTGAGGTATTTTGTGAGAAAAGAGGAAAGAAAGCATGAAAACATTTTAGAATTCACCATTTTGGGCCCAGTTGTGTTATGCTGGATCGGTTAGGAATGTAGCAGGACTTGACACATACACGCATTTGCAGGTTGGCAGGTGCGGATGTCTTCAGATTTTGTGCACAGCCATATCTACTTGTGTGCAGTTGCAGGAGCTCCTCTGTGCTCAGAAATTCATAGTACTGTGTTATTTTGAAGGGTGTGATGAAAATGGAAAGTAGAAGGTGTTGTAGGCGCTGAGGGTTTCCCTGCAGGTGGGCGTAGCTATTTCTGGTTAGCAAGAGTTGAGAAGAGGGCATTAAGGTTGGTGCAGGGTCTGTTTTGTGCCAGGCTCCAGCCTTGGTCTCAGTAATTCATAGGCAGGGAGTCGCAAGTGAGCTTGTGCGTTCCAAAATGGATGAATGTAGGCGTGCCTGAATTGTTGGCGCAGCTGTGTGGGTGTATCCTGTAGGAATGCGCACAGCCAGGACCCTCCAGGGGGTGGGGGCGGTGGGAAGTTTTAATGTGCGGCAGTTGGCCCAAGACTTGGAAGGCCCTGTGCTGTCACTGTACCCTTGCTCCCAACATCACCTGCTGTTCAGCAGGCCAGGCATCTCAGTGGTGGTCTCTGTAGTGGGGAAAGACTGAGAAGGAGACCTCAGGTAAACGTCACAGTGTCCTGAAAGGCTCCTCAGCCTCCTGGGCAATGCTTCCTCCCTGGCCCCCCCCTCCCCCCACCATTCCTCAATCTCTGTGTGGGTGGAGAAATGCTCCAGCGCGTTCACCCCAAGCCTGGCACCACACTAGGGGTGGGGGGGGGGGGGGGGCAGCTCTTTGTGCCTCTTTGACAGAGCGTGAATGCAGAGAGTGCCTGTGTAAGGGCACGGTCTAGGAATTACAGGGCAGCCTGGGCCTCTGACACCAGTCAGCTGCCATCGGTGGGCGGAGAAGAATGTGTAAGGAGAGCTGTGAAAGGCAGCAAGAGAGAGAGAGAGAGAGAGAGTCCAGTCGCATCCATAAGTCCGGTCTCCCACTTCCCTGAGCAAAAAAAGACCTCTGTGCTGGTGCTGAATTAAGTAGGAGACCGTGGATGGCGGCAAGCCGGAGTCCTGTAGTCATGAATATTTAAAGGGGGCACGGTGGGATTAGGTTGCACGTGGGAATTTGATATAGGTTAGGTGAATGCCCATGGAGTCGCTGCTGGGCAGCCTCGACGGGCCTTTTTGGTCTTTATCGGCTGTCATTTACTGCCTTACTGTTTCAGGGAGGTGTACAGGAGCCAGCAAGTTAAAAGTTCTGTTATGTGGTGCCCTTTTATCATCACATCAGGAGTTTTTGGGCCGCTGTGGGCATTAATTCAGCAAGCTGCAGAACTGTGAAACCTGTTAGATTTGAGGTTAGCTGTGCAGGGCACGGGCTCTACCAAAAAACTCCCCCCTTCTTTTGGAGGGAGAGAGAGAGAGGCAGCAAGGAGGCGCCTCTCCCTCCTTCTTTGTCTTCCACTTCTCCTTGTTACCTCCTCTGGGGTTTTTTCAAGTAAGAAAAGTGGCTTGAGGTGCGTCTTAATGTTTTTCCCTGCTCTCTGGAGGGGAGACTGTAACCCAGTCTGAGCTGAACGAACGGAAACCTTCATTTTCCTGGCTGGCCAGTGCTGAAGAAAGCACTCTGTACCCTTTCCCCGCTGCTGGTCTTTCTGTCATATACACAGGACTGCTTTTTGAGGAACTTGTGAAAATGAATAATAAAAACGGAGGAGGACAGGTGCTGTGCGTTCCTTTTTTCTGTGATGATCACGAGTGCTCTCTAAACCCACTAAAAGTCCCCTGAAGTTCTTTAGCCATCCAGAAATGTGAGGCAGCAGCGACCTCAAGTTTTTCAAACAGCAATAGTAACAGTTTTTAAATAACACAGGTGCTAGTTAAAATTAGTAGGATTCCTTTCCTTTTTTTTTTTGTTCGGATGTGTATTTCATTCCCTCTTCCTTTGTAGCATTACTCGCCAAAATGAATGGTCGCTGAGCGGGGGGTGCTTCTCTGCTAATCCCCCTCCTCGGGCTGTGCAGTTGTGTGTGTGTGTGTGTGTATGCAAATGTTTAGACCCTCTGCTCAAACTAGGTTTCAATGAATCTCACGTTAACAGAAGCTGACAGTCTCCAACTGATACAAAATTAAAAACAATTTTACACCCAGCCCTCATACAGAAGTATAAATGTAATTCAATAATTTGAGCCACTGCCGGCACTCCAAACGCCTTCTTTGACCTCTCCTTAATCGTAGGCTACCCCATCATTTGTTTTTCTTTTTCATTGCAATTAAAATGTCAACTTATCTTAAGATAATTGGTAGGCATCCATCTTGTTGATCAAAAGTTCCCCGACACTGGCTGTGTTTCGTGTTCTGCGTCAGGGGAGTGAAGATGGTGCAGTGTTGATGTCATCCAATTCATTCCTCAAGCGCTTAGCCACTTAGGGGTAGATTTTAAAAAGGTGCGTGCACTACCTGGTGCGTGCACATGTACACCAGATTTTATAACTTGCGTGCCCAGGCATGCGCAAGTTATAAAATCAAGGGTTGGCGCGTGCAAGGGGGTGCACCTTGTGTGCGTGCCAAGCCGCGCTGCCTTACCCCGTTCCCTTCCCCCTAGCCTGCCCTTCCCACCCCTTCCCCTAACCCTTCCCCCCCTAGCCCTACTCTAACCCCCCCAAAATGTTTATCTTACCTTTTGCGCCTGCCTCTGGGCAGGCGCAAGTTGCGTGCGCCAGCAGCCTGCTGGCACGCAATCCTCCAATACAGCGGCAATGGCCGCTCTGTCGGAGGCCTCTGGCCCTGCCCCCAGATCGCTCGAGGACTTATACGCGTCCCAGGGCTTTACGCGCGTCGCTGGCTTTTTGATAATACGCCCTGCGCGCGTAACCCTTTTAAAATCCGGCCCTTATTATGCAACATGAAATCGGGTCGGTGTCTCAAAACTCTTTGGCGCCTAACGGACGCCAAAGAATTTCGAGCCAATCTTAAGTCATCTTAAGATAAGTTGACATTTTATTTGCAATAAAAAATGACAAAAAAATTATGTAGTAGCCTATGATTAATGAGAAGGCAAAGAAGGCGTTTGGAGTGCCGGTAGTACCCATTCTGAGTGGCTGTAATTGTTGAATCACATTTATACTTCTATATGAGGGCTGTGTGTGAGGTTGTGATTGGAGTTTCCTCATCTCTGTGTCACAATTAGTGTTGATGGTTTTACAAAATTAAATACATCTTTCTGCAAACTGTAATGTATAATTACTATTTATTTACAGTTTTTTTCTTTTACCTGATTAAAAATAAGAATACAGAGAACATGGCATATGCAGAAGTTTGTGCATTCCTTTATAACACTTTTTTTTGGCAGAAATAACCACTTGCAAATGTTTCCTGTAGCCAACTAAGAGTCTTTCCGTTCCTGCTTTGGGAATTTTTCCTACTTTTCCTTGCACAATTCTTCTACCTCAGAAATACTGAGGGCTCCTTGCATGCACTGCATGTTTTGAGATCTCCGCACAGATTTTCAGTAATATTAAAGTGTGGGAACTATGAAAGCCATTCCAAAATCATCTATTTTTTTCCTGTAGGTATGTCATGGTTTATTTTGGAGTCAGTTTTGCATCGTTATCTTGCCGAAATCTCCAGTGACAGAGGAAAATGTGCTGCGGCGTGGTTCCCGGCAAAGAAAATACATGGGGGCATAAGCCAATATATAGTAGAGCATCCTTTTATCAGAAGATCTATTAACTGGAAATGCTCCTCCAGAGAAAACTGCAGGCTCCAGACTGTGATCTATTATACTGGTTGGTTTCATATGACCAGTTATGTGGAAAAACTCCAGTTATCTGAAATTCTTTTATGAGGAAACTTTGATTATCTGGAAGAATGCATGCTGTGGAATGGCTCTGGTCTCAACCTTTCCAGATGAATGGTGTACTATTGCAATGACTCCCGGTCCTCTCCTGGAGGCATACCTAGCCTGTCAGCTTTTTAGGATCTGTAATAAATATGCATGAAACGTTTGCATATGCTGGGTCTCAGTGTATGCAGTTCTGTCTCATGTATATTCATTGTGGCAATCCTGAAAACCTGACTGGAATAAGTATGCCTGCAGGAGAGGCATGGGAAACTCTGTAGTACTGTATATTGAAGAACGGAAACCTATGAATAAGATCAAAGGAGGAGGCAACAGAACAGGAATATTGATCTTTTGACTATGGCTAGCATTTTAACTAATTTCACCATGATGAAGCAGCGTTATATTAGGAAGTGCTGTAATGCAGTTAATATTTGTAGTGATTCCGACAGGTTTGAAGAGTTATCTATAAATCTGCACCCTCAACATCCGGCTAATCTGAATCTAAACAATATTCTCCCAATTTTATAAGGTCCAGAGTGTCGGCTATCACATACTGGCAGGGGACAGTGAACCCTCATTGTTGGAGTGGGAGTAGGTAATTGTTAATGGACTAAGGAAGAATAATTATTAGGGATGTGCTTTTTTCTTTTAGTTTCAATTAGTGTGCCCTAAAAAAACCCACCCAAAAGTGGGAAAATGTTTAAATGAAATGAAAATGTTTTGGCTGCACAGCCCTAATAATTATGCCTACCCTTCACTTTCTGCCACTGTCCGGTTGGATAAACTTGCCTGGCTGACTTTTGCAGCATAATTCAGTGGCGCAGCAGAGCCATTGCATATACCAGACTATACGTTTTTATCTGGCTAGCTTTAAGACTCTCTTTGGCACAACCAGAGTTAGCCAAATATATGACAGTGTCTATGTGAGATATGGAGGTCGATATTCAGCAGCATTTACAGGGCTAGATTTACCATTTGGCTGAACAACTTAACCTTTGCCAACAAAGGCCCCTGGAATGCCTCCAAAGTTATCCAGCCAAGCAACCAGATAACTCACAGGCTGTCAGCCAGGAAGACATTTTCAAATCCCATTTGTCTGGCTAAGTCCAAATTTAGCCGGACAAATAGCGCTGAATATGGCTCCCCCCCCCCCCCCCCTCCATATTGCATGGAAACAGCTGCCTGGTTCTCCCTCACAGGACATAACTTGCGACATCTGTCAATTTATAAAAGCAGCTTTAATGACATTTTGAAAATAAGATTTCTGTAATAAAGTACGGCAGCAAAAAAAAAAAAAAGTTGACATAGTGGAGGGCTAGAGCCCCAGAAAACAGTCTTGTCACCTAAGTGGTTATCTTGCCAAAGTGGGCCATTTTTTTTTTAAATTTTAAAGGTGGGTTTTCTTTTCTGCAGTGGGGTGTTTTTTCACTGCGCTACTGCCAACAAGCCATAACGCTCTCCCTTCTTCCTTGCCCCCCACATTCAACTCCCTCCGACGCACAGCAGACCTCAGCTGGTGTGCACCAACATGGAGACATCATAGGCTGCCTGCAGCCAGGAGCCTGCTGCAATCCGAGTGTTGCTCTGGTAGTAACTACTGCTTCGCATGCTCCCTGCTCTCTGCTACTGTTCCACAGGTGCTGGCTACAGCCAGCAAGCAAGTCCTGGGTTTTGAAAACTAACGACTGTGATAAGAAATGGTTATCTTTACTGCATTTAGTAGTTTTTTGTTATTTCATGACTATATGGTGAATGTGCAGCCTGCACGCCTGGAGTGCTGTTAGAGAGGGAAGGAGTGCGTTGGGGCAACTACCAATGCAGGTTGGAGATAGAAGGCCTGAGCTGCTGATGAAGGACTGGGGGCGCAGAAGATGCTATGAGAGCAGTAGGATCGGAAGCTACGCACTGAGGCTGGGGGGGGGGAGGGGTTGGGGGGTCAACCAGTGCTCGATTCTTGCACCGATGATGCCAGCCCATCTGTGTTACCGATGGGCTGTTGGCCTACAATTGCCATGGGAATATAAAGCCTGAGCATGCCATTGTGGCTCCGAGAACCTAGCACCACTGCAGCATGGTTGATAAAGGCTCTGTCAGTGAAGCCAGTTTGACTTACTGAGCCCTCCTTAAAATAAGCAAATGCAGGCTGGAGTTCAATAACATGTTAGTTTATTTGGAAATAAAAAAGTCTGTGGGCCTCCAAGTGTGGAGATAATATTCCACCTTCCAAATGCATGAACATAATGGTACTGGAGTTTTGAAAGGGAAAAAAAACCAGTTTTTGAAAGGCTTGATTGTTGGGAACATCGACTGATTGCTGCAGAGCTATCAAGTGACCCAATTCCAGGAGGGAGATTATAGACTAGTCCTGGATTTCTGACTATTCCATCCTGGTGCATTATGGGACCTGGGACAATCAGGGACTACAAATACCCCCATGCTTTGGGATGTAAGTTCAAAAGCAGGACTGGCCAAAAAGTCTCCCTCCTGGAACTGGGTAACTGGGAATCTGCAGCTGCTAAATAATGAACTGCATGGCCACTTAGGGGGCTTTGTGGCATAAAAGCTAGGATTAACACTTACTATACAATCTGGGAGTTTAATCATTTATGTTGCTTAATTCAGAAAACGGTTTCTAGAATGTTTAAATACTCTGGAATATGTAGAAATAAGGGTTAACAAATAAATTGTAAGTTGTACCTTTTTATTGAACTAACTTGAAGCTAGTCACAAAGGCAGCAAGTTAGGCCAACAAAAAGGTATCACTTAATGTTTGGTCCTTATTTCTACTTGAACTGCAGAGAATGGGGACACTTCATGAATTAACAAGTAGCACATTCAAAACAAATTGTAAAACATTCTTTTTCACCCAATGCACAATTAAGATCTGGAATTCATGACCGGAGGATGTGATTAAGGCAGTTGGCGTAGCTGGGTTTAAAATATAATATATAAATAAGAAATATATATATATATATAAGATAAATATATACTTTTGTAAACCGTTATGATGGCTCAACCGAATAACGGTATATAAAACTCATCAAATAAATAAATAAATAAATAAATGTTTTGACAAATTCCTGGAGAAGTCAGTAAACTGATATTAGCCAAGTAGACTTAAGAAATAGCCACTACTTATCACTGTACAATGGCAGTAGGGGATCTGTTTCTGTTTGAGATCTTGCCAGGTACTTAAGAACATAAGAAATTGCCATGCTGGATCAGACCAAGGGTCCATCAAGCCCAGCATCCTGTTTCCAACAGAGGCCGGTGCTAGCTTTTTTGCTGCCCTGTGCGAACAATTACTGTACTGCCCCCCCCCCCCCCCCCCCCCCCAATATTTATTCATTTTTTGTCCTGGGCCCACCACTAAAAAGCCCAGTTCCCTTAAGTGATACAAACTCTAAAAACTGACCCCTCCCCACACCAATGGCTGGTGCAAGGGTATTCCCTCCAAAAAAGACACTTGGAACCCATATGGTATCAGGCCTATTAAGATGTGTGCTGGGTGTGGGCTTGATCTTCTGAAAGCAGGAATACACTTCCTATTAGGAGAATGCCTCACCTCAGTCACACGTGCAGAACATAAACAGACCCTCACCAAATACAGAATAGAGCAACCATAAAGTAGAAATACAAATGCGCAGACAAAAACTGAACTGGAAACCACAAGAAGCCAGACTCTATATGCAGTGCAACAATGAAAAAACAGAACCATCCCCATTCCTCAAACAATAAAATAAAGAAATAAAATAAATACATAATCATAATACTAAAAACATAATATTTCAAAAAAAGCTGATGAATAAAAGATCAAATATTTAGAAACTCATATACAAGTTTTTTTTTAAAAATATCCCAAACACCAATAAAATATTTCAAAACAGCAGACACAGCAAATAACACCTGAAAAAATACCAAAAAGTATTTTAAAAATTCATGCTCTCCATACCTGGGAACTTTTGATTTCCAGTTACCCTGGGATTGTCGTGGATTAGTGGGAGTAGGATGTACAAACTTTCTTCTCTCTTTCTCTTGCATGTGTGTGTGTATATACACACACTCCCCCCAGACAAGCTCCCATTTACATGTACACACTCCGAACAGGCTCCCATTCACATCCTCCCAAATCCCAGGAAGACTCCCATGCATGCATGTGCACACAAACACACACACCCATCCCAGGCAACCTCCCATACACACACACACACCATTCTCAGGCAGCCTCCCATTCACACACCCACTCATCCCAGGCAGCCTCCCGTTCACACACACCCATTCCTGCAGCCTCTTGTTCACACACACACCCATCCCAGGCAGCCTCCTGTTCACACACACATACACACACACCAGGCAGTCAGGATCCATGGGTCATTCCTCTTCCATTGCTGCTGCCAGCCTGTTCTGTCTTTGCGGAGAAAAGCTGTTCTGCAGCCCCTCTTCCTGTGCTAGCAGCACAGTAATTCAACACTTGCGGTGCTATCACTTCCTGTATTCTCATCTCGCAAGAATACAGGACGTTCTAGCACCGCGGGTGTTCAATACCACGGGACGACCATTAGAAGAGGAGCTGAAGGATGGGCTTCTTCTGCTGTGGCCTCCTGCCACTAGTGGGATCGGGTCCACTGGCAGCATCACGAGCCTCCTTCTTCTGCCGCTGGTGGGATTAGGTCCACCAATGGCACCACAGGACGTTCTAGCACCGCGGGTGTTCAATACCACGGGACGACCATTAGAAGAGGAGCTGAAGGATGGGCTTCTTCTGCTGTGGCCTCCTGCCACTAGTGGGATCGGGTCCACTGGCAGCAACACGAGCCTCCTTCTTCTGCCGCTGGTGGGACTAGGTCCACCAATGGCACCATGGGTCTCCACTTCTGCCACCGGTGGGATCGGGTCCATCGGCAGCAACATGGGCCTCCTTCCGCCGCTGGTGAGATTGGGTCCACTGTCGGCAGCATGGGCTTTTCGCTACACCCGATGCTGCCTCACTGGGTGTGCCGCCCTGTGCAATTGCACGGTTTGCACACCCGGTGGTGCCGGGACTGGTTGTTATTTACACAGCACTTTTAACCAACCTTTCTCAGAAATCTAAGTGATAGTGGAGAGGAGATAACATTCTGTGCAGTTTAAGTAGAAATAAGGATCAAAAAGTAGGTGATACCTTTTTGTTGGCTTAACTTGCTACATCTGTGACTAGTTTCAAGTTAGTCCAATAAACTTGTTTGTTAACCCTTATTTCTAGTGGACTAATACAGCAATCACAATACTGTACACCATAGGTGAAACCTATGTATTGAAAAACTCTGGAAACCTTGATCTGAACTCAGAGAGATGCGTGATAAGTTTGATTTTAAACTCCCATACTATCTCTTCTATTACATAGCATCCTAAGTGACCTAGCAGTTCACTATTTAACAGTTGATGCTTCCCACAGTCAACTATAACCAGGAGCAGCTCAAGGCAATCTGCTGCTCGAGGCAAGGGATGAGACAGTGCCTCCTCCCAAGGCACACCACAAGTCAAATCATCAAGAAGGTCAAGGCGGGGACCAAGAGTCTGGCCCTTTTAGTGATTTGGGGGAAGCGGGCGGGGGGGGGGTTGGTCAGATTTCCCAGAGGCGTGACAAAGTGTCAGTGATAATATTTGCAGGAAGCTGGCAACCCTCCCACACTCCCAGGAACCCTGTCACCTGCCTCCCACATATTCCCAAGCATTTGCCCTCAGAAAAGTGGGAGGTGGGTAAATGGTGGGAGCCCGTGTGTGGTGGGCGCTCTTAAAGTCGGTGCAGGGTAATAGGGTCCTTAGGCATTAGTAGGTTTTAAAATAGCATCTTGTAAGCGTAAATACTGGCCCTACCCTGAAATACTCCTTACTCACCCCTTTTTTACACAAGCAAATTTATTCACGCACCATTACTTGCACGTGTATGTTTGAGGTTTATAAAACAGCATTTACGCAAGTATATGCTACTTACACGCGCATATGTTCATTTTTACTCACACAACACTTTTAAAATTCACTTAAAGTGTGTACCGTGAGGTGAATTTCAAGACCCGCACGCAGGCGCACCCCAATAGATGCGGCCATTTTATAACATATGCGCACATATCTTTGCATGTTATAAAACTGGCTGTATGCACGCACATGTGCACTCGATTTTATATGGGGTGGGGACGACTCAGAACCAACGTCAGGAAATATTTCACCATGGAAAGGGTGGTGGAGGCCTGGAATGCACCTTCTGGAGGAGGTGGTGAAGAAGAAAACAGTCAAAGAATTCAAAGGGGCATGGGACAAACACTGGGTCTGTAAAGGCTAGAGGATAGAAATGAGATAAGCATGCAGGTGGGGGTAACTTGCTGGTACGGCATTTACTAGAGATGTGAATCGTGTGCCAGATCGTCTTAACGATCAGATTCGGCTGGGGGGGATGGAAATCTGATCGTTAAGATATGTGAATTGGAATCGTTTCCGATTCCAATTCACATCGCTAATTTTTTTTTTAGGGATGCCCGCGCCGCTAAAAACAAAAACCCACCCGACCCTTTAAATCGACCCCACCCTCCCGACCCCCCCAAAACCTTTTAAAATTACCTGGTGGTCCAGGGGGGCCTCGGGGAGAGATCCAGGGGGGCCTCGGGGAGAGGAGAGATCCAGGGGGGCCTCAGGGAGAGATTTCCCGTTCCCAGGCATCAGCTGTTCTAAAAAAAAAAAAGCGCTGATGCCCCTTTGCCCTTACCATGTGACAGGGTATCCGTGCCATCTTTAAAGATGGCGCCGGCCATCCAGTGCTCCTACCATGTGACAGGGGCCGGCCAATGGCACAGATACCCTGTCACATGGTAAGGGCAAAGGGGCATCGGCGCCATTTTTTTTTAGAACAGCTGATGCCTGGGAACAGGAAATCTCTCCCCGAGGCCCCCCTGGATCTCTCCTCTCCCTGAGGCCCCCCTGGATCTCTCCCCGAGGCCCCCCGAGGCCCCCCTGGACCACCAGGTAATTTTAAAAGGTTTTGGGGGGGATGGGGAGAGTGGGGTCGATTTAAAGGGTCGGATAGGTTTTTTTTTAGCGGCGCGAGCCTCCCTAAAAAAAAAGGGTTGGGAGGGTGGGGGAGGCTAAGGGGGGTCGATTTAAAGGGTCGGGTGGGATTTTTATTTTATTGGGCCATCGGCGCCATTTTAATTAGTGGCAGCCAAAATGGCGCCGATGGCCCAAGAGCGGGAGATCGCGCCGGGACACCCCCCCCCCCCCCACTGGACCACCAGGTAATTTAACATTTTGGGGGGGGTTCGGGAGGGTAAGGAATTGGTTTTAAAGGGTCGGGGTGGGTTTTGGGGTTGTTTTGGTGTGCCGGTTTTCCCGCCCTCCCCCAAATAATTCCCGTGCCCTATTTAACGATACAATACAAATGCCCCTGACGATAAATTGTGGGCATTTGTATTGTAACGATTTAGGACGATTTTAAAATTATCTGACGATAATTTTAATCGTTCAAAAACGATTCACATCCCTAGCATTTACTACCCTTAGCAGAAGGCATAGAGATTGCTGCCCTTAACCAATATGCTTTGATGCTTTTAATGCAACTGCAACATTGCTTTGCAAAATGGCGCCGGCCGTACGGCAACACGATTCGAGTGCAGGAGGTCATTCCCGGACCCCCGTTGGACTTTTGGCAAGTCTTGTGAGGGTCAGGAGGCCCCCCCAAGCTGGCCAAAAGTCCCTGGGGGTCCAGCGGGGGTCCGGGAGCGATCTCCTACGCTCGTGTCGTCGGGGAACAGGAACCAAAATGGCGCCAGCGCTACCTTTGCCCTGTCATATGACAGGGCAAAGGTAGCACCGGCGCCATTTTCTATCAACGCGCCCGAGAGTGGAAGATCACAACGGGACCCCCCCCCCCACTGGACCCCAGGTAATTTAAGACATTTTGGGGGGGTTCGGGAGGGTGGGGGATTTATTTTAAAGGGTCGGGTGGGTTTTAGGGATGTTTTAGTGTGCCGGTTTTCCCGCCCTCCCCCTTCCCCCGATTTACGATTTTTGACGATAAATGAATGTGAATCGGTTATTTTCTCTTTCGGATAGTAGAAAGACTAGGGGGCACTCCATGAAGTTAGCATGGGGCACATTTAAAACTAATCGGAGAAAGTTCTTTTTTACTCAACGCACAATTAAACTCTGGAATTTGTTGCCAGAGGATGTGGTTAGTGCAGTTAGTATAGCTGTGTTTAAAAAAGGATTGGATAAGTTCTTGGAGGGGAAGTCCATTACCTGCTATTAAGTTCACTTAGAGAATAGCCACTGCCATTAGCAATGGTTACATGGAATAGACTTAGTTTTTGGGTACTTGCCAGGTTCTTATGGCCTGGATTGGCCACTGTTGGAAACAGGATGCTGGGCTTGACGGACCCTTGGTCTGACCCAGTATGGCATTTTCTTATGTTCTTATGTTCTTACTGATGGTAACTGTGCTGTTCATGTGTATGACAGAGCAGGTAAAATTGCCCCCACAGCCCATCCCACCTCACAAACCTCATCCCCAGTTACTAGTGCCCACTCTTACTGTGGTATAAATAGTTAACTGTTTTATGAGCCTCTACAGAGGTTTCTCTCTCTCTCTCTCTTTCTCCCTCTCCAGGCCACAATGTGATAAAAGGCACATAAGAACATAAGAAATTGCCATGCTGGGTCAGACCAAGGGTCCATCAAGCCCAGTATCCAGTTTCCAACAGAGGTCAAACCAGGCCACAAGAACCTGGCAATTACCCAAACACTAAGAAGATCCCATGCCACAGATGCAATTAATAGCAGTGGCTATTCCCTAAGTAAACTTGATTAATAGCCATTAATGGACTTCTCCTCCAAGAACTTATCCAAAACGTTTTTGAACCCAGCTACACTAACTACACTAACCACATCCTCTGGCAACAAATTCCAGAGCTTTATTGTGCATTGAATGAAAAAGTATTTTCTCCGATTACTCTTAAATGTGCTCCTTGCTAACTTCATGGCATGCCCCCTAGTCCTTCTATTATTCAAAAGTGTAAATAACCGATTCACATCTACTCGTTCAAGACCTTTCATGATCTTAAAGACCTCTATCATATCCCTCCTCAGCCGTCTCTTCTCTAAGCTGAACAGCCCTAACCTCTTCAGCCTTTCCTCATAGGGGAGCTGTTCCATCCCCTTTATCATTTTGGTTTCCCTTCTCTGTACCCTCTCCCATCGCAACTATATCTTTTTTGAGATGCGGCAACCAGAATTGTACACAGTATTCAAGGTGCGGTCTCACCATGGAGTGATATAGAGGCATTATGACATTTTCCGTTCTATTAACCATTCCCTTCCTAATAATTACTAACATTCTGTTCGTTTTTTGACTGCTGCAGCACACTGAGCCGACGATTTTAAAGTATTATCCATTATGATGCCTAGATCTTTTTCCTGGGTGGTAGCTCCTAATATGGAACCTAACATTGTGTAACTACAGCAAGGGTTATTTTTCCCTATATGCAACACCTTGCACTTGTCCACATTAAATTTCATCTGCCATTTGGATGCCCAATCTTCCAGTCTTGCAAGGTCCTCCTGTAATGTATCACAATCCGCTTGTGATTTAACTAATCTGAATAATTTTGTATCATCTTCAAATTTGATTACCTCACTCGTATTCCTTTCCAGATCATTTATATATATATTGAAAAGCAACGGTCCAAGTACAGATCCCTGAGGCACTCCACTGAGAAAATTGTTTCCTGTCTTTTAACCAGTTTGTTATCCACGAAAGGACATCGCCTCCTATCCCATGACTTTTTAGTTTTCTTAGAAGTCTCTCATGAGGGACTTTGTCAAACGCCTTCTGAAAATCCAAATACACTACATCTACCGATTCACCTTTATCCACATGTTTATTAACCCCTTCAAAAAAATGAAGCAGATTTGTTCGGCAAGACTTCCCTTGGGTAAATCCATGTTGACTGTGTTCCATTGAATCATGTCTTTTATATGCTCTACGATTTTGATCTTATTTATTAATTTTATTTATTTATTTAACATGTTTTGTATACCGTCATTCGGTTTTACCATCACAACGATTTACAGGAAAAATATATGAGGATCTTGAGAATAGTTTCCACTATTTTTCCCGGCACTGAAGTCAAGCTCACTGGTCTATAGTTACCCAGATCGCCCCCGGAGCCTTTTTTAAATATTGTGGTTACATTGGCCACCCTCCATCTTCAGGTACAATGGATGATTTTAATAATAGTTTACAAATTTTAACTAATAGATCAGAAATTTCATTTTTTAGTTCCTTCAGTACCCTAGGATGCATACCATCCGGTCCAGGTGATTTGCTACTCTTTAGTTTGTCAGTCTGGCCTACTACATCTTCTAGGTTCACAGTGATTTCGTTCAGTTTGTCTGACTCATCACCCCTGAAAACCATCTCCGGAACTGGTATCTCCCCAACATCCTCATTAGTAAACACAGAAGCAAAGAATTCATTTAGTTTTTCTGCAATGGCCTTATCTTCCCTAAGAGCCCCTTTAACTCCTCGGTCATCTAATAGTCTAACTGACTTCCTCACAGCTTTCTGTTCTCCCAGCTTTCTGGTGAAGCAGGACACTTCTGCAAAGGCTGTGGAAGATTGGTGGTAGAAGCATAGCTCTTTTTAAATTGATTTTGTTGAACTAGGGAAAGGGAGAGGAACAAGTGGAGAGCGACCTCGTGGGAGAAGCCCCAGACCTGCAGCGCCAAGGCAGGACCTGAATTCTTCAAACAGCAGCTGAACTTTGGGGATCACGTCAGTTCTGTAAGAGACGATAACGCTATTTCTGGTCATTTTATAGGATTAAAGAAAACTAGATTACACACCCATAAATTAAATACTGGTAAAGAACATGATAAAAATAAACAAATAGTAATAACTTATCTGGTTCCAGGGGAATATAATTCTTATTAAAAAAACAAAACAAAATTGAAAAAATAAATAAAAGAACAGTTGTTCTTAAAGCTAGTGTTGCACTGGAGATTGACCCTTGGCCTGGAGCAGGATTGATACGGCCCTCAGGGAGGTCCAAGAGGGCAATTGCCACCAGGAGGCGGAGCACACGAGGAGACAGAGGCAAGCTGAAGCTTCACCAGCTTGCCTCTGGGTCCGGGTTCCCAAGGGTTGAACCCTTGGGAACCCGGACCGCCTGGACTTAGGTGGGCCTTGGATGGTCTTCCGGAGAGGTAGCGGAGAAGTGTGCCCACCAAGAGCAAGGGTGCGCGGCTAGTGGAGAACAGATGAGCTAGGCCAGAACAGAGTGTACCGGAGACCACTGGAAGGGAACAGGAACTGAAGGTCCTCTGGACAGGATAGGCAGCGCCTAGTGGTCTGCGAGGGAGGACGGCCCGGGCCTCGCGGAGGGGAGCCCGAGGTAAGCAGGCCCGGCCGGGACATGCAACAGCTAGCTTTGTTTTTAAATATTCTCTTATCTGATCTAGTAAAGTCCAAATGCAAAATGAGACCTGAAATCAAAAACAGAGATCAGGAATACAGAAGAACAGTTAATCCTAAATTAAGTATATTGTTAAATAATCCTTTGGCAGCAAAAAAATGTTTGGACATTTTTGTAAACTTACTTGTATTTAAACTATAAATGTGATTCAAAACTGAAAGGTTTCTCTTCTTTTTAACTGTTTGGAATAAAAATCAATTATTGCTTTTATACGAATCTGACGGTGTCGATTAATCTTCAGTTGATAAATAATATCATCCCGGAAAAGAAAGAAAATTGTTATACATAAAAGGATCTTTGTGTCTTCAAGTTATAACAGTAATATACTGGTGCACGTTAAAAGCCCCACGCGCGCCAGAGCCAGGAGACAAGTGCGCGTCTTGGGCCACTGCACGCCGCGCAGATTTTGAGACACACCCAAGTACGCGCATACCTCCCGGTACGTGCACAAATCAAAAAGTTCAAAAAGGGGTGAGGGCGTGGTCTGGTCGAAACATGGGCGTTCCGGGAAGGTCACTCGAAATGCGCGCAGAAGCATTTAAGCGCACAACCTCACTCACGCTGGGGTCCCCTACCGCGCAGCTTTACTTCTGCTAAGGATGTCGCATAGGTTTTAAAATAAAAAAAAAGGTCAGGGCTGGTCAGCGGGGTTTGAAGGGTCGGGGCTAATAGAGTAAAAAGGGCGGAAGGTTAAGCAGAGGCGTTAGGAAGTCGGGAGCCTTGACTTGGGTGAACTGGAGAATGGACGGGGGAAAGTGGTAACTGCGTCAGCGGGCACTTCGAATGAAATCCCCCACTTATGAGGTAGAGCTGGCATTTGCATTGCGCAAGAGGGCATCCATACAAAATTGTGCACACATGTATGTGTGCACAGCCGATTTTATACCAGACCCACATATATGTGTACATACATGTAATGCCCGCGCGGCTGTTTAAAAGTTACTGTCATAATGTCTTGCATCTCATCGTCTCCTCCCACCCTCCATGAGCACCTGCTCCGTGTGAATTTTTCCCCCTTTCATGCAATAGTCATGAAAGAGAGGTGGGATTGTGGGCATCAGGCAAGAGCCTTTCCTTGTGCGACTCACTGGGGACGGGTCCCAGAATTCAGCTAACGCCATCTTTTATACCAGAAATTCTCTGTCACTGTCACAGCAGGAGATTGCTAGGGGTCTGCCCCACCAGGCAATTGACATTGTATGGAATTTTATCTTCTGTTTTGCATTCCTATTGACTTACTTCTTGTATCTGTCTTCTGTGTGTCTGGTGGTTGGAGGGTCTCTGCACTTCTTTCTCTGGCCCCTGTGTAATAACTGTGATGTTTCCCTATAGACACAATATGGGAAAAACTCTTTAGTACTTAGGCATCTCTTTCTTTGGTGTGTGCTGGGTACATCTTTCAAAGCAAGGAATTTGGTATCTTTATGTGTCTTTGAAAGCAAGTTAGTCTACAAGAAAAAAAAAACTTCAGGTTGAAGAACAAGATAAGTTCATTTGGAGATTGAATTTGTCTTTTTCTTTTTTTTTTAATCTTTGGAATACAAAACGGATTTTATTTGTAATTTTTCACAATTTCACTAAAAAAAGAAACAATAAACGAAAACAAATTGGACTGGGAACATGTGATGATGGTCAGGAGAAAGATTCAAAAACATAAAATTAACTTTTGGCGATCAGTTTGATGCCCTTTAATTAAGAAGAAAGTCTGCGTGTGGCAGCTTTGCATTATAATATGAAAAATGTGGTTGTTTTATACGGATGTAAGAAAGTGCTTTGCTTCTACTGTTTGGTTAGGTGTGCTGGGTACCTGAAATTATAGACAGGGTGGGCACATGCCCGGATAGCAATTTCTCACAAGCACTGCCGATCTTAAATGGCAGTGCGCCATCAGACCCACTCCCTCAAAGGTGCAGGGGCTCACGACCTGCAGCATGGAGAACACTATAACTGAAATGGCTGCCAGCTTGCTCCTGCATCTGTAAAGGGGGTAGGCCTGATGGATGTACTGCTGCTCAGGCTGAGATGGTGCATGAGAGAGTGCCACTAGCGTAGAGGAGGCAGCACCCTTTACTGCATGGCACATACTTTGAGGAAGAGGACCCCCCCCCTACGCAGGGCTGGTGGAAGCATTAGCTGGACTAGGCGGCCACCTAGAGCATCACGGTCCCAAGGGCAGTAGCCAGACACAAGCAGCATGGTGACGTTGTAATTAATTGGGCCGATTATCGGGCCAAGATGACTGATGAGCGGCAGCTGGCAAGGAATTTTCAAGTGACCCCCAACTTCCGCTCGACACTTCTCTCGGCACCCCCCCCCCCCTCCCCCATGCGGCAAAGATCACATAATGTCAGTGGGAGCCTGGAAATCCTTGAGTGCACAGATTCAGCAGAAAAGCCCCATGCAATCTGCTGCGTGCGCCCTCGAGGTGGGGCAGAGCAGGAGCAGTGCAGCAGTGCGCGGGAAGGAAGAGACCCGACTCACCCTGCACGACACAACCAGACCCAGTGCCAGGGAAGCAGAGGAGCTTCTTGCACTGAAGAAATCCAGGCTGCAGGTAAGCCAGCTAATGCTTCCTCTGACCGGAGAGGGAAAAAAAATCATCAGGGGGTTGCTGGAGAGAGGACGACAAACGCTGGGCCAGAGGACACAGAGGAGGGAGTGCGAGAACAAGGACTCAGAGAGAAAGGCCTGGGGAGATGGCGAGGAGGAAGAAAGAGGTAGTTGGAAAGGAGAGTGGGGAAAGATTGAGGGATTAAGTGAGGGAGTGGAAATTTGGGGATTGAGGGGAGGGAGAGATTGATTGAGGGAGAGGGCAAGAGACTGGGTGAGAGTCTGGCCTCAGGTGGGGAGGAAAGAATGGCAATTGGTGGGAGAGAACCCTGGGATGGGAGAGCAACAGTTTGGATTGGGCATAGGGGCACAACAGAAGCAGGGATTGGGGAATTGAGTGGGAGAGCAGGAATGTGGGGAATGGAGGGAGGGGGAGAGGGGGAGAGCAAGGATTGGGAGATGGGATGATGTACGAAGGATGTCTGTGGAGTTGAGTTGAGATGAGGGTGAGAAAGAGGTCCTAGGTGGAGAGAAGAATCAGACTGGGTGGGGGTGAGAAGGAATTGGGTGGAGGGGAGAAGACTGAAGAGGAATGTGGTTAAAAGAAAACAGGACCAATATGTTTGGGAAAGTAAAATGTCCAGACAGGGTAGAGAAAAGCATTTTATCTTCATTTTAGTGACTGGGATATTTATTTAAAAATTATTTGTATACCACTTTTACAATTAGAGTTGGTCAAAAAATGGTTCACAGGTAAAGTATACATAATAAAAACATAAAAATATAAAAAACATAATCAGTCATAAATAAAACTTGGTTAAAAACTATTGATAAAAACAAAATTAAGCAGATGGTAAGGCTTATACTTGTCTGTGACTGTCTGAGGTTAAGTTTTACTGTAAAGCGTGAGAACAAATAGAAAACAAATAAGGTCCGATTTTAAAAGGGCCACGTCCATAAAAACTGGGGGTTAGGTGCGTGACCGTGCTTTGTGCTCGCCGAACATATTTTAGAACGGGCCCAGCCACGCGCGTAACTCCTGTTACGTGCAGAAGTGATGGGCCCTGCAAAAGGGGTGGGCTGGGGGCATGTTCTGGGTGGGGAGGCTCAGGCGGGGGACAGGCCAGGTCAGCACCATTATCCGCTGTCCCGGGGAAGCGTGCGCTGGCTTTCTGCCCCCAAGGGGTAGTAAGTATAGAAATAAAAAAATCTAGGGGTACCTCGGTAAGGGTTAGGGGTCGGGGTGGAGAGGGGAAAAGGGAGGAAGGTTAGGTAGGGGGTAGGGAAGTTCCCGCCCAGGCCACTCCTTATTTGGAGTGGCCTGGGAGGGAACTTGGAAAAAGATCGATCGCATCGCCACGTGTAATTGGAAAATCCACCCCCCCCCCCTTGTGTGTGAGAGTCGCATGTGCGTGTGGACATCGTATTTTATAACATGCGTACGTCGCCGCATGCATGTTATAAAATCAGTGCATCCATGTGCACGCGCCGGGATTCATATGCACATGGACGCGCACGCGTGGGTCTTAAAATCGACCCCACAGGTTTTAATCTTTAGGATTAGAGATCTGCCTTAAAAAATCTGGAATGGAATTCCAGAGTAATGGACCGGCAACTGAAAAGGCATGTTTCCTGGTAAAGAACATGCCATGCTGGGTCAGACCAAGGGTCCATCAAGCCCAGCATCCTGTTTTCAACAGTGGCCAATCCAGCCCATAAGAACCTGGCAAGTACCCAAAAACTAAGTCTATTCCATGTTACTGTTGCTAGTAATAGCAGTGGCCATTTTCTAAGTCAACTTAATTAATAGCAGGTAATGGGCTTCTCCTCCTCCTTGGCTAAACGAATGGATGGAACTTCGAGAAGGCATTTGTTTAAGGATCATAAGTGTCTGTTGGGTTGATACACATGGAGTGATATGCTCAGCCAAACAAAGGAATGATTATGTATAAGGGAATGTATGATGGATAAGATTTTGTATTGAATCTTAAAGCTAACTGGGAGCCAATGTAAGGAGCATAGGATAGGGGTGATGTGGTCTTTCCTGGATGTGCCTATTAAGATGCGGGCAGTGGTGTTTTGAATTAATTGTAGAGGACTGTTGAGGTCCCAGTCGCGGCAGTCGCGACTAGGCCCTTACCTCCTTGGTCCCGGCCCCTCTCCGAGGGTCTGCGGCCTGTTTCGCGGCATCCCCGCGGGGGGGACGCCACCGAGAAGCCCTGCCTGGATGCCTTCTCCCTAAGTGCGCGCAAGCCGCGCTTATGAAGGCCGTTTCCCGCCACTGAAAGCTCCGCCCTATCTGCGACGTCAGACGCTGCGGCCTATGTAAGGCCGCAGCGGAGCCCAGGACTTTGCCTTGCAACGGGGTTCCTTGCGGCTCTCTGCGCCGTGCCCCGGAGTGTGCTATTGCGTTAGCAACTCCATTCTTGCCTGAGACTTGTTATACTCCGTGCCCAAGTCTTGCTTCTGTCTGGCTTGCTTGTAGTAACCTGTTCTGCTTCAGTTCCAGCTTGGTTCCAGGTTCCAGTAGCCAGTCCTGCTTCAGCTCCAGTCTGGGTCCAGTAGCCAGCCCTGCTTCAGCTCCTGCCTGGTTCCAGTAGCCAGTCCTGCTTCAGCTCCTGTCTGGCTCCAGTAGCCAGTCCTGCTTCAGCTCCTGTCTGGTTGCAGTAGCCAGTCCTGCTTCAGCTCCTGTCTGGCTCCAGCAGCTAGCCCCGCTTCAGCTCCTGCCTGGTTCCAGTAGCCAGTCCCGCTTCAGTTCCTGTCTGGTTCCAGTAGCCAGTCCTGCTTCAGCTCCTGTCTGGCTCCAGTAGCCAGTTCTGCTTCTACTCCTGTCTGGTTCCAGTAGCCAGTCCCACTGCAGCTTCTGCTTGCTCCAGTTCCAGCCTGCTTCAGTACCTGCCTGACTCCTGATCCCTGCCTGCCTGCTCCAGCTTCCGTGATCTCCTAAGTCCCAGCGGCCGGGCTCCTACAGGCTCCTCCCGGGGGAGTGCCGGCTTCCAGGGTGAATCACCTAAGTCCCAGCGGCTGGGCTCCTACGGGCTCCTCCCGGGGGAGTACTGGCTTCCAGGGTGAAGCTCACGTCCAGCTCCTGCCTGTATCCGCCTCCCGACCTGTCCCTCATTAGAGACTATAGTACACCTCTCCCCAGTCTCTCACAGGTCGGCCCAAGGGTCCACTAAACAGTTCACTCACAACAGAGGACAGAGAGATATATTAGGAAGACCAAGGTAGAGAGGGTTACAGTAGTCTAATCCAGTGAATATCAGAGATTGTAAGATGATACGGAAGTCTGAGTAAAGTAGAAGTTGCAGGCATTTTAGCATATGGAGCTCATATAAAGAGTTTTTTTTTACTACTAATGACATATGGGTGGACATGGATAGGTTGGAGTCAAGAATTACTCCAAGGTTTCGGGTTTTTGTTAATATAGGAATGGAAAGGCTATCAAGGCGGACTGCATGCAGATTGAGGAATCATAGACAAATGTAGGATTTTGTTTTGGATGTTTAAGACGATTATGAGATAACCATGTGTTGAAAGTAGTGATTTAGAGTGTTGGACCAGGAGGAACTATATGGAATGAAGAATTGGATATCGTCTACATAAATTTTGAATTGTATACCGAGACTGGCAAGCAGGTGGCAGAGAGGCAGTAAGTAGATATTGAATAAAATAGCAGAAAGAGAAGAACCTTGAGGAACACCAGAAGGAAGGGTGTACCAATCAGAAGAGTAAGAACCTATATTGATTCGTTGTGGATGGTTGAGTAGGTAAGATTCGAACCATTTAAGTACAGTGACTGATAGTCCAATGGATTGCAGCCCAGAAAGGAGAATTTGATGATCCAGAGTATCAAAAGCAGCAGAAATGTCTAATAATACCAAAATATAATCAATAATCAATATAACACATCAGACAGAGACTTCCATTTTGCAGATATGGCCCTCCCAATGCAGCATAATAGCAAAACATGGACCATGTTGGGGGACTCACTGTGATGACTGAATTTCAAAACATATGCTTTTCTAGCAGAAGATATGTTTCCAGATAGTAAAGACTTGTATTTATTCATTGTATTGGAACTGTATGTGAAGATTTTTCTCTCCACACTGTTTTGCTGTATTATATCCAGGGCCGGTGCAAGGGGATTAAGCACCCTAGGCGAACCTTCTGCCTTGCGCCTCCACACCCCCCCTCCTGGTCACGCCATCCCACGGTCTCGGCCCCGACTCCTACCATATTCTCGATTGTGCCCGCCAAGTGTGTGGTTTTCTGGGTCGCGAGCAGTTGGGCGCTGCTCGTAGCCCACCAAATCGACACTCCTCTTTGCCAGCGCTTGCGTCCCCATATGGCTCACGCCCAGTGGCGTAGCAAGGGTCTCTGGTGCCCAGGGGCTAATGCATTTTTATGCCTCTCCAGCACCTCCCCCCCCCAATCCTTCTTGTACTATTGCTTAAGGCCGCAGAAAATCAGTGGCGTCTCTAGACAGAAGAATTTGGGGGGGGGGGGGGGAGCCAAAATGACATTTCCTCATCACACCCACCTCCATAGCATGGCCCACTGCTTTAAAATGGCTATAAAAAAAAGTCTTAAGAAAGACCAAAGGGTCTTCTGCGTAATTCTAAAAAGCTGGCTAGTTTCCCCACCTCTAGTAAAACTACTATTTAAATTATTTGATAGCTTTATTCAACTAATTCTATATGGCTGAGAGTGAAGTCTGAAAAGTATATAGGAAGGGACAGAATGTCAATAGAAATCCTGCACCTCCATTTCTGTAACATACTGTGCATCCATGGAAATTCACCCAACCATGGAGCTTGGGTGTTTCCCTTACAACTCATCAAACAAAAAAATATTTTCAAATTCTGGTATCACCTCATAGTAATAGCAACACAAGCATCTTCCACTGCCAGACACATTGTGAACTAACAGAAATCCTCGCAAAAAAGACACTCAAAATCTATACAGCAAGCCGTAACATATCGTAACATAACATTAATATCACCAAGGACTCAAACAACAATAACCCTACCTGCGAAAAAGCAGCACTGTAAATATTACAGTGGGTCCCAGAATACCAATGCACCACCTACTGAGGAAACAAAACAATCCCGATTTCTATAGATCCCTATACAGACACTACATGCTAGCAGAATCTCTCATCATGGTCACATGCACAGAGCAGAGACAGACCCTCACCAAATACAGAATAAAGTTTCACAAATTAGACAAACTGAAATGGAAACCCTAAGAAGCCAGATTCTGAGTGTAATAATGGAAAACAGAACCACCATTCCTCATAAAACAAATAAAATCAAGAAACATAAAGCATCAATTCTAATAGTAAAACCATTCTAATAAAATAATATTTTAAAACTACTGATAACTAGAATAATTTCTATTAATTAAAACCAAATACATTTTAAAAAATTTCCCAAGCAACAATCATATATTTCAAAAGAGCATACATAACAAATAACACCCAGTAATTAAAACTAATAAGGATTTTAAAAAGCCCCTGTTGTCCATACCTAGGAACTCTTGATTTCCAGTCACTCTGAAATTGTCAAGGATTAGGTTAGGGGAGCGCACAAACTTTATCCTCTCTCTCACACATACTCACATGTTCATTCTTTCTCACACAAACACTGTCACAGACACACACATACATGCTCTTATACCCACCATAACCTTCCTCTGACTCACAGACATTGACACACTTTCAGGCTCTAAGACCCTCTCTCCCCTCCACACCACCCACACACAAGCTCTCACTCCCCTGGATTCTCTCATACACACACTCATGCTCTCACTCTCACTGACTCCCTCACACACACCCAGGCAAGCTCCCAGTCATTCTCACACACACACACACACCCACCCACCCATATACACCCACGCTGACCTCCAGGCAGCTCCCATTCATTCTTACACCGCTCCCTCCCCACCCTCCAGGCATGCACACATTCATTCTCACATACACACACACAGACCCCCCAAGCAGGCACCAATTCATTCTCACACACATACATCACACACAGACAGGCACCTATTCTCACACAGACAGACCCCAGGAAGACACCCATTCGTTCTCATACACAGATACAGCCTCAGGCAGGCACCCATGTATTCACACACATACATACACCGCCAGGCAGACTCCTATTCATACACTTGCACACACTGAAGGCAGACCCCCCTCTCTTTCTTTTGCCAGCAACCTCAGAGCCTCTCTCATTCCTCTGCTACTGCTGTCACTGCTGCCATGTGGATATTTGGGGAGGTGCTGATTGCTGCTACTGGCACTGAAGCCCATTCTGCTGCCTCCTCTGTGCAGGACCCGCGGTATTAAATATTTGTGGGCTTCCACTTCCTCCATGCCGATCTCGTACATTGTGAGATCCGCATAGAGAAAGTGCTACTCTTGCACATTCCCAAAGATTACATGTGCCAATCACTAAAAAGTAATTTATTTTTTTTTTTTACCTTTGCTGTCTGATCTTAGTTTTCTAATCGGTTGGTCACAGACTTTTTTTTCTACCTTCCCTTTCTTGTTTTTTTGCCAGTTCCTTTTACAGGGCCTTTTTTCCCCCATTTCTTTTCTCTCCATCTGTCTTCTTCCCTCAAACACACAGTCAGGTTCTCATTCTCACACGCTGTCTTACACATATACACACACCCAACCAGGCTCTCACACTCACATGCAGTTTCATGCATCCACAGCTCTCACTCCCACATGCTCTCTCTCATACATACATACATACATACACACTGTCTCTCTCGTGCACATGCTGTCTCACTCTCACTCCCACATGCTGTCTTGCTCAAGCACAAGCTCTCACTGTCACTTGCTGTCCCTCTCACATAGAGGCTCTCACATGCTGTCTCTGCAAACATTCAGGTCCTCACTCCCACACACAGTCTCTCAACTCATCTCATACACACACACACACACTGCATGGGTTGCCGCAAGATGGGCTCTGCGGAGGCCCTGATCTTCTCTGGCCGCCGGTGACGTGGGATATGCAGCAGCCCATTAACGCTGCTCTTCTTCTGCAAAGCAAGAAGACTCCTTGCTGAAATATTTTTGTTCACAACAGCAAGATGAAGGTAGTTCAAGGGATCTGTCTGAGACTGAAGCAGAATTTGAAGAATGTAGGAATACAGAACCAATTGAGGTCCAACAGGATCAAAATATGAAAGGATGTGAAGAAGAACATGCCATCAGTTTGAACTATGGTGGCCCTGCTACTTGGGTCAATTTGTTACCCAAAGGTGGTGATCATGTGCAACAAATCTCGGTGGAACATGGATCAGAACAAGTTCTGCAATTTGATTTCCCTAAAGATGGTAATCAAAGAAAATTCTCAACAATTCATTACAAAAGGAGACTTGCCAATGGAGAAGGAATGCACTGTCTATGGCTACAATACTCTGCATCAAAGGACTCTGGGGCCGATGCAATAAAGCGTGCCCAGCCTAGCGCATAGGTTTACACACGGTTGGATGTGCATTTTGGACGTGCCACACTAGCACCCGATGTGGGAATTGCCCACCCCTGCTCTAGATAGTCCTTTGTTCTGTTAGAATCTTGCTGGTCAGGGCAATTAACACATCTGAAGTTGTGTTTACAGATACTCCAGAGAATAGTGCCTCTTATTGTGACAATATAGCCTGAAGTTCCCTCATTGGCTTCTGCTTTGTGTGACCCTATGATTAGGCATCACCTTATGGAGCCTAGGAATTCTTCAAGTCATGCTCAATAAGTCACTTAGAGTTCATACAGCCAAGGCAGGCTAAGAAACCAAAGGATTCTGGGTCAGTTTCCTTTCTCCATGTTGGTTTTCTGGTCAGACACACTCCTCACTCTTTCAAAAAGTACAGAGTGTAGGGGCACACAGTGAATTTACTAGGTGTTACTTTTAAAAATAATAAGAGAAAATATTTGTTCACTCAACGCATAATTAAGATCTGGAATTTGTTGCCAGAGGATGTGGTGAAAGCTGTTAGTGTCCCTGCATTTAATAAAGGTTTGGACAAGTTTCTGGAAGAAAAATCATTATTAAGCTGGAGTTGCAGAAATCTGCTGCTTTATCCCTGGGATAAGCAGAATAGGATTTATCTACCCCCTTGAGATCCTGCCAGGTACTTGTGATCTGGATTGGCCACTGACCCAGTATGAGAAATCTTATTTTATTATGTTCTTAAGTATATTTGAAAAAAGAATTGTAATAGATAATTTAATGTGAACGTTCATTTTAAACACACAAAAACAAACACATTTTTAAAAAATGTAAATTTTGTTTATTTTTTCTTTTTTCTTATATTATTCTTCATTTTTAAAAGTTTTGTTTTAAATAATTTTTTATTTTGTATTTCTTTTTCTAGTATATTCTAGTATTATTCTTCATTTTTTAATTTACTTTTATTTTTTAATTTATTTTTACATTTATTTTCAATGTTACAGTTGGATGTTTGTCAGATTCTTCAGACCCTCCTGCTGTTGCTGGGGGGGTTTATGGTCCCTGCTCCTCCTCCTGCAAGAGCAATAATTTATGGTTAGGTTGCAAAATTTAAAAACAACATAAGAAAAGTTGTCTTTGAGCCTTTCCTAATGTTCTGTAATGGGCATCTTAAATACAGTCACTAAAGCATTACCAGTATTAACAGTTAACTGTTTCTCAGCCTGTGCTGCATTATTCCTTCAGTATCTACTATTATATTGCTGCAATAACCCAGAAGTAGAGGCAAAACTCCATGAAATTTTTTGTTTTATTTTGTGTCATTTCTAGTCTGAAAAGATACAAAACCCAACAAAATTTAGGTGAGATTTTACTGCTGTTTCATTCCCGTCTCTGGCCCCATGAACTCAAAATATTGCCCCAATAGATCAATACATTCTCCTTGCCCTCAGCTGGTAATCCTGCTACTGTGCAGGCCTCCAGGCCCCCTTCATCACTCTGGACCCCCTCCATACTACTGGTAGGAGCATGCCGTAGCAGAGGCATAGCCATGGGTAGGCCTGGTGGGCCATGGCCCACCCACTTTGGGCTCAGAGCCATCCAAACAGAGCTGCCCAACACCACAGCAGCATGGTGATGACCTGCCCATGGAAATTCCCCCCCTCCCCCGAGGCACATGATCAGAACCATGGTGGTACATGGAAGACCTACCCAAGAGGGTTTCACCCCCTGTGGGCTGAAGAAGACGACGGCCTGGTGAAGAATGGTCTATAAGAGTATCACCTCCAGTGGGCTGAAGACGATCACGCTGATGTGACAGGCCACAGGAAGTGAAGGAGGCAGTCTGTGAAAGGTAAGGGAGGAGGAGTGTCTTACTCCTTCACCTCCTCTCCTAGTCTCTTACCTTTCCATCTGCCTCCCTCGCTCAGCTTCACTTTCCTCCCCTTCCTTCTTGCTGGGAAGGAAGGGGAGAAAAAGGGAACTGAGCAAAATAAGTGTAGGGGAAGGGAAGGAGGAGGGTTGTGATTGAGGGGAAATGTGAGTGAGAGGGAAGGGAAGGAAAGGTAATGGATGAGGCATGACTGAGAGGGAAGGGGTGAGAGGGGAGGGAAGGAAGGAGTAGTGAGAAGAAAGAAAAGGGGGTAAATGAGGGGGAAGGGGTGAGTGAGTGATGTCATGCCTCCCGGCCACGGGTGGCTACGGTCGAGCCCCCTACCTAAAGTTGCGACATCAGGGGCTGCTGCTGCCACCGCGACAGCATCAGGGAAGCGCTGGGAATCGCCTCCTCCCGTCCCCGCTCCTCGGCACGGTTCCGCGGGGATTGTCGGCGGGGAAGCGCCCCCAGGCCTCTCTTCGCTGTGCCAGGCCGCTCTGCAGGCATCCCCGAGAGCAAGATGGCTGCCCTGCTCCTAGGCGCGAGGCTGCGCCTCCTTAGAAGATTCAAAGGGGCCTCAACCCCTAAATTACCCTCACCTGCTCCTGATGGGCCAAGCGTGGGGAAGTATATAAGGAGCCTTCCTCCAGCCACTCCTTGACTTGGCAACGAGTCTGCTCGCTCCGGTGAGTCTCCTGGTGCTTTTGGTTCTTGGTTTCTGGTTCCTGCTTCTTCTTGGTGATTCCTCGGTGTGTGACTTTGGACTGGCAAGCGGTGATCCCTCGGTGTGTGACTTCGGACTGGCAAGCAGTGATTCCTCAGTGTGTGACTCCGGCCTGGCAAGCGGCGACCCTCTGGTACTCAACCTCGGACTTCCTCCGGACCATCCACCTTCAAGGGCCCACCTAAGTCCCAGCGGCCCGGGTCCCTATGGGAGCCTCCCATGGGGGCCGTGGGCTTCCAGTGGCGAAGATCCAGTTGGCCCTTGCTCCAACTTCACGCCTCATCGCCCTCTCAGAGGTCCACCTAAGTCTCTGGCAGCGAGGATCCAGTCAGTTCCAACTTCTGTTCCGCCTCGCCACCCGATGGGGGAATCTGAGGAGCCATCTCCTAAGGTCATATCAACCTCCTGTCAGTCCAAGGGTTCACGTCCTTCCTGGTCATAACAAGGGATGGATGATTGGAAAGGGGATTAGTGAGGGAAGGAAAGGAAAGGAAAGGAAATGGAGGAAGAGTAAGAGAGAGAGGGTGAGAGGGTGAAGAGGGGGTGAATGAGTTAAAAGGGAAGGAAAAGGGGGTGAGTGAGTGACAGGAAAGGAAAGGGTTGGATTGGAGGGGGGGGGGGTTTGAGAAGGCAAGGGGGGAAGGAGTGAGTGAGAGGGAAGGTAGAATGAAAGGTGTGGTGAGAGTAAGAAAGAGGAAAGGGAAGAAGTTGAGTGACGAGTGAAGGGGAAAGGGAATGATTGAGGGTAAGGGGTAGAGAAGGAGTGAGAGGGAAATGGGAAAAGGGAAGGGGGTGAGTGAGAAGGAAGGAGGCAAGAAACAAGATAGGCAGTGAGATGAATGACTGTGAGACTCATTTTGTGTGTGTGTGTGTGTATGTGTGTGGGTATGAGAGTATAGGTGTGTGAGAGAGCATGGGAGAACTGTGTTTGCGTGTGGGAACCTGAAAGCGAGAACCTATGTGCGTGTGAGGGAAAGTATATGAGAGTGAGAGCCTGTATGTATGTATTTGTGTGAGAAAGAGGAAGATGTTAGATTCCATATTAAGGGTTACTACCCATGTAAAGGACCTGGGCATCATAGTGGAAAATACTTTGAAATGCTGTTCAGTGTATGCCATTGGTCTAAAAAGCAAAGGGGCAGATTTTTAAAACAGCGCACATGGGGTACATTTTTGTGCACTACTCAGCGCACACAAATGTACACCCGATTTTATAACATGTGCGCGCTGCCGCGTGCACATGTTATAAAATCAAGGGTCAGCGCGCGCAAGGGGGTGCACACTTGTGCACCTTGCGCATGCCGAGCCCTAGGGGAGCCCCGATGGCTTTCCCCGTTCCCTCCAAGGCTGCTCCGAAATCAGAGGCCGCTCTGAAATCCGGCCTCGGAGAGAACTTTCTTTTCGTTCCCCCCCACCTTCCCCTCCCTTCCCCTATCTAAACCCCCCCCCCCCAGCCCTACCTAAATCGTCCCCCTACCTTTGTTATCTTCTTTAAGCCTGCCTGAGGCAGGCATAACTTGCGCACGCCGGCCCGCTGCCGGTGCACCATCCCCCGGCACAGCCATTGTGCCGGAGGACTCGGGACCGCCCCCGGATCATCCCCGGTCCGCCGCCCCGCCCCCTGCCCCGGCCCTTTTTCAAAGCCCCGGGACATACGCGCGTCCCGGGGCTTGTGCGCACTGCCGAGCCTATGCAAAATAGGCTCGGCGCACGCAGGGGCAGGTTTTCGGGGGGTTACGCGCGTAAGTTACGCGTGTAACCCTTTGAAAATCTACCCCAAACAGAACATTAGGAAGGGAAGAAGATAGGAGGAGAGAGAAGAAATAGAACGAGAAGAGTACCATGGAGAAAGAATTAGGAAAAGACTGACAAGGGGAAAGTGGAAAACAGAGACCAGGATCAACAGATTAGAAAAATGAGAAGATCAGACCATATATTTGATTTTTTAGCAATTGGAATCTGCCATCTTTGGGAATGTGCATTTCTTATGTACTTGTATTTTACTGTTTCTTTACAGTTCCACTGTTCAGAGTTTGGTTTCTCAAGCTTTCTGTTTTGGTTTTGTCTGCATGTTTCGGTTTCTAATTTGTAGTCCCTTATTTCTCTATTAGATAAGGGTTGCTCTGTGTTCTGCTAGTGTGTATTTTCTCTGTAGGGATCTGTACCAGTCCAGCTCGTTCGCTTTGTCCAGTAGGTGGTGTATTAGTGTTCTGGGGCCGGTGTAATATTTTTATTGTTGCCTTTTATAAATAAGAGTGCTGTTTGATGCTGAGATTTAGTGCTGTGATTGTATGGAATGGCAAGGTTGTAGGTGTCTTTTCTTTTTTTTTGCAGGGGTTTGTTACTTCACCAAGGGGCGGATTTTAAGAGCCCTGCTCGCGTAAATCCGCCCGGATTTACGCAAGCAGGGCCCTGCGCGCCGGTGCGCCTATGTTCAATAGGCGCACCGGTGCGCGCAGAGCCCTGGGACTCGCGTAAGTCCCGGGGTTTTTCGAGGGGGGCGTGTCGGGGGGCGGGGCCGCTCGGCGCAGCGTTTCGGGGGTGGGCCCGGGGGCGTGGTTTCGGCCCGGGGCGGTCCGGGGGCATGGCCGCGCCCTCCGGAACCGCCCCCAGGTCGCGTCCCGGCGCGCTAGCGGCCCGCTAGCGCGTGGGGATTTACTTCTCCCTCCGGGAGGTGTAAATCCCCCAACAAAGGTAGGGGGGGGGTCTAGATAGGGCCGGGGGGGGGGGGGTGGGTTAGATAGAGGAAGGGAGGGGAAGGTGAGGGGAGGGCGAAAGGGAATTCCCTCCGAGGCCGCTCCGATTTTGGAGCGGCCTCGGAGGGAACGGAGGTAGGCTGCGCGGCTCGGCGCGCGCCGGCTATACGAAATCGGCAGCCTTGCGCGCGCCGATCCAGGATTTTAGCGGATACGCGCGGCTACGCGCGTTTCTACTAAAATCCCGCGTACTTTTGTTGGCGCCTGGAGCGCCAACAAAAGTACGCCAACATGCCGTTTTTGAAAATCTACCCCCAAGTGTTTAGCTGTGGAAGGATTTTGCTTTGCTGAGGTGATACCAGAATTTTAATTTGTATTTCTTTTGCATGTTGGGTTGTAATGTGATTTGTCCTAGTTCTGCTCTGCACTCGTTCTTATGATTATGGTTATTTTATTGTAGTTATGATATTCTCTGCCTTTCTAGAAAGAGGATTCATGAAATAATTCATTGATATTTCTTCTATTACATGATTGATTGGATCTGATGTTTATATTCTTTGCATTTTACATGATGTTCTTCCATATTTATAAACTACAGTAAAATTAATACAGATTAATAAGACATTGTTGAGCCCGTTGGTCGCAGACAGCTGCGACCTCTCATGCTCACCTCTTTTTTCCCTGCACCATCAATCATGGGAAGAATGGCAGCCTCCGCCAGCCAATGCCGATCTCCCCGGCGTCCCCGGGACTGCGTGAGCACTACCGACCACCATCTTACTTCCGGAATCACCTAGGCACGCGCGCAAGGGCCTCCTTTTGTACATGTCATGGCGGGAACCTCGGGGATGATGTCAACTTGCTGCTGTACGTAAGCTGACCGGCCCATTACTAATATTTATTTATTTTATTTGCTTTTATATACCGACATTCGTTCGGGTACATCACATCGGTTCACATTATAACAGGGTAATAGCGTGACAGGTCAAGCTATTTTTACATTGTAACATTATGAACAGAGAAAACATTAAAACAAAGGCATGGGAACATGAATATATGCATAGGAACAGATTAGCAAGGAAATACAGTGAAACATAGAGGCAGAAATAATACATAGTATGAGTTAGCAAGGAGTTAGCAAGGAGTTCTCTCATTGCTGAATCCGCTCTACTCTTGGATCTTCTGTTCTAGTATTTCCTCGTGGCATTCGGACGCTCTGGGTAATCGCTCCACTGGGGCCCTTCTGCATTCCTGGCTATCCGCTCCTCGGAGGGCCTTCCTGCCTTGGACTACTCTTGACCCGCTTCTCGGGTCTCTTTCCTGGAACTTCCTTGTGTGAGTACCTTCTTCAGTTTCCTAAGATACCAACATTGTTGAAACCTCCACGGTGTACCCTGAGCCTCAGACCACTACCGTTTTTCAGCACCTACTGCTTCAACACATCCTGAGCTGCAGGGTATTGCCACCTCTGCTACAAGATCCACATCCGGGTTCCTGCACCTCAGACCCTATCTACATCTTCATCTACAGTACAGTCATCCTCAGCGTACCCCGTCCTGCGGGCCACTACTGGATCTGCACTTCTGAGGTATCTCCACCAGCCTGCAGGAATCTTCTGGTGTACCCCGCTCTGCAGGCCACTACCAGATCTGCTCATCAGTGATATCACACTGAATACATCCTATTGCTCAAGAACTGTGTTTATTTGCATTCCCCACCCCGCGGGTTATGCCTTATCTTTCTCCTTAATAAAGTCTCTCTCACAGCTGTGTCCTACATCGCTGAGACCACGCCCACTGACAGTGAGGCTCACAGGGCTCCTCCCTGTGGATGGAGACATCTCTCATCTTGGTCCAGGGTTCACATTCTTACAAAACCACAACAGTCATTTTTTATGTTCATAAGTGTTGGAAATTATTAATTTAAAATATTTTAAAGTTTCACGCATGAGGCATTACAGCTGTTGTAGACTATTTAGAAATTCTTTGTCAGGTGCATGCTAAGGGGTAGATTTTAAAAGGTGCGCGCAGGAGTAGATTTGTTCGCGCAACCCGGCACGAACAGATCTACTCCCGATTTTATAACATGCACGCCCCCGGGACTTACGCGCATCCCGTGGCTTGCGCACACTGCTGAGCCTATGCAAGATAGGCTCGGTGCGCGCAGGGGGTGGAAGGGGCAGCTTTTCAGGGGTTACGCTCCTAAGGCATTATTTATGGATAAGAGTACAACTAGTCGGGCTCAGACCTGTATGCCTACTGACCACCTATGTTAACCTTGGGCCTCCCTCAAAAAATCAATTCTGGCTACACCACTGTTCCTTAGTCACTCCTGCCGCATTGGCACTATAATCCAAGTGACATTGTCAGGTCAGAGATGATGTTGCTGCAGGCCCATTGAGCCTCCAGAGAGGAACCTCTTTCATTTGCCCCTCCCTCTCACACCCCAGAATCTTATTGCCCCTCCCTCTCACACCCGCGCCTCCCAAACCAGACTGGGCTAAAGGTTTACCCACCCCTGCAATATTTGCAGTACCTGGCTGACTCTCAGTACTGTGTAGTACTGCAACGGCAGTATCTTCATTTAATTCTTCATCAGGTAACCTTGCACAGCAATATATAAACGTATTCAAGAAACTGAAAGAAAGTATGGTAGTGTTAGTCCTATTTTCTTCAGGTCCTGTACACTTCACAGATATAGTCACCCTGTTTGCTAGTTTGGTTGTGGATCATAGTTATGCTGTCTATGATGTATGTGCCACTCAGCTTGCTGACGTGATGCAGAGTTGAGATCAAAGGACCCTGGTGGCCTGCCATAAACCTCCCTACCCTGTCCCTCTAATCCTATAAGAAAGTTTCCCACTGGCCTACATTTTGGCACGTTTCAGGAAAAGTTGCTACAGTTGCAGCTGTGCTGAAGCACTGCTGGCCCGGGCCCAAGCAGAGGAGTTATTCCCTGAATCAGCCCAGAGATGATGTCGCTGAAGTCCAGGCCTGGGTCTAAGGAGAGGAGCTGCCGCCACCACACAGCTCCTATCAGCAGCCAAGAGTCACAGACACTCTGAGTCACAGAGCGTCACAGACTCCTGGACGCTGACATGAGTGAGTCTTTTCACAGACACTCTGAGTCACAGAGCGTCACAGACTCCTGGACGCTGACAAGAGTGAGTCTTTTCACAGACACTCTGAGTCACAGAGCGTCACAGACTCCTGGACGCTGACAAGAGTGAGTCTTTTCACAGACACTCTGAGTCACAGAGCGTCACAGACTCCTGGACGCTGACATGAGTGAGTCTTTTCACAGACACTCTGAGTCACAGAGCGTCACAGACTCCTGGATGCTGACATGAGTGAGTCTTTTCACACCACTCTGAGTCACAGAGCGTCACAGACTCCTGGATGCTGACATGAGTGAGTCTTTTCACACCACTCTGAGTCACAGAGCGTCACAGACTCCTGGACGCTGACATGAGTGAGTCTTTTCACAGACACTCTGAGTCACAGAGCGTCACAGACTCCTGGACGCTGACATGAGTGAGTCTTTTCACAGACACTCTGAGTCACAGAGCGTCACAGACTCCTGGACGCTGACATGAGTGAGTCTTTTCACAGACACTCTGAGTCACAGAGCGTCACAGACTCCTGGACGCTGACATGAGTGAGTCTTTTCATAGACACTCTGAGTCACAGAGCGTCACAGACTCCTGGACGCTGACATGAGTGAGTCTTTTCACAGACACTCTGAGTCACAGAGCGTCACAGACTCCTGGACGCTGACATGAGTGAGTCTTTTCACAGACACTCTGAGTCACAGAGCGTCACAGACTCCTGGACGCTGACATGGGTGAGTCTTTTCCGAAACTCTTTAATAACAAAACACTGGATCAGTGTCATGCTGGTGCTGAGGGGATAGAAGAAATCCCTCAAAAGTTACGTTCTTTTACATACCTATCTTAAAAGATGGAAAAAACGCCTTCTTTGTAGGGATGTGAATCGTTTTTTGACGATTTAAAATATCGTCCGATATATTTTAAATCGTCAAAAATCGTTAGGGCCACGATACAATACCAATTCCCCCGATTTATCGTTAAAAAATCGTAAATCGAGGGAAGGGGGAGGGCAGGAAAACCGGCACACTAAAACCCCATAAAACCCACCCCCGACCCTTTAAATTAAATCCCCCACCCTCCCGAACCCCCCCCCCAAATGCTTTAAATTACCTGGGGATCCAGCGGTGGTCCAGAACGGCGGCGGTCCGGAACGGCCCCCTCAATTGAATCCTGTTGTCTTCAGCCGGCGCCATTTTGCAAAATGGCCGCCGCAAAATGGCGGCGGCCATAGACCAAAACGATTCGACGCAGGAGGTCGTTCCGGACCCCCGCTGGACTTTTGGCAAGTCTTGTGGGGGTCAGGAGGCCCCCCCAAGCTGGCCAAAAGTTCCTGGGAGTCCAGCGGCGTTCCGGGAGCGATTTCTTGCCGCGAATCGTTTTCCGTACGGAAAATGGCACCGGCCATACGCGTATGTTCGGCGCCATTTTCCGTATGGAAAATGGCGCCGGCAGGAGATCGACTGCAGGAGATCGACTGCAGGAGGTTTTTCAGCGGCGGTCCGGAACCCCCGCTGAACGACCTCCTGCAGTCGATCTCCTGCCGGCGCCATTTTCCGTACGGAAAACGATTCGCGGCAAGAAATCGCTCCCGGAACCCCGCTGGACTCCCAGGAACTTTTGGCCAGCTTGGGGGGGCCTCCTGACCCCCATAAGACTTGCCAAAAGTCCAGCGGGGGTCCGGAACGACCTCCTGCGTCGAATCGTTTTGGTCTATGGCCGCCGCCATTTTGCGGTGGCCATTTTGCAAAATGGCGCCGGCTGAAGACAACAGGATTCAATTGATGGGGCCGTTCCGGACCGCCGCTGTTCTGGACCACTGCTGGATCCCCAGGTAATTTAAAGCATTTGGGGGGGGGGGGTTCGGGAGGGTGGGGGATTTAATTTAAAGGGTCGGGGGTGGGTTTTAGGGGGTTTTAGTGTGCCGGCTCACGATTTTAACGATTTTCACGATAGTTTACACACCCAAACGGCAACAATACGATTCCCTCCCCCTCCCAGCCGAAATCGATCGTTAAGACGATCGAGGACACGATTCACATCTCTATTCTTTGAGACCTATGATTATAACTCACATTTTCAAGAGCACATTAGTAACACTGATATAGAGTACAGTCCGTGTCCAAACTATATGAAGGTCATATTATATATTTTGCCAATGCATTTTTTATGAATATTTAATATTCAGAAGCTGTATATGGTGACTTAGCATATGGTTTGTTTGAGTTTTAAGGGGAAACATCCAAGGAGTATTGTTGGGGGAATTTCTGTGGATGTGGAGTGTGTTACAGAACTGGAGGTGCAGAATTTATACTGAGATTCTGCCCCTTCCTGTAATAGATTCTAAAACTTCACTCTCATGTCTATATATAAAATTAGTTGAATGAGGCTATCAAATAATTTTAATAGTAGTTTTACTAGAAGGTTGAAACTGATCAGCTTTTTTAAAATTGCGAAAGTCCTTGGGACTTTTTCTTATTGTGCTTTTCTAGCCAATTTAAAGGCAGGGCGTCATGCTAATGAGGACGGTGTGATGTGTGGAAATGACTCATTAGATTGCCCCCCTTCATACTTAGCTTGAGCTCCTGTTGCTCCCAAATACTTGTCTAGAGACCCCATTGTCTGAATTGTTTGTACCTGGTGAGGGAGTACAAATGTATAGCTGCGATCAGTCCTCTACTAAGAATGGTTTATGAGATTATTATTAGTTACCTGCTGCTCTTTCTGTGGTTAATTTCCTCCTGCTCAGTTTTTCTTTGCTCTGTAAACCAGACAGGAAAAACAGTTTCACTCACTGAAAGTGAATTTTCAAATGATGCACGTGACAAAATTAGCACTTGCACCGATAAAATAGCACATACGCAAATGCATTTAATTATTCGTTTATTTATTTTCAACCCATTTCGAACCCGCACCCTTCAGTATTCGGGGTGGGTTACATGTTATTTCAAAATCACCACATACAAATGTAAATTGGGGTCCGCAAGTAACTTTGGGCATGCCAAGGGCGTTCTGGGATGCGGATAACATTTACTTGAATAAGTTGCTATTTTGAATCCAGGGCCGGTGGCAAGGGTAATAGGTGCCTTAGGCAAACCTTACAGCCCTGCACCCCCCCCCCCTCCCCACCTCACTACTGTCCAGATCTCCAGCCCACCCCACACACAATACAAAATTATGTATTTTATAATACAGTTTACATGAACATGACATTTAAAGTTCAGTTTTCTGAGTTAAAAATATCACTTACATTATGCATATTCTATTTACAGGCAGTGCTGTGTGCCAACCAAAAAACCCTGCAAAAAAGCAAATGGAATTTTGGGTGTGGGCTTGGCACTCAGAAAGCCATGGGTAAACTGAATTAGAATTACAGTATAGTACACTTTCCATACCAAAACAGCATTAAGTGCCAGTACTTAAACAGTAACAATCTTACCTATGAAAGAAAAGGCAATACAGCAAATATTATACCATGCCATAAAACACCAATACACCTCCTATTAGAAAACCAGTACAAGCTAAGCTGCTATAGAGATGAGCATACAAGAAGTGCTAGCATTGCGGGGCCAGGTAGCACACAAGGAGGAGCCACAGAAGGAGCTCCCTCTTCTTCCAGCAGAATGTAGGACTCTTCCTTTTTCTGCCGCCGGTGGGATGGGGGTTCACTGGCAGCCTCACAGGCCTCTTGCTGCTTCCTTTAGTGGACATCTTCTGATGCCCTCCCTTCTGTATTCAGTCACAGGTGGGTTGGGCACCACCTGCGGCTTTCCCTGGCTTTTCTTTCCTTTCTTCATCCACGGATAGATTCCACCCGTGTCCCTGTCTGGTATCTCTCTCTTTGGGCCTTTCCTTAGTTTCAGCCATGGGCATTGGCCTACTCTCCTTGTCTTCCCCGCTGGCTGAATGGGCTCTGCAGGTGGCCTCTCTCTACCTTCCTCAGTGGCGGTGGGGTGCCTAGTGGAAGCACTGGCTCTATTCAAACCTGTCAAAGTGACGTGTGTAACTCTTTTACTTGTATATATTTACCCCTTCTCAATATTTAGTGTAAGTGAATGTAAACATCTTAAATGTGAAAAAAATGACTGAGGGCCTGGATGAAATGGGGGGACTTCAGGCTGAAGGGCCAGGAGGGTCTTCATGAATTGCAGATGGACTGGGCAAACTGGTAGATTAACTGGTACAACTGGTTATTTAATTGCCGTGTGCATCTTATAAAATCCCCTGACTTATGTGTGGAAAAGCTGACTTATGGGGGTTTGGGGGAGGGGGTGGTGGTGGTAAAAGCATCTAATTAAAATGAATAAAATCTATTTGCATATCCTTTTAAAATTTGAAGTAGGAATATGCCGGTATATCATTTCCACACACTTAGGGGTAGATTTTTAAACAAGGCGCGTTGGCGTACTTTTGTTGGCGCTCCAGGCGCAAACAAAAGTACGTGGGATTTTAGTAGATACGCGCGGAGCCGCGCGTATCCACTAAAATCCTGGATCGGCGCGCGCAAGGCTATGAATTCTGTATAGCCGGTGCGTGCCGAGCCGCGCTGCCTACCCCCGTTCCCTCCAAGGCCGCTCCGAAATCGGAGCGGCCTTGGAGGGAATCCTCTAACGCCCTCCCCTCATCTTCCCCTCCCTTCCTCTATCTAACCCCCCCCCCCCGGCCCTGTCTACCCCCCCCCCTTACCTTTCTCCGGGGATTTACGCCTCCCGGAGGGAGAAGTAAATCCCCGCGCGCCAGCGGGCCTGTTGCGCGCCGGGCCGCGACCTGGGGGCGGGTACGGAGGGCGCGGCCACGCCCCCGGACCGCCCCGGGCCGTAGCCACGTCCCCGTACCCGCCCCCAAAACGCTGTCGACACGCCCCCGAAACGCCGCGACGACCAGGCCCGCCCCCGACACGCCCCCCTCGGAGAACCCCGGGACTTACGCGAGTCCCGGGGCTCTGCGCGCGCCGGTAGGCCTATGTAAAATAGGCTTACCGGCGCGCAGGGCCCTGCTCGCCTAAATCCGCCCGGTTTTGGGCGGATTTAGGCGAGCAGGGCTCTGAAAATCCGCCCCTTATTCAGCTATATTCCGATTTAGCCAGCTAAGTAGTGCCTTTGCCACTATGACAGATGAATTTGAACTCATCTGGATAAGTAGCAGCACTAATCCATCTAAGTAGTGCTTTTTGGACTTATCCAGCTACATGCCGCTACTTAGCTGGATAAATAGACATTTATCTGGATAAGCACAAACTTGCAAGGCTCATGGTTTTTACATATACATTTCTTCGCACACATGTACTTGTATTTTATAACTTGTGCATATCGTTTCCACGCAGGTTATAAAATAGTGTAGCAACTCTGTGTGCGCCTGTATACATGCATAAATAGGTGCACACGAGCAGTTTTGAAAGTTATCCTTTGTGTTTATATCATGTTACAGAAAGCGCTACATTCACTCCTCCTTCCCCTGGGGCTATTGATACGAATTCAGATTAATCCTCACTGTAGGGCTGCTGATGACATCGAACAATTGAGGATGAGGACTGATGGCTTTAATCAATAGCAAATGACATTGGTATATGGGTTCCTAGTGAGAAGGCCGATTCCAGCCTTCTCACTAGGTTATGACCATGGCTTTGTACCTGACTTCTTCTGAAACCCCCTAAATTTTGCACATCATTGTATCAGCTTCCCTCAGTACTGCATTGCAATGTTTTCATATTTCATTGTGTGTGTGTGTGTGTGTGTGTGTGTAAACAGGCCGGTAAAGTGGGAGGAAATGTCTAATCTTTCTCAAAGCCCCTTTTCTCCTACTGTGTGAAACGCTAAGATATGTAGCTCCAGCACATAGGGCTAATTTACTAAAGTTCATTAATGCACTTTAATAAATAGGTGCCTTATTCTTTGTCTCAAGATGCAACGTTTTACAGAAATTCACGTTATATCATAATCTCCAGAACGCAGGCTAGAATCTTAAAGCAAGTAAGCAATTCCTTGTAACTCCTGGCTTCCTCCTTTTGTACATACTCTTGAAATGCAATGGAGCCTCTGAGTTAGCGCTTTCCCCTGATTAGGATTAGAAGTGTTCACCAGATTTGCCAGCACAGATCATTTGTACCTGACTCAGTGCTGCTTCTACTCACCTTGCTGCTCTCCTCTATAACAGATAATTTCTCAGAACGTTAAAATCTTTACGTGCAGGTAAAGGGAGAAGGGGAATATGTAGTGGTAGGGCATTTATCGATTGATTCAGGTTTGTCAAGTAGCTAATCAGAGGGTAGGCATAAACCAGGAGTTTTTTGATTGTATTAATGTTAGTGTTTGAGGTAGTTGTGGGTGGACCCTTGGGCCAGTGGCAGATGACCACGCCCCCGGAGAGAAGATCCCGAGAGGGACCACCGGTCAGGCTCAGAGTATGGAGACAGACACACACTAGTTCTTTTATTAAACAGTATATTGAACCACCAGAGGTGGCAGTAATAAGCTGGAAGCGCCCGGCTGGGATGTAGTCCCTCAGATACTGGAACAGCGATCCCAGGATGGTAGAGCTGTAGAGAAACTAAGTATAGTGAGCAGGCAGGGTATGCAGAGTTCAGGAACAGAACCTTGATGGTAACACTCACACAATAGTCTCTTAGAAGCAGCCCAGGAGCTGGAATGGATTAGGCCCTCGAGGAGTGAGTACCTGGTTCCAGGGAAAGCTCTGAGAGAGAGATGGTGACTCACTGGTGTTGTAGGCAGCGATGACTTCCTGGCAGAAGTGGTATTCAGTAGCAAGTCCGGGAACATGGACCCTCAAGGAGCGAGTACCGATTCCAGACTGCGATTTGAAAAGCAAAAGAGAAAGCGAGGGCCCCCAAGGAACGGGTACCCCTGGTAAGTCCGAGAAGGCAAAGTAGCAAGGTATGCGGAGAGCGAATCCCATCCGCCATTACCTGGAGGAAAGCCCGTCCTTGTTAACTTGATTCGTTAGCAATTTCAGAGACCTTAAATATCTGGTGGAGATGACGTCACCTCAGGGGGACGCCCTTGAGGTTCATGCCATTGCTGGTACTTGAGTCGGGGCCGTGCCACGCGTGCACCCTTAGGCTGCTGGGAAACATGGCGCTGTGCAGCATCTAGCCGGACCAGGGACGCCAGAGGGAAGTGGCAAGAGGACGCCGTGGCAGCCAAACTTCCAACAGGCAAAGAGGGAGTCGCCAAAGAGGTAAGGTAGGCGTAGTGAAGACGGGCAGCGATGGTCGCAACAGTACCCTCCTTCAAAGGGCGATTTCCTCTTCGGGTACCAGGCTTGGGTTTTGAAGGATGCGCGAGATGGAACTGATGAAGCATCTCTTTGTCCAGAATATTGGTCTGAGGCTCCCAAGAGTTTTCTTCGGGGCCGAAACCTTCCCACTTTAGAAGGTATTCAAAAGCATTGCCTCTTTTATGAACATCCAGAACCCCTTCGACTTTTAATTCCAAGTCATCTTCTGCATTGATAACAGGTAAATCTTGAGGTTTGGAAGAAAATTCGCTGATTATGAGTGGTTTCAGAAGTGAAACGTGGAAAGCGTTATGAATATCAGCAGCAGTGGATTGAGCTGCTGGGACGTCACTGAGCTTCAGTGGAAGTGGCGGTGTTGGGAAACGTATATAGCCCACTTAAAAAGATGCCAAAGTAGTGGATCTTTCAGCTTGATGAAGGGACTCCTCACGTCTTTCATTAGACATCTGAGAATGAAGTTGCCTTCTGCCCCTGAGTCCACCGGGGCAGGAGACTGAGCCGTGATTGGTCCGTGAGTCAACGAGACTGGAAGAGAAAGAGGAGGAGAGGGCACGGTATGGCCTAAGAACAGTCCTCCTGCAGAACTTAGGCCCGTCCATTTTCTAGACGAATGGAGCATGTAGAGACATTATGGCCGGGCTGACCACAGTACATGCAAAGGCCGCGCTTTTTCCGAAGTCTTCTTTCTTTTGGAAGTTAAATGTCCATGACCAAGTTGCATCGGTTCATCTTTATCTGCAGCAAGAATTACTGGAACCATCCGAGGTGCGGATATAGAACTAGCCTGTTTCAACCCAGGTAACACTTTAGGCCGGAGTTCCTTCACCTTGTCGGTGATCAATCCGAATAGCCAAGGCTACTAAATCGTCCAGCAAGTCAGATGTTTCACGAGCAGCCAGCTCGTCCTTTAAACGGATATCCAGGCCTCTGCAAAAGAGTGTCTTGAGACATTTGGGGTCCCAGCGAAGTTCTGCCGCAAGAGTTTTGAACTCGATAGCACATTCAGCCAATGATCTGCTGCCTTACTTCAATTCCACCAAAGCAGAACCGGTTACAGCAGTTCAAGCAGGGTCATTGAAAATGGATTTAAACAAGTCCATAAATCCTTCTATGTCCTGCAAAATGGGGTCCTTGTGCTCCCACAAGGTAGATGCCCAAGACAAGGCCCTACCATCTAGGTATGAAAGGATGTAGGTGGTCTTGGAAAGAGCCGTAGGAAATAAAGATGGCTATAAGACAAAGTGCATGCAGCACTGGTTTAAGAAGCCCCGGGCCTTCTGAATTTCACCGGAAAAGCGGCCTGGTGCCGCCAGTGGTACAGCAGTTTTTAAAGTTACCTCCTGTAACTGACCTTCATGGTTGGAAGCTGTGCCTTGAACCTTCTGTGTGTGTAGCTGATGAAACGCTGAAGTAAGTTTCTCCAAGGAGTCTTGCTGCTCCACAGTGCACTGGGCCAGGCCCGGTATGGCCTGTAAGGCATTGAGTTGTGCCGGATTAATGGAGTTAGCAATCTGTTAGTGTTTGAGGTAGTTGTGGGTGGATCCTTGGGCCAGTGGCAGATGACCCCGCCCCCGGAGGGAAGATCCCGAGAGGGACCACCGGTCAGGCTCAGAGTATGGAGACAGACACACACTAGTTCTTTTATTAAACAGCATATTGAACCACCAGAGGTGGCAGTAATGAGCTGGAAGCGCCCGGCTGGGATGTAGTCCCTCAGATACTGGAACAGCGATCCCAGGATGGTAGAGCTGTAGAGAAACTAAGTATAGTGAGCAGGCAGGGTATGCAGAGTTCAGGAACAGAACCTTGATGGTAACACTCACACAATAGTCTCTTAGAAGCAGCCCAGGAGCTGGAATGGATTAGGCCCTCGAGGAGCGAGTTCCTGGTTCCAGGGAAAGCTCTGAGAGAGAGATGGTAACTCACTGGTGTTGTAGGCAGCGATGACTTCCTGGCAGAAATGGTATTCAGTAGCAAGTCCGGGAATATGGGCCCTCGAGGAGCGAGTACCGATTCCAGACTGCGATCTGAAAAGCAAAAGAGAAAGCGAGGCCCCCGAGGAGTGGGTATTCCTGGTAAGTCCGAGGAGGCAGAGTAGCAAGGTATGTGGAGAGCGAATCCAATCCGCCAATACCTGGAGAAAAGCCCGTCCTTGTTAACTCGATTTGTTAGCAATTTCAGAGATCTCAAATATGAGGTTCGCGCCATTGCTCGTACTTGAGTCGGGGCTGCACCGCGCGCACGCCCTTAGACTGCTGGGAAACATGGCGGTATGCAGCGTCTAGCCGGTCTGGGGACGCTGGAGGGGAGCGGCAAGAGGACGCCACGGCAGCCAAACTTCCAACAGGCAAAGCGGGAGTTGCCAAAGAGGTAAGGTGGGCGTAGTGGAGACGGGCAGCGACAATCGCAACAATTAAAAAGCTAGCCAGAAGGTACAAATAAGCTAGGAGTTTTGTATACTTAAGTAAAAAGGTTGAAAAAGGTCAGTTACTCACCTTGGAAAGATGTTAGGGTAGTTTGATTGATTTGATTTGGAACCCACATTTGTTAATCAGGATAGCAGTGAGTCACTCAGGCTGAGTAACTGAAGTGTTAAGGTTGTGTGATTGATTTGATTAAGTACCAACATTTGTTAATCAGAACAGTATTGAGTCACTCAGGATAACTGTAGTGTAAATCTCCAAAGGGATTTTTTGTACTAATTTACCTTAGAAGCATAAGATATACTGCAAGGGAAGAGCTCAGTAACCCACAATCCAGTGGGAGCAATGAGATGAGAGGATCACCTTGCTATTGGCTGAAAACAATCGGTATGTACTGCTTTGGGAAATTTTAGAACTTAACATTTTTGGAGAGAAGTAGATAATGGGGTTTATTCTTTAGTGTGTTTGTGTATCTGTATTAAATAGCTAGTCAGAAGGCAGACAAAATAAACAGGTGTTTTGTGTATTTTGTATTAAATAGCTAGTCAGATGGCAGACAAAAACCATGAGTTTGTGTGTTTGTCTTTCCCTTCCTCCTACCTCTTTCCCACCTACCCATAACTCATCCTTTGATTTATAGGCAGGTGACACTTTCACACTAAAAAAAAAAATCAGCCTTTTAACTTAAATTCAGATATTCCCCATGCCTTATCAAAGAGTTTAATCATTCTCTTGTAGGTCACTACCAGATAAATAGTGAATACACTAATACATTTATAGGACCCTAATTGTTGTAACCCTACTCCCATAGCAACCTAAACCTAACTAGAAACTGAACAAATTTAAGATGAAGGCAGCAGTCCAGCAGCAAGAAGGGGCCCTCCCAGTCTTTTGCATCGAGTGTCACATGTATGATGTTTTACCCACCGGTGAGAGGTTATATGTGTGCATCTAGTGTAAAGAGTTTATGTCTCTCAGAGAATGAGTCTGATCTCTGCAGGCTAGATTGACAAACCTGGAGGAGCTGAAGCAGACAGAGAGGTATATAGATGAAACCTTCAGAGATATAGTAGCCAAGTCCCTACTCCAGTCTGGCAGCCCTTCTGCTGCCTTGGAGGAGGAAGGTCTCCTTGTCGGAGAGCATTAACCTGGTGTGGCAGGAAATGATCCTTTAGCAGATGGTGCATTGTCTTCTCTCACTGAGCATGTGTCTCCCAGGGCTACAGCCCAGCGGGGATGGGTTAGATCGGCCATCATAGTTGGTGATTCAATTATTAGGAATGTAGACAGCTGGGTGGCTGGTGGGCGTGAGGGTCACCTGGTATGAAGGTTCACCACCTTCATACCTGGTATGAAGGTGGTGGACCTCATGTGTCACTAAGATAGGATTTTAGACAGTGCTGGGGAGGAACTGGCTGTCGTGGTATATGTGGGCACCAATGACATTGGAAAATGTGGACGGGAGGTTCTGGAAGCCAAATTTAGGCTCTTAGGTAGAAAGCTGAAATCCAGAACCTCCAGACTAGCATTCTCTGAAATGCTTCCTGTTCCACATGTTGGTCCTCAAAGACAGAGAGAGCTCCAGAGTCTCAATGCGTGGATGAGACGATGGTGCAGGGAAGAGGGATTCAGTTTGGTAAGGAACTGGGGAATCTTTTGGGGAATGGGGAGTCTTTCCCAAAGGGATGGGTTACACCTTAACCAGGGTGGAACCAGGCTGCTAGCGCTAACTTTTAAAAAGGAAATAGAGCAGTTTTTTAACTAAATTAAAGGGGAAAGCTGACAGTCGCTCATCAGCACATGGTTCAGAGGGAGGTATCTTCGAAGGATACTAATGAAGCATTAGAGTTAGGGCATCTCAACAGAGAGGTTCCAATAATAAGAAAAGTAGTCCAATTGCTTATAATTAAAGACTCACCTGAGCTAGAAGATTCCAATTTATTCCTGTCAACTGAAAAGCAGAATGTTAATGCAAACAAAAAACACACTTTGAAATGTTTGTATGCTAATGCCAGAAGTCTAAGAAGTAAGATGGGAGAGTTAGAGTGTCTAGCAGTGAATAATGACATAGACTTAATTGGCATCTCACAGACATGGTGGAAGGAGGATAACCAATGGGATAGTGCTATACCAGGGTACAAATTATATCGCAATGATAGAGAGGAGCAACTTGGTGGCAGGGTGGTGCTTTATGTCTGGGATGGCATAGAGTCCAACAGGATAAAGATCCTGCAAGAGATTAAATGCACAATTGAAATTTTTATGGGTAGGTATCCTTTGTGTGTTGGAGAAGAGTATAGTGATAGGGGTATACTACTGTCCACTTAGCCAAAATGATGAGATGGACAGTGAAATGCTAAGAGAAAATAGGGAAGCAGTAATAATAGGAGATTTCAGTTACCTCAATATTGGCTGGGTAAGTGAAACATCAGGACGTGCTAGAGAGATAAAGTTCCTGGATGGAGTAAATGGCAGTTTTATGGAGCAATTGGTTCAGAAACCAATAAGAGATGGAGCAATTTTAGATCTAATTTTCAGTGGAGAACAGGATTTGGTGAGAGAGGTAATGGTGGTGGGGCTTCTTGGCAAAAGTGATCATAATGGGGTAGATTTTAAAAGGATCGCATGCACATCTATGTGTGCACGGTTCCCGGCGCACACATGGACGCGCCAATTTTATAACATGCACATACCGGCGTGCACATGTTATAAAATCCATTGGCCGCACACACGCGTCCCAGATTTTAAAATCCATGCACGCATGTGCAAACGGCGTGCGCAGGGGGGGGGGGGGTGAATTATAGTAAATTCCATGCGGCAACACAATCACCCTTCCCCAGTTTCCTCCCAGTTCACTCCAATTAAGGAGCGGGTTGGGAGGGAACTTTCCTATCCCTAACCCTGCCTCTTCTTCTCTCCACCCTGACCCTTAACCTAATCCTAACTATCCCCATTTTCTTTTTTAACTTACTGTTCTGTTGGAGTAGAAACAACTTCCACGTGATGGCCAGCTGTGGGCACACACTTCCCTGGAACAGCGGCTATTGGCCGCTGACCCAGCCGGCTGCTGTCCCTCCCTTCCCTTCCCTTCCCTCCCTACTCATACCACAGCCCCTGGCCTGCCCTTTTTTCAGGGCCCGGCACTTGTGCATGTATTGGGACTTACGCATGTGGTCAGGCCCTTTTGAAAATACGCACAGCACGGGCAGGGCCCGGCCACACACATAAGTCCTGATTTTTATGTACACGGCCCTTTAAAAATTCGCTCAAATATGATCACATTTGAATTAGTGACTGGAAGGGGAACAGTAAGTAAATCCACAGCTCTAGCACTAAACTTTCAAAAGGGAAACTTTGATAAAATGAGAAAAATAGTTAAAAAAAAACCTGAAAGGTGCGCTACAAAGTTAAAGAGTGTGCAACATGTGTGGACATTGATAAAAAATACCATCTTAAAAGCACAGTCCAGATGTATTCCACCCATAAAAAAAGTAAAAAGTAGGTTAAACAATTGCTGGCATAGCTAAAAAGTGAGGTGAAAGAGGCTATTTTAGCCAAAAGATGTTCATTAAAAAATTGGAAGAAGGATCCATCAGAAGCAAATAGAATAAAGCATAAGAATTGGCAAGTTAAATGTAAGACATTGATAAGACAGGCTAAGAGAGAATTTAAAAGAAGTTAACCATAGAGGCAAAAACTCATAATAAAAACTTTTAAAAATATATCCAAAACAGAAAACCTGTGAGGGAGTTGGTAGGACCGTTAGATGATTGAGGAGTTAAAGGGCACTTAAGGATTATCAGACCATTGCGGAAAGACTAAACACATTCTTTGCTTCAGTGTTTACTGAAGAAGATGTTGGGGAAATTGACAAACTGAAGAGTAGTAAATCACCTGGACTGATGGTATACATCCCAGGGTTCTGAAAGTACTAAAAAATGAAATTTTAGACCTATTTCAATTAATTTGTAAATTATCATTAAAATCATCCATTGTACCTGAAAACTAGAAGGTAGCTAATGTAACCCTGATATTTAAAAAGGGCTCCAGGGGTGATCCGGGAAACTATAGACCAGTAAGCCTGACTTAAGTGCTGGAAAAATATTGTGGAAACTGTTATAAAGAATAAAATCACAATACATTTAGAGAGACATGGTTTAATGGGACACAGCCAGCATGGATTTATCCAAGGGAAGTCTTGCCTCACAAATCTACATTTTTTTGAAAGGGTGAATACACATGTGGGCAAAGGTGAACCTGTAGATGTGGTGTATTTGGATTTTCAGAAGGCATTCGACAAAGTCCTTTATGAGAGGCTTCTAAAAAAACAAAAAAGTCATGGGATAGGAGACGAAGTCCTTTTGTGGATTGCAAGCTTGTTAAAAGACAGGAAACAGAGACTAGGATTTAATGATCTGTTTTCACAGTGGAAAAAGGTAAAGAGTGAAGTGCCTCAGGGATCTGTACATGGACCGGTGCTTTTTTAATATATTTATAAATGATCTGGAAAGGGGAACAATGGGTGAGGTGATCAAATTTGCAGATGACACAAAATTATTCAGAGTAGTTAAATCTCAAGCGGATTGTTGCGGTTCTGGCCGCGAGCGCCGCGACCAGACCCTTAGCTCCGTGCTCCTGGACCTACTCTCGCTTCTGGAGGCCTGGTTTGTGCCCTGTTTGGTGGTGTCCCCACGGGGGCTGCGCCGCAGGGAAGTTTCCCATGGACGCCCTGCTTCTAGGCGCACACGCGTGCCACTTGGACGCTTTTCTAGACCGTTTCCCGCCAGCGGTGACTCCGCCCAGTTCCTGACGTCTGACACCATGGCCTTGATAAGCCGGCAGTGGACATTCAGTCAATGCCTTGCAACGGGTTTACCTCCCGGTTCCCTGTTGCGTTGTGCCCCGGAGTAAGCTGCCTTGCTATTCGCTCCGTCCCTGCTTACCTGCTACAGTACCTGCTTGATTCTTGCTTGCCTGCTTCAGTACCTGCTTAGTTCATGCTTGCCTGCTACAAGTACTTGCTTGATTCCTGCTTGCCTGCTACAATTCCTACCTGGTTCCAGTACCCGAGTCCGGCTACAGTTCCTGCCTGGTTCCAGAACCCGAGCCCCGTTACAGTACTGATCTACTGTTCTAGTCTGATTCCAGTTCCCAGTCCTGACCAACAACCCACCTAAGTCCCAGCGGCTGGGCCCCTACGGGCTCTTCCTGGGGGGGCTCCGGCTTCCAAGCGGCTTCCAAGCGGTTGGGCTCCTATGGGCTCCTCCCGTGGGAGTACCAGCTTCCAGGGTGAAGAGCACCTCTACGTCCTGCCTGAACATCTGTCTCCTGGCCTGCTACATACTAGAGACATTGACCACCTTTCCCAGTCTCCTGCAGGTCGGCCCAAGGGTCCACTAAACTGAGACTCCATAACATGGATTGTGATAAATTGCAGGAGGACCTTACGAAACTAGAAGATTGGGCTTCCAAATGGCAGATGAAATTTAACATGAATAAGTGCAAAGTGATGCATATAGGGAAAAATAACCCTTGCTGTAGTTACACAATAAGAACATAAGAACATAAGAAATTGCCCTGCTGGGACAGACCAAGGGTCCATCAAGCCCAGCATCCTGTTTCCAACAGAGGCCAAACCAGGCCACAAGAACCTGGCAATTACCCAAACACTAAGAAGAACCCATGCTACTGATGGGTTCAAAGTACACTTCAAAGTGCTCTCATCAATCCACAAGGCACTACATAACATTGCCCCACTCGAGCTCAAAATTCCTCTCCAACTCCACACCTCCACTAGACCAGTGAGACAAGCCTACAGAAACAACCTTCAGATTCCACCGATGAAGTCAGCATTAAGCAAAAGAGCCTTCTCTACAGCCGGTCCCAAACTCTGGAATGCTCTCCCGTCAGACCTCAAATCAGTGCAATGCCCTACTACATTTAAAAAAAGACTAAAGACCTGGTTATTCAACCAAGCTTTCTCATAATCATCAATCTGCGGAACTTTCCCTGCCAAGGATCCCTTCTTTGGTAACCAGTAGAGAACTATATAAATCATCTCTAGTTCTCTCTAGTACCCCCAAAGAACTATCAGGTCATCTATGAATCCTTGGCAGTCTAAAAAATCAAATACCCAGCCTTACAATCAAATCCTTGGCAGTCTAAAAATCAAATACCCAGCCTTATACCTATCACCTATTTCCTTAGCCAACATTTGGCTCCGTAGCATTTACGTTATGTTATTAACCCCATATATCTGTATCCAAGTTCCTGCTACCTGTTCATTGTAAGACATTAACTTGTCAATGTTTCTGTTTAGAATGTAAACCGAATTGATCAGTAACTCTGTTATTGGAAAGTCGGTATATAAAAGTGCTAAATAAAATAAATAAATGATGCAATTAATAGCAGTGGCTATTCCCTAAGGGGTAGATTTTAAAAGAAGCGCGATCAGCCTACTTTTGCTTGCGCATCAGACTCAAGCAAAAGTACGCTGGATTTTAGTAGATACGCGCGGAGCCGCGCGTATCCACTAAAATCCTGGATCGGCGCGCGCAAGGCTATCGATTTTGTATAGCCTGCGCGCGCCGAGCCACACTGCCTCCCCCCATTCCCTCCAAGGCCGCTCCGAAATCGGAGCGGCCTCGGAGGGAACTTTCCTTTGCCCTCCCCTCACCTTACCCTCCCTTCCCCTACCTAACCCACCCACCCGGCCCTGTCTACACCCCCCCCTTACCTTTGTCGGGGGATTTACGCCTCCCGGAGGGAGACGTAAATCCCCGCGCACCAGCGGGCCTGCTGCGCGCCGGGCCGCGACCTGGGGGCGGGTACGGAGGGCGCGGCCACGCCCCCGGGCCGTAGCCACGCCCCCGTCCCCGCCCCCAAAACGCTGCCGACACGCCCCCGGAACGCCGCGACGACCGGGCCCGCCCCCCGACACGCCCCCGACACGCCCCCCTCCGAGAACCCCGGGACTTACGCGAGTCCCGGGGCTCTGCGCGCGCCGGGAGGCCTATGTAAAATAGGCTTCCCGGCGCGCAGGGCCCTGCTCGCGTAAATCCGCCCGGTTTTGGGCGGATTTACGCGAGCAGGGCTCTGAAAATCCGCCCCTAAGTATAATTGATTAATAGCCATTAATGGACTTCTCCTCCAAGAACTTATCCAAACCTTTTTTGAACCCAGCTACACTAACTGCACTAACTACCTTCTCTGGCAACCAATTCCAGAGCTTTATTGTGCGTTGAGTGAAAAAGAATTTTCTCCGATTAGTCTTAAATGTGCTGCTTGCTAACTTCATGGAATGCCCCCTAGTCCTTCTATTATTCGAAAGTGTAAATAACCGAGTCACATCTACTCGTTCAAGACCTCTCATGATCTTAAAGACCTCTATCATATCCCCCCTCAGCCGTCTCTTCTCCAAGCTGAACAGCCCTAACCTCTTCAGCCTTTCCTCATAGGGGAGCTGTTCCATCCCCTTTATCATTTTGGTTGCCCTTCTCTGTACCTTCTCCATCGCAACTATATCTTTTTTGAGATGCGGCGACCAGAATTGTACACAGTATTCAAGGTGTGGTCTCACCATGGAGCGATACAGAGGCATTATGACATTTTCCGTTCTATTAACCATTCCCTTCCTAATAATTCCTAACATTCTATTTGCTTTTTTGACTGCTGCAGCACACTGAGCCGACGATTTTAAAGTATTATCCACTATGATGCCTAGATCTTTTTCCTGGGGGGTAGCTCCTAACATGGAACCTAACATCATGTAACTACAGCAAGGGTTATTTTTCCCTATGTGCATCACCTTGCACTTGTCCACATTAAATTTCATCTGCCATTTGGATGCCCAATCTTCCAGTTTTGCAAGGTCCTCCTGTAATGTATCACAGTCTGCCTGTGATTTAACTACTCTGAATAGTTTTGTATCATCCGCAAATTTGATAACCTCACTCGTCGTATTCCTTTCCAGATCATTTATATATATATTGAAAAGCACCAATGTTAGAGTTCAGTCTTAGGAGTTACCACCAAGGAAAGAGATCCAGGTGTCATAGTCGATAATACATTGAAATTGTCTGCTCAGTATGCTGTGGTCATCAAAAAAGCAAACAGAATGTTAGGAATTATTAGGAAGGGAATGGCAACTAAATCGATGGATGTCATAATGCCTCTGTATCGCTCCATGGTGAGATCACATCTTGAATACTGTGTGCAATTCTGGTCATTGCATCTCAAAAAAGATATACTTGTAAACCGTTATGATGGCGAAACCGAATGACGGTATTTAAAACTCGATAAATAAATAAATAAATATAGTTGCACTGAAGAAAGTGCAGAGAAGGGCGACCAAAATGATAAGGGTCATGGGACGGCTGCCCTATGAGGAAAGGCTAAAGAAGTTAAGGCTGTTCAGTTTGGAGACGAGACGAATGAGGGAGAATATGATAGAGATCTACAAAATCATGAAAGGACTCGAACTGGTTAATGTAAATTGGTTATTTACTCTCTCAGATAATAGAAGGCCTAGGGGCCCCCTATGAAGTTAGCAAGTAGCTCATTTAACAAATAGAAGAAAATTCTTTTTCACTCAGTGCATGCGCTCTGGATTAAAAAAAATAAAGGTTTGGATAAGTTCCTAGAGGAAAAAGTCATAAACTGCTATTAATCAATAAGGAATGGTAGCTTGAGATTTATTTAATGTTTGGGTACTTGTTAGGTACTTGTGACTTGGATTGGCCACTGGTGGAAACAGGATACTGGGCTTGATTGGCCCTTGGTCTGTCCTAATATGGCATATCTTATATTATTATGTTCTTATGTTATGTTCTAAATGTAGCTGCCAGGGTAATAACTAAAAGGGAGAAATCTACACAGCAATTGCCAGTTGGTTTACACGGGGTATATTTAACTGCTGGTGGAACAGCTGCAGGAGAGCAATTTATACAGAAATTGTCAGTTGGTTCAGGTGGAGTAGATGTAACAATCTGTGGAACAGCTACAGGAGAGCAATCTAGATAACAATTGACAACGGAATCAAATAGGAGAGATGGAGTTGCTGGTAAAATAGTAGTAGGAGAGGAATCTACACCATGATTGACACCTGATGCAAATGGGGCAGATGGAGTAGCCCAAGGAATGTCTGGAAAAGGATTGAGATATGCAGTGGCTTGGGCAAATGAAAGAGATCAGATGGTATTGGCCATGTAAAAGATGCAAAAATAAGACAATTGAGAGGCAGCTGTGCAAACTGCTGGAACTGGTCATTGAGAAAGATGAAGTAAACTGGGCCTAAAAAGCAGGAGGTAGCATTAACACCCAATGCAGTCCCTGATGGAGATAGAAGGAGAAGAGGGAGGGGGGCATTGAGCTGAGTAAGGAAGGCAGTACAATTTAAAGGATGAGGTAAGGCTCGTTGATTCAGCCTACAAAGTTAATGCAGTGTAGTGAACTCTGAGAATACACTAAATAGTTCAGAAAGGACATTTGAATCCTGCAGTAATCTTGTTTTAATTGCAACAATATTTAACCTCTATGTGCTGAATAACATTCCACACAAGGATTTTCTTATCATTAATTAGCTGCTGGAGCTGGAATTTTCTACATTACCTTTAACTTTGTCCAGTTTCCTATGATTCAGAGGGAGAGGAGAGGTGTGCGTGAGTGAGAGAGACAGACAGCGACTGTGTGTGGGTGAGTGTGTCTGAGAATGAGTATCGCACGGAATGTGTGTCACTGCATGAAAGTATGGGAAAGTTGTATGACCATGCTAGATTGGCCTATCAGGCGTTGGGCATGCCCCAGGATGCCCATCTGGCCAATCACGTGATTGGTGTTGATTGCAGCGGCCCAGGTCTGCAGGGCTGATGCGACCAAGACTTCGTACCCAGCTGCACTTCTCAAGCTTCCCAAGACTCTCACTTACTGATTATTTGCTCACAGTGATGATAACTTCAAATGGGTACGTGGGCGCACATATATATGTGTGCGCTGGCGTGCGTCCAGAGACATGGCAATTTTATGACATGCGTGCACATACGTGTGAATGTTATAAAATAGCCTAGGAGCGCATATCTGTAAGCCTAATTTTAAGTTTGTGTGCACCCAGCAGTGTAAGTTGGCTTATGAACTTGCAGCTGTATTTTCAAACAGACATGCATCCAGCAGAGAACCAGTACACCCAGTGTTCTCCTAAGTCCTCCCAGCCCTTCTGGTTATTTAGCCTGCACTCCTCCCAGTTGCCCCAAATTCTTCAAAACTCTCAGAGATGCCTGTTTGTTTGTTTTTTTTTAACCTTACACCTCCTCCATAGCAGAAGTAAACTTCCACGGCACTGGTCCTGGGCTTGTGGTTAGGCTTGTAGGTACTTGCATGCACATCTCCTGGCCCTGCCCTGGAATGCCCATGCCCTACCCCCTTTTCATCCAATGGGAGATATTCGTGCATCAACACTGGTGTGTGTGTGCATCTGCCTGCCTTATAAAATAGGGCGGACGCGTGCAAGTGCCAGATGCGTGCCAAGCTCCTGATTTCGGCACACTTCCATCTTTTAAAATTCACCTCCAGGACAGTAACTTTCCAACAGGCGCGTGGGTACACATGTACATGAGTATATGTACATGTGTACCCACGCGCCTGTTGGAAAGTTACTGATGTTCAGATGTTCAGATGAAAGTTACTGATGTACTGATGTTCAGATGTTCAGATATCGTGGGGGTCCCCGATAGCGATAGGAAACCCCATGATTAATTTAGTGGGTTTTCTTATCGTTATGGGGGGGGGGGGAGGCGGGAAGAAAGGACACAACCTAAAAACACAACCTGACCCTTTAAAATGAGTTTGTTAGTATCCCCCCCACCCTCCGGACCCCCCCAAATTTTTAAATACCTGGTGGTCCAGCGGGGGTCCCGGGAGCATTCTCCCGTGCTCGGGCTGTCGGCTGCCACTAATCAAAATGGCGCCGATGGCCCTTTGCTCTTACCATGTGACAGGGGCTATCGGTGCCATTGGTCGGCCCCTGTCACATGGTAGCTGCACTGGATGGCCCGCGCCATTTTTAAGTAACTTGTGTTCCTATATTTTCAGTCCAGCTGGCAGCTAAGGGTGACAGAAGATATGAAGACCAAGTTAGATGATGAAATTTATAACAGGAGAACAGAGTATTCCGCTGTTTGGGCAAAGAACAAAGAAAGCTCATTGGAGAATCCAGATGAAACAGTTGAAGACATTTCATCAAACCATTGTAAATAATATCTGGACTGTAGATATGCAAATAAAAATTTGGGTGGTAATTTATAATGTGTTTGAAATTGTGCATATGTAAAAATAGGTTTTGTTTCCAAGCAATAAAGATCTTCTATTTTCTCTAGTCCCAGTGTCTTCCATTTATGAAAAACCTTGTGTTGCATACCTGGAATGAAATTTGGATTCCTGGTTAGGGGAATCAATTCCATAAAGCAAGGAGAAATATTCCACCATTTATATAAACTTCTCCACGAGAGGACATTTTATTTGGTGAGAGAGGAGTAATCAAGGACTATATCAGATTTGGAATATCATAAGTATAATTTTCCAGTTTCCAATCCCAACAAAACTTGCATCTGACATGGGATATTGTAAAAGCAAAAATCCAGCATGTTCAGACCCCCATATTTTTTAAGAATTGGATAACTTATCCTGTGTTGCTTACCTCTCCAATTAAAACTTATTACAATTGTTTGTAATCTTTTTATATTTGCCACTTTTAGCCAGCAGGGAAGCATTTGTAATTTCTACAATAATTTGGGCATTAAATCATTTTGAATAATGCACACCTACCAAAAAAGGATAAAGGTAGTTCCAGCCATGCAGCCAATTGACTTTCTATCTCATCAATAGTATGAGTTATATTAAATTTATATAATTATTTATCAAATTAACTAGACACTCCTAAGTACTTAAAAGAAATAGTATTCTACTGCAAAGGAAAGGAATCTTCCCAACTCCTTCGATTAATATCTTGCATTGGCATAGTCTCTGATTCATGTAAATTAAGTTTAAGACCCATAATGTTGCGGTCCTGGTCGCACATCTTGCGACCGGGTCCTTACCTCAGGCCTCCGGGCGGCAGCGTCAGGGTGTTCCGGCCTGGTCCGGCCTCTCGAGGGGTCTCCGGCAGGGTGCGCAGCTTGTCGAGCCTACTCAGGCCTTCTCGCAGCGGCGTCTCCACAAGGGAGACGCCGCCGAGCCTCAGAACTTGGCCCCTCCCCTTCGGGGCATGCGTGCTTGTGGGGAAGCCCAATTTAAAGGGCTTTTCCCGCCAGACCTTGGACCGCCCACAAAGTAACGTCAGTCGCCGGCTTGTATTTAAGCCGGCGTCTGCCTTCAGTAAATCGCCTTGCAACAAGGATCTTGCTTGTTGCAGAGCTCCTGCCTCGGATCTTCAGCTCCTGCCTCGGATCTTCAACTCCTGCTCCAGGTTTGGGCTTGCAGCCTCTGTCCCGGGTTGGGACTCCCCTTCTTCCTCCTGTCCCAGATTCCCGGTTCGGGATCTTCTGCTTGTCTCCCCGGTTCCTGACTCCAGCTGGCTCCTGACTTTGTTCCTGCCGCCTGCCTCGACCTCGGATCGTTTCTTCGCCCTTCGCTTCTTTTCTCCTAAGTCTCAGCTGTCTGGGACCTCACGAGCTCCTCTCGGGGGGTCCGCAGGCTTCCAGGGTGAAGTCAGTGCCTCTTCTCCAAGTGATCTCCTAAGTCCCAGTGGTCTGGGACCTTTCGAGCTCCTCTCGGGTGGTCCGCAGGCTTCCAGGGTGAAGCCAGTGCCTCTTCTCCAAGTGATCTCCTACGTCCCAGTGGCCTGGGATCTCACGAGCTCCTCTCGGGGGGTTCACTGGCTTCCAGGGCGAAGACTCAGCTCTACATACAGCTTGGCGCCGCCTCCCAGCCTACTGCCTCTTGGTGGAGTGCTCTCCTCTACCATCTTCTCACTCCTTCAGGCCGGCCCAGGAGTCCACTGCTACGTCCGTAACACATAATGCCAACGAAAATACCGAAAAGAATCAATACCCTTGAAAGCGCTGTACTTGAATGTGGCAAAAATTAGTTTCCACATTTTCAACTACAATCCCTAGTAGTATGAATATCCAAGTTACTCAGTCATGGGATACTTTCTACACATTAGCAAGCACAGAAATCTTGCAAATCATCTCCAAACTTAAAACAGTCATCCCATCCTTGTTCACCATGTCCATTCACCCTATTTAAAGCAGTTAAAGATCACATCGCTCTCCCTATAGCCAACATTGTTAACTCATCTCTTGTAACAGGCAATCTTCTGGATATCCTAAAAATCGCTGCAGTTATTCCAATCCCAAAGAAAATTAGTAACAACCCAGACTTCTCTGATTTTTGCCCGATATCCTCACTGCCTTTCCTTGCCAAAATAATAGAATCAGTTGTACTAAAACAACTCACCTCTTTTCTTGATGAATATTCTCTTCTCAACCAATATCAATTCAGATTCAGGGCCAGTTACAATGCTGAAATGTTATTACTATCTAGTACCGATGTTATTCACCACAGTTTTGAACATCATACATGGCTGTATTTCTCCTGCTTATCTGTAGTCTTTGACACTATAAACCACCAAATCTTATTGACCCGTCTTTCAAATATAGGAATTTCAGGCCTAGTTTATAATTTGTTTCTCTCTTATCTAACGAATAGATTCCAACAAATTTCTGTCAATCAAACCCGTTCCACTCCATTCATCTTGAGTACAGGAGTCCCACAAGGATCTGCCCTCTCAGCCATCTTGTTCAATATATATCTCACTCCTATTTGCCAGCTGCTTTCTACACTAGGCGTGGCATACAGAATATATGCAGACGATATTCAGTTCTTCTTTCCAACAAAATAAATTTGGTCAGATATACTCAAATTCCTAGAACTATGCCTATCAACTGTAAAGAAATGGTTAACACACAACAGACTAAGCCTAAATTTAACCAAAACTGAAATACTTATACTAGGTAGCCCCCCCTTTGAAAATATCCCTTCTTCTATTGTGCACGACAATTGCACCATCAACATTGCAAGACAAGTCCGCAATTTAGGCATTGTATTAGATCCAAAATTACATCTAACCACGTACCTCAATGCACTTCAAAAAACCTCATTCTACAAAATAAGACTATTAAAATACATCAAACCCATACTGGATCTTGTTCATTTCCATACCATAGTTCAATCACTAATCCTCACCAGCTTAGATTACTGTAACTCTTTGTTTCTAGGTCTCCCTCAATCCACGATTCGTCCACTTCAGCTTATTCAAAATACGGCAGCCTGACTTCTTTCCAACAGCAGCATCTATGACCATATATCTCCAACCCTTCACAAACTACACTGGCTCCCAATCAAATGGCACACACAATACAAAACCCTGACAATCATTCATAACCTCATCTACAATAAAAACACTACTTGGCTATTGGCATCATTACATCTATACACTCCATGCAAAAATCTTAGGTCAAAAAACAAACTTCTCCTACATATTCCTTCCCCTAAGATCACTAGACTGGTCTCTACCAGGGAACAAGAACTCACTATAGCAGGTCCTATTTTGTGGAACACTATTTCTCCAGAGATCCGACTAATCGCTGACAAAAAAGCCTTCAAGAAGGCGCTCAAACATTACCTTTTCCTGCTAGCCTTCCCTGACTTGTGTACGTTTTAATTTAGGGGTAGATTTTTAAAAACTGCGCGATCGCGTACTTTTGTTTGCACAGCAGACGCAAACAAAAGTACGCTGGATTTTATAAGATACGCGCGTATCCTCTAAAATCCTGGATCGGCGCGCGCAAGGCTGCCGATTTTGGGCAGCCGGCGCGTGCCGAGCCGCGCAGCCTGCCTCCGTTCCCTCCGAGGCCGCTCCGAAATCGGAGCGGCCTCGGAGGGAACCCCGGCCCTATCTAAACCCCCCCCTACCTTAATCCATGGATTTACGCCTCCCGGAGGGAGACGTAAATCCACGCGCCAACGAGCTGCTGGCGCGCCGAGACCCGACCCGGGGGCGGTTCCAGAGGGCGCGGCCACGCCCACGAAAAGCCCCAGGCCGAAACCACGCCCCCGGGCCCACCCCCAAAACACTGTGTCGTTCAGCCCCGCCCCCAACACGCCCCCTTCCGAAAACCCCGGGACCTACGTGTGTCCCGGGGCTCTGTGCGCGCCGGCGGCCTATGGAAAATAGGCGCACCGGCGCGCAAGGCCCTGCTCGCGTAAATCCACCCGGATTTACGCGAGCAGGGCTTTTAAAATCCGCCCTTTATTGTTTTATCCTTATGTGCTTTCTTGCTGATTTTTTAATTTTGACTTATGATCATTTTTATATTAAGATTTATATTTATACTATATAATGTCTGTTTTTTAGTTACTGTTTTAAGCTCTATTATGTATACAAGTAAATAAATAAATGCGCGCACCTGTGCGCGCTTGTTAGAAAATTGGCGCGTTCATGTGTGCGCACCGGGAAGCACGAGCACATGGACACGCACGCGAAGAGTGGAAAATCTACCCCTTATTCTCTCCATCTTTTTCATTTGATGGCAAGAATTTATTAGCGCGTATGTCTGAAAATCTACCCCTATTTGCTCTTTACAGCATTTTATCTTGGTAAGTTTTTTTTTCCTTTTAATATGTGAGTGCATACCATCTACATTAAAGGAAGAAAATCTTTATATCAGCCATTATCAAAGACAAACCAGAAAATAATTGTTTGCTATAGGCATCGGCACCCCCCCAGCCTAGATGCTTTCTGCCACTTACTTGAATAGGCCCTTATTTCCTTAATTTTACCGGCACCAAAATATATCCATGCAAACATTTAGCACACAAACCACACACACATAAAAATACAAAAACTTGGAATTTAAAGAACCCATGTCCCATCTTCTAAGGATAGCATCTTCTATAAACTGTTTCTTCTTGAAGATGCATCCAGAAGCCAAAATACAAGCAGAAGAATTTGTTAATATACCAAAAATATAGAATAGCTTTATTACCATGATATCAAACAGATTTTGTAGTAAATGAGTATTTCTTTCCATATTCAAATCCATTCACCCTTGAGAAGGACAATATGAAAGAAAAAAACACATTGACTCATTTTCTATAGCAAATGTTATACTGCCAGTAAAAAAAATGTTAAATAGTTTAAACAGAAGTAAACTATTTAGCAGTCCGCAGTGCATTCAAAATGGCAGTCTCATTCAAAATTGAAAGAAGAAAACAAAAAATGAAACTGAAACCTACAGAATTTTTCACCACATCAATAACCTGTTTAAGTGAATGTCCATCTTCCTCCGATTTCACATAGGCAAAAGTAATGAAACAAAAAAAATTCAAGATGTTAACATTCATGTCTTATGGTATAAATAAGCTAGGGCTATACTTTTTCTTGGATAAAAAGAAGATGGAGAGAAAAAAACCCAGTCAGACAATCTAAAATTGGACAAATATGTTCCACATTCCACTAACTGAGGTATAAGTTGATATATCCCAATGAAAAAAAAAATAGATACAGTATGTAAAGCACTTTTGGAATAAAAAACACATATAGGCAATTTGAAATAGAAAAGCACAGTTAACTAAAAATTGTGAAATACAGTACCATTATATTGACTGTGATGAAGTGCTTGAGTTCCACCAAAGATATCGGAAGACAAATTTGAGAGTAGGTATGAAGGTAAGCCAGGTTGCCACAGATTTACTTGTAAATCCAATGAATACAACACTTTCCTACTACTTTTCATCATTAAATATTATGATGATAGGAAAAATAATGAAAATTCTATCCCCAAACAGAAATCATCCATTCTTTAATGATTCCATGAATTTGTCCACTTGATCTTTATTTAGTAAAAAGATCGATTTGTCTCCATGAATTATTTTCAATTTTGCGGGGTATTGCAACATAAATTTTATCCCTAGACTATGAAGTTCTGCATATAATGGCATATAAAGTCATTTATTTTATTTAAAAACTTTTCTATACCGTCGTTAAGTTAGATAACCATCACAACGGTTTACAGCAAGGTACGCTAATGAAAATGTGAGTGGTATAGATTACAAATTAATCATGTGCCATCATAGTGCGGTAACAATTCATTTCAAAAAAACTATGGGGCGGATTTTCAGAGCCCTGCTCGCCTAAATCCGCCCAAAACCGGGCGGATTTAGGCGAGCAGGGCCCTGCGCGCTGGTGAGCCTATTTTACATAGGCCTACCGGCGCGCGCAGAGCCCCGGGACTCGCGTAAGTCCCGGGGTTCTCCGAGGGGGGCGTGTCGGGGGCGGGCCCGGTCATCGCGGCGTTTCGGGGGCGTGTCGGCAGCGTTTTGGGGGCGGGTACGGGGCGTGGCTACGGCCCGGGGCGGCCCGGGGGCGTGGCCGCGTCCTCCGTACCCGCCCCCAGGTCGCGGCCCGGCGCGCAGGAGGCCCGCTCGCGCGCGGGGATTTACTTCTCCCTTCGGGAGGCGTAAATCCCCGGAGAAAGGTAAGGGGGGGGTGTAGACAGGGCCGGGCGGGTGGGTTAGGTAGAGGAAGGGAGGGGAAGGTGAGGGGAGGGTGTTAGAGGATTCCCTCCAAGGCCGCTCCGATTTCGGAGCGGCCTTGGAGGGAACGGGGGTAGGCTGTGCGGCTCGGTGCGCGCCGGCTATACAAAATCGATAGCCTTGCGCGCGCCGATCCAGGTTTTTAGCAGATACGCGCGGCTCCACGCGTATCTACTAAAATCCAGCATACTTTTGTTTGCGCCTGGAGCGCAAACAAAAGTAGGCCTATTCGCGGAGTCTGAAAATCCGCCCCTATGTGTGTAAATTAGGCTTGTCTGTTGGGATCATATTAGGCGGTTTGAATTTAACATTAATGTGCATTTGTAGCTTACAAGTAACTACTTTTAGTTTGGTGCGTCATCTGCTTTTAAGAACCTTCATTGAAAAATCATTAAAAAGCAAAATCTTTTGGTTATTGTATTGTACCATACTTTTCTTACGATAAGCCACCATTATTTTTACTTTGTCCACAAAGTTAAAGTATGCGAGCAGTCACAGGTCTTGGCCTTGAGCTATCAGCTCTCACAGGCCCTACACATGAGCTCTTTCTACTATTATGGACTCCGTTTCTAGTGAGAGACCTAGGGACTCTGGAAGCCATACCTGGAATATTTGGATCAGTTTCGAATCTTTAACACTTTCAGGCAAACGCACCATTCTCAGATTATTATGTCTGTTACGATTTTCCTGATCCTCTATTCTCACTTGTAGTATGATGTTTTCTTTTTTTAGCTCTTGAATTTAGGTTGCTAGCTGATCTGATGTTGATTCTTGTGCAGACAGTCTTTTTCAGTAGTCACTGCATTCTGTTTTTCAAAGCCCTCTTTGATTTCATCAGTGGAGGACTGGATTTTATTTAAACAATCTTCTAAAATTGCCATTACACTGTGGGAGATCTCCTTTACTAATTTATCCTTTGCATCAATGATATGTCAACCATTCTCATCCGCCATCTTTGCTTCAGCAGTCTGATATTTCTCTCTTATCGATTGTGTTGATTTAATGGACATAACCACTCCATTTTAACAATTGCAGTCTCATCACAAAACTCTTAACTTGTGGCAGCAAAGGATATAAATTCCAATCAAAAATAAGCAAGTGGTATATCAAAATAAAAAAATATTTGACAGGCTTCCATGGAGTTCCTCTCCCTCAGGATCTCGCTGCTGCATGCATAACCGGAATTCCATTCTGGAGAGCATTTTCAAGGTTTTATACCTGTTCTGTTCAGGTTCTGATGTCTTTTTTCTTCCTTTCTAGCATACTTTCATTCCATTTCTTCCATCAGATCCCAGTATCATGTATCTATAGTTGAGATTATTCTTTTCCATGTGTATTACTTGCCATTTATCCACATTAAATAGCGTCTGCCATTTAGATGTCCAGTATCTTAGTCTCACAAGGTCCTTCTGCATTTCTTCACCATCTGTTGCTGTTTTAACAACTCAAAACAATTTTGCGTCATCTGCAAATTTGGATACCTTACTCATTGTTCTTTTCTGTAGATCAATAATGAATAAGCTAAATATTACAGATCACAACACAGACTCTGGGGCACTCCACTAACAACCTTTCCCCATTTCGAAACTGACCATTTAGTCCTTCTCTCTGTTTCCTGACTTTTATGCAGTTACCAACCTACATCAGGACACTGCCTGCTAGCTCATGATTTCCAAAATTCTTGAGGAGCCTCTCATGAGGGACTTTGTCAAATTCCATATGAAAATCCAAATGCACTATATTAATCGGCTCACCTTTATCCACCTGTTTATTTACATCTTCAAAAAATCTAGTAAATTGGTAAAACAAGACTTTCCTTTGCAAAATCCATGTTGACTCTCCTCTATCAAATCATGTCTATCTCTGTGGTTATTCTACCATTTTACCCCAGCACCGACATCAGGCTTAGTGGTCTATAGTTTCCTGGATCATCCCTGGAGCCTTTTTAAAAAATTGGCATCACATTGGCCATCCTTCAGTCTTCTGGTACTGAGGCTGCTTTAAATGATAGGTTGAAAATAGCCAGAAATAGAGATGCAATTTCATGTTTGAGCTCCTTCAGAACTCTGGGATTAATACCATCCAGTCCTGGTGATTTGTTATTCTTTAGTTTGTCAATCTGATTTATTACATCCTCCAGTTTCACAGTGATTTTGTTTAGCTGTTCAAAGTCATCACCATCAAAAAATGTTTCTGGTTTGGGTTTGATCCTGACATCCTCCTCAGTAAACAGAGACTCAGAGGTGAATTTTAAAAGCTTGGAGCACGCATTAATTAGGGATATGCGAATAAGTTGGGCTCACGCACAGAGGGGCGGATTTTCAGAGCCCTGCTCGCCGGGAAGCCTATTTTACATAGGCCTACCGGCGCGTGCAGAGCCCCGGGACTCGCGTAAGTCCCGGGGTTCTCCGAGGGGGGCGTGTCGGGGGCGTGTCAGGGGCGTGTCGGGGGCGGGCCCGGGCGGCGCGGTGTTTCGGGGGCGTGTCGGCAGCGTTTTGGGGGCGGGTACGGGGGCGTGGCTACGGCCCGGGGCGGTCCGGGGGCGTGGCCGCGCCCTCCGTACCCGCCCCCAGGTCGCGGCCCAGCGCGCAAGAGGCCCGCTGGCGCGCGGGGATTTACGCCTCCCTCTGGGAGGCGTAAATCCCCCGACAAAGGTAAGGGGGGGGTTTAGACAGGGCCGGGCGGGTGGGTTAGGTAAGGGAAGGGAGGGGAAGGTGAGGGGAGGGCAAAGGAAAGTTCCCTCCGAGGCCGCTCCGATTTCGGAGCGGCCTTGGAGGGAACGGGGGTAGGCTGCGCGGCTCGGCGCGTGCCGGCTATACAAAATCCATAGCCTTGCGCGCGCCGATCTAGGTTTTTAGCAGATACGCGCGGCTCCGCGCGTATCTACTAAAATCCAGCGTACTTTTGTTTGCGCCTGGAGCGCAAACAAAAGTAGGCTATTCGCGCTCCTTTTAAAATCCGCCCCAGAGAGCAGATTTTAAAAACCTCCAAGATATGTATCTCCTACAGCTTGCACATCTCAAATGTTCTCAAAAGTAGCGGAGCATGGGCATGGACATTTCGGGGCATCAACCTAAAATGTATACATAAATACTTACACTCCCCAGTGTGTGCCGAGGTTCTCTGCTGATTGAGTACCTTTATTTCTGCTTTGGATAATGTGTAAGTTAAAAATTTAAGAAAACTAGGCAGAGCTGCAGAGTTTTAAAGGTCGAGGTTAACTGGGAGTAATGAAGGGGGGTTTGGAGAACCTATCTCTTTATTTGATGAACTGGAGACAAACTGGAAAACCTGGGAATGGTGGCACACTCCCCTTTTAAAATCCCCTGATTCACACAATAGAAATGGGATTTACGCACACATGCTCTGGTTTGAAAGTTACTGTCAAAAAATTAATTTCGTTTCTCTGCTATTTCCTTGTTCTTCCAGGACGCTCCGTTTACCCCTCGGCCAGCTAATGGCCCGGCTGATTCCCTCACAGGATTTTTGCTTCGAATATACTTGAAAAAGTTTTAATTACTTGTAAGCTCTTTTTAAAGTCTCTCTTAGCCTGCTTAATTACTTTTTAAATTCTTTTTATATAGGTGGAATCTCAAGTTTGAATAAACATCCATGTCTAACTTGCCGGTGTTTATGCATTTCCCTATTTTCCTCATTTGGTTCTGCTTTGCTTACCATTTTTTCAAAGATAACCTTTAAGCTTTAATTGCCTCTTTCTCCTCCCTATTAAACCATGTCAGCAATTGTCTGGTTTTCCTTTGACTTTTTTTAATGCACCAGGCGCGAACAAAAGTACGCTGGATTTTATAAGATACGCACGTAGCCATGCGTATCTTATAAAATCCGGGGTCAGCGCGTGCAAGGGGGTGCACATTTGTGCAACCTGCGCGCGCCAAGCCTGGCGTGCGCTGCCTGTTCCCTCCAATGCCGCTCCGAAATCGGAGCAGCCTCGGAGGGAACTTTCTTTCCCCCCCCCCACACCTTCCCCTCCCTTCCCCTACCTAACCAACCCCCCCGGCCCTATCTAACCCCCCCTACCTTTTCTTGGCAGATTTACGCCTGCTGAAAGCAGACGTAAATCTGCGCGCGCCAGTGGGCTGCTGGCGTGCCATCACCCGACCCGGGGGCTGGTCCGGAGGCCTCAACCACGCCCCTGGGCTGGCGCCACGCCCCCGGTCCCGCCCCAAACCGCCCCTGACCCCCGGACACGCCCCCTCCCCGCCCCTTTTACGAAGCCCCGGGACTTACGCACATCCTGGGGCTGTGCGCGCGCCAGCGGCCTATGCAAAATAGGCGCGCCGGCGTGCGAGTGCCCTGCGCGCGTAAATCCGGCCGGATTTACGTGCGCAGGGCATTTAAAATCCGACCAATATTGTCTAGGCCTCGAGGATGGTAAATTTAAACAGTGATTAGGCCTTCAGCAAGTTTTTAACCTTGTGAATTGCTGTTCTTAGTTTTTCCTAACAAATATCTTTATTTTATCATAGTCTACCTTTTTATAGTTAAATGCTACTGCAATAGTTTTCCTTAGTATTCACCATCTGGTGTCTATATAAAATGTTATTACATTATGATAACTGTTGATAAGCACATCAACAACTTTTATCTCTTGCACAGGTCCTACGTCCATGCTGCAGCTGTCCCTTTGAGTTGTTCGGTGGACAGAATTTTTACTGACATACTCTTTCTATCAGACAAAGTAATCGCTATGAATCGAATCACATATGATGGAGTAATACTGAACTATCTGTAATTAAATAGTTCATTTGTACTGCCAACACCCTGCCCATACACCTTCATAGGCAGAGCGTGAGTAACACCCACTTACAGCTATTCCGCATATACACATAGCCCCTGAGGCAGCTCTCCACAGAGAGCGAAACTCGGCCAGAGTCGGGCTTGCATTTTGTCAGAATAAAGTCTCTTTGATATACACCGATCCATTTCTCCTGAGCAGGTCCTAGCTACAGGATCACTTCCTGTCACACCAAAGTGATGGTTTCCTGCTAGTTGGCCTTGCTCCTCCATAGCAGCACAAGGTTTGCTAAACTGGCATTGGGACCACTCTAATATGACCCTGAAGGTCTTCTCTATATACCTCTCTGTCTGCCTCAGCTCCTCCAGGTCTGTCACTCTGGCCTCCAGAGATTGCTCTGTAGAGAAAAAATATTCAATTTAAATAAAACCATAGGGGTAGATTTTAAAAAGGTGTGCGTGGGCGTACATGTGCGCGCGCTACCTGGCGCATCCATATGTACGCCTGATTTTATAACTTGTGCTCGTAGGCGCGCGCAATTTATAAAATCAGGGGTCGGCGCGCATTGCCTTCCCCCGTTGCCTCCCAATGGCCGCTATGTCGGAGGCCTCTGGCCCCGCCCCCGCCTCGCCGCGGACCGCCCCTTTTGTAAATCCCCGGGACTTACGTGCGTCCCGGGGTTTTGTGCACGTCGCTGGACCTTTTTAAAATAGGCCCGGTGCGCGTAATCTTTTAAAATCCGGCCCCTAATGTTGATAATGTATTAAAAGTATCTATTGATACCTGCTAAGGATTAAATGAAAGAAAAAGATGGAACACTATTCTATGAATTAGTGAATATGTCTGTATATTACCTACTCTGAGGGGTGTCGTTTTCACCCCTGTGAATTTAGCCGAGCAGCTCCTAAGAGTCCAATATTCAGTGCTGTTTGTATACCTAAGTTCAGACTTATCTGGACAAATGCTGCCTTTGAAAATCCAGCCATACTCAGATGGAAGAGTCCAGGGTGCAGCAGGGACATTCTAGAGCAGAATCAGTTATCCAGCTAACAGTTCTGTTATTTTATCGCGTTTGCTGAGGTGTAGCTATTTTCCCGTAGGAGCAGTGAGATTCTAGAGTGGGTCCTGGAACTCCTGTGGGAAAATGTAAAGGGTCCCAAGGCCTGATGCAATACCCCCTCAAAGTGAAAAATCCCCCCTCCCCCGGGGTTCTATAAAGACCCCCACCCAACTCCTGCCACCTGTAGAGGTAGCACGGAGCCTTAAAATAAAAAAAAATGCACCAATTCATACAGTGACATTCCACTCCCTTTCAAAAACCACTCCCATTGATGCAAAACCATTCCCCAAGCCCAATAACAATAGCTCCCCTCCAAACCACCCCCAACATCAGGACCCCTCATTGCCAAAAAAATGCATCATTCCTGGTGCTTAGTGAGTCTCTCTCTCTCTCTTCCCCCTTACAAAGGGGTCCCCCTTAGTTGTTTAGAGGGACCCTTGGACCCACACCATTCTCCAGACACACCCTGTACCTAATAACAGATCACTGGTGGGCTAGCAGCAGTTCTGAGCACCCCTTAGATCTGGGGCAGTTGATGTCATTTTGGAAAATGGCTTTGACCTAACTTTGCACCTATCATTTTTAGGGCCAAAGTCCAGGAACTGGAGACTTTTTGGAGGGTGGGGCAGAGGGGGACCGGAGGGGCAGATGCTGATGGGGGTTTGAAGGGGTACTATTTTGTTGGGCCAAAGGGAAGGTTCTGCACTGAGGGGAGGGATTTGTGAAGGGGCAAGGTGTTGCTGAGTGACTTGGTGCTTTTATTTACATTTTGAGGGTCCATGCTATGTCTATAGGTGCAGGGAAGGTGAGCGGGAGTCTCTATATACCCCCTAAGGAAATTTGCCACTTTGGGCCCTATAATGTGATGGCAGCCCCAGCTTAGATGGTTGGCTAACTAAGTCCTAGATTCATCATTTTGCTCTAAATTTCACATGAATAACACCCACAATAAAAAGGGGCATCATTAGACTAATTTTTGAGTTACTGCAATGCATGTTAAATTTATCACATCCACAATATTTTCACTTCAAGAGATACAGAGAAAGAGAGAGAGACTCTGTAGAAGGTGCTCATATAAGTAATTTATACCATTGTAGGAGGGTCAACTAGTACCTCGACGTGAGGTTTTGGTGGTGGTCTAGGGTTTGGGAGCAATTTTACATGCACAGTCAGAGATACGAACAGCACAATATGCATCAGTGAAGATATGCTGTGATTTGGAATGAGGAAAGGTACACAAAGATAAGATTTGTACAATGTACTCTCGCCCTCTCTGCTATCAAGCTAGGGTGAGAGTACATTGTACAAATCTCATCTTTGTGTACCTTTCCTTATTCCAAATCACCTCAAATATTCACTGATGTGTAAAGTGCTGTTCGTACCTCTGACTGAGCATGTAAAACTGCCCCCCAAACCCTAGACCACCCCCAAAACCTCACTTCTAGTTACTAATTGACCCTCCTACAGTGGTATAACTAGATGACATATATGTGTGCCACCCCAGAATTTCTCCCTCCCTCCCCCTTTTTCCCTCCCTTAAAATGGAATATTGCGATAAATATCGCAATTCCTGGTTTGGGCATAATGCCAGGAAAAAAGGTGTAGTTATAACGTGCATTTCGCTTTCGCACGCAACGTTAAACACCCCTCATTTCATAAACTCAGCCCAAACTCCTCTTTTTTGACTAAATTTCAAAAATTTGCAAACGCATCTTGCGATGCAAAATATAATGCATGCATTATGGCGCTATCGTGGGGGTTAGGGCCCTAACCCCCACGATAACGCCCTAATGCATTTTGATGAATGACCCTGTTAGCTGGAAAAGGCTGAATATCAACACTTATCTGGCTAAGGGGGAATTTTATCAAGTTGTGTTATTTTATCATGGGAGAGGGTGCCTATGTTATTTATCCCCAACCAGGAAGCCATCTACTGGAAGCTTATATGGAATCCATCGTTTGCAATTTACAGGGCACTAGGAGGATAATCTGAACTGTTATTTTATTATGGGAGAAGTTGCCTATGTTATTTATCCCCAACTTGACAAAATATCATGGTGGTTTTGCCACATGATTTTTTTTATCACAAGAGAAATACGCAACAAAAAAAAAATCACATGCTGAAATAAGGCCTATACATGCGATGGTGGCCCAGTTCTGCCATGGTCACCATCAGAGATGCTGTTTATAGGATTTGATAGAGGAATGTTTTTCAATTTCTTTGTTTGTGGTAGACATGGTGTCTTTAGCAGTGTGTAACAAGAAGCAAGGCTATTTTTCTGGATAAGCTATTGAAAAACATTCCTCTATTAAGTCCTATAAACAGCATCTCTGATGGCGACCATGGCAGAAGTGGGCCACCATCGCATGTATAGGCCTTATTTCAGCATGTGATTTTTTTGTTGCGTATTTCTCTTGTGATAAAAAAAATCATGTGGCGAGACCACCATGATATTTTGTCAAGTTGGGGATAAATAACATAGGCAACCTCTCCCATAATAAAATAACAGTTCAGATTATCCTCCTAGTGCCCTGTAAATTGCAAACGATGGATTCCATATAAGCTTCCAGTAGATGGCTTCCTGGTTTACTGGAGGAACAAGACACATATGTGCAGTTGATGGCCCTGATTGACATTAGGGACATTAGTGATGTTGAAGAAGCCCCTTTGTATCTCACTCATGTGATAAGGATAAAATGCCCCTATTGGCACCATTTACCAGGCTGGTGGCAGCGGTGCAGATAGGAGGCCTCCTATCTGCACCGCTGCCACCAGCAGCAGATAGGAGGACATCCTGCCCTTGAAGATCCAGTCTCCGTGGAATGGTAAGGCCTGTTTCCAGATGGATGGATGGGGAAGTCAAGGGATCTTTTGCCATTGGGTGAGATGATGTCTTTTGGATGGGATTTCCTGAAAATTAGGGAAGCGAGACCATGCAGGACAGGAGAGTAATCCTATGTGGTAGGGAGAGGAGTAGTGTGATGTCTCTCCAGTGGGTTACTGACTATGCAGCAAGGTTACTGCCTATTGGGAGGGTTACTTATTATGGGACATAATATTACTCAGAGGGTTGGGCAAGGAGCACTCTTCACCAGGATATGGTGGAAGAGGAATTCCCCAGTGCTAACCAGCCTAAAGAGAAAGTAATGAGAAACACAGGAATATTTCAAGCTGCAGCATGCATGGTAAAAATGTAATGCTTGAGCTAAGGCATTTTATCTTTGCCATGCCCTCGGTAAAAGCAAGTGAAAGGCTGTTTACCATTCTATTTCCTGTGAGCCCACTAAAGGCTCATTATCCAGCTAAGTGCCACTAAATATCAGGCCCATGATTTTAGTTGTCCAAAGCTCTCTTTGTTCTGGCAGAAGGTATCAGAATAAATCAAGCTGTTATTGAATTTTGATTTAGATATAGTATTTCAATAAGTATTTTCAAATTTGTCTGTGTGAGGCCTACGTATTCTAAGCCTCTTAAATATTTATTAGATATTTTGTTTTCCTTAGAACTTAGGGTTATCCCTAGCAACTGGAAGGAAGGTAAATGCATTGATTATTGTTTCTGGTGGAAAATGGCATTGCCTGGCCTGGAGTTAGGGGGGCTTTCTGAGCAGCCATTGGACTACTACGTATTGATTTCTTAAGTAAGGGTTGATCCAGGGTGTGGGAGAGATTTAAGGCCCCCCCCCCCCCCTAGACTACAACGGTCTATTTTCTATGTAAATGGGGGTGGAGTGCTCCTAGACTACCAGGAATTATGGTTGATGTTAGGGGAGGTAGGGAGGCCGGCTACTTTGGAGGGTTTGGATATGGGGGGTCCGGTTGGAGTGGGGGGTAATTTTGATCAAAGAGGAGAGGTTTAAGAAGGGGGCAGGGTATTGCTGCATGACATTAAATTTAATTTTTTAACTATTGGGCTTTCTGGGCCACCTTGACAGGCAGTAGAGGGTGGATGGGGATCTACTCAGACCCCGGGGGATTTTTGAATGGTGGGTTATTTTTGGCCCAATTGGCTCTTTAAGATGATGGCGGCCTGGGAGAAGGGGGCCACCATCACACATTAGTGAGCCTTTTCCCTTGATATTTTTTTTTTATTGCAGGTTTTTCCCATGATAAACAGGGAAACCGCCATGATATTTTCCCAGGAGGGGCCAAATATTTGCAGGAATGCCCCCTTGTGCTGCATTAAAATCTTGCAGCATAATAAATGTCCACCTATGTTTATTAGGGATGTGAATCGTTTTTTGACGATTTAAAATATTGTCCGCTATATTTTAAATCATCAAAAATCGTTAGAGGCGATATTTAATAGGAATTCCCCCGATTTATCGTCAAAAATCGTAAATCGGGGGAAGGGGGAGGGGAGGGGGAGGGCGGGAAAACCGGCACACTAAAAAACCCTAAAACCCACCCCGACCCTTTAAAATAAATCCCCCACCCTCCCGAACCCCCCCCAAATGTTTTAAATTACCTGGGGTCCAGTGGGGGGGTCCCGGTGTGATCTTCCACTCTCGGGCCAAGGCTGCATTAATAGAAATGGCGCCGGCGCTACCTTTGCCCTGTCATATGACAGGGCAAAGGTAGCGCCGGCGCCATTTTGGTTCCTGTCCCCCAAAGTCACGAGCACAGGAGATCGCTCCCGGACCCCCGCTGGACCCCCAGGGACTTTTGGCCAGCTTGGGGGGGCCTCCTGACCCCCACAAGACTTGCCAAAAGTCCAGTGGGGGTCCGGGAGCGACCTCATGCACTAGGGCCGTATTGCAAAATGGCGCCGGCCGTATTGCCGTATTGCAAAATGGCGCCGGCCGTATTGCAAAATGCGCCAGCGCCATTTGGCAATACGGCAATACGGCCGGCGCCATTTTGCAATACGGCCCTAGTGCATGAGGTCGCTCCTGGACTCCCGCTGGACTTTTGGCAAGTCTTGTTACCCAGGTTGAGAGTCCATCAAGCTAGGCTGAGAAAACATTGCACAAATCTCATCTTTGGGTGAGCTTCCTCACTCCGAGGGTCATCAAATCTTCACAAGAGAGCACTGTTCTGTTCGTACGTTCCACATTGAATGTCAAAGTGGCCACTAACCCCTACACTAATACCTAAACCTCACCTTGAGTTACTAGGTGGGTCTCCTATACAGATATAAATACCTATCTAGGGTGATTGCTTGCTCTCTCTCTCTCTCTCCCCCCCCCAGTGGTTGTATGTAGGAAATACCACATTCTGGCACTTATCTCAAAGTGCAAAAACGTTATCGCAATTTGCAGTATCTTAGCTTTTCACATAGATATTAGCGATAAACTGCCTATTACCATAAAACACACCCCCATTTCTATTGCAGGCAATATTTAGCTCATTTTGATAAATCCAGGGCTAACTTTATCTGGCTAAATTTTCTAGCCAGCCCGTGGCTGAATACAGACCTCAAAGAATCAATGAATATTTACCTAGCTCTGCAACTGCAACTGCAACTGTCATCTAGAAAACAAGAGAAGAGATATGATATTGCAACTGTCTGGTTTTACTCTTTCACCAGCTGGACGTGCTATGCTGTATATGGGGGAGTGACAGCAAGTGCCTGAGCATGGATGCAGCATTTCTCTCTGTCTCAGTCTCAGAATGGGAAAGTGCCAGGATAATAGTGTTTATACCCAAGTGAAATGTGAGTAGGGCCATCAAGAGGTGGGAAACTGGGGCAGTTCCATCAGACTTTGAAAACCGTAAAAGGTCTGGAAAACTTAAGAAATGTGGCTGTTTTGGGACAAAATTTGTTGTTTACTTAGGGGCGGATTTTCAGAGCCCTGCTCGCGTAAATCCGCCCAAAACCGGGCGGATTTACGCGAGCAGGGCCCTGCGCGCCGGGAAGCCTATTTTACATAGGCCTCCCGGCGCGCGCAGAACCCCGGGACTCGCGTAAGTCCCGGGGTTTTCGGAGTGGGCGTGTCGGGGGCGTGTCGGGGGGCGGGCCCGGTCGTCGCGGCGTTTCAGGGGCGTGTCGGGAGCGTTTTGGGGGCGGGTACGGGGGCGTGGCTACGGTCCGGGGCGGTCCGGGGGTGTGGCCGCGCCCTCCGTACCCGCCCCCAGGTCGCGGCCCGGCGCGCAGGAGGCCCGCTGGCGCGCGGGGATTTACGTCTCCCTCCGGGAGGCGTAAATCCCCCGACAAAGGTAAGGGGATGGTTTAGACAGGGCCGGGCGGGTGGGTTAGGTAGGGGAAGGGAGGGGAAGGTGAGGGGAGGGCAAAGGAAAGTTCCCTCCGAGGCCGCTCCGATTTCGGAGCGGCCTTGGAGGGAACGGGTTAGGCAGCGCGGCTCGGCGCACGCCGGCTATAAAAATCAATAGCCTTGCGCGCGCCGATCCAGGGATTTTAGTGGATACGCGCGGCTCCGCGCGTATCTACTAAAATCCAGCGTACTTTTGCTTGAGTCTGATGCGCAAGCAAAAGTAGGCTGATCGCGCTTCTTTTAAAATCTACCCCTATGGTTCTTGGTGGCCCTGATGGTGAGTTATCTCACATTGAAGATTGTTTCTCATTGTTGATGTTGGGAAAATCCATTCTGGGAGCAATTTTGAATAGCCCTTGTTGTTTGCAGTTAATGTGTCACTTTAGGTACATGGCAGCTAGTTTTCAACCTTTGAAAATCAGTAGCTGCAAAGTGCATGCATTAAAAGCACCTATTTACTTTATACCTACTATTGTGCAAGCAACCAAGTGCATGTACGTTTGAAAATGGAATGTGTGTGCACTGTTTTACTCCCCTGACTTAACATGCCCAGAGGACTGCCTCTTTTTAACCCATCTAAAAGTACAAACACTATGGAAGCCCGTGAGTATTTTTAGCCAGGCAGTGAGAGACAATTTTCAGACAGGGCTAATTTATCCACATAAATGGCTTTGAAAATTGCTCTCCTAGAGGGAAAATTTCAAACTGTCCATGAAGGGCCAAAGACAGCGCCTATGTTTTAAATGCAGCCTCTGCACCATTTTTCAAAGCACAGGTACCAGCGTCCTCTCACTCTGAAACTTACCCTGGGTACAACGTACGTGTGGTCCCTTGTACTGCTTTTTCAGTGAGTAGAATTTTTCTGGAAAAATGTGTGTGCGGATTTGAGAATGCCACCTGCATGCATGCTTTTCCTCCCCTGCTTTAAACTCGTGCCTGAGAATGTCTCCTCTCACGGACAGAATATAGCGTAAACCACGAAAGTAGTATGGCAAGTGAATTCGGGCAAAGAAATCAACTGACCCGAAGTAGTTCTTACAGTAGTCTGTGCTGATTTCAATGGGCAGCACATTGCTATATTCTGTCCATGCCCACTTGTGTACATGGGAATGACTAAACGTCAAATCCGTATTAGACTGACTGAGCACAAGTGTTGCCTGAAGAAGACAAAATAGAAGAACCCCTCGTGGCTCACTTCAAAGAACTCAATCATGGTTTTGATGACATACGGTGGACAGCGTTGGAAGTAGTACCTCCACATTGGAGAGAGGGGGACAGAGTCAAATGCCTCAGACAGCGCAAGCAAAAGTGGATCTATCAACTCCTGTCAGTAACGCCCAATGGACTAAACAAGGAAATTGAGTGGGTCCAATTCATGTGATCTTAATTGCCTGTCAATCACAGCATGTTAGCAGTCAGGTGAACTCCATATATAAATCAGACTAGTTTTCAATTCGATCACACCTAAACGCTGAAGGAAGAAAATGGTTTCAGGGTCTGGTAAGCGGGCTTGCTTTTCATTGTTATGCGTGGTCATATTGTATGTGGAACTAAAGCAGTTTTGATTTACAGAAGAGATAAGATGGACCTCCCAATTGAACTGAAATGTTGATGAATATCCAGAGATTTCCTACAACAGTGCTTAGTGAGTCAAGCTGAAGAGTCCCTGAGGCAGTGGCTCGCGAAACGTGTTCACGTCGGACTTGGACTCTGGACTCTGGAATTTGGTCTGCTCAAGTAAAGGGAAGTACCGTTCTCTGTAATTTTACAAAAAGTCTAAAGAAAAAATGAAAAAAGCAAAATGAAGAAGGATTAGTGATCGATGATTAAAAAAGACCCATAGCGGTGAAAATACAAGTTAATACTTGCAAACCGCGGGTGGTATTGAAGGGGGCTGAAGGCTTCAACCTGACAGAGGACAACCTGAAACTCCTGCCAAACAGGACTTCATGTACCAGAATTCCCTGCTTCATGACGGGTTTACTTACAGTCTGCAATACAGCTGTAGTTAGGACATTGAGAAACTCTCTGTCAGCACATTGCACATTTTCATTTTTGGCTTCGCTGTTCTTATTCTCTGATAAGCTTTCACTGCTGTAACCTAGAATAGAACAATGGATGTATTATGTGAAGGGCTGTATTGCTGCAGACTCGCAAATTCCTTTCCAGAACTGCAAGTCCCGACAGCCTCTCCTGCAGAAGCTTCACGAAGGTTCCAGGTTGTCTAAGGAGGGGGTCAGTAGCCCCTCAGCTGGGATATGCTTGCTCAGCAAGGCGTAGAACGCATGTGTAAAAGATAAGAAATGTAGAATGTATAAAAGCCAGCTCCTGAAGGGGGGGGGGGGGGGGGCACGCAGTTTCTGCGCCATTGTTCTCAGCTGTGTCTTGCATATGCAATAAAAGTCTTTCTTTCCTAACCAAGTTGTCTGGGGCCTATTTTCTGACGGTAACATTTGGCACCCCAGATGGGACCAGGGCCCTGGGGAAGCCACATTGGCCCCCCAATCGGTCCGGGAGATTTTGTGGCGGAGTGATCCCCCAGACTTGCCTGGTGAGTGGCCACCGCTGAGTTCAGTGATCAGGTTTCTGAGGGGGTCATTCCACGGAGATCCTCTGAGACCTTTGGGATTGGTTGATCCGGAAAGAAGGCTTTCTTGACGATCAGAAGAACTTTTCAGGCAAATATTTTGGGAAAAGAAAGAAATAAGATAAGAAATAAGATAAGAATAAATTTTAAGCCGATCCGTTATCACGAAGGATCGAGGGGGCCTTGATCACGCCCCGCGCAGTGGCTAGTAGGAATTAAGCTCTGAAGACCACAGCGATTTGGGAATATTTTGGGAACAGGTTTCTTGTTGTGTGAAGGAGAGTGTCTGTCTGTCTGTAAGGTACCTTTAAAAAAAATAAAATAAAATTTCTGCTGTGGTAGATCGGTTAGAGAAATTTCTTTTTGTGATCAAATGCATTATTTCTTTTGATCTACTCTGGTGATGCAGACTATTTTTACTTAAGGAAAACTTATTAAAAGTGATTGTGAATTATTTATCTGTATATGTGTTAATAAATGTGTACTGAACAGCGGCAGTTAAAAGAGCATTGGGAGCTGGAGAGTTAACTAGTTTGGCTGGGCAGAGGCTGCTTCTCAGCAGGACAATTTAACCCCTAAAACATTTCTCTGGTACGTTTGGGTTTTCAAATTATTAATTAAGGATTGTGATGTATGTAACTGCTATCTGTGAATTGCAAGCACATGTACCAGGGATTTTTTAATTGTTTTTAATTGTTTTAAACCCTAATAGGAAGAGATTTTTGGTTTACAGATGCTGCACAAGATCCTTCATTACTTAATCCAGAGAGTTAAGATATTTTAGTTTGTTATTAAAGTAGAGATGTGTTTCCTGCATTCATTGTATTAAAAGGTAAACTTCGAATGTGTCAATTATAAGTAAGATATTGCGTTTTGCATTTCCTTGATTACTCACAAGATGATCTGTAGTTTACAATCAGACCATTGCATATGTCATTTGACAGACATAATATGATGGACATTTTATAGCAGCAAATTCATTATTACAGTACAAAAATGTAATTATAAAATGGTAGTGTGTTTCACTGCGTGTCAATATGTCAGTACGTAGTGCGTAGTGCATTTCATTGCGTGTCAGATGTTAGTGCATTCAATATGGCTGTGTGTTTCAATGCTGGCGTTGTTAATCAGAAGTTTTCAGTTTTCTCATATCTTCTATCCCAGTGTCCTCCCTATGCTTATCCTTCACTCGATACATCCACAGGTTAGTCAATTATTTATTGTTTTTTTTTTCATCTATGGCAGGGCACCTGTACAATAAGAATATTCTCTAATGTTAATTATTGTTCTTACTTGTTTCCTATATATTATCTGTTATTTAAAAGTTACATTGGAACGCATGATAAAGTATGAACTCTCTTTTGCTGACGCAGTTTATTTTGATGCTGTCTCTGGGAAAATTAGAGGAGAAATGATTAAGAATGGGACCTTTTTTAAAGCTTTGTTAAATATGCAGGGCTACTCCCTGTTTTAAGGAACTGGCAAGAAAAGACAGCCAAGCATGTGCAGCTCTGACTGTGGGAATTATAGGATGCCGTTTGTAAAAACACAGAGAAAACAAAGACTTAATATTAAAAATTTTGATTCAGTGGCAGGCGCAAGATAAGGATTATTGGAAGTTGTGGGCAAGAGGAGGGGCCACTATGCAAGATTAGGAACAAGATCAAATATGATTCGGCCCAAATGATAAAGTAGTGGCCCCCCCCCCACACATATATATACACTGCAATTATGTTCTTTTACCACTGGTGGGGGCTGGGCTCTGGCTATTACCATATGTTCTTAGTGTTTGCAATGTAATTGGTACAAGGCTTCCAAGGGTTTGATCATCACTCCTGCACACCTAAAGCGCCCCCCTGGATCCTTGCCAGCAGATCCAGGTTGACTTTATTGAATTAACCCAATGCCAAACTTACAAGTATGTAGGAAGTAATGTTTTGCAGCTTCTCAGCCTCGTCAGAACTGATTTGCCTCCAGGCGCAGGTCACCTATTCAATTTCCAGATGGACTGTGATCTTTTCATCGTATTTTGAGATGTATGGGAACAGGGATCAGGAAGAGAAGAAAAGGGCCCACCCCTGCAACCAGGAACTTAATAATAGACCCGACATCCGAAAGAAGCTGCAGAAGGCCGAAGGCTTTGAGGGCATGAGCCTCAGCCAGTTAAAAGCTATAGCAGACCAGGTATGTGGAAATAGAGAAGTGGAAGAGAAAAGAGAGAAGCAAGTAGACATATGAAGGAGAAAGTGACTGTTAGCCGCCGCTCTCGAGGACACTTGGACGGGAAGGAGCCAAGACAATGGCAGACCGCGAAGAGGAGGGGAACAAGACCCCCCTTGGGAAAGAATCAGTGTGCGTACTGCAAAAATGAAGGCCATTGGAAGAGAGACTGTGAAGAATGGCAAAAGAAATACGGGAGCCCTGCAGTGAATACTAATGACAAAAATGGACCTGCACCGACACAAAGGGGCCGAGGAGGAAGGAGATCGGACAACCCCCACTGGCAGATGGCGGGGGAGGCGACAAGGAGCATACAGCCTGAAGAGACCGGGAGGGAAGAATCCCCACTGACCCTCTGGTGGAGATCCACGAGGGAACACAACAAAATCAGGGGCCTGTTGGACTCAGAGGCCAACGATCTGTCATGACTGCACCAATCGGCCCCCCGACGAAAGAGACTGTTTCTATAGTGGGTGCCTCAGGTCAGGTACTCACTGCCCCTCTGCAGAAAGAATAAACTATACAAGTAGGCGGGACCATGGTATCCCTTATCGGACGGGACCTGCTGTGTAAACTACAGGCCACACTGAGATTTCAACCAACAGGGGAAGTTAAAGCCTCCTTCGGGGACCATTCAGTGATACTCATCTGCTCCCTCAGGGAGAAATGGAGATTACTTCCTCAACCAGTCAATACCCAGAAGACACCCCATCATCGACAGAGACGGGATTTGTCCTGGAGGATTAGTCGTGAACGCCCCCATTCTGGATCGAACTAAAGCAAGGCGCCCAAATAGTTAACCAAACCCAATACCCCGTGCCATATGCCGCCAGATGCAGTAATCAGATCTGAGTCAGAAACACCTGAAGCAGGGAGTCCTGGAAGCAACCAGATCTGAGTGGAACACGCCTTTGTTACCAGTAAAGAAACCTGGTACTAACGACTATCAACCTGTACAAGATTTAAGAAAAGTGAATACTCAAGTGGCAGATTTGGTAGCACTTGTGCCAAATCCGTATTCAATCCTGGCTCAAGTTTCTTCTAGTTCCAAATGGTACAGTGTTATTGATCTCAAAGATGCTTTCTTCTCTGTTCCAATAGCAGAGGAATGTCAGAAAATGTTTGCCTTCACTTGAAAAATGCGCAAACTGGAGAAAAGCAGCAGTATACTTAACTCGCCTACCCCAAGGATTTAAAAATTCACCCACTCTGTTCTCGGAGCAACTGGCCAAGGACCTGAAGATGTACTGGATCACACATGGGCCAGTTGTACAATATGTGGATGATCTCTTGATATTTAGGGAAGCATACCATGAATGTGCGGTATCAACCCTATACTTGTTGAAAACTTTGTACTCGAAAGGGTATCGTGCGAGTAAAAAGAAAGCGCAAATTTATGAAATAGAAGTAGAATATTTGGGTTTTCGTCTCAGAGAAGGCACTCGTCGACTTGGAATCTCTCGTACTAGTTCTATAAGACATCAACCTGTACCCACCTGTAAGAATGAACTCCGTGCGTTTTTGGGAGCTGCAGGATATTGTAGACTTTGGATTGCAAACTATGCAATTATTGCTCAACCATTATATGATAAACTACGAGGCAAAGAAGCAGAATCTCAACCCTTCCAATGGGAGAAACATGAACTAGCAAATCTTCATCAACTGAAAGAAGCCTTGATTTCACCCCCAGCTCTAGGATTACCTGATGTAATGAAACCATTTCATTTGTTCATAGATGAGAAGAAAGGAATGGCCATAGGGGTATTGACTCAAACCTTAGGATCGTGGGAACGACCTGTTGCATATTTGTCAAAAGGAATGGACAATGTTGCTAAAGGATGGCCTGGTTGCCTTCGAAGCATTGCTGCCGCATGTTTACTGATACCTGAAGCTGTTAAATTAACATTTGGACAGACTTTACAAGTAACAACTCCTCATACTATTCAAGGACTACTAGAGACTCATGGACCAAAATGGATGACTAATTCACGTCTCGTCAAGTATCAAGCCTTACTGTGTGAAACACCTGAAATTCAAATACAAGACAGCAAAAACTTGAATCCGGCTACTCTTATGCCGGCACCTGAACCAGTTGCCCATGACTGTGAAGAAGTCATGACTACAATACATTCCAGTAGCCCAGACCTGAGGGATCAACCCTGGCAAGGAGCTTGGACTTTATTCACTGATGGGAGCAGCCAAATCATTCATGGGATACGTTCTGCTGGAGATGCTGTAGTATCCGAAGATGAAATCATTGAGGCTCAACCTCTTCCAACGTCTGCACAAAAAGCTGAACTAATTGCCCTTACTCGAGCTCTGCAGTTGGCAGAAGGAAAAACTGTAAATATCTATACAGACTCTAAATATGCCTTTCTTACAATTCAAGTACATGGAGCATTATACAAAGAACAAGGTTTCTTGACTGCAGAGGGAAAACAATTGAACAATGCATCAGAAGTATGTGAATTACCAGACGCAGTTTGGCTACCTCGCAAGGTGGCTGTAATGCATTGTAAAGCACACACCAGGAAATCAAACCCTATTGTCAAGTAAATCAGAGAGCAGATGAAGCAGCAAAAAAGGGCAGCTCGGGAACCCTTCCAAGCAGCATTAATTGCATTGAATCATCAGGCTTCAGGCAGTCCTGGAGCTCATCACCAACTACACTGCTTTCGCTCTTAAACTCTGGGCAAAACAAAATACCAAGATTATGACTGCAGTGTACCAGAATAGATTGGTTTTAGATTACCCTCTGGCCCAGGAAGCAGGGTTTGTGGAACATTTAACCTCTCCAATTGTTGTTTACAGGTAGATGACCAAAGCAAGGTTATCCAAGACATCACTGATCGCATGGTCGAGATGGCTCATGTCCCTGTCCAGCAGTGGAATAGTGCTTGGGACTGGACCAATGGATTCCGTGTTTGGTTTTCCATGATCGGTGGATTTAAGAGCTTGTTTGTTATCCTAGCCAGTTTAATTCTGTTTTGTCTTTTAGGACCCTGTATTATTCCTTTCTTGCTCAAATCGCCTTCGTCGGATGATGGAGGACATTGCTGAACGCAAAACAGCCACGCAGCTCCTGTCACTGTACATGTATTCCTCTGAGCCTATAGAACCTGTTTAACCATCCTCATGTTTTATCCTGGGCCATCTTCCCATACATGACAAGTTCGGGCTACAAAGGGGGGTGGAGCCAATAGGGCCCATCCGTCTCAAACCCGTGAAGAAACCATCGGACTGTTTGGGAAATTAGGGCCCCCTGAGAACTCAGTTTGCTAATTTTTCTTGTTTCTGTTTCTTTCAGCTCCACAGCTGCGTTGTGATGGTGTGATACTTTTCATAGAGAATGATAAGTATCAAAGGGGGGAATGAAGGGGGCTGAAGGCTTCAACCTGACAGAGGACAACCTGAAACTCCTGCCAAACAGGACTTCATGTACCAGAATTCCCTGCTTCATGACGGGTTTACTTACAGTCTGCAATACAGCTGTAGTTAGGACATTGAGAAACTCTCTGTCAGCACATTGCACATTTTCATTTTTGGCTTCGCTGTTCTTATTCTCTGATAAGCTTTCACTGCTGTAACCTAGAATAGAACAATGGATGTATTATGTGAAGGGCTGTATTGCTGCAGACTCGCAAATTCCTTTCCAGAACTGCAAGTCCCGACAGCCTCTCCTGCAGAAGCTTCACGAAGGTTCCAGGTTGTCTAAGGAGGGGGTCAGTAGCCCCTCAGCTGGGATATGCTTGCTCAGCAAGGCGTAGAACGCATGTGTAAAAGATAAGAAATGTAGAATGTATAAAAGCCAGCTCCTGAAGGGGGGGGGCACGCAGTTTCTGAGCCATTGTTCTCAGCTGTGTCTTGCATATGCAATAAAAGTCTTTCTTTCCTGACCAAGTTGTCTGGGGCCTATTTTCTGACAGTAACAGTATGAAGGTCCAAAAAATAATAAAACTTCATAAAAAATTATAAGAGTGTTAATGTAAATATTAGCAACAATATAAAATAATAGGGCCGGATTTTAAGACATATGCACAGGCGTACATTTGTGCGCGCAACCCGGCGTGCACAAATGTACGCCTGATTTTATAACATGCGCTGGCAGCCACTGTTGCGATCCTGCCCGCGAGGAGTGCGGGCAGGCTCCTTACCCTCACGCGGTCGGTCGGGGCCGCTAGCGCTGCTGCCTCTGCGGCGGCCTTGCCGCTGTGTCCGGGCTTCTCCCCGGCTACCTTTGCTTTGCACAGCGGGGCCAACCCGCCGCGAGCTCTCCCTCGTGGTCGGGACCCCCTCTGCCGCTCCTGCCATATTCCGATGCACTGTGGGCCTTCCCGGGGTCTTCAGCCAGCAGGGAGGCCGTCCCTGCTGGTGCCTGCAGCCATCCTTTGCTTCCAGCAGCCTTCCTGCTTCTGTCTTTGCAGCATGGAGCCGCTCTAGCAGTCTTCCTTCCTCCAGGGCTGCTCCTGCTGCATGCCTGCTTCTTCTTGGGCCTTCCACGTGGCTGGGAACGCCACCAATGTTCCTGCCTCTCTTTATCCAGCTTCCTAAGGCGCGGGCACGTGCCTCTCTCCTCCTCTTCAAGGGCCAGCCAGGTGTGGCCCCCTGCTGACCCCTCCCTGGGCGGTGTCCTCTTCAGCCCTACAAAGGGCTCAGCGTCCATTCTAGCTTTGCCTTCGCAAGGAGTTGGTGACTCTTGGGATCCTGCTGTCCTTCACTCCAGGAGTCGTCCTTGTTCCAGCACTTCTTCAAGGTCCTGTGTTTCCTGTTCTTCGATGGAGCTCCTTGTCTTGTCCTTTTGTCTACGTTCCAGTCCTGATGTTCACCTGCTGTTGCAGATGTCCGTGTGCCAGCCCTAAGGTCTGTCTCCTGATCCAGTATCTGTGTTCCAGTCCAGATGTTTGTTCCTGTTCCGTGATCCAGCCTGATGTTGCTTCTCCTGATCCTGAAGTCCGTGAGTCTGTCTTGCTGTCCTGAACCCCTGGCTCCTCGTACCACGCTTCCTGGTGTGCCATGTCGTGGTCCATGACCAGCCCCACGGCGGGCTGTGTAGGGCGCCTCATGGTACGATGCCTGCCTCTATTCTGCAGCACTAGCCTCCGGGAGATTTCCGCTTCTGTACTTGTCCCTGGTCTACGGAGTCCCTAGTGCTTCCTCTGTCCATGCCAAAGACTCTGCCAGAACCTGTACTTCCAGTGTGGTCCGCGACCAGCCACTGGCGGCTGAGTAGGGCGAGCCTCTGTGCAGGCCTCTACAGTTTCTGAGACATGCTTCATTCATTGCTCAATTTCTCGTCTTGAGGCTCCTCGAGTCCAGCGTGGTCCGTGACCAGTCCCGCGGGTGGACTGTGTAGGGTGCGCTGCGTTGCAGTCTCACCCCAGTGCTTTACCTGAATCCTCTGATTACCTTGAGCCTTGCCTGAATCTTCTGAAAGCCTTGCACCTTGTTCCTGAGTCTTCTGTATGCTTGGTACCTCGTGGCAAGCCATGTCGTAGTCCGCGACCAGCCCCACGGGCGGGCTGAGTAGGGCACTTCATGATGCAAGCCTTGTACCTTGTTCCTGAGTCTTCTGAAAGCCAAGTACCTTGTTCCTGAGTCTACGTCTGTTCCTGAGTCTCATCTGTGCATCCAAGTACCTCGTTCCTGAGTCTCGTCTGAATCTTCATGTTCCGGTCTTCTCTGCCCTGGCCTCCATCCGGCCTGCCGCTTCTTGCTGTACCCTGCGGCAGGTCCGAAAGGGCTTGGAACGGTGGAGGACTGTTCATAAGACCATCATTGCGTTGTTGGTCTTCCAAAGCGTGCAGGTCCGGAGGAGGGTCAGTATCTCCAGTCTTCAGTCCAGCCTCGCTCCTGCTCAACCCATGCTCGGGCATGCCTCGCCTACCACGGCACCTCTTCGGAGTTCCTCTGGGGTTGAACCTTGGCCCAAGAACACACATCTCCCGGTAAGCGGACCGCTCTCCTAGTGTTCCACAACAGCCGCGCACATGTTATAAAATCCGGGGTCAGCGTGCACAAGGGGGTGCACAATAGTGCACCTTGCGTGCGCCAAGCCCTAGGGGAGCCCCAATGTCTTTCCCCATTCCCCCTGCCCCCACCACCTTTCCCTCCCTTCGCCTACCTAACTCACCCCCCAGCCCTACCTAACCCCCCCCAACCTTTATTTTACAAGTTGCGCCTGCCTCTGGGCAGGCGTAGGTTGCACACGCTGGCCAAGTGCCGGCGCGCAATACCCCAGTCTAGCAGTCCTTTGGAGGCCTCTGGCCATGCCCCCGCCCCGCCCTGGACCACCCACACTCCGCCCCTTTTTTCAAGCCCCGGGACATACGTGCATCCCGGGGCTTTGCGCGCATCACCGGGCCTATGCAAAATAAACGGCGTGCATAACCCCCCTACACGTGTAAATACAGCTGGATTTATGCGCATAGGGCTTTTAAAATCTGTCCCATAAGACTTTGATACAATGTGTTTGTTGCATGCAGATTTCAATTACCCCAATATTGACTGGTTAAATGTAACATCAGGACATGCTAGAGACCTAACGTTCCTGGATGTAATAAAAGACTGCTTCATGGAGCAATTGGTTCAGGAACCTATGAGAGGGAGCTATTTTAGATTTAATTCTTAGTGGAATGAAGGATTTGGTGAGAGAGGTAATTGTGCACCTTGTGTGTGCCGAGCCGTGCTGCCTTCCTCCGTTCCCTTCCCCCTAGCCTGACCTTCCCACCCCTTCCCCTAACCTTTCCCCCCAGCCCTACTCTAACCCTCCCCCAAAGGTTTTATTCTACCTTTTGCGCGCGCCTGCACAAGATCCCTTGACACAGCGGCAATGACCACTATGTTGCAGGAGGCCCCGCCCCTGCCCCAGACTGCCCTACCCCCACCCCACCCCTTTTGTAAAGCCCCAGGACTTACACATGTCCCAGGGCTTTACGCTCGCCGCTGAGCCTTTTTAAAATAGGCTGGCGCGCGTAACCTTTTGAAAATCCGGCCCTTAGAGTGTATAGCAGTAAAAGATGGAACGAGGATAACCAATGAGATAGTGCTAAACCAGAGTACAAATGATATCGCAATGACAGGGAGGATCACCTTGGTGTCCGGGGTGGCATACAGTCTAACAAGTTAAAGATGATATAAAAGACTATATGCACAGTAGAATCTTTTTGGGTAGAAATCCCATGTGTGTTGGGTAAGAGTAGAACAATAGGAGTATATTATCGTCCAACTGACCAAAATGAGACAAACAATGAAATGCTAAGGGGTACGCCCGTAAGATACGCGCGTACCCCCCGAAAACCTACTCCAAACCCCCCCTGCATGCGCCGAGCCTATTTTGCATAGGCTCGGCGGCGCGCGCAAGCCCCGGGATGCGTGTACCCCCCTACACATAGGCTCCCTTTATTTCTCACACACACATCCCTTCACACATGCTCTCTTTCTTATACATTCACACACCCTTACACAGGTTCCCTCTTAGACAAATAAACAAGCACCCTCACATAAACACATTCTCTTTTTCACACACACCAGCTCCCAATTTCTCACACACATCAGCTCCCAATTTCTCGCACTCCTTCACAATCTCCTCACATAGGCTCACTCTCTCTGGCACCCACACCCATGCACTCTCACACATGCTTTCTCTCTCTCACTCCCACACACACCCACACACACACAGAATCACTCTCACTGGGGCCTGCTCCATCTTTGTTGCACAATAACCTATTATCCCACTCACATAGGTTATTCACTGACAATCTCAAACCAACAGAACCTACGCCAAACCCTTTGTTTATTGTTGTGGATTAAAACTGCTCAAATAATTTAAAAAGCGGATGGTGGTAGTTTCATATGAATACTATTTATATGTACCATCCCGGTTACCAAATAGTATAAGTTTTATAATCACAAACTCACTACCAACCACCCTGTAATATTTTTATCTTGCAGTGCCACCAACAATAAAAAAAATGTTATATGTGTTTTTAAATGTTTTTATAAAATAATTTTATCTAAACCTTATCTCTGCCAAAATATACATTTTTATTAAATGCTATTATCCATATTTCACTGTTATTGCACCATATTGCAAACTTCAAAATCCAAAGATGCTTTAACTTTAGCCCAAATTGTACTTAGCTGCTCAATATTCCCAGCGTGGCCAAGTTTTGGACAAAGACCTTCTTCAGGGGCCGCAGCATACATTCAAAACTGACTATTCCAATAATGGTGGTGTGACAGTTCTTAACAGCGTACTTTCATAATGGCGGACATGTTCTCCATCAAACTTTCACATTTATATAAACTACCATCTTCACTGCGAGCAGGACAGCCTCCACTCACGGCACGCCTGGGCCTGCTTCATATTTGCCGTGAATGAGATGGGCTCTGCGTGTGGCACGCCGGGGCCTGCTCCTTCTTCACTGCAAATGGATGGCCTCCGCTCGTGGCACACTGGGGACTGTTCCATCTTCGCTGCGAGCGGGATGGCCTCCGCTCGTGGCACACTGGGGACTGTTCCATCTTCGCTGCGAGCGGGACGGGCTCTGCTCGTGGCACTCTGGGGCCTGCCAAATTCTGTGCAAAATTTGCACAGCTGCGCAGGAAGGGAATTCTATGCATAATTACCCAATGACTATTTTGTGGATTGCAAACTGGTTAAAAGACAGGAAACAGAGAATAGGATTAAATGGTCAGTTTTCTCAGTGGAAAAAGGTAAACAGTGGCGTGCTTCAGGGATCTGTACTTGGACCAGTACTTTTCAATACATTTATAAATGATCTGGAAAAGGATATGAGTGAGGTGATCAAATTTGCAGTTGACACAAAATTATTCAGTGTAGATAAATCACATGCAGATTGTGATAAATTGTAGGAGGACTTTGTAAAACTGGAAGATTGGGTGTCCAAATGGCAGATGAAATTTAATGTGGACAAGTGCAAGTTGATGCATATAGTGAAAAATAACCCTTGCTGTATTACATGATGTTAGGTTCCATGTAAAGAGTTACTACCCAGGAAAATGTTCTAGGCAACATAGTGGATAACACATTGAAATCATTGGCTTAGTGTGGTATGGCAGTCAAAAAAACAAACAATGGGGGTCATTTTTCAAAATGCGATAAGGTGTTTTTGCATGCGATTGTATGGTGTGATGCAAATTCTGAAAATAGGAGGAGTGTGGGCTAGCCTGCCTGTGAAGAGCTATTGTGCAGCTGTAATGCTGATTTTAACTACACCTCTTTGGATTGTGTGATAAGGTTTCATTGCCATCTGTGATGTCTCCTGTAAGTCTGATTTCACAGAGAGAGAGAGAGAGAGAGAGAGAGAGAGAGAGAGAGAATAATGTCATGGCCCATAGGTAGGTATTTGTATCCCTATGGTAGGCCCACCTAGTAACTCGAGGTGGGGATTAGGTACGAGTGTAGGGGGTTAGGGGCCACTTTGACATTCTACGTGATACCTACGAACAGAACAGTGGTCTCTTGTGAAGATTTGCTGGCCTTCGGAGTGAGGAAACTCACTCCAAGATGAGATTTGGGCAAGGTTCTCTCAACCTAGCTTGATGTTACCCAGGTAAGAGTCCATCAAGCTAGGTTGAGAGAACACAGCACAAATCTCTCTTGGAGTGGAGTTTCCTCACTCCAAGGCCAGCAAATCTTCACAAGAGACCACTGTTCTGTTCGTAGGTATCACGTAGAATGTCAAAGTGGCCCCTAACCCCTACACTCTTACCTAATCCCACCTCGAGTTACTAGGTGGGCCTACCATAGGGATACAAATACCTACCTATGGGCCATGACATTATGGCCAGTCTCTCTCTCTCTCTCTCTCTCTCTCTCTCTCTCTCTCTCTCTCTCTCTCTCTCTCTCTCTCTCTCTCTCTCCTCTCTCTCTCTCTCTCTCTCTCTCCTCTCTCTCTCTCTCTCTCTCTCTCTCTCTCTCCGCTCCCATCCCTCCCTCTCCCTCCCTCCCTCCCCATGGTTGAATGCAGGAAATACAACAGGTCTGGCACTTATTGCAGAATCTGGTGAATAAATTGGAGAATGTCAAAATGCCTCTGTATCACTCAATGCCGGTGCAAGGGTGTCCAGCCACCCTAGGTGGTGATGTCATATTCCTTCATATTATGCCTCCCCCCTGAGTCACAGTGTCTACGTCACCAGAACTCCCTTACCTCACCGACCGACACATCCCAGCACGTGAGTCTTGCAATTTCAAAACTGCCACCCAACTCAATGTTAAAAAGAATACTGACCTCACGACCAGCGACAGCACCCTGCCCTCTTCCAGCACCCTAGGTGACTGCCTAGTCCACCTAATGCCTTGTGCTGGCCCTGGTATCACTCCATGGTGAGACTACACCTTGAATACAGGGGTAGATTTTCAAAGGGATATACGCACGTAACCCTTTAAAAACTCTCCTGCGCTTCGAGCCTATTTTGCATAGGTGCGGCGCGCGCAAGCCCCGTGTCACACGTATGTCCCGGGGCTTTGAAAAAGGGGCGGGAAGGGTGTGGGGCCATGGGTGTGGGGGCAGTCCAGGGGCAGGACCAAGGCCTCCAGCACAGAGGCCATGCCGGGGGATGGCGCGCTGGCAGCTGGCCGGCGCGCGCAAGTTACGTCTGCCAGGCATAACTCCTGAAACAAAGGTAGGGGGGGGGTTTAGGTAGGGCTGGGGGTGGGTTAGATAGAGGAAGGTACGGGGGAGTGGAAGGAAAGTTCCCTCCAAGGCCGCTCCGATTTCGGAGCGGCTTCGGAGGAAATGGGGAAAGCCATCGGGGCTCCCCTAGGGCTCGGTGCGCACAAGGTGCACAAGTGTGCACCCCCTTGCGCACGCTGACCTCGGATTTTATAACATGAGTGTGGCAGTGTGCGCATGTTATAAAATCGGGTGTACATTTGTGCGCACCGGGTAGTGCGCACAAAGGTACCCTGCGTGCGTAGATTTTTAAAATCTGCCCCACTGTGTATAATTCTGGTTGCCGCATCTAAAAAAAGATATAGTTGCACGGGAGAAGGTACATAGAAGGGCGACTGAAATGATAAAGGGGATGGAATGACTCACTTGTGAGGAAATGCACTTTACTTGAGTAAGTGGGCTTTTGAAAATTGCTACGGTATATGCCATTGAATTGTCCATAGGATTTACTTGCTTAAGTATATTTTAATCAAATAAATGACCTTTGAGAATTGCTGTGATATTATGTTTTATTTATGTGCCTAACTCCTTTGAAAATTCACCTTTTAGGGACTAGTCACTGCTATTACTGGCATCAGTAGCATAGGATCTATTTAGTGTTTGGGTACTTGCCAGGTACTTGTAGCCTGGTTTGGTCACTGTTGGAAACAGGATGCTGGGCTTGATGCACCCTCGGTTTAACCTACTACGGCAACTTCTTATGAATTATCTGGCACAGATCTTCTTTGATAGGCAGGTGGACAGGAGAGAAGATACGTTCCTTCTGTTGTGGCCAAGCCAAATTCAAAGTGACACCAGCTGACCGGCCATTGCACTCTGCCCTACACATGTGGGGCATAGTGCAGCTGCAAGTTAGTCGACACCGTTCTGAATTTGGTGCAGCTGTGACGAGAGGGCGGAGAAGGAAATACTTTCCCTTCTGCTCACATGACCATCAGTGAAAATCTGCATCAGGTAAGGGATGGATTTTGGGGATGGCAAGTCCTGGAAGACCTCAGTAATATCTTGGAGAGAGGGGTGCCCTAAGTCACCAGGGATAAGCATCGTCATGAATGTGTGAGGGAGGGGTTCTTACTAACTTGACCTGGTGGGAGGACAGGGGACAGGCTGGGAGGACAAGTTTTTTTCATTGATGGGTATCTGAGTGGGAGGGAGGATTGCAGCACTGGAAAGAGACAGAATGTTTACAATTTGGCCACTGGGAGATGGAGAATGTTTTCAAAATGCTCCACAGCTATTTTATATCCAGCTAAGGTGCCTATAGACTAGTGTTCAGCCATAATCTGTCAGCTAGATTGTGGCCGACAATTTTTTCTAAACTTAGCTGGATAAAAATAGCTACATAACTTTGCCACTCTGACTTTTTGAAAATTGCCCCCATGCTGTACATGTGATCTCACGCTGAGTCATAGGATTGGATCACGGAGCACATCAGGGGGAATGATTACGATTTTATTGTAGTACAAATCAGTGAAATTATACTCACTTCTGTCTTCTGTTCATTATTTTCTGAAGTCTTCAAAAGGCAAATGTAAAAAAATATAAATGTTAGCACATACTGTATGAGATTCCCACCTGCTGAATAGATTATCCCTGCAAGGAACTTTTGAGTTTTGCTCACGCTGAGGTTTCTATAGATCAGCTGCCTCCCATCGCTGGTGCCAGTGTCACCAAGGGTAAGGACCTTGAATCCAGCTCCCTTCCCCCATGGCCTTCATCGCCCTTTCATCTCCTGCCGCACCCACCCTCTCCCCAGTAGCAGAGGTCTCCATCTTCCCTCACCCTCACCCTATCATCAAAATAATGGTCTCACTGACTCCTACCTCTCCTGACTGGTAAAGTCTTCTCCAGTCCTCCTCACTCAGGCTTTCTATGCTGTCCCTGGGGCTGTGCTGCCCTTACAACAGTACCGGGGTCCCCTTCCAGCCTTTCACATTGTGCTTTGGTGGGGCGCATGCCTAAATGAAGGGAAAAGCTGAGGCGCTGCCCAGGAGTGGAAGCTCCGGGCTTCCACTCCTGGGCAACAGAGCAGGGAAAGGGACTGGCTGAGTGCACCACATGTATGGATGTCCTCTCCTGTTTCTGCCGTGGCTGCCAGGGCTGGCTTTAGGATTAATGGTATGCTGGGCTAAAACTGTTAATGCCGTCACCAGATCCCCCGCACATCACCTATGTTTTTGCCAAATATGCACACCCATTCACTCACTCACCCACCCTTTCCCTCCCCCTTCTCACTTACTCTCCCACCTGCTTCCCATCCCTACCCCTTCTCTCACTCACTCTTTCCCTTTCCTTCCCTTCACTCCCCTCCCCTTTCCTCCTTTCCTCTCACCCACTCATTCCTTTCCCTTTCATCCTCTCCATCTCACCCACTCACCTATTCACCTTTTCCCTCCCCTACCACTCCATTCCCTCTCACACACTACTACCTTCCCTTTCATCCTTTCCCTCTTGCCCACTCTTTCCCCTTTCCCTCCCTTCTTACCCCATTCCCTCTCTCACTCCTCTTTGCTATCCTTCCCTCTTCTCTCAATCATTCCTTCCCATCACTCACTTCTCCCCTTCCCTTTCACTCATGCAGCTCAGCTCCCCTTTCCTCCCATCCCTTTTCAGTGGGAAGGAAGGGGAGAAAAGGAGAGGGAAGGAGGGATGGGGATTGAGAAGTTCTTACACTCAGGGGCAAAGCTAGAACTGATTTTTTTGAGGAAGGCCCAAGGTTGACATGGGTGGGCAGAAGGCACTGAGCCCTACTAGTTGAACTCTTATTGATAAATAATTCCTTGGACCGCACTCGATAATGTATTTCTAAATAGTTTACAACAGCCGTCATTCATAATGAGTGATACTTTAAATTATTTTACATTAATTATTTTAAGCACTTAACATTAAAAATTCCTTATTTATCTGTATTAATTTATTATATATAGCAGTTTATAACTGCACAAGAAGAATATCATGTAAAAAGCAAAGAACACATAACAGAAACATCAGATCCAGTCAATCATATATATGCAAATTCTGGTGTCATCTCAGCAAAACAAAATCCTTCTATTGCCAAACACTTTCTGAAGTAACACAAACCCCCTTAAAAAAATAAAATAAAAGACACCTATAACCTTGTAATATCATACAATAACAGTACTAACTCTCAGGATTCAAACAGCAGAAATCTTATCTATGAAAAGGCAGCAATACAAATATTACACCAGGCTCTAGACTACTAATACTAATACACCTCTTACTGGAGTGACTAAACAAGCTGGACTGCTACAAATCCTTAAAGAAAAGCTACATACTAGTAGAAATAATGCATCTCCGTCACACATGCAGAACACAGACTGACCCTTACCTGATACATGAGGGCACTCCATGAAGTCAGCATGTGGCACATTTAAAACGAATCAGAGAAAGTTCTTTTTCACTCAACACACAATTAAGCTCTGGAATTTGTTGCCATGGGATGTGGTTAGTGCAGTTAGTGTAGCTGGGTTTAAAAAAGGATTGGATAAGTTCTTGGAGGAGAAGTCCATTACCTGCTATTAATTAAGTTGACTTAGAAAATAGCCACTGCTATTACTAGCAACAGTAACATGGGATAGACTTAGTTTTTTGGTACTTGCCAGGTTCTTATGGCCTGGATTGGCCACTGTTGGAAATAGGATGCTGGGCTTGATAGACCCATGGTCTGACTCAGTATGGCATGTTCTTATGTTCTTAAAATAAAGGACTACAAATTAGAAAGAGACAGATGCAGAAAAAATGAAATGGAAAACCAGACTCTAAAGAGTGGAATTCTGAAGAAAGAGCAAAGTACAAAAGTACAGTGTAAGTAATGTACATTCCAACAATGGCATATTCCAATTGCTAAAATCTCCAAATAATTTTTTCCTTTTATTGTCTGATCTTTAAATTTTTTTAAACAATTGGTCCCAATCTCCTTTTTTCCACTTTCATCTTGTCATTTTTTTCCTAATTCCTTTTCCTAGGGCTCTTTTCTCTTTCCGTTTCTTTTCTCTCATCATGTCTTATTCCATTCTTCCGTCACACACAAAGACTCTAACTCTCAGACACATGCATGCACAGGCTCACACTCCTATACACACACACACACACACACACACATAATCTCACTCCCAAACACGCACAGGTTCCCACTCCCACACACATACAAAGGCTCCCATTCACACTCCTAAACATACACACACGCACTCACACACACCCATCCACACACACACACACACGCACAGGTTCCCACTCCCATATACACACAGGCTCCCATTCTCACACATTAAAGCTCCCATTTCCCCCCTACCAACACAGGTTCTCACTCCCACACACATCCACAGGCTCCCACTATCATATACACACATAGGCTCCCATTCACACACATATAGGCTTCAACTCTCCCCCCCCACACACACACACAGGCTCCCACTCTCACATAAACAAACACACTCAGTCTCCCTGTGAGGGAGAATCCCTCAGAACACATTAAAGGACCAGTCACAGCTATCTGGCCTGTTCCTCCTTAAGAACCAGCCCTTCACCACAGTATAAAGAGTCAGGGCCCAGAAGGGCTAGAAAGGCCCAGAGAGAAGGCAAGAAGCTGTTGCCATATTGAAGACTTTAAATAACTGAGGTCTGTAAAGGTAAGCATTTTTTGTTCTATACTTTTCTGTAACTGTAAATAAAGCCAGAATCTATCTTCATCTGTCCTCCTAGCTGTTTCCCAAGCTGTGGCCACTCCCAGTTACTGGACAGGCCAGAAAGGCTTTTAAAAATAGTCTTTCACTCTTCTACCCTGGAGAGTCACCAAACTTCATTACTTGTGCCGCTGAAAAGAGACCAGTATGGAGTGAGTGATATAGACCCTTGCAGAGGGGCATAAGCAGCTATAAGCAATTGTGCAAGACCAGGAGGCTCAATAGAAATGCATTGTAGAGAATTTGAGTGCCCTATAGGGTTCCCTGATTGCTGTACAGGAAACTGCAACCAAAAATGGCGCTGCCTTTACTAGGGATGTGCAGCCAGAAAGTATTCGTTGCATTCGGGCTACGTATTTGTCGGGGCCCATATACGTTGCATTCGTTCAATGGCTCCCCGATACGTTGATACGTACATTCGGTTTCCGGTTCCTATGAAAGTCAATGGGGGAAGTATTTGCAGCCTATTTTTGGCTGCAGAATTGGGATTTTATTATGAATTTTGATGAAACTTCTGGGGAGCAATCATCAGAACAACAAAACAGCTACAAGGTACTTAGACTGTGGCAAAGTGGCACCAAAGTGGCATGAATAGCCTAAGGTACTTTAAAGAGGCAAAGGGGTACTAGGAGTGGCAAGAAGAGTGCTTTAATAGAGGCGCAAAGCAGCAGCAAGAGTGTAAAAAACACACCACAGCTTCAAAAGAGAGCACCGATAAGAGATGCATGAACCCTCGAAGGCAAACACGACAGGCAAAGCGGCAAGACAAGTGGCATCGGCATCCTACAGCACAATGAAGGAGGAACATAGCAAGCAGAAAGACTAGCACCAACACAATGAGCAACCATGATAGTGGCCAGAACACCACAAGGGGTTTAGTGAGTCATCTGGTGTATGGCAGCAAGGCACAGAGGGTAGATACAGGCTGGCTTCATCCGGGGAGAGTTCCCTTTCCTTTGTGCAGGAAAGGGTTCCCTAGAATGGGTTTGCCCCTAGAGTAGAGTGTTTCCATTAGTGTCTAGTGAGCTCTCGCTGGTCTTTTAAAATCTGGTAGAGTTAGCAGATATACAAAAGAGAATTTTCAAGGCCGAGGCAGAGGAGGTTACTATGTAAACAGCGGTTCAACATGAGTCAGAAGGTAGATACAGGCTGGCTACACCCGGGGAGAGTTCCCTTTCCTTTGAGCCGGGAAGGGCTCCCCAGAATGGGTTGGCCCCTAGAGTGGAGCCAGGTCACCTTCAAAGTGTGGCGACCTGGAGCAGGGTCTCACTGTGAGCATGGTCTCACTGTGTTGCCACAGTCTAAGTACCTTGGAGATCTTTTCTTGTTCTGAACGTGGGTCAATAGATGGTAAGAGATAGGCTGCAACAACGAGGAGAGTTCCCGTTCCTTTGAGCAGGAAAGGGCTCCCTGGAATGGGTTGGCCCCTGGAGTGGAGCATGAGCCTTCAAAGCGTGGCGACCTGGAGCAGGGTCTCACTGTGAGCATGGTCTCACTGTGTTGCCATAGTCTAAGTACCTTGGAGATCTTTTCTTGTTCTGAACATGGGTCAACAGGTGGTAAGAGATAGGCTGCAACAACGGGGAGAGTTCCCTTTCCTTTGAGCAGGAAAGGGCTCCCTGGAATGGGTTGACCCATAGAGTGTATAATGGTACAAATTGTTAGGATTTAAGCATTTGCAAACAGATCATGACTTCATAAGCAAGACGGAGGAAGTTCTCTTCTCTGCCCTGAAACTAAAGAAAACTTGTTTGTTTTATTTAAGGATCCATGCTGTGAAGGATTACTAGTTTGAATTGCCAGAGACTGAGGTTTCCCTTTGCAACGAGGATTCAGCTAGGACAACCCCCCCCCCTTCCCCCAAAAGGCATTTAGTTAGTAGGTTCTTCCCATTGTGCTTTTATGGTGCCTCTCGCTGCAGTACCTGTCAGAGCTTATTTAATAATTATGTCAAGATAAGCACAACAATATCTGCTACTTTTTCTGGTTTTGCCTCATGACCTGGCATCACCTGCCTGGGCGTTGCAGAGCTGTAATGGTGCACATAAAAACCAACTACAAAACCATCTTTGACGTAATGAAATAGTGCTGTCTTGGTATTTCAGCTCTGGGCCTCCGAAGTGCCCAAGCAGTAGTCAGTCCACACTCGAGCAGAGCACTCCCACCCAAGCTGGGCAGCACTACAGTCCCACCTGATACTGAAAACACCCCCCCTCCCCCAATGCAGCAGGTCTGCCATAATCATCAGGCAGTGGCCAAACAATGCAAAGCAATATAGTGCGAGATGGCTGCTCAGCTTGCTGTGCAAATCAGAGACTGGCGGGCACCATCCGCTCCAGAAAGGAAACATGAAAAGGGTGTGAAGATGCTCGCTCCTGGGTCCAGGCTTATGTGTTAGGAGTTAGCAATCTGTTGTTATTTAGGAGAGTTGTGGGTGGATCCTTGGACCAGTGGCAGATAACCACGCCCCCAGGGGAAGATCCCGAGAGGGACCACTGGTCAGGCTCAGAGTTAGGAGACAGACACACACGAATTCTTTTATTAAACAGTATACTGAACCACCAGAGGTGGCAGTAGTGAGCTGGAATGCCCGGCTGTGCTGTAATCCCTCAGATACTGGAACAGCGATCCCTGGAGGCTGAACTGTAGAGAAACTGAAATATAGTGAGTAGACAGGGTATGCAGAGTTCATGTACCGAACCTGATGGTAACACTCACACAATGTCTCATAGAAGCCCAGGAGCAGGAATGTATAGGCCCTCGAGGAGCGAGTACCTGGTTCCAGGAAAAGCTCTGAGAGAGCGATGGTAACTCACTGATATAGTTGGCAGTGATGACTTCCAGGCAGAAGAGAATATGGAGTAAGTCTGGGAACGAGGGCCCTCGAGGAGCAAGTACTGGTTCCAGACTGTCACCTGAAAAACAAAGGAGAGAGCGAGGCCCCCGAGGAGCGGGTACCCCTGGTAAATCCGAGGAGGCAGAGTAGCTTAGGTAGCGTAACCCGTATCCTTGCTAACTCCCCCTGTTAACAAATTTTAAGACCTTATATATCTGTATATATCCCTCAGGGGGATGCCCTGAGGTTCGCGCCACCACAGGTACTTCAGTCGGGGCCGCGCATGCACCTCTAGGCCTCCAGGAAACATGGCGGGTTGCTGCGTCTAGCCAATCCGGGGACGCCGGAGGACTTCGGCAGAAGGATGCTGCGGCAGCCAATCTTCCCGCGGGCGAAGAGGGAGGCGCCAAAAGGTAAAGAGGGCAGAGAGAGGGCGTCGGGAACCGATGGACACAACATTTCTGCCATACAGCCTTTACTATCTGGGATGTAACAAATCAAATACCAAACATACTGAGAAACAGGCAAAGCAATTGAGGTCAAACACTTGTAGGAACATAAGGCCTGGACAGACAGGCACAGCATTTGAGGACAGAGTCAATCCCATGTAGGGACATAAGGTCTGGATGGACAGGCAAAGCAATCGAGGTCAAACACTTGTAGGAACATAAGGCCTGCACAGACAGGCACAGCAATCGAGGACAGAGGTCAATCCCATGTAGGGACATAAGGCCTGGATGGACAGGCACAGCAGTTGAGGACAGAGGTGAATCCCACCTAGGGACATAAGGCCTGGACAGACAGGCAAAGCAATTGAGGTCAAACACTTGTAGGAACATAAAGCCTCGACAGACAGGCACAGCAATCGAGGTCAAACCCTTGTAGGGACATAAGGCCTGGATGAACAGGCACAGCAATACAGGACAGAGTCAATCCCACCTAGGGACATAAGGCCTGGACAGACAGGCAAAGCAATCGAGGTCAAACACTTGTAGGGAAATAAGGCCTGGACGGACAGGCACAGGAATCGAGGATAGAGTCAATCCCACCTAGGGACATAAGGCCTGGATGGACAGGCACAGCATTCGAGGACAGGTGAATCCCACCTAGGGACATAAGGCCTGGATGAACAGGCACAGCAATCGAGGACAGAGTCAATCCCACCTAGGGACATAAGGCCTGGACAGACAGGCAAAGCAATCGAGGTCAATCCCGCGTAGGGCCATAAGGCCTGGATGGACAGGCACAGCATTTGAGGACAGAGTCAATCCCACCTATGGACATAAGTAGTTGCCAGCCCTCCAGCATCTGTCTGATGCATGCTAGAATATTGGCTGTGGTATGGGCCTGGTCCGTCAGGTGGGTGTGCAGTAAAGCCCAACTCCACCCTGATACTTGTTCAGTAACAGAGCTGCTGGCTGCCCCTGCCTCAGCCAGGTCCCACCGGTGTGCTGTCAGGGAGAGGCAGCATTCATGGCGGTCCAGATATCGCAGGTGAAATCACTCTCCCCTCTGCCTTAGCTAGCAGTGCTTGCATGCGACTGCAACACTGCTTGTACAGGCTGGGGATGACCTTTCTGCTAAATGTGGTTCTGGAGGGGACTTTATAATTTGGAACTACGACCTTCAGAAAATGCTTGAAACCTACATTCTCCACTAACTGCAAGGGCTGGTCAGCAAGGGCAATCATTCCCCCAATGTTCCTCGTTACAACTTTTGAGGCTGCCTGCCTCCTACCCTGGGATAGCATTACTGCACTCCACTCCATTTCCTCCATGGTGGGTTGTCGTTTCTGCCACATATCAGGGGGTTGCTTGCTTGTCGCCTGACTACTAGAAGGGGATGATGGCGTGGGCTGACTCTGCTGCTTTTGAACCACTTTACGCTGCTTGGAATGGGTCCCCTGACTGGTACTGCCACCATCCCCAGATGGCAGTAATCTTGTTGGGTGTTGCCTCTTCATATAATGTGTCATGCCAAAATTAGATAGATGTCTCATTTGCTTGCCTTTGCTAATATCCCTGCCACAGTAATTACACCGAGCAAAACACGGGTCATCCGTCACTTTAAAGTGGCTCCAGATCGCAGATGTCTTTCGTGATCCTCCCTTCTCTAAAGCCTTGGGGGTGGATGCTGGCACTGGAGCTGAGGTAGTGGGTGTACCCTGAGAAGCAATACCAGGGGCCTCAGTCACACTCTGTGCTTGCGCTGACTGCTCTTTCTCCTCCTCCTCCTCCTCATCAGTTTCATCTCTCCCCTGCTGCATTGAAGTGGAGGCTAAGACAGGACTAACCGATCCTCCTAAAGCTTCGTCAGCTTTTACTTCTTCCGTTTCAGATGAGAATCCCACACAAGATGATTCTTCATCTGAATCAGAAGCAAACAGTGACTGCGCTACATTGTCAATGCTAAGTATTTCTCGAGACTTCTGTCCCCCTGCTACTTTTGGGTGTCGATATTTTGTCTGGCAAGACTCAGCCTTCCCTTCCCTCGACTCCAAAACTACAGGGCCAGAAACAGGTGGTGGCAATGGCGATGCATCATAGTCAGATTTCATTTTTTTCTGGATGAAACTGCCTGCCCCTACAAAGAGTTTAGATTGTGACAGGTGCCTTTTTAATTTTAATGGGGGAGTGGCACTAGTGTCTTTTGAAGTGCCTCCTCTGCCAGTCCCAATCACTCGACTACATCTAGCTTTCCCTGACATTATGGATTTAATGTCACTGCCTAGTGCCTACTGGCTGCCCACTGTCACAGTGCCTTGCTATGCAGTAATTTAACGTGTGTGGAGTGCACACACAGAGCTTGCTTGTAAGCACAAAAGAGGCAGACTGGGGATTTCAGTGCACAGACCATCCCAATAATAAAGTTCAGTCTGTTAAACTACCCACTGCCCACTGTCACAGGGCCTTGCTATGCACTAATGTAACATGTGTGGTGTGCACCCACAGAGCTTGCTTGTAAGCACAAAAGAAGCAGACTGGGGATTTCACTGCACAGACTGTCCCAATAATAAAGTTCAGTCTGTTAAACTACCCACTGTGTGAATGGGAACCTGCCTGGGTTGCATGCACGTATGTGAGTGGGAGTCTTCCTGGGATGGGGTAGTGTGTGTGTGTGTGTATGTTTGAGAGAACTGGGAGTCTGGCATTTAGGTGGATGTGAATTGGAGTCTGCCTGGAGTGTGTGAGTGTGAATGGTAGCTTGCCTGTGGTATGTGGGTGTGAATGGGGCTTGTTTGGGTTGTGTGTATATGAGAGAGAAAGAGAATAGTCTACAAGTGGATCCCAAGCTGCCAGCAGCTAAAATGAAGAGGATGGCCTGGCTGCTGGCAGATCCCAACCAAAGAGGTTCTGGAGACGCCTGTGGGTTTGTCTGAGAGGGGGCTTATGTGTGAGTTAGTTTGTGTGTGTTGTGTTGTGTGTTGTGTGTGTGTATGTATGGACCGGTATGTATGTATATATGTATATATGTATGTATATGTATATGTGTGTATATGTATGTATATGTATATGTGTGTATATGTATGTGTATGTGTATGTATATATATATATATATATCTGACAGAGATGAGAAAGTTTGTGCATCCCACTCCCACTAATCCACAACAATCTCAGGGTGACTGGAAATCAGAAGTTCCCAGGTATGGAGAACATGAATTTTTAAAATCCTTTTTAGTTTTATTTTCAGGTATTATTTAATAATGTGCCTGCTATTTTGAAATATTTTATTGGTGTTGGGACATTCTTCGATATTTTATTTGTCATCTGTTTTTGGAATGTTATTATTAGTATGTTTTTACTATAATGATTATGTATTTATTTTATTTCTCGATTTTATTGTTTGATGTTTGAGGAATGGTGATGATTCTGGTTTTTTATTGTTGCACTGCATAGAGAATGTGGCTTCTTGTGGTTTCCAGTTAAAGGTTTTGTCACTTTTATATTTCTACTTTATGGTTGCTCTATTCTGTATTTGGTGAGGGTCTGTTTATGTTCTGCATGTGTGTCTGAGGTGAGATATTTTCCTAATAGGAAATGAATTAGTGTTATAGGACTTTCAGAGGGTCAATTCCACACACAACACAGGCTACAAAAGACCTAATATCATATAGGTTCCAAGTATGTTTTTGCAAGGATTTAAGGTTGGTATCACAGCAGTGCCTGTAAATATAATTTAAGTGCCATTTTTACCTCAGAATACTGTACTTTAATATTTTTCATGTAAAATGTTATTACAAATGCATAACTCTTAACTGTGTGTGTGGAGAGGGCCAAGGGGGGAGGTTGGGGGGTGGATGGCATTATGCAGGGCTGTAAGGTTCGTGGGGGGAGGGGAGTGGTGTCATTTTTTAAAGTTTGTATCACTGGAGGGAGCTGGGATATTTTTGGTGAGCCTGGGACAGACAATGAATGAACAAGGGGAGGGAGGGCAGCACAGTCATTGTTCACACAGGCCAGCAAAAAAGTTAGCACCGGCTCTGTAGACTGAGCAAGTTCATGATTCCATTGGAAGAGGAGGAGTCCTACACATAAACTCTGCTGGACTCATGGAGACTAAGGACTCTGGTCGAAGAGACCTAGCCAAGAAAATATTGATCGATGATAAATAAACAGTAACGTTCGCCTGCGTACATAGGAACCAGAAACGCTACCCAACAGATTACATTATATTGATGACTCCAGCAGGTCAGGCCAGCATAGACAAGGGAATTCTCATGTTCCATGGCTGGTGGGACAGTACCACCAGCTGCCTTACTCACCCCCAATGCCACCAGACATATACCGCTGCTCACTGCGGCCCAGGATGCCGCCATACTGCCACTCCTCCAACTCTCCCTAGGTTTGCGTGCACCCAACATGCGCTTTCTTAAAGGACTTGTGGCAGGAAGATAGATGTGGCACCCTCTGATAACATCACTGGGCCTCCTTCTCCTTATAAGGCGCCCTCAGAGAAGCATCAAATGCCTCAGCAACAGGTCTTCAGCATAGAGCAGTGCATGTTGCTCCTGCATTTCCAATTTTCCTGTGTTCTAGCTTTTCTTTGTCCAACCTTGCTTTGCCCAGCCTGTCTCAAACTTTCTTGCCTTGCCTAGCCTGTCTTGTCCAGCATTGTCACCTCATCTCAGTCTCATCCAGTGTCTCGCATATGTCTTTGTTCATCCTTGGCCTGATCTCCTGGTATTGACTTTCTGCATTGTACCTGACCATGACTGCTTGCAGCCTGGACCTGACCTCTTGCATTGAACCTGACTATGTTTGCCTGCCTCCTGGATCTTCCTCTTGCATTGGACCTGATTACGGTTGGTTGCTTGCCGCCTGGAGCTGGCGCCTTACATTGTCACCGTCTATGCTTGTCTGCCGCCTACCCCAACCAATGGCCTGTTCCTAGTCTCTCTAATCTGCTGCCTGTCCTGACCCTGGCATGCCTCTGAACTCCTGCTCACTCCACCGCTGTAGGGACCCACCTAAGTCCTGTCAGCCACCAGAACCCAAGGGTTCAACTTCAAAGGGAGGTGGCTGGTATAGGGGAAGCTACAGCCTGTCCTGCATTAGTGTGAGTCCGCCACCTGTTGGCATAGGCCTCATAGGTTCACTTACAAAGTTGTGTCAACTATGCTACAGCAGCAAAGGCTCACTTTCACGTAGCTCGTCATAGGAATACTTCCTCATCTCCCATACCCTGTGTTACTTAGATGGGACTACCCACAGATTGAGATACTCTGGGCCCTCCTTATGTTGAGTCTGAATCCTCCAGACTGTAATGAACTGTCTCATCAGAAGACCTCCCCGTGCTAAGGTTTGAGTTTATACCACAAGCAGCCTAGGATGACGAAGCCCAGAAGAAGCAGCGAGGAAAGCACATCAATCATCTACAGCATTATGGGACTATGAGGCACAAGACACTGGTAGAAGAGGACAATGAAGGTCACACTGGTACTTATAGAGATTACATAGGCAACAACAAGTCAGCATTTCCTCTGTTCATGATGAGGGAAAGGGGGACCCGATCCAGAGATGTAGCCCGGGTACAGGCAGGCACTCATCTTAGCAAGGCTGAGCTGAAGGGAAAAGTATGTGAGGGTGTGTACAGGAAACTCACTCAGAGCACCTTAAAGGACCGGCCACAGCCTGTTCATTTTTAAGAACCACCCCCGCAAGGAATTATGGGTGAAGGGAGGCATCCCTCACCACAGTTTATGGAATCAGAACCCTGAAGGGTCAGAGGCACCAGGGAAAAGGAAACAAATGTACATTGAGGACTTTGAATAGCTAAGGTCTGTAAAGATATCATTCTTTGTTCTGTACTTTTCTGTTATTGAAAATAAAGTCAGAGTCTGCCTCCATCTGTCCTCTTGGCTGTTTCCCAAGCCATGGCCACCCCAAGTTACCACATATGGTGGCAGAAATGGGACTGTCCTGTTCTAAGTGGGAAGCACAGACAGATGTCCACTGCCACAGAAAGAAAAAAAAACTCCAAAAGCACAGGATCTATTTTTCTCTGTGTTTTGGCTCTAGGAATAGCCTAGGAGTCCATTATAGCAGGCCAAGGGGGGCTATCCCTGCCTGAAATTGCTAGGGAAAATTCAGTCAGTAAGAGCTGGGCAGGCCAGAAAGGGTTTTTAAAATTTTCTTTCGCTCTCCTACCCTGGAAAGTTACCAAGATTCGCTATTTGTGCCATTGAAAAGAGACCAGTATGGAGTGAGTGATGCAGACCCTTGCAGAGGGACATAAGCAGCTACAAGCTATTGTGCAAGACCAGGATGCTCAATAGAAATGCATTCTAGAGAGTTTGAGTGCCCTACAGGTTTCCCTGATTGCTGTACAGGAAACTGCAACCAAAAACGGCGCTGCCTTTACAGAGGCCTTAAAAGCCAGCTGTTCCCATGATACCAAAGATAGGCTCGGGGGAAGACCTTTCTTAATAAACTTTGAATGAACTATCCAAGTAGCAGAGAGGCCAGAAGCTTCTTGGACCATTTATTTGGGGAACCTGCTCATAGGTAGCAGCCAGGCTGCTTTTCAGGCACTATATCCAGGTAGAAGGGCTAGTTATGCAGATATGAAGGCCACTATACTGGAGAGAGCAAGCTGTTCCCCAGAGGTGTATCAGCTACAGTTCTGGAGAGGTACCTGATATCCTGATCAAAAGCCCCCAAAATCATTTTTACTAACTCAAGGACACTGAATGGAAATGTCTACAGTGGATGGGAAATTAGGCTTCGAAATGGCCAACATCTTCCTTCTCAAGCAATTTGTAGAAGTCTTACGCCCAGCCATGCAACTGTGGGTATGCCAGCACTCCAAGGTTATCCTGTAGTGCGCTATGGAGATCTAGCAGCAGAGCATTCAATTATGTAAGAGAAATGACCTGTGATGGATTTAAAGGGCTGCACAGGGGAAGTAAATCATCCAGAGAATGGGTGAGCAACATGTCTGGACCCTAGGAGTGTTTTCAGTGTGGATAATGAGGCCACATCACCAAGGACTGTATTTTCAAAGAGAAAAGGTTGATGGACGTCAACCTAGTGGTTTGGCCCAGACTGGGGCCTCTAGTTTACAGGAATAAAGTAACAAGTTCCGGGGAAAGGCAGACCTCAAAGTTAAACCCATAGGTATGTTTCCATTGAGGGGAGAAATCGTATTCTGTCCAAGACTATCCTTGGTGGGAAGAAGAGGAGTGGAAGTGTAGATTAATAGAGACTTCCAATTGTATCCTGATGGAAGACTCTGTTGCGTCCTTCGCTGCTCGACACCCTCACTCTGCCCTCCTTACCACTGTGGCGACTCCCTCCGGGCCTGATGGACGGTTTGCTGCTGCGGCGTCTTCTTGCCGTCTTCCTCCGGCGTCCCCGGAGCGGCACGACGCTGTGGATCCGCCATGTTCCTGATGACATAGGGTGCGCGCACGCGCGCGCTCTGAAATATGTGCCAGCAAGGGCGCAAACCTCAGGAGTGTCCCCCTGAACTGACATCATCTGCTTCCAGTATAAAAGGTCTCAGTATTTGCTAACGAATTGAGTTAGCAAGGATTCATCCAAGCTACTCTGCCTCCTTGGACTTACCAGGGATACCCGCTCCTCGGGGGCCTCGCTCTCTTTTCTCTATTTCAGATTGCCGATAGGAACCAGTACTCGCTCCTAGAGGGCCCATGTTCCTGAACACTCTGAAGATTCTCTACTGCCTGGAAGCTATCACAGATACAGACAATTGTGAGTTACTATCGCTCTCTCAGAGCTTTCCCTGGAACCAGGTACTCGCTCCTCAAGGGCCTAACCCTTTCCAGCTACTGAGCTTTCTAAAGACCTTATGTGAGATCTGTCATCCAGTTCTGGCTATGAATACAGCATACCCTGTCTACTCACTATCTATAGTTTCTCTACAGCTCAGCAACCCTGGGATCGCTGTTCCAGTACCTGAGGGACATCAGCTCTGCTGGGCATATCAGCTCACTACTGCCACCTCTGGTGGTTCTACTAACCTGTCTAATATAAGAATTATCTGTGTCAGTCTCCATACTCAAGCCTAGCCGGTGGTCCCTCTCAGGATATCCTCCTGGAGGCGCAGTCATCTGCCATCGGCCCAAGGATTCACCTATCTACGTTTCTCTACAGCTGAGTGTCCTCTCCAAGCACTCCGCTGGTAACAGATGGCTACTCCTTCCCTACCAGGAGTCTTCAGCAACGGATTCATTACAGTTTGTTACTACTCCCTCTACAGGAGCTAAGCATATCAGTTTACTAACTTCTCCTTCCTCAGGAGTAGATTATAACAGATTGCTAACTCCGTATGGAGATTCATAACAGATTGTTAACTCCTCCCTCTTGATGTGTCATTCACAACCAGCTTGCTCACTCCTGCCGTTCATAAGAGTATAACCATAACAGATTGCTTGCTCCTCCCTCCAGAGGAGCTCACTCATAACAAGATCGCTAACTCCTCCTAACACAGGAGCAGATTCCTAACAGAATGCTAACTCTCTAGCAAGAACCTAACAGATTGCTACTCCCTAGCAAGACCCTAACAGACTCACAACCTAGACTGGCAGGCTGATGCTACCAGGTGTGTAAACTGTGCAATTGCACAATTGTAAAAGCCCTTACTACCACCGGTGGACCCGATCCCACCAGCAGTGGAAGAAGCAGGAGGCCTATGTGGCCACTGGTGGTCTCTATCCCACTGGCGGCAAAAGAAGCAAGAAGCCCCCAAGTGGATCCCATCCTACTGGCAGTAGAAGAAACAAAATGCCGATGTGGCCATTAGCGGGCTCCATCCCACTGGAGGTGGAAGAAGCCAATCCTGCAGCTGCTCCTCGGGCGCTGGCCCTGCGGTATTGCGCGGTGCTAGTTATTCCTGTATTCTCATCTCACAAGAGATGAGAATACAGGAAGTGCTAGCACCCTGAATGTTGAATTGCCACAGGACCAGCATGCAGGAAGAGCTGCAGAACAGCTGCTCTCCCCAATGAAGATGGTATAGGCTGGCAGTGGCAGCGGCAGCAGCAGAGGAGGAGGAATAAGCCGTGAACCCTGACTGCCTGTTTTGCATGTGTGAGTGTGTGTGTGAATGGGAGGCTGCCTGTGGTGCCTGTGTGTGTATGTGTGAATGGGAGGTGCCTGAGATATATGTGTGTGTGTGTGTGTGTGTGTGTGTGTGTGTGAATGGGAGGCTGCCTGGGATGGGTGTGTGTTTGTGCATGAATGAGATGCTGCCTGGGATCTGTGTGTGTGTGTGTGTGTGTGTGTATGTGAATGGGTGCCTGCCTGGGATGGTTGTATGTGTGTAAACGGGAGCCTGCCTGGGATGGGTGTATGTGTGTGAATGGATGCCTGCCTGGGATCAGTGCATGTGTATGAATGGGAGCCTGCCTGGGATGGGTGTGTATGTGTGAATGGGAGCCTGCATGAGATGAATGGGTGTACGTATGGGAGCCTGAATGGGATGGGTGGGTGTATGAATGGGAGCCTCCATCGGTTGTGTGTGTGTGTTTGTGAGTATGTGTGTGTGTGAATGGGAACCTGCCAGGGTTGCATGTGTGTATGTGAATGGGAGCTTGCCTGGAATGGGTGTATGTGTGTGTGTGTGTGTGTGTATGGAAGCCTGCCTGGGATTCATGTGGGATGTGTGCACATGCATGCATGGGAACCTTCCTGGGATGGGCAGCATGTGTGAGTGTTTGAGAGAATGGGAGCCTTCCGGAAGTGTGTGAGTGTGAATGGGATCTTGCTTGTGGTGTGTGGGTGTGAATGGGAACTTGTCTGGGTTGTGTGTGTGTGTGAGGGAGAAAGAGAATGAGCTGTAGGTGGAGACAGGAACATGGAGTCAGGAACACTGAGTCAGGAACATGGAGTCAAGCAACCAGCTACTCACACGGAGTTCAACCTGTTGCAGAGGCCAGGACCAATGGCAGGGACTGGCTTTAAATAGCCCTGGAGTGCTGACATCATTGACAACGGCCATGGAGATTTTCCTGCCACGGGCCCTTTAAATGAAGAAGAGAGGTGTGCGCGCGTGCTGAAGGAGGTGCCGGCCGGTGCAGGAAGTCAGCGTCTTCTGCGGTGACTCTGGGCCGTGAAGAGGAAGTGTGGTGGTGGTGGTGGGTGAGAGAGGCTGACCATAGGTGCTGAAGTTCAGCAGCGGCAGCGCTGGCTCCAGGCTGTGAAAAGGGAATATGGTGTTGGCGGGAGGTGAGCAAGGCCGGCTGCGGAGCTCTGTGGCCGGCAAGTGCATCAAGATGAAATCAATTAGGGATGTGAATCAGGCTTCGGACGATTGAAAATATCGTATGATATTTTCAAAATCGTCAGAAATCGGGGGCTCCCCCAAAATGATAAGAAAACCCCACCATATTGTTCGTGGGGGTTCTCTTACCGTTTTGGGGGAGGGTGGGAAAAACGGCACACAAAAATAACCCCTAAACCCACCCCGACCCTTTAAAACTAATCCCTTAGCTTCCCCCACCCTCCCGACCCCCCCAAAAAAACTTTTTACAGGTACCTGGTGGTCCAGTGGGAGTCCCGGGAGCGATCTCCCGCTCCCGGGCCGTCGGCTGCCACTAATCAAAATGGCGCTGTTGGCTCGGGCGCAGCCGATAAACAAAACTGTGATCTGGCCGGCCAAAAAAAACAAACCACGATGTGAATCGGAACCGGAATCAGAACCGATTCCGGTTCCAATTCACATCTCTAGAATCAATATGAATGTGAAATTTAATTGTCAAAAGTTTTCAATTTATTGAAACAATTGCAAATTAGAAAACAATCAGCAATTTGTGAATGTTTTGCACTTACACTATGAATTATTAGCATTGTCACAATGTTTCTCTATTTTTTATAGATCTCACTGACCGTGTTGAGAACTGGTTCTCCTATCTCTATAATAAACCAATCAGATAAGTATATTTTGTTATTATATGTAGTATTTTCTCTATAAAGAATATATTAACTAACGTCATAGAAAGAAGTGTGAGTCTTTATGTTTCAGTTATGTTTTTCAGGTACAGCAGGACAAGACTATCAATTCCAGGTTGAAGGTAGGTAAAGGAAGGTGTTTTTTTTCTTATTTGTCTGTCTCTGTATGTCTATGTTCAATCTTTTCTTTTGCACTGGTTTTTTCTGTCCATTTTACAGTCTTTGTAAGTCCTAAATTTCCTGTATTGTGTGCTTTTTTCTTGTGTCTTTGACACAATTATTTATGTTTGTTTCTTTAGTGTCATTTTGCTCTCTCTCTTTGTCGCTCTGCTTTTCTCTGTAATGCTGTTAATTCCAGTCTAGGTAGACATTTGAATGCACACTTAGCTTGAACTTAGTGGAAATGAATCTTTGTCTCCTCTACTGCTATTAGCGGGCGTGGTTTGACAGATCACTGAAAACGGACGTGGCTAGCGTGATTAGAAAAAACTCTAATTGATACTTCCTGAAGAACTGGAACTGGTCTGTTTTGAGAGCATTGTCTCCTGGCATGAGCTGAAATTGCCTCTCTATTCTTTAATTAAAATAATAGAGTGTTCCTTCCCTACACCGATTCCGCTTCTCTTTTGCTAGTGTACTATAGATGTTCCCTTAGTTTATGTCCTTGTAAACTTATTGGAACAGCACTATTTCTGGAAAGGAAAAAAATAATTGAATCTCCTTACTCTAGCTAGAACACAGAGGACTTCAAGAACTTGATATGAGAGAAAATTTTTAAAAACCTCTCATACACACTTACTCTCCTGGTCAAGAGTATGCACATTCATTCACTTTAATTTGCCCACTGAAGTGGATGATTATAGGAGGAAATAGGTAAGTGTTCCATGTATAAGCTCTGATGGTAATTTCTCTTTTCCATCGATAAGCAGGCTGCATTAGTCATGCTTTCTTGAGGTGATGTCATCTTGATGGCGCACAGTCCAGAATCTTCTCTAAGTAACATAGCTGTGAATCTCTGCTCATGCACGGCGGCTCCCGATCGAATCTCCTGCTCAGATTTCTCAGTCTTTTTCATCCTTGTCACAGTACGGAGCATATCTTCTCTGCTCCTCAGTTTTCTTGTATAATTTGCTACGTGGTACCCAAATAGAATTTTTCAGTGCTAATAATGTCAGAAAAAAGATATCTAGGCTTCAAATATTGTCAGTGCAGACATATCATGTCTGCCACTGATGAGCACAACTACTGCTAACTGTGCCTTAGCCAAGACCATGATCAAGTGGCCTGCTTCCACTGCGAAGGATGTCTCAGCAGGCCCAGTGGCAGAGGGCCGCAAAAATCACCTAACTTTGGGAAGCAGAGGGAAAATATTCAGGGACCTATGTGCCCTCCCCACAATGCTCTGTGCACTCCTTGCTGGGCCCTGAAAAGCATCAGCAGGTAAAACACAGGTGGAACCAGGTAGAGCCTCTTACAAATGGGCCAAACCATTTCACCGAAGGTGAAACACAAATGATCTGACCCATCACATGCGTCTTTGGGCCCACTAAGAACGGCACTGCCAACCATCTCCTCTAAGTCAGCTAAGGCGGCATCAAAGCCCCAAACGCATGATGCACCACAAGGTGACATGCCTCTCAGTGACGCACCATGGCGCAATGCGTTGTGAAAAGATGCACCTCAACGCAATGCACCACAAAGCGATGTACCTTAGAGTGAAACTCCACAACGCGATGCGCCTTGCAGTAACACACTGTGAAGTGATGTGGCTTGGAGGAAGGCACCTCAGGCCAACACATCACGGCGTGAAGCCAGTCAGTCCGATGCATGAGCAGTCGTGCAAGCGTTCTCTCACAAGGCAAAATGAAACACTGTCAACAGGTTGGAAAGATGGCTCCAAAACTGCCTAAACTCACCATTTCCTCCACTCATAGACATCAGGCACCCAGAGAATTATCTCCACCCACGAACCATCAAGGATACATAAACCACTGGAGTCAGTGTACAAACTTCAAGTAGAACCAGTCTTGCAAACATTCTTTCAAGAGCCATGGTCTTCACCAGGGAAACCTTTGTTTTTAATTTTTTCAGGGTCCTCCCAAAGAGAGCAGGAAGTATGCTCAGGCTTATCCAAACTCTCAGCCAGAAGGCACAGAGAACCACACTTCCAAGAGGAACTATACCCATTTGATAGGGTATCAATAGAAGAGCAACTTCAGCATCTGCCTCTCTTCTCCCCACCCTCAGATATCTACAGGGAAACTATTCCTCCTCCAAGAGTCCATGGGCACCTCATAGATTCTTCAGCTCACTACAGGGCCTGCCTACCTCTCCACCAGTGTCATTAAACACTAGATCCAAGCAGGCTATGCAGCAGAATATTTTAATTCTATGTTGCATCCTCAGATTTTAACCTCCAACAGGACACAGACTGAGAAGAGCCCCAACCACTTTGCCACTCATAGAGCATAGCCCAGTGCCCTCGATATCTGGCCAAGGCTTTCCAGTTCTGGTGAATGAGCCAGGTGTTCCACTGTCCCCACACTCAGATCGCTTGCCACTCTTGTAGCTGTTTTCATCTACCAGATTACCATCTGATGAACCACAGGAACATACTGAACACACTTCCCCACCAGAGGACTTAACATACACCAAATTTGTTGAGAAAAAGGGGAGTACATTAAAAGTGAAAGTACGTAAGATGCCAGACCCATGCAAGGCATTCTCAGATTCTTGGATATTCCATCAGAGCCATCAGTACTACCTTCCCATGCTGTTCTGGAAAAGTTATTGTCTAAATCCTGGGAGTCCCCATAGGGTAATCTGCCAGAAGCCAGGAAACTAGATCTGAAGTTTTGTCTAAAGAAATCCCAAGGCTATGAGATGGTTCAACTCCCACATACATCAGTTGTGGTGGAATTGGCAATGAAGAAAGCGAAGAAGACAAAGCTTCATTCCAGCAAGCCACCAGGGGAAGATAATAGGATATTAGATGAGTTTAGTCGAAAGATTTTCAAGAGCTCAATGCTAACATCTCACATTGAGTAACATCAGTTCTACATGGTCGAGTAAATTTATGAGTGCCTCCAATAGTTAAAGCCCTTCTCCTGATCAGAAGCAGGTGAACAGATATCACCATATCCTCTTCAAGATCTAGAGGAAAGTATGAGGTACTTATTGAGGTCAGTTGGCTGTAGAGGCAAAACTCACAGTAAAACTTTTTAAAATATATCCGAAGCAGAAAGCCTGTTGAGGGAGTCAGTTGGAGACGTTAGATGATCGAGGGGTTAAAGGGGCACTTAGAGAAGATAAGGCCATCGCGGAAAGATTAAATGATTTCTTTGCTTCGGTGTTTACTGAAGAGGATGTTGGGGAGGTACCCGTAATGGAGAAGGTTTTCATGGGTAATGATTCAGATGGACTGAATCAAATCACGGTGAACCTAGAAGATGTGGTAGGCCTGATTGACAAACTGAAGAGTAGTAAATCACCTGGTCCGGATGGTATACATCCCAGAGTTCTGAAGGAACTAAAAAATGAAATTTCAGACCTATTAGTAAAAATTTGTAACTTATCATTAAAATCATCCATTGTACCCTGAAGACTGGAGGATAGCAAATGTTTACCCCCAATATTTAAGAAGGGCTCCAGGGGCGATCCGGGAAACTACAGACCGGTTAGCCTGACTTCAGTGCCAGGAAAAATAGTGGAAAGTGTTCTAAACATCAAAATCACAGAACATATAGAAAGACATGGTTTAATGTAACAAAGTCAGCATGGCTTTACCCAGGGCAAGTCTTGCCTCAACAAATCTGCTTCACTTTTTTGAAGGAGTTAATAAACATGTGGATAAAGGTGGAACCGGTAGATATAGTATACTTGGATTTTCAGAAGGCGTTTGACAAAGTTCCTCATGAGAGGCTTCTAGGAAAAGTAAAAAGTCATGAGATAGGTGGCGATGTCCCTTTCGTGGATTGCAAACTGGCTAAAAGACAGGAAACAGAGAGTAGGATTAAATGGGCAATTTTCTCAGTGGAAGGGAGTGGACAGTGGAGTGCCTCAGGGATCTGTATTGGGACCCTTACTTTTCAATATATTTATAAATGATCTGGAAAGAATACGACGAGTGAGATAATCAGATTTGCAGATGACACAAAATTGTTCAGAGTAGTTAAATCACAAGCAGATTGTGATAAATTGCAGGAAGACCTTGTGAGATTGGCAAAATTGGGCATCCAAATGGCAGATGAAAATTTAATGTGGATAAGTGCAAGTGATACATATAGGGAAAAATAACCCATGCTATAATTACACATTGTTGGGTTCCATATTAGGTGCTACAACCCAAGAAGAGATCTAGGTGTCATAGTGGATAACACATTGAAATCCGTCGGTACAGTGTGCTGCAGCAGTCAAAAAAGCAAACAGAATGTTGGGAATTATAGAAAGGGGAATGGTGAATAAAACGGAAAATGTCATAATGCCTCTGTATCGCTCCATGGTGAGACTGCACCTTGAATACTGTGTACAATTCTGGTCGCCGCATCTCAAAAAAGATATAATTGCGATGGAGAAAGGTACAGAGAAGGGCTACCAAAATGATAAGGGGAATGGAACAACTCCCCTATGAGAAAGACTAAAGAGGTTAGGACTTTTCAGCTTGGAGAAGAGACGACTGAGGGGGGATATGATAGAGGTGTTTAAAATCATGAGAGGTCTAGAACGGGTAGATGTGAATCGGTTTATTTACTCTTTCGGATAGTAGAAAGACTAGGGGGCACTCCATGAAGTTAGCATGGGGCACATTTAAAACTAATCGGAGAAAGTTCTTTTTTACTCAACGCACAATTAAACTCTGGAATTTGTTGCCAGAGGATGTGGTTAGTGCAGTTAGTATAGCTGTGTTTAAAAAAGGATTGGATAAGTTCTTGGAGGAGAAGTCCATTACCTGCTATTAAGTTCACTTAGAGAATAGCCACTGCCATTAGCAATAGTAACATGGAATAAACTTAGTTTTTGGGTACTTGCCAGGTTCTTATGGCCTGGATTGGTCACTGTTGGAAACAGGATGCTGGGCTTGATGGACCCTTGGTCTGACCCCAGTATGGCATTTTCTTATGTTCTTATGAAGCATTTGAGATAATATCATATTGCTGCACTCTGCACAGTGTGGCTTAGAGCAAGCACAATAAGTGAGGGTGTTTATGACAAATTGGCAAACGTCCCTTGTTTAGGAGACAACCTGTTTGGCGACAAACTAAAAGAAACTTTCACACAGATTATAGAACAGAATGTGGCAGTTGAGTCCCTGCCATCACCAACGACCAAAGACTGCTTTTAGGAGATACTACTTCCAATATTAAAAAACAGTACTTCCAGAAAAGAATCTACAAACAATATGCACAGTACCACCCAAGCACGTATCAACAGCCACGCGCCCAACAACAACAAGCTGTGCAAGGAGGGCAACAGTAGGAGCGCAGGCCACAAAACAGCAACAGAAATCAACTCCTAAGAGCCAAAGGGTTTTTAGAGTCCAGCAAGCCGCAGTCACTTCTTATAGTCAGGGGCAGAATTTCAGCACATCTCAAGCATGGGCCCAAATAACAATGGACCACTGGGTGTTGAATATTATCTGATTTGGATACCACTTAAATTTTATCACCTCCCCAGATTCTTCCTCATCTAGCCCCTGCCATACGGGACTGTTCTCAAGTCAAGCAATTACATCTGGAAGCAAAGAAGCTACTGGCACAAAATGCCATCTAGCATGTTCCACCAGTGCTCACCCACAAGGGCTTCTAATCTCAATACATCCTCATCCCAAAACAAATGAGGGATCTTCGCCCAATCTTGGATTTCCATCCACTCAACAAGATGTTGCAATGGGAAAAATTCAAAATGGTAACACTCAAGTCCATTCTACCTTTAATACAACTGAATGACTGGATGAGCTCAACCAACCTAAAAGATGCATATGCACACATTCCAATGCACCCTTTATGCATTTAAATGGAAACGTTACAAAAATTGGTGTACACTACATTCAGCAGACCCACTCGTTTGCTCACCAGAGCACTTATTGGACTACTTATACCATCTATCCTGAACAGGTCCACAGACATTGTCAGTGAGAGCTCATCTCACTGCTATTGCTGCTTGTCATCATGATTGGTAATCTATCCATAGCAACACATCCATTGGTTGTCCAATTCATTAAGGGTTTACTCCACCTGCACCCTCCAATCAGAAAACCTGCAGTCCTTTGGGAAAGAAACATAGTACTGATGGCTCTTATGAGAGAACCATTCGAGCCCATGCAAACAACACATCTAAAACAACTCACATGGAAGGTTCTATTCCTCTTGGCAGTTACTTCTGCATGGAGAATCGGTGAACTTCAAGCCCTGGTGCTTAATTCACCGTACCTGCAATTTTTCCATGACAAGGTGGTACTTAGACCACATCCAAAATTCTTACCATAGGTAGTGACTGCTTTTCACCTCATTGAGTCAATCTCCCTTCATACTTTCTTTCCGAAACCATATCAGAGTGAGAGAGAAAATACAATAAACATCTTAGATTGTAAACATGCTCTAAAATACTACAAAGAAAGGATGCAGAGCTACAGACGAGATCAACAACTGTTTGTTTCCTATGTCCCTAACAAACCGGGGGGTAGCAGTGGGCAAGAGGACTCTATCCAATTGGATAACAAGTTTCATTCAATAGTGTTATAGCAAAAACCGCCTTACCTCTCCTGTGGGACAGTCAAAGCTCATCAAGTACAATCCACAGAATCTTCCTTGGCACATTTGAGGAATGTACCCATTGTTGCGGTTCTGGCTGCAAGCACTGTGGCCAGGCCCTTACCTCCGGGCTCCCGGTCTGCTCCTGCTTCCAGAGGGCTGGTTTGCGGTCTGTGTGGCGGCGTCCCTGCTGGGCTGCGCCACTGCAAGCTCTCCCATGGATGCCCTGCTCCTAGGCGCGCGCGCGTGCCACTTGGGCGCTTTTCTAGGCCATTTCCCACCAGAGCTGACTCCGCCCAAATCCTGACGTCAGACGCCGTGGCCTTGATAAGCTGGCCGCGGTCTTCCAGTCTTTGCCGTGCAACGGGTTAGCTTCCTGGTTTCCTGTTGCGTTGTGCCCTGGAGCGACTCATCTTGTTTCATCTCTCCGTTCCTGCTACAGTACCTGCTTGGTTCCTGTTTACCTGCTACAGTACCTGCCTGGTTCCTGCTTGCCTGCTACAGTACCTGCTTGGTTCCTGCCTGGTTCCAGTACCCAAGTCTTGCTACAGTTCCTGCCTGGTTCCAGTACCCGAGTCCTGCTACAGTTCCTGCCTGGTTCCAGAACCCGAACCCAGTTTACAGTATTGCTACTGTCTAGTCTGGTTCCAGTTGCCTGTCCTGATCCACTATTTGCCTAAGTCCCAGCGGCCGGGCCCCTACAGGCTCCTCCAGGGGGGGCTTCGGCTTCCAAGGGTGAAGCCACCTAAGTCCCAGCGGTTGGGCTCCTACGGGCTCCTCCTGGGGGAGCACCAGCTTCCAAGGTGAAGAGCATCTACGTCCTGCCTGAACATCTGCCTCCCGGCCTGCTATTCATTAGAGACATTGACCATCCTTCCCAGTCTCCAGCAGGTCGGCCCAAGGGTCCACTAAACAGAGACTTCCACAAACAGATTGCAAGGCCATGGACTCGGCGGATGCGCCTGTCCCCTTGGACCTCCCTGTGTTGGCCCAGCAGCTGCAGTATCAAAAGCAGTACCTCGAGGTCCTTACTGGTTCAATAAGGGAGTTATTGGCCCGATTGGATGCCCAGGCCGCCTCTGCCCCAGACCCAGTACCCGAGGCCCAAGACTCTCAGTGACGCAGCTGCCGGCACCCCTCCCGCTCGCTGGTGATTAAGGACCTGCTGCGGCTTCCTGAACCAATGTTTTTCCGGTTCTCCTGGTTGCCTCAGCAGTTCCCCTCAGATGCGGTGAAAGTGGCATATATCCTGTCCCTTGCTTGATGGGAAGGCCTGAATATGGGCTTCTCCCCTTTGGGGAAAACAATGATTTCTTTGCTAACGGATTTACAAAAGTTCATCACGAACTTTCGCCAGGCCTTTGATGAGCCCGCCCGAGTAGCCACAGCTCCCTCTGACCTGCTGCAACTTTGTCAGGGGGCTCGCTCCTTGGCAGATTATGCGATGGACTTTCGGACTTTAGCCCAGGAAGTAGGTTGGCAAGATGGTAATCTTAAGGCCATCTTCCTGGAAGGCCTCTCCGGATGCATAAGGATGAAATTGCAGCTCGAGACCTGCCGGAGGACCCTCAACGCCCTAATTGAGATGGCTGCCCGCATTGACCGCCGCCTACAACAACGGGACAAGGAGCAGAGCTCCTCTTGCTATATTCCAGCTCCTGGGCCGAGACCAGTGCCCTCTCTCCCCAAGATTTCTCGTCCAGATGCTCCCACCTGCAAACCACATGCAGCTGGGTCAGGCCCCGCTTTCTGCTGAGAAAGGCAACGTTACCGTTCGTTGAAGTTGTGTTATATTGTGGCCAGAAAGGCCACTTCTTGGCATGCTGCCAGGAGTGTGCGGAAAATGCCAAAGCCTAGGAGGTCGGGAGGATCTCCTCTTAGGCTGTGCTACAGCTCCTCAATTTACTGTTCCTGTGACCCTGGAATATCCGGAGGCTTCTTTGAGATGATGGCGTTCCTGGATTCCGGAACTGGAGGTAATTTCATCCTGCAGGACCTAGTCTCCCAGTTGCGAATCCCTACGCATAGACGGGAGGGTCCCATTACGAATTACCTCTATCCAGGGGACGCTCCTTCCAGGACCTGTTCAGATTGTCCACAGCACCCATTACGGTCCGCACCGGGCCAATCCATTCGGAGGAGATAGCCTTTCTAGTGTTGGAGAAGGCTGTCCACCCGTTGGTGCTAGGGGCTTGCCGTGGTTACAGAAAAACTCACCATGATTCGGTGGGATACGCTACAGATTGTCAAATGGAGTCCTTTTTGCCTGATTAACTGTATGAAAGTACCTAAGAGTCCTGCACTTTCCTTGATGCACTCCGCCATGGGTCCTCCTGCACCTTATGAGGACTTTACGGATGTATTCTCCAAGACCAAGGCGGAGATCCTTCCGCAGCATCGCCCCGTATGACTGTGCTATAGACTTGCTACCTGGTACCATACCTCCCCGAGGAAGGGTTTATCCCTTATCCATACCTGAGACCTGGGCCATGTCCAAATACATTGCAGAGAATCTGGCCAAGGGTTTATCCGTCCGTCTAAGTCGCCTGCAGGGGCAGGCTCTTTTTTGTCTGCAAGAAAGATGGCTCACTGAGGCCGTGCATAGACTATCGGGGTCTAAATTCTATTACCAAGCGAGACCGCTAGCCGCTCCTGTTAATCCCGGAGATCCTTGATCGGCTTCAGGGAGCGAAGATTTTCACAAAATTGGACCTATGAGGAGCATACAATCTAGTCAGAATCCGTCCCAGAGATGAGTGGAAAACTGCGTTTAATACCCGAGACGGGCATTACGAGTATCTCGTGATACCTTTCGGCTTATGTAATGCCCCAGTGGTGTTCCAGCACCTGATGAATGAGGTGTTGCGGGATCTTCTGAACACCTGCGTAATTGTTTACCTCGACGATGTGTTAATCTACTCCCAGGACCTGTCGTCACACCGTCAGCACGTCCGTCAAGTGCTCCAGATACTTAGGGAGCATGGTCTGTACGCAAAGCTGGAAAAATGTAGCTTTGAAAGGACGTCCTTGCCGTTCCTAGGCTACATAGTCTCTGCAGCTGGATTTCAAATGGATCCTGAGAAAGTGGCGGCTATTAAGAATTGGCCCCGGCCGAGGGGTCTTAAAGCGTTGCAACGCTTCCTCAAGCTTTCCAATTTCTACCGTCACTTTATTCCCAATTACTCTCGTATTGTGGCCCCACTAACGGCCCTCACCTGAAAGGGCGGGCTAACGCGGTGGATTGGCCTGCTACTGCCTGTCAAGCTTTTCAGATCCTAAAAGGAGCTTTCTTGTTAGACACCTGCCTTCGTCATCCGGATCCCAGCCGGCCCTTCATGGTGGAAGTTGATGCCTCCAATGTGGCCGTGGGGGGCCGTACTGAGTCAGTACTCTGATTCCGGACAGCTGTTGCCCTGTTCATATTTCTCAAGGAAATTCGCCCTCTCCCCGGCAGAGAGCAACTACTGTGTTGGTGACAAATAGTTCCTAGCCGTGATGAAACTTGCCCTGGAAGAATGGAGACAGTGGTTGGAAGGAGCCAACCATCCGGTTACGATTTACACTGATCACAAAAACCTAGCATTCTTGAAGCAAGCTCAAACGCTTGAACCCGAGACAAGACCCGGTGGTCCGCTATTTTTTGATCGGTTTGACTTTACCTTACGCTACCGACCCGGCTCAAAGAACGTCCAAGCGGACCGCGCTCTCGCGCTCCTCTGAGGTCGAAGAGACTCTGACACACCTCAGTACATTTTGACCCAGGAAGAAAAGTAAGTCTTGCCACAACCCTCAGTGTCCTCCCAAGGGAAGACCGTTGTGCCACGCCCGCTCCCCGGAGAGCAGTTCTTGCCTGGGCCCATGACTCCCTCCACTGGGGGGCCATGCTGGTTGGAAAGAGACCTTAGACTTGCTAAACACGTTTCTATTGGTGGCCAACGGGTGAGACAGGACATCCAAGCTTTTGTGGGTTCATGCCCTACCTGTGCTGTTCAAAAGCTGCTCATCGGGAAGCCCAGGGGCCTGTTGCAACCATTGCCCATCTCGGTGGAACCTTGAACACACATCTCCACTGATTTCGTCGTGGACCTTCCTGCCTCTGGAGGTAATTCGGCTCATTTGGGTAACCGTGGACCGATTTTCCAAGATGGCGCACTTTGTCCCTTTGCCAAGAGCTACCTTCAGCACCTGACCTGGCCGGCCTGTTCACTCAGCATATTTTTAAGCTTCACGGTCTCCCCACAGGATATAGTCTCCGATCGAGGACCACAGTTTACAGCTCGTTATTGGAAAGCCTTATGTAAACGCTTCAATGTGCAACTAGTCTTTCGTCAGCGTTCCATCCTAAAAGTAATGGGCCAAACAGAACAAACCAATCGAACCTTGAAGACTTTTCTTCATGCCTTCGTGAATGAACGACAAGATAATTGGGCCAAGCTACTCCTGTGGGTGAGTTGTCGTATAATAACCACGCGCATGCAGCTACTGGAAGTTCGCCGTCCTCGTTGTTTACGGGAAGCAACTTTGACCGCCCCTGCCGTCACCTGAAACCTAGTTGCACTCCCGGCAGTGCAACTCTCAGCTCGTTAGCTTCGTTCCTTGTGGATCTCTACCCAGGAAGAGATCCGTAAAGCCTCCCTGTCCGCCAAGAAATGGGCGGATGAGCATCGTCAAGCCAGCACCCATCTTCTTTCCAGGAGATCGTGTCTGGCTTAGCACCAGAAATCTACTACGTATCCCATCTAGAAGACTAGCTCCAAAGTTTTGTGGGCCTTTTTGATGTCGCCGAACGAGTGGGAGCAGTCTCATACCATCTACGCCTACCTCCTCCATGCGCATACACGACGTGTTCCATGTTGTCATTGCTAAAGCCTCTTGTGTTATCCAGGTAGCACTCCCGGGCTCTGAGCCATCGGATCCTTCAGTACCAGACGGAGGTCACGTATCAAGTGTGTGAAGTTTTGGATGTCCGGTTCCATCAATGCTGGTGGGAAGTACTTGCTTGCCTGGGAGGATTGCGGACCCAGGATACTCTTGGGAACCGGCCCGTAACATTCTTGACAAGGACTTATTACGCCACTCTCCATCTGGAACACCCAAGTAAGCCCGGACCGGCTAAGAGGGGGGCGTAAGAAGGCAGGTACTGTTGTGGTTCTGGCCACAAGCACCGCGGCCAGGCCCTTATCTCTGGGCCCCCAGTCCTGCTCTCGCTTCCAGAGGGCTGGTTTGCGGCCTGTGTGGCGGCGTCCCCGCTGGGGCTGCGCCGCTGCAAGCTCTCCCATGGACACCCTGCTCCTAGGCCCGCGCATGTGCCACTTGGGTGCTTTTCTAGGCCGTTTCCCGCCAGAGCTGACTCCGCCCAAGTCCTGACGTCAGACGCCACGGCCTTGATAAGCTGGCCGCGGTTCCTGTTTACCTGCTACAGTACCTGCCTGGTTCCTGCTTGCCTACTACAGTATCTGCTTGGTTCCTGCCTGTTCCAGTACCCGAGTCTTGCTACAGTTTCTGCCTGGTTCCAGTACCCGAGTCCTGCTACAGTTCCTGCTGGTTCCAAAACCCGAACCCAGTTACAGTATTGCTACTGTCCTGGTCTGGTTCCAGTTACCTGTCCTGATCCACTACTCACCTAAGTCCCAGCGGCCGGGCCCCTACAGGCTCCTCCCAGGGGGGGCTTCGGCTTCCAAGGGTGAAGCCACCTAAGTCCCAGCGGTTGGGCTCCTACGGGCTCCTCCCGGGGGAGCACCAGCTTCCAGGGTGAAGAGCATCTACGTCCTGCCTGAACATCTGCCTCCCGGCCTGCTATTCATTAGAGACATTGACCATCTTCCCAGTCTCCAGCAGGTCGGCCCAAGGGTCCACTAAACAGAGACTTCCACAACACCCATTGCTGATATTGCAAAGCCGCTACTTAGTCAGCTAATAGAGGTCTGTTACAGTACCAACATAAGACTGCAAAACTTTGTCAGGTTTGCAAACGAGCAATATTGATAGCAGGGCCCAAAACTGTGGAACTCCTTGCCTGACGAAATTAGACTGCAAGCAGATACTAAGAAATTTAAAGGGCGGATCTTAAAACATGGCTTTTTAAATGTGCGTACTTGGACTCACAATGACTGCGGAATATGGCATCATTACAGCACTTTTCTACGTTTGTATTTTATCTTATTTTATCTTAACTTTGCCTTAAGTAATTAATAAGTTTTAGTCTTATGTCTTAGTTATTGTTATTTTATATGATTCGATGATGCATTGTATTTTCTTACTTTAATTTATTGTACATCGTTATGATGGTTTTACTGAAATAGCAGGATGGATTAGCATGCATACCCTTCTGTCTCCCTGGCAGTCTCTAAGTATAGTCTTTGATAACAACTGAGGAAATCTGAGTGGGGGATTTGTGCAGGAGTCGCCACACATGAGCAGACCTCTGTTACTTGGAGAGATTCCGGTCTGTGCAGGATGACGTCACTCCAAGAAAGCATGGCTAATCCATCTCGCTATCTATGGCAAAACACCGTTTGCGGTAAGCAAACTTGCTTTTTGTCACCAGTTCCCTTACACTGAATTTGTTTTCACCTTACTATCACAGTAAGTCACAATTTCAAGCTCAGTCAGTATTCTGTTTCTCTTCACCACCAATTGTGAACTCTCCTTGGTATCCTCAAGATCAAGAAGAATTCTCAGTTTCACGCTGTAATTTAATACTCTGGGGTATCTTAAATCAGGTAATCCTATAAGATATTACTTCCTGACATAAATTTAAACTGACAAGCTATGAAGTTTAATTTCAAGATGAAGTCTTTTTAGTTTAAAACCAAAGTAAATTTTAAAGGAACGCATGTGAGCCCATAAATGCACTTATTGGGAACATGAGCAAAAATACGCTTAATTGTATATCATGCATGCAAGTACACGTGCACCGTTTAAAATAACCCTACTGTGCGTATGTGTTGGAACCTTTACATACATACTCACAAGTGTGTGTGTGAGAGAGAGAAACTCTATATATCTCCCACTGTAAGAGAGGCACTATCAACTCACGGTGTGTTTTTGGGGGGGCAGTGTTACAAGGGTCTGCAGACCCTTCTACCCTAGGCAGACCAATGTAACACCCCCCCCCCAAACCCACCCTGAGTTGAAAGTGCCCCTTTTACAGTGGGAAATATATAGATGTTGCGTCCGTCGGTCTCAGACGGCTTCGACCCTTGTGCCTCACCTTTTTTCTCTGCTCTCCCGCTAGCCTTGGGAAGATGGCCACCACCGCGTCTGCAAGCTGCTCTCTCCGGTGTCCCTGGAATGGCTATGGTGTTGCCTCCCACCATGTTTCTCCTAAGGGCCTGCTAGGGTGTGCGCACGCATGCTACCCACTTTATTCCAGCTATGGCGCAAACCTCGGGGGCGTCCCCTTTGAGTGACGTCACGCCATCAGGGTATTTAGCCTGCCCATGTTTGCTAGCTCGTTGAGTTAGCAAGGATTGGACTCGCCCGGTCTACGCTTCTCTGCCACTTCCGTGCTGCCACAGAAAACCTCTCTCTGCCCTTCGGGGTATTCTCTAACCTGGGTACCCCGCTCCTCGGGGGCCCTTTGCTTTCTTTCAGGTGCCTTACTGGGATCAGGTACTCGCTCCTCGAGGGCCTGCTGTCCCTGCCTCGGTGCCAGTACCATCTACTTCAGCCTGGTGGAATCGCAAACCTACAGCTACCATCTAGTGAGTAATCTAATTCTCAGTCTGTCTCATCTACAAGCTTTGCCGTGCTTGGAAACCTACAGCTGGATCTCCCTATACCATCTTGGTGAGACGGGTTCCCTCTGCCGAGGGTCCCTGACTGCTATCTCTGGATCACCTCACTACTGCCACCTCTGTGGTATACATCAGCTGTACAATAAAAGACAAAATCTGTGTTTGTGCGTCCTGAGTCTAGCCCAATACTGTGGCTCCCCACGGGGCTCCTCCCCGTGGGAATGGTCATCTTTCCCAGTACCCGAGAATCCATCCAAACACCTCAAAGCCATAACAATAGAGTGTCAGATTGTTTAAAAGAGTCTCTCTATCTCTCTTTCACTCTCACAAAATCTACAGACTTGTGTCTCATCAGGACTAGTAGTAAAGTTACACGGGTTGCCATGGTCAGCCTTGCAAATTGGAGTTTATGCATGTAAGTTTGGCCAATGTTCTTTATTCTTGACACAAGCACAGGTATGTACACACATACTTCTCAGCTTCTTAAAATTTATGCAGCCCTCATATACATGTATGGGGCCCTTTTTGCACAATCAACACTTTTAAAATCTACTTGCAAGGTTGTTACACTTTAGTTTAATATATTATTAATACCGTAGAAATGGTTATATCTGATCACAATTACCATCAGAAATCAATTTGGATTCTCTGTTTATCTGAGCTAAGGAATTAACCATTTGAAAAAGGTGTTTACTTTACAGATAATTTTCTTTCCTTATTTAATAAAATGTTCCTTTCATCATTAACTGTCATGTATTTAAATTAGGGTTACTTCTCAGTTTCACCCTAGTCAGAATAGGAGCTTAGCAAATATGATACGTTTCACTCTCACTTTCTCTCACTCAGTCTCAGTTCTATAAAGATTGACATCTATTCACATGGATAAATCATCATTTAGAAATTAACTGTCCTATCCTGAGACTAACTTTGGATCAAATTTTTATACATACTTTCACTTAATCACTCACATTCATTCTCTCTCTCTCATATATAACCATGTGCCTATCCTCTCTGTGCTTAACTTGGTCTTTTACTGGCACCTTAGAGCCGTCTCAGAATAGCGATCAGGTAAGACATCTTCTGCTCTCTCACTTACTGGATTCTAACGTCACAACTGTCCCATCAGCTTAGCATGAAGCTCTTGGGTTACCATGGATACAGTACACTGACAGTTTCCAGCAGCTCCTAGGTTCCAGCATGGGCTACGACAGCCCCAATCAGCTGCCATTCCACAGCAGCACTTCCCAGGACCCGGGTTAGTTTTACATTTTTTCCTCCCATCTATTTTTTAACCCCAGGGGTTACACGGGTAACTGTTAAATCATTCATAAAATTAATTTATAGACATTTAAAACATGAAATATAATTAATTCTCAGATAATTTATATATTTACATCTTAATAAAACAGCCAAAAGGTCCTAATGAGACCTAATTTCAGTTAAACTAATTATGCAAAAAGCATTTTGAAACAATATTTTATGTCTCCTGTCTTACTTCCTTTGAGGGGGCATTCCACAGGGAGGGCACTGCATATGAAAAAGCTCTCCTACAAATTAAATCTGATTGATACTCCTGATTTGAGGGAAGCTTTAATAGCCCTGTTCCCCCTGAGCTCAGTGTATGTGGTGGTTCATACCTTCTGAATTTTACGAGTAACAATACAGACATTTTCTGAGTATAGTAATTTGTATAACAAAATCAGCAGTTTAAACTGCACTTGACTCTTTATAGGCAGCCAGTTTAACTCCTTCAATACAGGAGTGATATGATCATATAATCTCTTTTCACTGAGAGTCTGGCAACAACATGCTGTATCAGTTAAAGTGCTCAAAATAGTTTATCTGGTTAACCACCCCATATGCTGTTACAATAATCCAGCTGAACTATAACAATAATCTGGAGAACAGTTCTAAACAAATTGGGAGGCAGAAAAACCTGGTTTCAATAATTTGAGTCTGAAAAATGCTTTCTTAGCTACAGATTAACATGAGGCTATAAAGTGAGCCTGGAGTGCAATATTAACTTTAAGTTTCTTGTCTCCAGTGGTACTGGTAAAGAATTACCTTCAAAATGTATCTGTACATTTGCTCGTGGAACTGTTTTACCTTTCCAAAGCAACTTCATTTTTGCAATAGCTAACGACAGCCCTTGTGATCCCAGTCAATTCCTAATGCTGCCTAAGCAGGTAGAAATAAGTGATAGGTGCATAGAACCATTATCATGAATTGGATAAACAATTATATGTCATCTGCATAGATGAAATACAATATACCGAAATCTCTTAAGTGAGATCCTATCGGTGCCAAATATATGTTAAATAATATCATTGCGCCACCATGGATACCTTCTTCTTAGCATATTTGTGACAGTGCCCCTTGTGTCGCAGCACACCGGGTGACTGCCCAGCCCGCCTTACCCAAAGGCCGGCTCTGTGCGGCACCTGAAGATTTTAGCATATTCTCTGGATCCCCAGCAATTTGGCTGCAAATCTAGAGTATCTGGGCCAAATCTGGAGAGCTCTTACATATGCCTAGAGCTCATTGGGGGAAGGGAGGAAAAGGCACTGCCCCTTTCCCTCAGCACTGGGGGCACTGCATGTCTATCTGAATTAATGTTGGGACACATTGCCCTCTCTCATTTCAGGTCCCACTCAGCATTCAGACAGATGGCAGATTCTAAGGACAATGGGCATGTTTTTCTCAACTTACCCCAGATATAGAAAAACAACAGTGACTCTGATCACCGTCCATGTCCTAATGTTTTCGATAATTCACAGCTCAGTCTTCCTTTCAATGTGCCTCTCAGCTACAGAAAATAAGAGAAAGAATCTCCATGGAAAGAAACAGAATGTTACCTGCTAAAGTTCTGCAGTTAGAATTCCACCATTGTGACATTCCCCAAAGTCTGCACAAAACTAAAATCCCTCACACTCCTCTTAATATGCCTGTTCTCTCTCCTAGAACATAAGAACTGCTAAATGAATCAGACCAAAAGATCATCTTGATTCCTGTCTGTAATAGTTGCAAGTCACAGGTGCTACAATGAAGTGTTTAAGGAACAAGGTGTATGTATTTATTTATTTGAAAAATGTATAGCATGAATGATCTCTGTTGTCTTATACTCATAAAAAAACAGTGTAAACTAAGATGGGCAATACAACAAAATGTCTATACCCATTTGAATAGATAATTATGGCAATCCCAATATCAGATGAAAACTTAGATTGTAAACCCTCTGGGGTTAGGGAAATACAATATCTACAGTACCTGAATGTAATCTACTTTGAAGTACCTAAAAAAGTGGAATATAAATCAATAAAAATAAATACATAAAGAACCTTGCCAACCTAAGCTCTCTAGTACACCATAAGAACATAAGAAATTGCCATGCTGGGTCAGACCAAGGGTCCATCAAGCCCAGCATCCTGTTTCCAACAGAGGCCAAACCAGGCCACAAGAACCTGGCAATTACCCAAACACTAAGAAGATCCCATGCTACTGATGCAATTAATAGCGGTGGCTATTCCCTAAGTAAACTTGATTAATAGCAGTTAATGGACTTCTCCAAGAACTTATTCAAACCTTTTTTGAACCCAGCTACACTAACTGCACTAACCACATCCTCTGGCAACAAATTCCAGAGCTTAATTGTGTGTTGAATGAAAAAGAATTTTCTCCGATTAGTCTTAAATGTGCTATTTGCTAACTTCATGGAATGCCCCAGATATCAATACACTCTTAATGACCAAAAGCCTATTTAAATAAGAGGGCTTTAAGCTTTTTCCTAAAGTGCAGCACAGAGGTCTCATTCTTAAGCTCATTAGGGATAGAGTTCCAAAGCTGAGGCCTTTCCACGCTGAACAAACCTTCATGTGACTCACATAACCTGGCCAGAGTAAAAGAGGGATCATCCAATTATTTCTGGGAAGAAGAAGATCTTAAAGTATGGATTTAAGAATAAATCCTTAATACCATATTGAAACAAGGTATTATGTAACCATTAATGACTTTAAAGATCAATACTGGAGTCTTGAATTTAATTCGCCTTTCAATGGGCGAGCAAAACTTCTCAAGAACAAGGGTAATATGTTCCCTAAGGGAACCCCCAAAAATCATAGGAGAAACCGCATTCTGGGCAAGTTGCATAGTCTTTAGAGCATTTCACAGGAGTCCTGACACCAATGAATTACAAAAATCAAGGGGTGTAAAAATTATTGCTTGGACCTCTATTCATAAATCAAATTCGTCCTGAAAGGCAGTACCCCTAGTGTCCCCTTGTGAGATTGTGCAGGACCAGGCTAGGAGCTTGGACTCCTTTAAATCCCCTAAAGGGAGAATGTCTATGGGTGGGACCTGCTGGGCGGGAGGTGCTTGGAAGGTGTGCCCAGAGCAAGGGAGGATACGTTGTTGAGCCAGTGGGGAAAGGATGGGTCCCATGGATTTGGGAGTACGAACTCCAGGTCTTGTCTGATAGAAGGAGCTCCAGACCTCTCTGGGAGAGGGTTGGCAGACTTCTTGGAAGTACCTAAGAGATTAAGGGGTAGATTTTATAAATGTACGCGCGGGCATACTTTTGTTCATGCACCAGGCGCGAACAAAAGTACGCTGGATTTTATAAGATTCGTGCATAGCCGCTCGTATCTTATAAAATCTGGGGTCGGTGCGCGCAAGGGTGTGCACATTTGTGCAACCTGCGTGCGCCGAGCCCAGCTCGCGCTGCCTGTTCCCTCCGAGGCCGCTCCGAAATCAGAGCAGCCTCGGAGGGAACTTTCCTTCCGCCTCCCCTCACCTTCCCCTACCTAACCCACCCCCCCGGCCCTATCTAAACCCCCCCCTACCTTTGTTGACAGATTTACGCCTGCGGAAAGCAGGCGTAAATCTGCGCACGCCAGCAGGCTGCTGGCGCGCCATCACCCGACCCAGGGGCTGGTCCGGAGGCCTCGACCACACCCCCGGGCCGGCGCCACGCCCCTGGGCCCGCCCCCGAAGCGCCGCGTCACTCGCGGCACGCCCCCCGACACACCCTCCATGCAAGCCCCTGGACTTACGCGCGTCCCGGGGCTTGCGTGCGCCGCCGAGCCTATGCAAAATAGGCTCGGCGCGCGCAGGGGGGGTTTGGGGTAGGTTTTCGGGGGGTACGCGCGTATCGTATGCGCGTACCCCTTTGAAAATCTACCCCTAATTGTTCTGCCTATGACACTTTTCTCCAGAGAGCTCATTTCCTCTGTATTGGCCTGTTGGTGGTATTTGATCCTGCAGACAGAGGCTTTGGATGATGCCTTGACTCAGCACCCCTGAGGACTTATAAGATGAAACATCTAGCAGTACCATTGGCCAAAATACTATTATTAATCAGAAGGCTATTGGTCAGGAAGTGATTGTAAGTACTTTGTGCAGACAGAGAACTGGCCCTGGGAGTACAGAAGGAGCAGATCTCTGTGCTGAGGCCCTGTTTAGCTCATGTGGACAGCCTTTCTTCTGACCTCCCGAGGCACTATTTAAGTAGTGGAAAGTATTTAGTTACATTTTACTGTTTAATCCTGATTTTTTTACCTGTTTTTTGGGCCGATACAGTACCCGACGCGTAAAATAAAGTGCGGGCAGTGTCCGGCGCCCGCTCATTTGATGCGCACACATTTTGGTTCACAATCCGCTCAATTCAGTATTCAAATTAGACACAAATCCAAGTGACACCAAAGGTACGCCAAATGCGCGCCTATCAAGTGGTAGGCATTTGCATGTTATAGAACTCCTATACAGTATCCAGGGTGCGCTGCTTTCATACATGTCATTTCAATGGAACGGGAAATGTCATTTTGAAAATGTAACGAAAATGTTACATTCCAAACTTTTCGTCGATCTGGAAACTTATCCCACTGTTCCCCCTTTGTGACATCATCGCCGCATCATAATCCTACCTTGGACATGTATATAAGTTGCATCGCCAAGTAAAGTCCCATGTATTTCGTTCGGGCCAGGATAGAGCGGTTACAGCAGTACCTTTGGATATCTTTCGGAAGATCAGCAACGCTTTCAGCAGGTAAGGACATACCAATGGATGCTTCTTTCCAACAGACCCCCGCATGGACACCGAATGGACACCGGGATGTCCATGATAGGAGGCCCCGCTCCCTTCCATGTCCGGGTGCTCAAGGCAGCGGTCATGGATGTTGGAAAGGAGCGGGGCCTCCCAACATGGACGTCCGGAAAGAGGCGGGAATGTCCATGGTGCAGTCTGAGGCAGGCAGTCTGAGGCAGGCAGGCCTCGATACATTTCACGTCCATGGCAAGGCCGCTGTGCTGGACGTCCATGATGGGAGGCCCCGCTCCCTTCTATGTTCGGGTGCTCAAGGCAGCGGCCATGGACGTTGGAAGGGAGCGGGGCCTCCCATCATGGACGTCTGGAAAAAGGCGGGGATGTCCATGGCACAGTCTGAGGCAGGCAGGCCTCGATATATTACACGTCCATGGCATGGCCGCTGCCCTGGATGTCCATGATGGGAGGCCCCGCTTCCTTCCACGTCCGGGCGCTCAAGGCAGCAGCCATTGACGTTGGAAGGGAGCGGGGCCGCCGATCATGGATGTCTGGAAAGAGGTGGGAACCTCCCTTCAAACGTCCATGGCACCATGGACATCCAGGGCAGCAGTCTGGAGCTGGCAGGCCTTGCTACATTCCACGTTCATGGCACGGCCACTGCCCTGAGCACCCGGACGTGGAAGGTAGGGGGCCTCCGATGATGGACGTCTTTACTGTTTGCTATGCATGTTGTGCTCCTCTTCTGTTTGTTGATTTTCACTCTTTATTGTATGCTCTGCATGTGCTCCTCGTCTGTTTTGTTGATTTTGACTTTTTATTGTATGCTCTGCATGTGCTTCTCTTCTGTTTTGTTGATTTTGACTGTTTACTGTTTGCTTTGCATGTGCTCCTCTTCTGTTTTGTTGATTTTGACTGTTTATTTTATGCTCTGCATGTGCTCCTCTTCTGTTTTATTGATTTTGACTGTTTACTGTTTGCTCGGCATGTGCTCTTCTTCCTTCGGGGTCATTCTGTTCTTGATTATCTCTCCATTCATTGATCCCTTTCCTCCACTTTTTTTTCTCCTATTCAGACAATCATGCCAGGAAAACATTCCATTGCACGGGTAGAGGCAGAGTCCGGAGATCGGCAACCGCTGGAAGGCACAAGTTCAGGCTGTTGCTTGATGCTGTCCATGGGCCTCTCTTGTTTCTGGTTTAATATTTTTTTCACTAATTCTGCTTTTGTCAATTTCCGTCATGCTGTCTCTCCATTCATTAATCCTGATTCTTCTTTTTTTTTTTCCCATTCAGGCATTATCATGGCTGGAAAACATACTATTGCGCAGGTCGAGGCAGAGTACAGTGAACATCAACAGCAGGAAGGCACAAGTTCTAGCCAGCCGTCCAAAAAGTGAACCCGGAACGCTTGCTTCATGGATGAAGAAAAGGAGTTACTGTGCCATGCTGTCTATGACAAATATAAAGTTCTCTTCCAGTCCAAGGTTTCCTGCTCCACGAAGAAACAGATTTGGGAGAAGATCGCACAGGATGTGAGCTCCCTTTTTGTCACGCCCAGGGACGAAAAACAGGTACAGCACTGGAGGTGCGACACTAGAAAAGAAGTCAAAGAAAAGGCTGCCAAAATTGATGCGGCAGCAAAGAGGACTGGTGGAGGGCCACCTTGTCATATAGTATTGACACCTGTGGAGGAGCTGGCTCTCAATACTGTGAGGCCAGAGGTCGTCGTTGGTGTGCACACACAGTTCGGCGGTGACACAGGAGCAAGTCGAGGTATGTATAAACATATATCTTGTTTGCATTGCATGTTGACTTTAGGGTTCATGAGGGGTAAACTGACAGCTCTAACTGCAACCTCTTTCTCCATTTTTCTCCACAGATCGAGTGAACAATCATGACGTTACTAGTGACAAATCCATTCCCAAGCCTGATGATTTTGTATTCCCCATGTCGAACACGGACTCCCCCAGCCAACACATCTCCACAGAGGAAGTGGTCACTCTTAATCTGTTCGATATGTCTCCTGAGAGCCAAGAACCTGAGGAATCTGCACCCCTGTGTTGTATTTCTGCTAAGGAGTTAGCAATCTGTTGCAGATCTGCTCCCCCAAAGGGGTGGAGCTAGCAATCTGATATTGATTAGCTCCTCCCAAGGGGAGGAGTAGCAATCTGTTATGGATCTGCTTCCCCAGAGGGGAGGAGTTAGCAGAGTGTTAGTAATCAGTAGGGATGTGAATCGTGTGATCGATCGTCTTAACGATCGATTTTGGCTGAGGAGGGGGGGGGGGGGGGAAATCTGATCGTCATGGTTTTTTTTGGTTAAAAAATCATTTTATTGGGGGAGGGGGAGGGCGGGGAAACCGGCACACCAAAACAACCCTAAAACCCACCCCGACCCGTTAAAACAAATCCCCACCCTCCCGAACCCCCCCAAAATGTTTTAAATTACCTGGGGTTCAGTGTGGGGGGGAGGGGTCCCGGCGTGATCTCCCGCTCTCGGGCCACGGCTGCGTTAATAGAAATGGTGCCAGTGGCCCTTTGCCCTTACCATGTGACAGGGCAAAGGTAGCGCCGGCGCCATTTTGGTTCCTGGCACCCGACGTCACGATTGCAGGAGATCACTCCCGGACTTTTGGCCAGCTTGGGGGGGGGCCTCCTGACCCCCACAAGACTTGCCAAAAGTCCAGTGGGGGTCCGGGAGCGACCTCCTGCACGTGGGCCGTATTGCCAATATTCAAAATGGCGCCGGCGCTACCTTTGCCCTCACTATGTCATACGGGCCAACGTCGTGTAAAGAACGAACACTTAATGTAAATTGGTGAATTCTTGGGCAGATGACAGCACCCCCAGGAGGATATCCTGAGAGGGACCACCGGCTAGGCTGGAGTATGGAGACAAACACAGACAGTTCTTTATTTAGACAGGAAGTAGAACCGCTAGAGGTGGCAGTAGTGAGCTGATGTGTACAGCAGGGCTGAAGTCCTTCAGATACTGAAATTGCGATCTCTAGATTGCTGAGCTGTAGAGAGAGACTATAGGTAGTGAGTAGATAGGGTATGCTGGATACATAACCAGTAGTAGATGATACACTCACAATTGTAGATATCTGTAATGGCTTCTATGCAACAGTCTTCAGTATATTCAGGAACTGGAGCCGTAGGTGAGTAATGGTTCCTATATGCAGGCTGGAATAAGAACTCACAATATCTGTGTATGAGATGGCTTCTGGAATAGAAGAGAGTCTTGGGAGGGTTTTAGGAACATTTATTTATTTTATTTATTTAGCATATTTCTATACCGTTTTACCAGTATTGATACTGTTCAAAGCGGTTTACAATGATAAAATAAGAATAAAAATAAAATGTAACAAAATAAATAAGACAGAAATAATAAAAGCAAATAAAAACAAAAGTTACAAGAAAGTAAGAATAAAAATACAGCGTTAATAATTATTAATAACATAAGTTAAGGTGATATGGAAATAAAATTGGCGTCTACATTATAAAAACTTAAAGACAGAAATTAGAACAAAAATAGATATTAACTTAACATCAATAAAGCATATTTAAAGGCAGCTCACCTAACATTATTTATTCTAAGAGATTTCAATATCTTTAAAAGCTTCTTGAAACAGGCGAGTTTTCAGTGCTTAGGCCCTCGAGGAGCGAGTACCGGTTCCTATCTGGAATCTGTAATAGTAATTCACAGGATATAGGTAGGCAATAGTAGGGATGTGAATCGTTTTTTGACGATTTAAAATATCGTCCGATATATTTTAAATCGTCAAAAATCGTTAGGGCCACGATACAATACCAATTCCCCCGATTTATCGTCAAAAAATCGTAAATCAGGGGAAGGGGGAGGGCAGGAAAACCGGCACACTAAAACACCCTAAAACCCACCCCCGACCCTTGAAATTAAATCCCCCACCCTCCCGAACCCCCCCCCAAATGCCTTAAATTACCTGGGGGTCCAGCGGCACACTAAAACACGGCACACTAAAACCCCCTAAAACCCACCCCGACCCTTTAAAATAAATCCCCCACCCTCCCGAACCCCCCCAAAATGTCTTAAATTACCTGGGGTCCAGTGGGGGGTCCCGGTGTGATGTTCCACTCTTGGGCCACGGGTGCATTTGATAGAAATGGCGCCGGCGCTACCTTTGCCCTGTCATATGACAGGGCAAAGGTAGCGCCGGCGCCATTTTGGTTCCTGTCCCCCGACGTCGCGAGCGTAGGAGATCGCTCCCGGACCCCCGCTGGACCCCCAGGGACTTTTGGCCAGCTTGGGGGGCCTCCTGACCCCCACAAGACTTGCCAAAAGTCCAGCGGGGGTCCGGGAACGACCTCCTGCACTCGAATCGTGTTGCCGTAATGCAAAATGGCACCGGCCATACGACCATACGGCTGTATGGCCATATTGCCGTACTGCAAAATGGCGCTGGCCGTATGGCCATAAGGCCATTTTGCATTACGGCAACACGATTCGAGTGCAGGAGGTCGTTCCCGGACCCCCGCTGGACTTTTGGCAAGTCTTGTGGGGGTCAGGAGGCCCCCCAAGCTGGCCAAAGGTCCCTGGGAGTCCAGTGGGGGTCCGGGAGTGATCTCCTACGCTCGTGACGTCGGGGGACAGGAACCAAAATGGCGCCGGTGCCATTTCTATCAAATGCACCCGTGGCCCGAGAGTGGAAGATCACACCGGGATCCCCTCCACTGGACCCCAGGTAATTTAAGACATTTTGGGGGGTTCGGGAGGGTGGAGGATTTATTTTAAAGGGTCGGGGTGGGTTTTAGGGTTGTTTTAGTGTGCCGGTTTTCCCGCCCTCCCCCAATTTACGATTTACACGATATTTAAAAAAACAAAACTGTGACGATCCGATTCCCTCCCCCCCCCAGCCGAAATCGCGATTCACATCTCTAAAAGTCAGTATTGAATGCACCTAGTTTGGCTCTTGTTGATTTAAGTTATGAGATTGATTTGTGGGTATATCATGGTTCTGAAGGATGGGCAGTGGCTGGTTCTCAGCATGACAATATAACCCCATGGCTTATTTCTCTGGTACTTTGGTGTGATAGAACAGGGGTTTTCAGATTGTGAGGGGTTGTGGTATATGCCGAAGCTATCTGTAAATTGCAAGCACATGTACCAGGGATTTTAATTGTCTTACATACTTCCCATGAAGTTGGAATACTTTTAGGGAATGCCCACATCTCTTTTACTACTACACTGGTAAATATTCAGCCATATTATTGACTTCCACAGTATCCCATCAGACAATTACAAGAAATTCCAAATTTAATTTTCTTCATGACATTCTAGAGGGAGCACTCCCAATTCCCCATATATGTGGAATAACTAGACTGCCCCTACCTGATAAGGTTGTTATATCTAATGAATCCCTAGCAAAGGAGATTTTTGGTTTACAGATGGGTCCTGTACAAAATCAAACCCAGGATTTGCTGCAAGAGCTTAGACATGAACAGTTCTCACTACCATCAGAAATGTCTGAACAGGGAGCAGAATGGTATAGGTATTTAAGAATTGTACTCTGGTTCTCCTGATAGTTTTCACTGATTCATATTATATATTTTCATCTCTTAATGAACACCTAAGAAAATGGAATAGGAGGAATATCTCTCTTACATGTGCAGACTTTGCAGCACAAGAGATTACTAAACAAGCTTGTTAATTAATAGAGATGTGAATCGTGTGATCGATCATCTTAACGATCGATTTTGGCTGGGGGGGAGGGAATCGGATCGTCGCGGTTTTGTTTTTTTTTAAATCGTGTAAATCGTAAATCGGGGGAGGGCGGGAAAACCGGCACACTAAAACAACACTAAAACCCACCCCGACACTTTAAAATAAATCCCCCATCCTCCCGAACCCCCCCCCCAAATGTCTTAAATTACCTGGAGTCCAGTGGGGGGGTCCCGCTGTGATCTTCCACTCTCAGGCCCCGGGTGCGTTAATAGAAATGTCGCCGGTGCTACCTTTGCCCTGTCATATGACAGGGCAAAGGTAGCGCCGGCGCCATTTTGGTTCCTGTCCCCCGACGTCACGAGCACAGGAGATCGCTCCCGGACCCCCGCTGGACCCCCAGGGACTTTTGGCCAGCTTGGGGGGGCCTCCTGACCCCCACAAGACTTGCCAAAAGTCCAGCGGGGGTCCGGAAGTGACCTCCTGCACTCGAATCGTATTTGCCGTATTGCAAAATGGCGCCGGCCGTACGGCCATATTGCTGTATTGCAAAATGGCGCTGGCCGTATGGCCGTATGGCCGGCGCCATTTTGCAATACGGCAAATACGATTCGAGTGCAGGAGGTCGCTTCCAGACCCCCGCTGGACTTTTGGCAAGTCTTGTGGGGGTCAGGAGGCCCCCCCAAGCTGGCCAAAAGTCCCTGGGGGTCCAGCAGGGGTCCAGGAGCGATCTCCTGCGCTCGTGACGTCGGGGGACAGGAACCAAAATGGCGCCGGCACTAACTTTGCCCTGTCATATGACAGGGCAAAGGTAGCGCCGGCGCCATTTCTATTAACGAACCCGTGGCCCGAGAGTGGAAGATCACACCGGGACCCCCCCCCCCACTGGATCCCAGGTAATTTAAGACATTTTGGGGGGGTTCGGGAGGGTGGGGGATTTATTTTAAAGGGTCGGGGTGGGTTTTAGGGTTGTTTTAGTGTGCCGGTTTTCCCGCCCTCCCCCTTCCCCTCCCCCTTCCCCCGATTTACGATTTTTGACGATAAATTGGGGGAATTCCTATTGTATATCGCCTCTAACGATTTTTGACGATTTAAAATATATCGGACGATATTTTAAATCATCAAAAAATGATTCACATCCCTATTAATTAACAGTTAAGGAATTTGTACAACCTAGAGCACAAAGGGTAGCAGGATTATGAACAGTGCAGCAGCTGCATGAATCTGTGGGGAAATAGAAGCTGGGTATACCAAGCTGTATTATCTGTTTCGCTTTAAATGTTTAAATTTAATATTACATGAGGTTCACTGGCCTATGCCCAACAGTGCACAGCCAATGTACTAGCCTGTGGGTTCCAAATCTGTAATCAGGGCTGGAAAATAAACTATGGCTAGAAATGTTTCTCAATATTTGTCATTGTATGCTAGAGAAAAGAGTAAAGGAGATGAAGATTGAACTAAACTCCCAACTAAGTTATATTCTAGGAAAATGGAGGAATTGCATAAGCAAAAAGAGGGAAAAGTGTTTCTAGATAGAATAAATGCTGAGAAAGTATCGGGGTAAATGGGTTTCACATGTTGTGGAATATGGAACAAGTGGAAGTGATGCTTGGTATTCCCAGAATTAATTAATATGTGCAGTAATCTAGAAGGAAGAGAAGTAGTAGAAGAAGAATAAATGGCAGAGGTGGTTAGTCCTTCATAAGGAGCTAATTTTGATCCAGACAGGAGCAAAAGTATTGAAATGTTGATTCACATCCCTAACCCTAACCCTAACTGTAACCCTAACCCTAACGGTAACCCAAACACTAACCCTAATCCTAACTCTAACAATAACCCTAACCGTAACTGTAACCCTAACTCAAACAATAACACTAACATCCTAACCCTAACTGCAACCCTAACCCTAACTGTAACCCTAACTGTAACCCTAACCCTAACTGTAACCCTAACATTAACCCAAA